>NW_027256885.1:29357476-29957476 GCF_029215685.1 Pituophis catenifer annectens | reverse complement strand
AAATGGGCCACGGGGGGGGGGGGTTGTGCTGCATCCCCCCACGCCTCATTTTGGGCCTAGGAGGCTTCCCTGTGCTTACCTGGGTGCGTGGGGACTCCTGGAAGGGGTGGGGCCAGTCAGCAATTTAACTACCGGTTTGCCCGAACTGGCCCAAACTGGCTGAATCCCACCACTGGCATGGAATGTTTCATAATTCTTAAAAAAAAGAAAGGAAAGATTCCTCAGAGATGGTGATTTCTAGATTATTAATGTTTAAATTCTAAATATGTTGCCCTTTCATTTATTAACAGACACAACCTCTTTCTTTGTGCAATGATTATTGCTCCTTGGGTTACAGCAAGATCAAACTAGAAGGGAAGCCATTTTGCTGTTACAAATGCCTTCGTTGCCCAAAAGGGAAAATTGCCAACCAGACTGGTAGGAGATGACATTCAAGAAGAATTGGTGTCTATTAGCTCTGAAGATCAATAGGTTCAAAGTACTACCCAGGCTTCTGAGATTTGTGTGTATATATTTATTTATTCACTTTTTGTAGCTGTCCATCTTAGTCAATAACTCTGGGCCTCTTACAATTCAAAAAAGTATTACAATCAAAATACTAAAAATATTTTAAAACAACTATATAAATATATCTATATTTTATATAGAGAGAGATTGGGTCATTTATCCCTACAGATTCTGAGAATAGAGATTGTTACCATAATAACCATAGAATTTTCCCAAGCAAACATTACTCCGCCTCACAAAAGGACAAAGGACACCTGAATTAGTTTTTACCTCAGAACCACTAGAATGTATTCTGAACTTTTCCAGGATTACGGTTAGGATGGTTGAAGTGTAGATCATGGGAGTGTGACATGTGGTTTTTGACCTACTCGCCTTCCCTTATTTTTTCTTATATATATTCCCATTTTATTGTTTCATATTAATTCTGTTTGCATGCTATACACCTAGGGTCATTTAGAATCAGACAATGATGAAATAAAACAAAATATATAAATGGTAAACAATAAATAAAAGACATCAAATATCATTGACATTGTCAGATTCCTGTCCAGTCACCATGAGTTGCCTTACCAGTCCCATCAAGAAGGAGGATGGACCTAAAAATGTGTCCACCCCAGACATTTATGAATACATATGACTACCAACATGGAAATTTACTTTGTGCTTAGTCCCTCCATCTAAAGAAGTGCAGGCCAGCTCTGAATTGGTTACTGTATCCCTGAAAGTCAGGTGATTTAGCCCTTGTTAAATAATGGTTAGCCTACTATGATTTCTTTCAATAGAAGAAATATATGCAGGTGAGGATTGAACTGTGGAGTCAGTGGTGCTCTCTGAGCTTGGTCAGTGTAGTTTATCTCTATTGTCCCAACAGGTAGAACTCCACAGTGTAAAGCAACAATCTACTCAATATAAATTGAGAGATTTTTGCAATAATAATCTCTATTAATATCTTCCTGCACAGTGATAGAATACAGCATAGAATACAGATTAATGTTTCCAATTCAGGAGAACCTTAACAAGAATGGTCTTCTTCTTCTTCTTCTTCTTCTTCTTCTTCTTCTTCTTCTTCTTCTTCTTCTTCTTCTTCTTCTTCTTCTTCTTCTTCTTCTTCTTCTTCTTCTTCTCCTCCTCCTCCTCCTCCTCCTCCTCCTCCTCCTCCTCCTCCTCCTCCTCCTCCTCCTCCTCCTCCTCCTCTTCTCTCACTTTAAAGGAAGGAAGAGTTGGAGGTATCCTTTTGATAGTGCTCTTTTCAGAGAGCATATGCATTGGATTCAGAATTGAGCTAATTGCCTTTATTCATATCTCTCTCTCTTTTTTTACACCAAAATATACTTTTAACAGAGGGAAGGCAATTATTATAAACACTGTTCACAGAGTGTATGACTTGTTTCCTATAGGCAATAATGTGAGTGGGGATGTTATCCAATTTCAAATATAATTGAATAGTATGAACTAAATCAAATAATTCTCAAGGATCTCTCCTCAAAAAATCCTGCCCTAGAGCCTTTCTGATAAATTGGATTTCAAATTCCCTAAATTTCTCAGATTTTATGATGAATTACTGGAAATTTGAGGCACTGAAATATTGTATTTCTGAAAATTAGGAAAGGCAGAGCTAACCCTGAAGTTTTATCTCTTAACAAGTCTATTCCCTTTTTCAGGTTTAGAGGACTGTTTCCCATGCCCTGAAGCATACTATCCTAACAAGAACCAGGATCAGTGCATTAAAAAACTCAGAACTTTCTTGTCTTACAAAGAACCCTTGGGAATCACCTTGACCAGTGTTGCTTTCCTCTTTTCTTTCATCTCAGTTGTGGTGTTGGGAATCTTTGTTAAACACCAGGATACTCCCATAGTCAAAGCCAACAACAGGAACCTCACCTACATTCTTCTCATTGCCCTCCTGCTCTCATTCCTTTGCAGTTTGCTCTTCATTGGGCAACCTGATCAAGCAAAATGTCTCATGCGACAAACTGCTTTTGGCATCATCTTCTCTGTAGCCCTTTATTGTATTTTGGGGAAAACAACCATAGTGGTTCTTGCTTTCATGGCCACCAAGCCTGGTTCCAAAATCAGGAAATGGGTTGGGAAAAGGCTGGCTTATACTATTGTCTTGTCCTGCTCCCTGGTTCAAGTCACAATTTGTAGTGTGTGGCTGGCAATTTCTCCTCCATTCCCAGATTCTGACATCCACTCAATGACTGAAGAAATTGTCCTGGAATGTAATGAAGGTTCCGCCATCATGTTTTATACTGCCCTTGGTTTTCTGGGGTTCTTGACTGCTATCAGTTTCATGGTGGCTTTCCTTGCTAGGAAACTACCTGACAGTTTTAATGAAGCCAAATTTATCACTTTCAGCATGTTGGTCTTTTGTAGTGTCTGGATGTCATTTGTTCCAACCTATCTGAGCACCAAGGGGAAATACATGGTGGCTGTAGAAATCTTCTCCATTTTGGCTTCTGCAGCAGGATTACTGGGCTGCATCTTTTCCCCCAAATGCTACATTATTGTTCTGAGGCCCGAATTAAACAAAAAGGAGCAACTAACCAAGAAACAAATATAAAACTATTTTTCTCTGCCATTTATGAAGTGCTGCATCTGCTTCTTCATAGTGCCTATGAGGCTAAAGATAAGCAGAATACATGCAAATTTAGAAATTTGTTGTTCTTAGTTGCGAAGTCATGTCTGACCCATCACGACCCCATGGACAACATTCTTCCAAGCTTTCCTGCATAGTTATGCATAGTTAAAAGCTTTGCAAAAATAGAAATATGGCTTTTGCAGAAATAGAAGCTCTCTTGAAAAATACAATTTGTATATTATCTATTAAGAACTCATTCAGATAATCGATAGAGGGAGAAAAGACCTGGAAAAAAATCCCCACAAACCATTTACACCTGGGTGAGATCAATTATTTTCTTCTGCAATATCAGAAGAGCAAGATATAATTGACCTTGTTTTAATTTTACTCCTCTGGACTCTAGGGAGTTTCATAGAGCAGAGCAAAACAGACACCCAACCAAGACTGAGTAATATTATTAATATTTCTTGTTCCTAAACACATTCAAATATAAGGCTTAAAGAGCAAGGCTCTGTGATTCTGATTGTTTTTGCTATGCATTTCTGCATTCAGAAATGCAGAAAAAAGAGGTAAAATGTTAGATTGTCCTATATTCAGAAGCCATATCAATGATCACTTGGGCAACACACATCTTTAATTTGCTATGTTACTCTTCAGACTGTGCATGCTAATATGGCTTTCTCAGGCAATGTGCTATGATGCTAAATGCACCATCGACAACCCTAGTATTAAATACAAGTCTTACCATTCAGGTGATCTCATCATTGGTGGCATTATTTCTCTGATCTACATGATGTCTAATCTAGTCACCTTCAAAACAATTCCATCTGAAGAACTTCTTGATGATCCCATGTATGTAGTTGTCCTTCTTAATTCTGTTAGCTACCAAATTTTCTGGATAATTAGTCAATATATTTTGAGGAAGGAGTAAATGATTGAAACTTAACTTTTATCCCCTTTCAGCTATCCTTCCTCTGCTCCAAGATTCTACTATGTTTCTTACATACTTTATAATAAGGGGGTTAACAGTTTTTTTTCCTACTTTATGTTTTATCTTCATAAAGTATATACATGGTCTTGCTTAACAGATATCTGTGTTTTACTCAAGTCTCAAGATAGTACTATATGTATAATACTATCTTGTACATATACACCACACACACACACACACACACACACACACACACACACAATCAGTTATATATGTGTGTAACTGATCAGATCACATTCTGCAAAGAAGAGACATTTCTATGAGGTCAAAGTAAAGTTAAACATTTCATTTTGGAGGCTAAATTCTCATTCTATGCAGAAGACTTTTTACTGTTTTCATTATGTGGATGTGGTTATACTTTCTGGTTCCATGCCACCTACATCTTGATTGATTGAAGCTGGATATAATTCATTAGTGAAGAATAGGAATGGATATTATACTTGACCAACCAACTTGTTTTCAATAGGAGAAAGTTTCTATTGTGGTTTATGGCAACCTAACATCTAACTATACTTTTACCTCATAAACGTTTCCAGTCTTCATCCCTTTTCTTCAGATATATGGAGTACAGTCCTAAGAGAGATTTGGGGTGTAGGGGTGGAAATAGAGGATGATGCAGAAGAATGATCTAGAAGAGGTCTTAAATGATGTCTATGGAGATTCTCAGTCATCCAGGACATGGTGATCCCAAAGGTGCTTTTTCAAAAGGCAACTGGTCTTTCTTTGTTTTTCCTTGAAGAGGAACTAAAGAAGTTTCTTGGAGGAGCAGTGAAACATCTTCAAGGAAAAACAATGAAAGTCCAGTTGCCTTAAAAAAAAAAAAACACATTTGGGAAAATTCCTGAAGAAGGTTTTCAGAAAGGAGAGATCATTGATTCAGAGGTGAGAGACAAGCAGGATTATTTTACATAATGATTGTAAGAAAAGTAGTAGCCCAAATTGCAAATGAGTTGAGTCAATCTTTTATAAATATAACTTGGACCTACCTTCTATCATCCATCCATCCATCCATCCATCCATCCATCCATCCATCCATCCATCCATCCCTTAAAGTTTGTTTCTACAGACATACCAGCATATCTTGTCCTTGATCTTTGCTGTAAAGGAAATCAATGAAAATCTGCAGATCTTGCCAAACATCACTCTGGGCTTTGGGATATCTAACAGTTATTTCATGGCAATGTGGACCTACCTTGCTTCTATGGAGCTTCTTTCTTCACATGACAGATTTGTTCCCAACTATAAATGTAGCATCCATCAAAATTCAGTTTGTGTTATTGCTGGACCCAACTCTCATAATTCTCAGGTTATGGCTGACATTTTGAGCATTTACAAGATTCCTCAGGTAAGACCTTCTCAAGTAAAAAAACAACAGAACTATTGATATGTGACTTTCTCTTTGATGACATTTTCTGGATTTGTGATAAACTAATGTCAATCAAAATGTAACTGACATATGAATAGACAATGTTTTCATATTTTCCAGTCCTGATTTACTGAAAATTGTGCTGATTTGGGGTCTCCAATTTTTTAAAAAATGAAAATAAGATTATTTCTCTTGCTCTTAAGAGAGATTTTCATTGAAGTTCCATAGCAGTAAAATAACAAGCAAATAATAAGAATATGAAAGCATATTATATGGTATATCTGGAAGATCAAAGTGATGCATTCATAATAAAGAAAGATAGAACATATGACTGATAAGTGATTTATTTATTCCTAAAATAATTCAAAATAGCATTTTTTTGTTTATTTGCGGACAAGTATTGTAGTAGTTGTTCTATTGAAGCTAGGAGGTTTTTTCCTGATTTGTTGTCTTCCCTTTCCTTCAATGGAATCTTGAACAGGAGTTCATCTGAGAAGATGATACCTTCTGTTGATAAAAAGTAATAATCTAATATAGATAATTATACCTCAGATAACCTCAATTAATAGTTTCTTCCATGAAAAAAATGTGATCAATTTAAGCAGTGCATTCATTCCATAGTATATGCCCCAGTATTTCTATATTCAAGAATACAGCTGCATTGATATTCGAAGGAAGAAAGGAAGGAAGGAAGGAAGGCTCAGCCTCGTTAGTCATTTGAGAAGCACAGACATGGTTACATTAAACAGAACCTTGGATAACTAAAAGTATTTCTCCCCACATCGCTTTTTAGTCTCTGGAAAAGTAGGAAGGCTCCTGTCTGGGAGACAGGATGCTAATGCAGGTCCAAATAGTCAAGGGATTGATAAGAAAACACCTATATATGATATATATATATATATATATATATATATATATATATATATATATATATATATATATATATATATATATATATATATGATAGCAGTAGCACTTAGACTTATATACCACTTCATAGTGTTTTTAGAGCCCTCTCTAAGCAGTTTACAGAGTCAGCATATTGCCCCCAACAATCTGGGTCCTCATTTTACCGACTTTGGAAGGATGGAAGGCTGAGTCAACCTTGAGCTGGTGAAATTTGAACTGCCAAACTGCAGCTAGCAGTTAGCTGAAGTAGCCTGCAGTGCTGCACTCTAACCACTGTGCCACCTCGACTCTATATGCTTTGAATGAGTTCAAATCTCCAGAACAAGATGGTTTTCATCCCAGATTATTGAAGGAGCTGGCAGATGTGATCTTGGAACCACTGAATGAAATCTTTCAGAACTCCTGGAGTATGGGTGAATTACCAGAGGACTGGAAAAAGGCTGATGTAGTTCCAATACTAAAGAAGGCCAAAAAAAAAAAAAAAAGTGGATCCAGGAAATGACAGACCAGTTAGCTTGACATCAGTATCTGGGAAAATCCTGGAAAAGATAATCAAGCAACAAGTTTGTGAGCATCTAGAAATGAGCAAGGTGATTACTGGAAGCCAACATGGGTTCATTAAAAGCAAACCATGCAAGACAAACATAATTGCCTTCTTTGATAAAGTGATTAAATTAGTGGAGATGCTGTAGGAAATGCTTTGGTTGCAATAAGGTATTTGATAAAGTAGACCACAGCTTATTTCTTGATAAGATAGAACAAGGTGGAATAGACAGTACCATCACCAAATGTATTCGCAATTAGCTGACCAACCACACTCAGCATATAGTCCTCAATGGAGTTACGTCTACCTAGAGGAAAGCATACAGTATAATAGGGTACCTCAATGTTATGTCTTGGGCCCAATTCTCTTCAACTTCTTGAGGGGATAGAAGGGCAACTCATCAAATTTGCAGATGACACTAAGCTGGGGGGATTTGGCAAAACTTTGGAAGATAAAAGGCTCTTGACAGATATGAGCATTGGGCTCTTTTCAACAAGGTGCAGTTCAGTGGTGAGAAAAGTACGGTCCTACACTTAGGAAGGAAAAACCAGATGGATAGGTATAGCACAGGAAGTACCTGGTTCAGCAGTAGTAACTTGAGAGGGATCTAGCTGTCCTGGTGGATCACTGCTTAAGTATGAATCAGCAGTATGCTGCAGCTGCCAAAAAAAGGCCAATGCAGTTCTACAGAAGGATAACATCAAAATCTCAGGCAGTAATAGTATTGGTTTTTCCTGCAATGGTGAAACCACACTTGGAATACTGCATCCAGTTCTGGTCACCATGATACAAAAAAGATGCTGAGGCCCTAGAAAGAGTGCAAAGAAGAGCAACAAAGATAATAATGGACTTGGAGGCTAAATCATATGATAAATGGCTACTGGAACTAAGTATTCTGCAAATTGAATCTTATACTAATAATTTAAAACTCCACTTTATTCTGTATAAATATGCAGCAAAGTTGCACCCATTAGATTCAACTATGGGAGGATAATTGACAGAGAACTAGGTACTAAATGGTTCAATTAGGCTTTTGTTACTATATCCAAAATAGATAAAAATCATTTTTTCAAAGGTCCCAAGTACTCCATTGGTGGTAGTAAAAATATCCTGAACATCTAATGTATCAATAGTTTAGACTTCTCTGATGTGCTGTAGAGGTTATCTACATAATATTTTACTATTTCCCAAACCTTATATATTATAGCCAGATTGAATATGGTCAAGTTGCATCATAACATTTCCAAAAATGGTGACAGTTTACTTCCATTAACTTCATAGAAATTAAAGGAAGATCTTCAATGAGTTATGAATAAGCCCTGAAAAATCAAAGCAACAAAATAAAGCAGTCAAATTTAACCGGGGCATATGCGGAGGGGCATGCGTGCATGCTCAGGGGGGCGGATCATGTGTGGGTGATGGTGGTGCAGGCATTGCATTTTGAGGGCTTGGGCACTTTGGGCAGTCAGTCTGGAAAAGGATAGCCATCACTGACTTATATCAAACATATATACATACATTTTGCATTTTCTTTTTTCCTAAGCTCACGTACGGCTCTGCTCCAGCGATGGATAACATGATTCATACAGCTTTCTTCTATCAAATGTACCCAAATGAACATCTTCATGTTATGGGGATTCTCCAGTTGCTGCTTCATTTTAAGTGGACCTGGATTGGGATAATTTTTCAAGAAAACGAGATCGGTGAACGATTTCTGAGGGAAGTGCTTCTCGTCTTATCTCAAAATGGCATTTGCTTTGATTACATTGCAGTGCTTCCAACCATAGCTTTTTCAGATGGGATAGGAGAACAAATCAATACTTTCATTAAACTATGCAAAGTCATTTTGAAAAGTACCTCCAGTGTTGTGATTGTCTACTCTGAAAACCAGGCCATGGCAGGTTTCAGGACAATCTCCTATGTTTCGGAATATTTGGACACAACAGTGGAGAGAAAAGACAAAGTTTGGATTTTCCCAGCCCAGATGGAATACACTTCAGTTCCTTTTCAAAGAGACTGGAGTATGGATTTTATCCATGGCGCTCTTTCTTTCACCATGTCATCAAAAGAATTATTAGGATTCAATAGATTTCTTCAGATGAGAAACAGTGCTCCAGAAAACATAGACAGTTTTTCAAGGGTCTTTTGGGAACAAGCCTTTGAATGTTCTTTCTCAAAATCCACTTTAAACCCAGAGGCAGAGAAAAGCTGCACTGGGGAAGAGAAGCTGGAGGCTCTTCCAGACTCTGTTTTTGAATTGAGCATGACTGGGCAAAGCTATAGTATCTACAATGCAGTCTATGCCGTGGCACATGCTCTCCAAGCCATGCTTACATCCCACTACAAACAAAGAGTAATGGCCGGTAGTGGGAAACAGAAGCTTCTCAATCATCAAGTGTGGCAGGTAATCTTCTATTTTTATTAAAGTAGCAGGACTTATTTTTAGATTTAGTTTTAGTTTTATTTGATTTATATACCGCCCTACTCCCGAAGGACTCAGGGAGGTGAACAGCCACAAGATAAAACACATAAATACAAAATGTAAAAGCAGAATAAAACCGAATTAAATAATTTGGCCGAAGACAGATTTAAAACACCCCAATAATTAAGAACAGATTAAAATTTGCATTTTAAAAAGGGAAAAAAGGGAAAAAATTAGACCAGGCCAGCCTGATGGAATAAAAAGGTCTTGAGAGCGTGGCGGAAGGTGCGTAGATCCGGGATCTTCCATATCTTCGGGGGAGCTCATTCCAGATAGTAGGTGCCCCCACAGAGAAGGCTCTCCCCCTGGGAGCCACCAGTTGACATTGTTTGGCCGACAGCACCCGGAGGAGCCCCTCTCTATGAGAGCGTACCGGCCAGTGGGAGGCTACTGGTGGCAGCAGGTGGTCCTAAGCCATGGAGCGCTCTAAAGGTGGTAACCAAAACCTTGAAGTGCACACGGAAGACCACCGGGAGCCAGTGCAGCTCGCGCAGGAGAGGTGTTACATGGGAACGCCATGTCGCTCCCATAACCACCCGCGCGGCCGCACTCTGCGCCAGTTGGAGCCTCCGGGTGCTCCTCAAGGGGAGCCCCATGTAGAGAGCGTTGCAGTAGTCCAGGCAGGAAGTGATGAGGGCATGAGTGACCATGTGTAAGGAATCCCAATCCAGAAAGGGACACAACTGTCGAATCAGGCGAACCTGATGAAAAATCCTCCCGGTCACGGGCATCAAGTGCTCTTCTAAAGACAGCCGTGAATCCAGGAGGACGCCCAAGTTGCGAGCCCTCTCCGTGGGGGCCAGTGATTCACCCCCAATAGTCAGTGATGGCACCAACTGACTATATTGGGACATCGGAAACCACAGCCACTCGGTCTTGGATAGGTTGAGCCTGAGCCTGTTTCTCTCCATCCAGATCCGCATGGCCTCCAGGCACTGGGACATCATTTCAAGGGCATCGTTGGGGTGGTCCGGGGTGGAGATGTACAGCTGAGTATCGTCAGCGTACTGATGGTACTTCATCCCGAAACCACGGATGATCTCGCCCAGCGGCTTTACATAAATGTTGAACAGAAGGGGCGAGAGGACCGACCCTTGTGGCACCCCACATACAAGGGGCCTCGGGGTCGACCTCTGCCCCCTGTCAACAAAGACTGCGACCGATCAGAGAGAAAGGAGGAGAACCACTGCAACACAGTGCCCCCCACCCCTAACTCTTCCAACCGGTGCAGCATGATACCATGGTCGATGGTATCAAAAGCTGCTGAGAGATCTAATAGGACCAGGACAGAGGAGCAACCTCTGTCCCGAGCCCTCCAGAGATCATCAACCAATGCAACCAATGCCGTTTCCATGCTGTACCCAGGCCTGAAGCCCGACTGGAACGGATCCAGATACACCGTTTCATCCAGGTGCTGGGGGAGCTGTCGCGCAACCACACTCTCAACAACCTTCACCACAAAGCGAACGTTGGAGACCGGACGATAATTAGACAACACTGCCAGGTCCAGGGAAGGCTTCTTGAGGAGAGGCCTCACCATCGCCTTTCAAGGCGGCGGGGAAGTCACCCTCACTCAATGAAGCATTTATAATCCCCTGGAGCCAGCCTCGCGTCATCTCCCGAGAAGCCACCACTAACCAGGAGGGACACGGGTCCAACAAACATGTGGTCATGTTCAGTCTACCCAGAATCCTGTCCACGTTATCAGGAGTCACAGGATCAAACTCATCCCAGATAACGTTCTCAAGACCTGCCTCAGTCATCCCCACTGAAACTACCCAGTCGGAGTCCCGACCTTCCCGAATCTGAGTGATTTTGTCATGCAGATACTGTACAAAGTCCTTGGCTCTACCCTCCAATGGGTATTGCTTCTGTATCTACAATTCAGTGGTGGGTTCCTCCCGGTTCGGCCGAGCTGCTAGCGGTGACGATATGACATCACCGAACCAGTTCTCTTTGTTCGGGAGCTGGGTCCTTCCCCCCCCCCCCCCCGCATTATTCTTACCTTTTATTTGGCCCTGCCCCCAATCTATTCGCTGCCTCCTGAGTCCCAGCTGATCGGCTAGAAGGAAAAAAAAACTGTTTAAACTCTTGCCACGGGACTTCAAAGGGCTGCCCTATAGCTGATCAGTGTTAAAAGGCAGTGTGGTGGTAGACCAGTGCGCTCGGAAAACAAATGGGTAGACCAGTGCCTCCAAAAACAAATGAGTAGACCAGTGCCTCCAAAAACAAATGAGTAAACCAGTGCCTCCAAGAACAAATGGGTAGACCGGTACAGCTCTGCAAGCAGTTAAAAGCCTGGTAGACCAGTACCTCTGCTAAATCCTAAAGAATTGTCACATGACCATCAAACCACGTCCACAAAATAAGCCACACCCACAGAACCGGTAGTAAAAAAAATTAGAACCCACCCCTGCTACAATTGTCCACAAGTTATATAGAAACCAATTTAAACATAATGCTGGAGAAATTACTTAGGTGAATGAGAATGTCTGCACATTTCTATTCCAGCTTTTTTAATTGCAAAAAGGTTACTTTCTATCAATATTTAATGTTGAATATTGGAATAATTGGGCCATTATCTACAGCATCTTAGTGAAAGTTTCTTTCATCTCTCCCTCACTCCTTCTTCAGATTCACTGTATTGGGAGAGTTCTTCTTAACAAGAAAGGAGAATTCAGTGTCTCCTAGGTTGATGAGAGAGCAATTGATGCTCCAGGTTGGACGTACATTATTTTCATAGGAAAACTTTAAAAACATTCCTATGGTCCATTGGATTCTAGTATTGACATCTTTCCAAATAAAGTACAATTGAGATAGGCTATATCTCCTAATGAAATAAAATACAAGAATGATAGTCTACATCATAGTCACCAGAGATGGTATTCAGCCGGTTCAGACCAGTTCACCCAAACCGGTAGCGGCAACTGCGGGTGGGCTGCCCACCTGCCCATACGTTATGCTGTCCTATTTAGCCATGTTTTCAAGGCTGGGTGCATGTGCGGAAGCTTGCGTGTGAGCAAAGCGCATGCACGGAACACCGGATGTATGCATGGAAGGCTCACGAGAGAGAGCAAAGCAAGCTTGCATGCAAACTGATGGTAAGAATTTGTGAAACCCACCGCTGATAGTCACCAGTGAAATAAACCCTGAAACTCCACGTACAAATTGCTGACAATAAAGACTCTTTCTATTGCTGCTCACTTGCCTTCCTCCCTGTAGTGTAGTTGCATCCCTGACTTTACTGTTGGACTCTGTCTGAGCTGCAGGTGGGTAGAGATCCCCAGGCTGGGAAATTTATACCTGTTCTCTCTACCCTGAGGTTTCAGGGAACATGCGAGTTCATAGTTACCATGGCAGCAATATACCTAATTCAAAGTATTCATGGCCCAACTCACACATACAGGTCTCACTCTTTGGATCTGTTATTTGCCTGGCATGATTGCCAAATGACAGGAAGGAAGATAACATGCTGATGATGATGGTAGCAGTACTTCTGGGTGATAGGCATGAAAACAGGACTGTTAGCAATAGCACTTAAGACTTATATATCACTTTACAGTGCTTTACACCCCTCTCTAAGCAGTTTATAGAGTCAGCCTATTGCCCCCAACAATTTGGGTCCCCATTTTACCCACCTCGGAAGGATGGAAGGCTGAGTCAACCTTGAGCCTGGTGAGATTCAAACTGCTAAATTGTAGGCAGCCAGCAGTCAGCAGAAGTAGCCTGCAATACTGCACTCTTACCACTGCGCCACTGTGGTTCATAGGTTAGCCTATCATTAGCTGTTTTTTGTCCCTCATGGAGAGTCTTCTGCTGCTTGCTGATAGAAGTGACAAATTAAGGTTATTATCACGATACTGTATATTGGAACTGCAACAATATCTTCTGAAATAATTTGCCATTATTGTACACCTTTATTAATTACTCTCATGTTCTTCTCTTGAGCTTCATCACTACCTGAGAAAAGTCTCATTTAACAACAGTGCTGGGGAAAACATTTTCTTTGACCAGAATGGGAAGATTGCATCTGGCTTTGATATCATCAACTGGATCACCTTCCCAAATCAATCCTTTCTTAGGATTAAAGTTGGAAAAGTAAATCCATCAGCTTTATTTGAAAACCTTCTCTCTCTATCGACAGATAACATTGTCTGGCCTAACATTTTTAACCAGGTAACTTTTAGTCATTTTTAAGGGATGGTTCAGTGATCATGCTGCAGTTGATGTCCGTATAACATCTTTGAACAGTTGCACAAATTAATGAACCAAGTACACGAAAAGCAATATTCTTGATGCACAGGATTTTGAAGAGGGTTTTGGACAAGGAAAGTTACCTCAATGTACTTTAACAGATTAACAGAGTTGGAAGGGACCTTGTAGGTCGTCTTGTCCAACCCATCCCACCCAAGCAGGAGACCCTACACCATTTCTGACAAATGGCAGTCCAATCTCTTCTTGAAAGCCTCCAGTGATGAAACTCCCACAACCTCTGAAGGCAAGCTGTTCCATGGGTTGATTGTTCTCACTGTCAGAAAAATTCTCCTTATTTCCAGGTTGAATTTCTCCTTGATCATTTTCCATCCATTATTCCTTGTCTGGCCTTTGGGTGCCTTGGAAAATAGGTTGACCCCTTCCTCTCTGTGGCAGTCACTCAAATATGGGAACACTGCTATCATGTTTCTCCTGGTCCTTCTCTTCACTAGATTATCCATGCCCAGTTCCTGCAACTGTTCATCATATATTTTAGCCTCCAGCCCTCTAATCATCTTGGTTGCTCTTCTCTACACCCTTTCTAGAGTCTCAACATCTTTTTATAGTGTGGTGACAAAAACTGGATGCAGTATTCTAGATGTGATCTTACTAAGGCTTTATATAGTGGTATTAATACCTCATTTGATCTTGATCAGGGATGTCAAACTTAAGGTCCGGGGGCTGGATCTGGCCCACAGGGGTGGATAGATCTGGCCTGCAGGCCTGCCCTGGAAATAGCAAAGGACTGGCCTGTGGTGCCTCTACCAGAAAAAGTGGAGTTTTCACTGTCAGAGGGTTGCAGGAGGCAGTTGCAGCCAAAAATGGAACTCAGGAGCCCATTTTCTCTGGCAGAGCATTCAGGCCACCACATGCATCCCCGACATGAGTGACGTCGAGCTGGACATGCCCACCTTAGCTACACCCACTCCTGCCCCCAAGGTCAAACACAACCCTGATGCGGCCCTCAATGAAATCAACTTTAACACCCCTGATCTTGATTGTATCCCTTTGTTAATGCAATTTAGGATTGCATGGCTTGTTCGGCTGCCGCCGCACACTTCTGAACTTCTGAATTAAGTGGTCCTAATTTTTGATGTCTAGCAGATGAATAGGAGATTTTTTCCATTAACATGGTTTATGGTATCAGAAGGATATTTTAAGGAATAAGCCAGGTCTTGTACTCTAGCACAGAATGTTTGATACTTCTAATCAAAAACTGCTCAGAAAGTTAAAAACCGGTTCACCCGAAGTGGTGCAAACTGTCTGAATCCCACCACTGCAAATACCCACTAACATGTTAATTTCTTAGATTCTTAATGTTTAAATTCTAAATATGTTGCCCTTTCACTTATTGACAGACACAACCTCTTTCTTTGTGCAATGCTCATTGCTCCTTGGGGCACAGCAAGATCAAAATAGAAGGGAAGCAATTTTGCTGTTACCAATGCCTCCGTTGCCCAGAAGGGAAAATTGCCAACCAGACAGGTAAGAGATGTCATTCAAAAAGAATTGGTTTCTGTTAGCTCTGGAGGTCAATAAATTCAAAGCATTACCCAGGATTTTGATGTTGGGGCTTTTATCCCTGCAAATGCTGAGAAGAATGATTGTAACCACAACAACCATGGTATTGTTCTAAATCTAGTCCCAACTTACACATGGTCAATGGCACCTGAACTAGTTTTTATAAATAAGTCTATATATAAGTCTAAATGCTATTGCTATTTTAGAACCACTAGAATGTCATCTAAATTTTTCCAGGATTAGGGTTAGGATGATTGGAGTGTAAGGCGTGGAAGTATGTCATTGTTTTTGTTGAACAGATTTCACCATCCTTCTCTTATTTTCTCTTCTATACTTCCTTTTTTCATTTCATATTTATTCTGTTTTCATGCTCTAAGCCCGTGATTGTCACATGTAAATGCCTTATTCTACAATATGGAAACTGTATATACTCGGGGTATTAGGGGTTAATTTATTCTTCCTCCCTTAATATATTCATATGTAACCACTCCCATACTTAACTCCGCCTTGTGAATATAAAAGGAGCTGTATGCACCTCCTCATTGCTTCTATCTGCGATTACTCAGAGAATATAGAATGCCTACTGTAAATAAACAGTGTTATGTTTGAAGACATTATTCTTAAATCAATTATTGAGTCTGATCCTTAGAATTACGCAACAATCTGGTAGCAGAGGATGGTTAAATTGACTCAATAAAACTTTAGATATGCCTAAGAGAGAAAACTCCAGAAACAAAAGAGAAAGACCCAACACCAGGGCACACAGTAAAGAAATGGAAGCGGATCAAGAAATGATCGATGAATCCACAACTGCAATATCGAGAGAATCTGAAGACTGCACTACAGACAACGAGGA
The DNA here is from genome assembly GCF_029215685.1 of Pituophis catenifer annectens. Classification (NCBI taxonomy): domain Eukaryota; kingdom Metazoa; phylum Chordata; class Lepidosauria; order Squamata; family Colubridae; genus Pituophis; species Pituophis catenifer. The sequence continues at coordinate 29,941,465 of NW_027256885.1, read as the reverse complement.
GATAATGGATGAAACTGATGACCAAGAAGAGAACGAAATAGAAAACAACGAACTCAGGTCAGAGATACTGAAACTCTTGAAAAGTCAAAAGGATGACGAAAATCTCATCGCGAACCTCCAAGACATAATAAAAAACAACGGAGCAGCGAGAGAGAAACACATCGCAACAGTTGAACCTAAAGAATCAAAAATGGTGAGCGAATTACCTGTAGATAAGAATATAACAAAAAATGGCATGTCACGAAGAGGGGGTTGAGGGGTTTTTTAGATAAAGTTTTAGCAAATGTCTTAAGGGGTTCCGGGGGGGGAGGGTTGGATCAGAAGTAAGGCCGTGGGTATGGGGGATAACCCACTAAGGGGAGGGCCAGGTAAGGCTGTGGAGCATGGCATGGGGGGTGGGGGGCCCGGGGTCAAGAGGGGGGATAAAGTTCATCCAGATAAGGTTTTTACCATCAGTACTGTGAGTGGGAGGGGTAGATATGGCGGGAGCAGGGGGCCATATCGTGTTAGGGGAGCGCGCGCCCACTGTCTTCGAGCAGTGGCGCGCTCCGGCCCCCAAAGCTCCACTCATTTTCCAGGTGGCGCAGATCCTCAGGGCCCTGGCCTCCGTCTGATGTTATGCAATGCCAGGTCTGTAGTAAATAAAGCCCCCCTCATTTGTGATCTTGTTCAGGAGGGGGGAGCGGACCTGGCAGGTATTACGGAAACCTGGTTGGGCCAAGAGGGGGGGGGTCCCTCTTGTTGAAATGTGCCCACCAGGTTTCCGCGCATTCCATCAGCCGAGGTTGCAGGGTAGGGGCGGGGGGGGTAGCGGTTATTATTAACGAAGGTCTGAGACCGAGGGAGGCCACTGTTCCTCAGACGGCCGGCTGTGAATCCCTCCTTGTGAAATGGGGCCATGGGGTTCAGATGGGTTTGCTGATCACATACCTGGCTCCCTGCCATGTGGCAGCAGCCCTGCCCGAGCTACTCAGTGTCATCGCCACGGTGGCAGTTGAGACCCCTAGGCTTATGGTCATGGGGGATTTCAACTTGCCGTCCATTGGTGAGGCATCTGAGGTGGCTCGGGAGTTCATGGCTTCCATGACAGCCATGGACCTGACCCAGTTAATTCATGTCCCTACCCACACGGGGGGAAACACGTTGGATCTGGTTTTTGTCTCTGGACAGTGGTTGAGTGATCTCGAGATAGGGGATATAGTCACCGAGCCCTTGTCATGGTCTGATCGCTCTCTCCTTCGTCTCGACCTTCGAACCGCTACACCCCGCCGCAGGGAGGCGGAGCCGGTAAGATGGTTCCGCCCCAGGCGCCTGATGGAACTGGATAGGTTCCAGATGGAGCTTGGGCCATTCCCTGAGGCTCTGGCACACGCCTCGACTGGAGACCTAGTGGCCGCCTGGGATAGGGCGGCCGCTGGAGCTCTGGATCGGGTCGTGCCTTTGCGGCCTCTGACCCGGCGCCGATCTCATTTAGCTCCTTGGTTCACTGAGGAGCTGAGGGAGTTGAAGCGCTGGAAAAGACGCCTAGAGAGTAGTTGGAGGGCCAGTCTTTCTGAATCTGACCGGACACTGGTAAGAGCTCATATTAGGAATTACCTAGTGGCGATAAAAGCAGCGAAATGTAGCTATTTTGCTGCTCTTATTGCATCATCAGATAATCGCCCGGCCGCCCTGTTTAGGGTGACCCGCTCCCTGCTCCATCAGGAAGCGCGGGAGGACCCCTTGGAGGGTAGAGCCGAGGATTTTGTCCAATATCTGTATGACAAAATCGCTCAGATTCGGGAAGATCTGGACTCCGACTGGATAGTCTCAGGGGGAGGGACTGGGGCAGGTCTTGAGAATGTTATCTGGGATGAGTTTGATCCTGTGACCCCTGAGGACGTGGACAGGATTCTGGGTAGACTGAACACGACCACTTGTTTATTGGACCCGTGTCCCTCCTGGTTAGTGCTGGCTTCTCGGGAGGTGACACGAGGCTGGTTCCAGGGGATTATAAATGCTTCGCTGGGTGAGGGTGTCTTTCCTGCCGCCTTGAAAGAGGCGGTGGTGAGGCCTCTCCTCAAGAAGCCTTCCCTGGACCCGGCAATGTTGGTAAATTATCGTCCGGTCTCCAACCTTCGTTTTGTGGCGAAGGTTGTTGAGAGTGTGGTTGCGCGACAGCTTCCCCAGCACCTGGATGAAACGACGTATCTGGATCCGTTCCAGTCGGGCTTCAGGCCTGGGTACAGCACAGAAACGGCATTGGTCGCGTTGGTTGATGATCTCTGGAGGGCTCGGGACAGGGGGTGCTCCTCTGTCCTGGTCCTGTTAGATCTCTCAGCGGCTTTTGATACCATCGACCATGGTATCATGCTGCACCGGTTGGAAGAGTTAGGGGTGGGAGGCACTGTGTTGCGGTGGTTCTCCTCCTTTCTCTCTGACCGGTCGCAGTCTGTGTTGACAGGGGGCCAGAGGTCGACCCCGAGGCCCCTCATATGTGGGGTGCCGCAAGGGTCGGTCCTCTCACCTCTCCTGTTCAACATTTATGTGAAGCTGCTGGGCGAGATCATCCGTGGTTTCGGGGTGGAGTACCATCAGTACGCTGATGACACCCAGCTGTACATCTCCACCCCGGATCACCCCAACGATGCCCTTGAAGTGATGTCCCGGTGCCTGGAGGCCGTACGGATCTGGATGGGGAGGAACAGGCTCAGGCTCAACCCATCCAAGACCGAGTGGCTGTGGTTTCCGACGTCCCGATATAGCCAGTTGACGCCATCACTGACTATTGGGGGCGAATCATTGGCCCCCACGGAGAGGGCTCGCAACTTGGGCGTCCTCCTGGATTCACGGCTGTCTTTAGAAGAGCACTTGACGGCCGTGACCGGGAGGATTTTTTATCAGGTCCGCCTGATTCGCCAGTTGCGTCCCTTTCTGGATCGGGACTCGTTACGCACGGTCACTCATGCCCTCGTCACCTCCCGCCTGGACTATTGTAATGCTCTCTACATGGGGCTCCCCTTGAGGAGCACCCGGAGGCTCCAACTGGCGCAGAGTGCGGCCGCGCGGGTGGTAATGGGAGCGACATGGCGCTCCCATGTAACACCTCTCCTGCGCGAGCTGCACTGGCTCCCGGTGGTCTTCCGGGTGCGCTTCAAGGTTTTGGTTACCACCTTTAAAGCGCTCCATGGCTTAGGGCCTGGTTATTTACGGGACCGCCTACTACCACCAATAGCCTCCCACCGGCCAGTACGCTCTCATAGAGAGGGACTCCTCCGGGTGCCGTCAGCCAAACAGTGTCGACTGGCGGCCCCTAGGGGGAGAGCCTTCTCTGTGGGGGCACCTACCATCTGGAATGAGCTCCCCCCGGAGATACGGAGGATCCCGGATCTGCGCTCCTTCCGCCGTGCTGTGAAGACCTTTTTATTCCATCAAGCGGGCTTGGCCTGATCTCTTCCCTTTTTAAATATGTAAATTTTAATCTGTTTTTAAATTATTGGGGTATTTTAATTTGTCTGGGCCAAAAAGTTTAATTTGATTTTATCGGGTTTTTAAATTTTGTGTATTTATGTATTTTATTGTTGGCTGTTCACCGCCCTGAGTCCTTCGGGAGTAGGGCGGTATACAAATCAAATAAATAAAATAAAATAAAAATAAATAAAATAAAAAAAGAAGACTAACAGTCCCACACAAAATTTTGAATGGCAGCCATCTTGGTTCCAACAGACCACTAAGATGAGCGAAGCAGAGCCAATCAGAAAGCAGAATTCAAAATATCTGGCGCGAAAAGCCTTACACGATGCAAAAAACAAAAAAGAGAAAATTTACTCTTCAGAAGAATCAGACACAGACATCGAAGAAACCTCAATAGAAATGCAAATAGAATCAGCAATGAAAACGCTTTTTGCAACATTCGGTCCAAAATTAAGAATTACAAAAGAATCAACAAAAGCTAGCAATCAAGAAATAAAGAAAAGACAAGCAAGCAAGCAAACGTCTCAGAATCTACCCGCTTCTATCCAAACGACGAGAGCACCGACGCCTGAACCCAGAGAGCCCTGCAAATACCACCCCACGCCACAGACGATCCCAGGAACCAGCGATCTCAACAAGAATCATCTCAACAAAAAGAAACGAGCACCTGCTGTCACCTGGACACCCAAGATCGAACCGGAGACCGATTCATCGGAAGAGGAACGCTACGAGGGAGCTGCAGCAGCGAGAACCTCTCCCGACAGCTCCAGAAGCGAAATGAGCAACGCGCATGTGCAGACCTACGCAGACAACTACGGAGGACATGAAGAGCAGAGAGAGCCGTTCAGACTCGTTGCAAGCATACCCACACCATTCTGCAACTATCAACACTTGCAAGATCACGGACTACCTCCAGTTGTAAGTAATGGATCTAACAGTATTGGGAATTTGCCCAATGATTTCCCAAAACTGAGAATAGATGGTATTAATTTGCAGGAATGGTGTCAACAACTTCAGGTTGTTTTTCTAAAAGAAAACTTATTATTCTTTATTACTAACCCCCCCAAAAGACCTTGGACTCTAAAATTGGACTGCCTACACCACAGAGCATTTTACTTATTAATATCCAGTATATCTCCTGCTATGTACCATAGTATTAAGCACAATTTGACTGTCTCAGAAATTATTCAATGCATGTTTAAATTGTTTCATAGTGAAAGTGTAGCGACTACTACAAGGATGTCTAAAGATTTCTTCTCAGCTAGGATAAAGCCAGGGGTTACTATAAGTGAACATTTAATATCTTTAAACAAAATCAGAGCAGAGCTGCATTTAAGGGGAGAGGTAATTTCAGATCAAACAATGAAGAGTGTTATCATTAACTCATTAGACCCATCATGGGATAACTATATATCACATTTAGACACAATTAATTTAGGATACTTATCCATAGAGAATTTATCAAATAAGCTAATAGCTGAAGATAATTCAAGAAGGAGTCGCTGTAATAACCACATAGAACAGAGACAATATAAGAGAGTAGCATTCCAAGAAAAATATCGTGAATCAATTCAATGCCACAACTGTGGGTCTAAAGAACATTGTAGAAGAGATTGTCCTAAATTCCTTAGAGAAAGGCAAAAAACTGATTATAGAAGTAGATACCATAACAGACAATCATCCATTGACAGACATAGATATAGAAGCTCACCCAACTATAGAGAACATAGAGGGGGCAGGGATAATTCAAAAGACAGAAGGACTGGTTCACTAAATGGATTAAACAAACATAATACATCTAACATACAACAGTCAGAGGACAATGATTGGCTCATTGATTCTGGGGCAACTAATCACACTACACATAACAAAAGTATATTATCTTCATTTATAGAAGATAAATTTGTAATCAAAGTAGCTAATCAAAAAAAGGTCCAAGTTATTGGTAGAGGAAATGTAAACTTACCCGGTCTAGGAAAAATAGAGGGGGTATTACTAATACCAGAAATACCTCATAACATACTTAGTGCAATAAAACTAAGTAGAGATTCTGACATAAATATAGTATTCTCAAAAGGAAAAGCAACACTTGAGAAAAACAAAACAAGCTTAGGTAGTGTGATTATCAAAGGAGGCCTACCATATTTAATCATAAAAGAAAGATGGTTACACAACATTGATTCCAACATGGATGATAACAATGACATAGATAATGGAGACAATAGCAATAGTGATAATGAGGAACATGAAACAATTCATAGTCACAAAGACACATCTATTAATGACACATCCAATAACAAAAAACCTACAATTGGAAAACCAATTCACGATGAATGTGCGCATATTTTACATAGGAAATTAGGGCATGCTAGTTTTCCTGTAGTACAAAAGATGATTGAACATGCTGAAGGTGTCAAAATAAAAAATTGTAAAAACTATTTGGAATGCTCAGTATGTAAGTCCACAAAACTCAGAACTAGCCCCAAACCAAGAAAGGCAACAAGATCAACTAATCAAATTTTTGATTTGGTACATATGGATTTGGTTGGTCCATTAACACCATCAATCACGTATAGAAAACGATACTTTCTGACTATTGTAGATGACTATAGTCGTTACAGATTTGTCTACACTTTAAAACACAAGGATGAAACCTTTCAGAAATTTAAAGAGTTTTACAAACGTGTAGAAACACAACATAACATTAAAATAAAACAAATCATGACAGATAGGGGATCTGAATTCATGTCAAAAGAATTCTCCCAATGGCTAAAAAACAAAGGGATGCTACATTTCACGTCTAGCCCTTTCTCTGCATTTCAAAATGGAGTAGTAGAGAGAAAGAACTCGACATTACAAACCATGATTAGATGCACATTAGAAGATGCTGGCTTAGGAAAACAATTCTGGTCAGAAGCATTACAATATTCCAATTATACACAAAATAGAACTTGGTCCAGCATTATAAACAAGACACCATATGAATTAATGTACAGTAGAAAACCCAAAATAGCACACATGCACATATTTGGAGTCACAGCGGATGTACACATACCAAAACAATTGAGGCGTAAAGGAGAGAACGTGTCCAGAAGACTCAGATTCATGGGATACGAAACAGGCACAAAAGGGTACAGATTTATTGATAACAATAACAAATTTATAATTTCCAGAACAGCTGTATTTCATGAACAGGCCAACTGGTCTAAAATACATCTTAATGAAATATTCCCAATCACAAATTCAAACACTGAACATCAAGATAAAATAGATAGAGAAGAATGCAATCACAACACACATAGAAACAAAAATAAAACATGGACAAACAGTAAACACAGAATAAGAACAGATTCGTTAACAAAAAAGGAGGCAAGATACTTACATGATAACGATAGCAAACCAGAAAAAACAACCAGATGTAACAGAAATCAAGTGCCAAGCAAATACAAAGATTACGTAATGTGTATGGATAGTGAAACATCAACGCCAAACACATACGAGGAAGTATTAAAGCTTCCCACTGAAGAAAGAAGAAAATGGGAATTAGCCATGACCAAGGAGATGGACAGTTTACGAGAGTTAAATGTATTCACACCTACACCTGCACCTAAGGATAAAACTATTATAGGCACCAGGTGGATATACAAAATTAAAAATCTAGAAGAAGGCAACACATTATACAAAGCTAGATTAGTTGCACAAGGTTATGCTCAAAAATATCCTGAGGATTACACAGACACATACTCTCCCACAGTAAGAACTGAGAGTGTCAAAACAGCTTTAGTTATAGCATCAGCACTTAACCTTGATGTATTCCAATATGACATACAGACTGCGTATCTACACGCAAAACTTGATAAAGAAATATATGTAAGAGCACCTCATAGTCAATACACAAACAAAAATGAAACATGGTTATTAAATAAAAGTTTGTATGGATTAAAACAATCTGGCAAACGCTGGTATGAATGTTTAGTCAAAGTACTCAGAACTATGAATTTCAATGCTACTACTGCTGATAACTGTTTCTTTGTCAAAAAGGAAGGTGACTCATTAGAATTTGTGTTAATTTATGTGGATGATATTTTGTATATAGGTAAACATAAAGAAAAAAGAGACACATTTGTGACAAAACTAAATGAACATTTTTCTTTAAAATCATTAGGGAAGGTAAATAAATATCTTGGAGTTCAAATCAGTAAAACCAAAAAAGGATTCAAACTTTCTCAGAAAGATAAGATTATAGAACTCCTAAACAAATGTAATTTAAATAATGCTAAGCCTTGTGACACTCCTATGCAAACTGATTTCTTAAGGAACATAGATGAATCATCCTCTGAATTTAAGGATAATACACTCTACAGATCAGTTATTGGTTCCCTTTTATATATTTCGAATTGGACCAGACCTGATATTGCTTTGCCCCTCAATTTGTTATCCAGGTACGTCAGCAAACCCTTAATGTATCATTGGGAAGCTGTTAAAAGAATATTAAGGTACTTAAAGCACAGCTTAGACTTCTGTTTATTGTTGGAACCCAATAATGTCAAAGAGCCCATCCTCACTTGTTACGCCGATGCGGATTGGGCAGGTGATACCATATGTAGAAAAAGCACATCAGGTTATATATTTTTCCTTAACGATTGTCCAGTTTACTGGTACACTGGAAAACAGGATTTAGTAGCCACTTCAACAACTGAGGCAGAATATGTTTGTTTGTCTAAAGCCTCCAACAATCTTGTATGGTTTAATGATTTATTGTCAAACACTTGGAAGAAACCTTCATTACCATTTATCATACACGAAGATAACAAAGCTGCTATTGAGATATCTAGGTCTGATGCTATTGGTCAAAGATCCAGACATATAGATATAAAATTCAAACACGTGAGACAATTATCTCAAGATGGATTTATCAAAGCAGTTCACTGCGAAACATCAGAGCAAATAGCTGACATATTGACAAAGCCTTTGCCTTCTAAACAACACAAATATTTAACTTCCAAATTGCAAGTTTTGTATTGTTCTGAATCTGAATGTAATTATTGTTGTATATCGAACCGGCATTTAGAGGGGGATTTGTCACATGTAAATGCCTTATTCTACAATATGGAAACTGTATATACTCGGGGTATTAGGGGTTAATTTATTCTTCCTCCCTTAATATATTCATATGTAACCACTCCCATACTTAACTCCGCCTTGTGAATATAAAAGGAGCTGTATGCACCTCCTCATTGCTTCTATCTGCGATTACTCAGAGAATATAGAATGCCTACTGTAAATAAACAGTGTTATGTTTGAATACATTATTCTTAAATCAATTATTGAGTCTGATCCTTAGAATTACGCAACAGTGATGGTGAACCTATGGCATGAGTGCCACAGGTGGCACGCAGCAACCTCCCTGTGGACACGCGAGCTGTCACCCCAGTTCAGCTCCATCCCACATGCACATGTGCCTCCCACTGGCCAGCTGGTCATCGGGTCTCTGCCACACATGCATGGGGAGCGGGTGAAGATTGGGAGTGGTGGGATTCAATTTTTTTTACTACCGGTTCTGTGGGTGTGGCTTGGTGGATGTGGCACAGATTGGTGGGCATGGCTTGGTGGGCATGGCAGGGGAAAGATACTATAAAATCTCCATTCCTATCCTACTCCTGGGAGAAGATTACTCCAAAATCCCTATTCTCTCTCCACCCCACTAACTTGCTTTCCAGCTCTGTTCTCCCGTGCAGGACAACAAAAGAAGACCCAGCAGATCAGCTGTGACTCAGGAGGCAGCAAATAGATGGGGGCGGGGCCAGTCAGAGGTGGTATTGGCCAGTTCTCTGAACTACTCAAAATTTCCGCTACCGGTTCTCCAGAACTGGTCAGAACCTGCTGAATACTACCTCTGCTCATTGGTGAAATTCAGGCACTAAAATACATTGCTTCTGAAAGTTGCAGATGACAGAATTAACTTAACAGCATTGTTTCCTCTTCCAGGTTTAGATGACTGCTTCCCATGTCCCAAAGAAAACTACCCTAACAAGAACCAGACTCTGTACATTAAGAAACATACAATGTTCTTATCTTACAAAGAACCCTTGGGGACCACTTTAACCAGTATCGCTTTCTTCTTTTCTTTCATCTCAGTTGTGGTGCTGGGGATCTTCATTAAAAACCAGGACACTCCCATTGTCAAAGCCAACAATAGGAACCTCACCTACATTCTTCTCATTGCCCTCCTGTTCTCTTTCCTTTGCAGTTTGCTCTTCATTGGGCAACCTGACCAAGTAAAATGCCTCATGAGACAAACTGCTTTTGGCATCATCTTTTCTGTAGCCCTTTCTTGTATCCTGAGGAAAACAACCATAGTGGTTCTTGCTTTCATGGCCACCAAGCCAGGTTCCAAAACCAGGAAATGGGTTGGGAAAAGGCTGGCTTATACTATTGTCTTGTCTTGCTCCCTGATTCAAGTCACAATTTGTAGTGTGTGGCTGGCAATTTCTCCTCCATTTCCAGATTCTGACATCCACTCAATGACTGAAGAAATTTTCCTAGAATGTAATGAAGGTTCCGCCATCATGTTTTATACCGCCCTTGGTTTTCTGGGGTTCTTGACTGCTATCAGTTTCATGGTGGCTTTCCTTGCTAGGAAACTACCTGACAGTTTTAATGAAGCCAAATTTATCACTTTCAGCATGTTGGTCTTTTGTAGTGTCTGGATGTCATTTGTTCCAACCTATCTGAGCACCAAGGGGAAGTACATGGTGGCTGTGGAGATCTTCTCCATTTTGACTTCTGCAGCAGGATTACTGGGCTGCATCTTTACCCCCAAATGCTACATTATTGTTCTGAGGCCCAAATTAAACAAAAAGGAGCAATTAACCAAGAAACAAAAGTAAAACTATTTTTCTCTGAGTTTTTTAAAATGCTGTACTTGCCTCTACGAGACTAAAGATAGGCAGTTATCTGTTTTTTTAACTTTTATTTATTTATTTATTTATTTATTTATTTATTTCTTTATTTATTAAATTTATATACCGCCCTATTCCTGAGGGACTCAGGGCGGTGAACAGCGAACAATAAAAATACATGTAATACAAACGTTAAAAAACCAATTAAAATATACTAAACACTCTGGTCCTAGATAATTCAAGACATCCCAGTTTAAAACAAAATCAAAAGAAATATAAAGGGAAAGTTAGGCCAGGCCGGCCTGCTGAAACAGGAATGTTTTGAGGGCACGGAGGAAAGTGCGCAGATCCGGAATCCTCTGTATCTCTGGGGGGAGCTCGTTCCAGATGCTGGGTGCCCTCACAGAAAAGGCTCTCCCCCTGGGGGCCGCCAGTCGACACTGTTTGGCTGACGGCACCCTGAGAAGCCCCTCTCTATGGGAGCATACTGGGCGGTGAGAGGCTATTGGTGGCAGAAGGCGGTCTCGTAAGTACCCCGGTCCTAAGCCATGGAGCGCTCTAAAGGTGGTAACTAAGACCTTGAAGCACACCCGGAAGACCACAGGGAGCCAGTGCAACTCACGCAGGAGGGGAGCCACATGGGAGCACCATGCTGCTCCCATAACTACCCGCGCGGCTGCATTCTGGACCAGCTGGAGCCTCCGGGTGCTCCTCAAGGGGAGCCCCATGTAGAGAGCATTACAGTAGTCCAGGCGTGAAGTGACGAGGGCATGAGTGACCGTATTTAACGAGTCCCAATCCAGAAAGGGACGCAACTGGCGAATCAGGCGAACCTGATAAAAAGACCTCCCGGCCACAGCCGTCAAGTGTTCTTCTAAAGACAGCCGTAAGTCCAAGAGGACGCCTAAGTTGTGAACCCCCTCCGTGGGGGGCAATGATTCATCCCCAATAGTCAGTGATGGCACCAACTGACTATATCGGGACGTCGGAAACCACAGCCACTTGGTCTTGGATGGGTTGAGCCTGAGTCTGTTCTTCCCCATCCAGATCCGTACAGCCTCCAGGCACCGGAACATCACTTTAAGGGCATCATTGGGGTGGTCCGGGGTGGAGATGTATAGCTGAGTATCATCAGCATACTGATGATACTTCACCCCAAAACCACGGATGATCTCACCCAGCGGCTTCACATAAATGTTGAACAGAAGGGGTGAGACAACCGACCCCTGTGGCACCCCACATACAAGGGGCCTCGGGGTCGACCTCTGCCCCCTGTCAACAAAGACTGCGACCGATCAGAGAGAAAGGAGGAGAACCACTGCAACACGGTGCCCCCCACCCCTAACTCTTCCAATCGGTGCAGCATGATACCATGGTCGATGGTATCAAAAGCTGCTGAGAGGTCTAATAGGACCAGGACAGAGGAGCAACCCCTGTCCCGGGCCCTCCAGAGATCATCTACCAATGCGACCAATGCCGTTTCTGTGCTGTATCCAGGCCTGAAGCCCGACTGGAACGGATCTAGATAAGCCGATTCATCCAAGTACTGAGGAAGCTGTCGCGCTACCACACTCTCAACAACCTTCGCAACGAAGCAAAGGTTGGAGACTGGACGGTAATTAGCCAACACTGCTGGGTCCAGGGAAGGCTTCTTGAGGAGAGGCTTCACCACCGCCTCTTTCAAGGCGGCGGGGAAGGCACCCTCTCTCAAGGAAGCATTTATAATCCCCTGGAGCCAGCCTCGTGTAACCTCCCGAGAGGCCAGCACCAGCCAGGAGGGACACGGGTCCAATAAACATGTGGCCGCGCTCAGTCTGCCCAGTATCTTGTCCACGTTTTCCGGAGTCACAGAATCAAACTCTTCCCAGGTAATATTCTCAAGACTTGCCTCCATCATCCCTCCCGAATCTACCCAGTCAGAGTCCAAATTTTCCCGAATCTGAGCGATTTTGTCATACAGATATTGTACAAAGTCCTCGGCTCTACCCTCCAAGGGGTCCTCCCGCGCTTCCTGGTGGAGCAGGGAGCGGGTCACCCTAAACAGGGCGGCCGGGCGATTATCTGATGATGCAATAAGAGTGGAAAAATAGTTACACTTTGCCGCTTTTATTGCCACCAGGTAGGTCTTAATATGAGACCTTACCAGTGTTCGGTCAGATTCAGAACGGCTGGCCCTCCAACTGCTCTCCAGGCGTCTTTTCCGGCGTTTCATCTCCCTCAGCTCCTCGGTGAACCAGGGAGCCAGGTGAGATCGACGCCGGGTTAGAGGCCGCAAAGGCACGAACCGGTCCAAAGCTCCAGCGGCCGCCCTATCCCAGGCAGCCACTAGGTCTTCAGTCGAGCCGTGTGCCAGAGCCTCAGGAAGTGGCCCAAGCTCCGTCTGGAACCTATCCGGGTCCATCAGGCGCCTGGGGCGGAACCACCTCATCGGTTCCGCCTCCCTGCAGCGGGGTGTGGCGGTTCGAAGGTCAAAGCGAAGGAGGGAGTGATCTGATCATGACAAGGGCTCGATCGCTATATCCCCTATCTCGAGACCACTCAGCCACTGACCAGAGACAAAAACCAGGTCCAGCGTGTTTCCCCCCGTGTGAGTAGGGCCATGAACTAATTGGGTCAGGTCCATGGCCGTCATGGAAGCCATGAACTCCTGAGCCACCTCAGACGCCTCACCGACGGATGGCAGGTTGAAGTCCCCCATGACCATAAGCCTAGGGGTATCAATCACCACCACGGCTATAACGTTGAGTAGTTCAGGCAAGGCTGCTGCCACGTGGCAGGGAGCCAGGTACGTAACCAGCAGGCCCATCTGCACCCCATGACCCCACTTCACAAGGAGGGACTCACATCCGGCCGTCTGAGCCTCCCTCGAGGGATGTGGCCTCCCTCGGACCAAGACCCTCTTTAATGATAACTGCCACCCCCCCCGCCCCTTCCCTGTGACCTTGGCTGATGAAATGCCCGGAAACCAGGTGGGCACATCTCTACAAGAGGGACTCCCCCCTCCTGGCCCAACCAGGTCTCCGTAATACCCACCAGGTCCGCTCCCCCCTCCTGAACAAGATCACAAATGAGGGGGGCTTTATTTACCACGGACCTGGCATTGCATAGCATCAGCCGAAGGCCCAGGGCCTGAGGGTCTGTGCCACCTGGGGAACGAGAAGAGCATTGGGGGCCGGAGCATGCCACCGCTTGAAGACAGCGAGCGCACACTCCTGCAACTTGATGTGGCCCCCTACTCCCGCCATATCTGCCCTTCCCACCTACAGTACTGATGTAATGGCTATCAACAGCACAAGCTCTAACCCTCTCCTTGGCCCCTGATTCTGCATCTCCTCCGCCGCGCTCTTCAGATGGACTAGATCCGGTCCCTCGCGGGTTAATCCCTGAACCCATACAACCCACCCCCCTCCCGGGAGGCCCCCCAGCCTCATTATTTACATTGGAAACTACCCTCCTCCCAGATCCCCTTAAAATAGAGTTTGAAAAACTATCTAAAAAACCCCAAAGCTTCCGGTTCTTAGCATACCACCTCTCGGGGTTCCAAAACCCGTCCTCGAGGGCGGCCCTAGATAACTGGGAGGGCCAAACTTGCGAGAGGGGGGAATCTCACAGTGCTAGGAGCTCTGTTATTGAATACATCAGAGGTGAGATAGAATTGGAGGCGATGAAAGGCCATTTTCTTCTTAAGGTGTTAAAGATGGTTTAAAACAGAAGGTTAAGACAAAAAGGGTAAAGTAGATAATTGTACAAAGAAGCTAATATAATAGAACATCAGAATACCAACTCCCTCTTACAGTGATGGGAAAGTCTTGTGATTAAAATAAGTTAGTCAAAAAGGGGGATTAGAGTCTCAATGACCGCCCTCTCACGGCGTCCAGAGTTAGAGACAAAGGAGAAGATGGTCCGTCCCATCCACTTGAATAAATATTACAAATAAATTGTTCAAGACTCTCGATGTCTATGCTTCCTCCCTTTCTGATACCAGCAAAAATCCGAAGATAAGGTCGAAAAAAGCAAGGTGGAGTATCCAGGCGGAAGAGATGAAATCAGATAATCAGGATAACTAGGATAGTCAAGGAGGAAAAGATATTTAAAATAAAGGCTATAAGTTGATCGAACAGCTGCAAGTATTTTCGCTGAATGGCCAAACTAGGCCTAGGTTTAGTAAGGGGGGGGGGGGAACAGTCAGGGGAAGATCAAAAAATCATGTCTTCAGTTCTCAGCCCCCACTACTATCATGCTCTTTCAGATAGGGCCATTCAGGTGATTAAGTTGGGCCAGGAGGGGGGAGTCCCTCTCGTAGAGATGTGCCCACCCGGTTTCCAGGCATTTCATCAGCCAAGGTCACAGGGAAGGGGCGGGGGGGTGGCAGTTATCATTAAAGAGTGTCTTGGTCCGAGGGAGGCCACTGTTCCTCAGATGGCCGGATGTGAGTCCCTCCTTGTGAAGTGGGGTCATGGGGTGCAGATGGGCCTGCTGGTTACGTACCTGGCTCCCTGCCACGTGGCAGCGGCCTTGCCTGAATTACTCAACGTTATAGCCGCGGTGGCGATTGATAGCCCTAGGCTTATGGTCATGGGGGACTTCAACCTGCCATCCATCGGTGAGGCGTCTGAGGTGGCTCAGGAGTTCATGGCTTCCATGACGGCCATGGACCTGACCCAATTAGTTCATGGCCCTACTCACACGGGGGGAAACACGCTGGACCTGGTTTTTGTCTCTGGTCAGTGGCTGAGTGGTCTCGAGATAGGGGATATAGCGATCGAGCCCTTGTCATGGTCAGATCACTCCCTCCTTCGCTTTGACCTTCGAACCGCCACACCCCGCTGCAGGGAGGCGGAACCGATGAGGTGGTTCCGCCCCAGGCGCCTGATGGACCCGGATAGGTTCCAGACGGAGCTTGGGCCACTTCCTGAGGCTCTGGCACACGGCTCGACTGAAGACCTAGTGGCTGCCTGGGATAGGGCGGCCGCTGGAGCTTTGGACCGGTTCGTGCCTTTGCGGCCTCTAACCCGGCGTCGATCTCACCTGGCTCCCTGGTTCACCGAGGAGCTGAGGGAGATGAAACGCCGGAAAAGACGCCTGGAGAGCAGTTGGAGGGCCAGCCGTTCTGAATCTGACCGAACACTGGTAAGGTCTCATATTAAGACCTACCTGGTGGCAATAAAAGCGGCAAAGTGTAACTATTTTTCCACTCTTATTGCATCATCAGATAATCGCCCGGCCGCCCTGTTTAGGGTGACCCGCTCCCTGCTCCACCAGGAAGCGCGGGAGGACCCCTTGGAGGGTAGAGCCGAGGACTTTGTACAATATCTGTATGACAAAATCGCTCAGATTCGGGAAAATTTGGACTCTGACTGGGTAGATTCGGGAGGGATGATGGAGGCAAGTCTTGAGAATATTACCTGGGAAGAGTTTGATTCTGTGACTCCGGAAAACGTGGACAAGATACTGGGCAGACTGAGCGCGGCCACATGTTTATTGGACCCGTGTCCCTCCTGGCTGGTGCTGGCCTCTCGGGAGGTTACACGAGGCTGGCTCCAGGGGATTATAAATGCTTCCTTGAGAGAGGGTGCCTTCCCCGCCGCCTTGAAAGAGGCGGTGGTGAAGCCTCTCCTCAAGAAGCCTTCCCTGGACCCAGCAGTGTTGGCTAATTACCGTCCAGTCTCCAACCTTTGCTTCGTTGCGAAGGTTGTTGAGAGTGTGGTAGCGCGACAGCTTCCTCAGTACTTGGATGAATCGGCTTATCTAGATCCGTTCCAGTCGGGCTTCAGGCCTGGATACAGCACAGAAACGGCATTGGTCGCATTGGTAGATGATCTCTGGAGGGCCCGGGACAGGGGTTGCTCCTCTGTCCTGGTCCTATTAGACCTCTCAGCAGCTTTTGATACCATCGACCATGGTATCATGCTGCACCGGTTGGAAGAGTTAGGGGTGGGGGGCACCGTGTTGCAGTGGTTCTCCTCCTTTCTCTCTGATCGGTCGCAGTCTTTGTTGACAGGGGGCAGAGGTCGACCCCGAGGCCCCTTGTATGTGGGGTGCCACAGGGGTCGGTTGTCTCACCCCTTCTGTTCAACATTTATGTGAAGCCGCTGGGTGAGATCATCCGTGGTTTTGGGGTGAAGTATCATCAGTATGCTGATGATACTCAGCTATACATCTCCACCCCGGACCACCCCAATGATGCCGTTAAAGTGATGTCCCGGTGCCTGGAGGCTGTACGGATCTCGATGGGGAGGAACAGACTCAGGCTCAACCCATCCAAGACCGAGTGGCTGTGGTTTCCGACGTCCCGATATAGTCAGTTGGTGCCATCACTGACTATTGGGGATGAGTCATTGCCCCCCACGGAGAGGGTTCGCAACTTAAGCGTCCTCTTGGACTCACGGCTGTCTTTAGAACACTTGACGGCTGTGGCCGGGAGGTCTTTTTATCAGGTTCGCCTGATTCGCCAGTTGCGTCCCTTTCTGGATCGGGACTCGTTAAATACGGTCACTCATGCCCTCGTCACTTCACGCCTGGACTACTGTAATGCTCTCTACATGGGGCTCCCCTTGAGGAGCACCCGGAGGCTCCAGCTGGTCCAGAATGCAGCCACGCGGGTAGTTATGGGAGCAGCATGGCGCTCCCATGTGGCTCCCCTCCTGCGCGAGCTGCACTGGCTCCCTGTGGTCTTCCAGGTGCGCTTCAAGGTCTTAGTTACCACCTTTAGAGCGCTCCATGGCTTAGGACCGGGGTACTTACGAGACCGCCTTCTGCCACCAATAGCCTCTCACCGCCCAGTACGCTCCCATAGAGAGGGGCTTCTCAGGGTGCCATCAGCCAAACAGTGTCGACTGGCGGCCTCCAGGGGGAGAGCCTTTTCTTTGAGGGCACCCACCATCTGGAACGAGCTCCCCCCAGAGATACAGAAGATTCTGGATCTGCGCACTTTCCGCCGTGCCCTCAAAACATTCCTGTTTCAGCAGGCCGGCCTGGCCTAACTTTCCCTTTATATTGCTTTTGATTTTATTTTAAACTGGGATGTCTTGAATTATCTAGGACCAGAGTGTTTAGTATATTTTAATTGGTTTTTTATTAACGTTTGTATTACATGTATTTTTATTGTTCGCTGTTCACCACCCTGAGTCCCTCAGGAATAGGGCGGTATATAAATTTAATAAATAAATAAATAAATAAATAAATAAATAAATAAATAAATAAATAAATAAATAAATTGAAAATATCTCCCCTAGTATTTCAAAAATGGGGAGAATGTCCAGGCCCCCTCCCCATTACATCGAGGGGGGGTAACTGCTTGCAGTAAAGCCCTCTCCATCGTCTAGAGAGGGCATCCTCATAGCCTAGCCTCCCGGTGTTGCTGCTGCCGTTGCTGTCATCATCGCCGTTGCGAGTGTCATTTTAGTCAGCTCCGCCTCCGTAGCCATGGCCGCCGCCCCCACGTCGCCGCCCGTAGTGCCCAGTACGCAGCAAATCAAGTTTTCGGCAGCCCAGGCACCGCCGCCGGTGCTGCCTGCGCCGCCACCGCCACAGCAACATCGCCGACCGTTGCCTCAACCGCTCCAGCCCCGCAGCCGTTTGCTTCATGACAGTCAGCTGGGCCTCGGTTTCAACGTTCGCCGCCATTTACCGCCCACCGCGCCATCCCTAACTATCTCCACGGCGGCCGGGTGTTCTTCCGGCTCCATCTACGGCTCAATCGAGCCGGCTATGCTTCAGCTTGCTGGGCGGGGGTTGTAAGATGGTCAGCTGGCCCCCCAACACCCTCGAAAATGCCGGACATCACCCCTTCGTCCTTGGCATTCAATATAGAGTCGCCATATTGGTCTGCTACCCGGAAGAGTAAAGAAATTTTGAAATTTCTTCTTTCTATTTCTGTTGTGTCCAACTCTTTTCTTTTTTCTTTTTTTCTTTTTAATTTTTTTATTGAAATTTATTATAATACAATACAATACAATCAGTCAGACAGTGTTACTTTTCTACACAGGTTAGATTGATTCTTCTTTTACATTTCATCATAGTGTAACGTAATTTACATATGCATCTTAAAATTTATATTAACTTTTATCTATTCTTTATTCGATTGTCAATCCACCTGTACCAATCATACCACACCATATAATATTCTGAGTCTTCTTTCTCATTTAATTCTAAAGTTAATTTGTTCATTTCAGCACATTCTAGAACCTTCTGAATTATATGTTCCTGTGGTGATGTATACTTTCCTTTCCAATATTGGGCATAGGCTATTCTTGCTGCAGTGAGTATATGTATGATTAAATATCTATTTTTTTCCCGATATTTCATCTTCAGTATTCCCAGGAGAAATGTTTCAGATATCAATTCATTTTTTTCATTAGTTGATTCTTGTAGCCAATTTTGAATTTTTCTCCAATACCTCATCGCTTTGGGACAGGACCACCACATATGAAAGAAGGTACCTTGGTGACATCCACACTTCCAAAATTTGGGACTTACATTTGGATATATTTTTGCTAATCTTGCGGGCGCTAGGTGCCATCTGTATAGCATTTTATATTGGTTTTCTTTGTATGTTGCCACTTTTGTTAATTTGTACTTTCTATTTGAAATCATCTCCCATTCATCCAAATTTATATTATGTCCAATATTTTTGGCCCACGCTATCATTGGCTCTTTTACTACCTCTTCCGCCCTATCAAATGGTAATAAATAGTTATATAATCTAGATAGTACTTTTTTTTCTGGGCCTATCAGTAATTTGTCTAATCTGTTTGTTTCCACCTCAATGCCAAATTCTTCCTTATCTTTTTTGTACCTAGATTGAATTTGCAAGTATGGCCACCAGTCTATGTGTATTCCCTGCTCGCCTAGGGATTGATTACTTATGAGGTTTCCTTGGCTATCTAGAAGCTCTTTATAACTAATCATTTTTTTAATCTCTAATGTATTTGGGTATATCATGGCTTCCATTGTTGATAGCCAGTTCGGGATTTTCATGTATTGTTTTCTTCTAATTTCCTCCCATACTTGTATTAATACTTCTCTTATTCTGTGTCTATGGAAATACGTTTTGGTCTTTTTCTTTTTGTCCCACAAGAAGGTGTGCCACCCTTTTTGTAGGTCATGCCCTTCCAAATTTAGGATTCTTTTGTTTCTTAAATTAACCCATTCTCTTATCCATACTAGGATGGCTGCTTTATAATATACTTCCCACGCTGGGAGTCTGAAACTTCCCCTACTTCTGTTGTCTTGTAACGATAGCAAATTAATTCTTGGTTTTTTCCTGGCCCAAATGAATTTCCTAATAATTTTGTTAATTTCTGTGAAAAAAAATTTGTCTAAGATGACGGGTATCGTTTGGAATAGATATAATAATTTGGGCAGGATATTCATCTTTATCGAAGCTGTCCTGCTCAAAAGTGATAGTTGCAATTTCTCCCATTTTTCCATATCTAGTTTTATTCTTTTAACCAGAGGTGTATAGTTATCTTCTTTCAGAGCTGAGCATCTAGCTGATATTCATATTCATATATATATATATATATATATATATATATATATATATATATATATATATATATATATATATATATATATATTTACTATTTATAGGTCTAATTCCTTTTCTAATTCTTTCTTTTGCATTTCTGTTAAGTTTTTGACCAACAATTTAGTTTCCCCTTTATTCAATTTAAGTCTGGCTACCTCCCCATACCTTCCTATTTCCTCCAAAATTCTCAGGCCCGTTTCTAACAGTTTCTCTAAGATGAATACTACGTCATCCGCAAAGGCCTGAGTCTTTCTACTCCTCTCTCCTAATCTTTAATCCTTTTATTCTGCTGTTTTTCCTAATTCTATTTAATAGGGTTTCTAGTGTCAAGATGAATAGCAAAGGTGATAACGGGCACCCTTGTCTTACACCTTTCTTAATTTGAAATGAATTTGTCATATTGTCAGCCTCAGCTTGCCTGCTTCAGCTGCCATAAGAAACGGGGAGGGATTAGTTATGGAGCAAAGGGGGGGAAGAGAGCAGGAGGTGGTTTTGTCTTTATAGGAGGGGACTTCGTGAGAAATGAAACTGAATCTTCAAAAGGGGACGGCTGACCAACTGTCCGACATTCCTGATGAATGACGCTGCCAGACGTGTTGCCACCTGACCTTTGGAAGACCTTTGGATTGGCTGATGATTTATAAACACGAGGGGGGGAAGAAGCTTAGTAGATGCATTTCGCGCGTTTTGCTCACTTCCAGCTTTAACTGGGTTGTTAATCATTTCATATTCAGTAAAAGTACCAAATTCTTCAAAATGCTTGAGTTTGGGGTTTTCTTTCCTGGATATTGAAGGAAGCATACCTGACATTAAGCTGGAAGACACAACCAGTCATCCCGGACAAAAACCGAGGGGACTGTAAATCCAAAATATGTCAGATCGGGGGAGTGATGGAGAAGAGAAAATGGGGGCAGCCAGTTCAACTGCCCTCCAGTCAGAAAAGGAGACTGCAGAATGGTTGGGAAAACTCCGTTTGGAGACAGAAGAGGCTAGATGGTCAAAGGGAGTGGGGAGACTGCCGGACTGGGGAGAGGAACCCCAGGGAGTGACAATTTCCAGACCCCGGAAAAAGGAGGCAGTGTGGATGCAACAGCAGAAGGAACGCCTCATGATAGACCAAGCCTTGCAGCTTATCCGTGATGTGGAAGAAAGCAGGAAAAACCGTGAGTCTTTTGAAATTCCTGTGGAGAAGGGGGAAGCAGACCCCAGGGGGGAGCCCGAAGAGACAGCCTGCGGGGGAGAGGAAGATTTTGAGGAGGGAACATCCCAGGCTTCGGCAGCTCGAGGGAGAGATGCAGCCGGCCAGAGAACCCCAGCCTTGCGGGGCCCCCCCCCCGCAGACGTAAAAAACCAAAAATCCCCCCCCTTCCTGGGAAGTTTGATGGGAATCCTAAAGCCTTGGGATTTTTCCTGACCCAAGTGTGGAACCACATGCAGGACTGGGGGGAGGACTACAAAACAGAGGCGGCAAAAGTCAGAAGCGTCGCGAATGCCCTAGAGGGAGTAGCTGCTGAGTGGATGGTGGTTCTCCACAATAACAACTCCCCCTTGCTGAGAAATTACAACCAGTTCATGAGGGCCCTTAGAAGGCGTTTTGAAGACCATTTAGCTGAACGAAAGGCGAGACTCAGAATGAAGAGCATTCAGCAGGGCTGGAGGCCGGTGGCAGAGTATATCCAAGAGTTTCGTGAACTGGCACCCTATATGACAGGCTGGTCAGAAATGGCTCTTTTGGAGAGTTTCAAAGATGGATTGAATGAAGAGATATATCGAGACTGCAGGAGCATGGGGGTCCCCAATGATTTGGATAGATGGTACATAGTAGCTGAGGATGTGGAAATCAAGCTGAAACGGAGCGAACTCCGAGGAAGGCGGATGGGGGACCAGTCATCCTCTTTCTACCGTAAGGGGGCACCCAAGATGACTGGCGGGAAGACCGAATCCAAACCCAAGTCAAAGCCCTTCACCTGTTTCAAATGTGGGAAGGAGGGTCACCGGGCGGCCGAATGTTTCTCCAAACCACCGCCAAAAGCCACCGGGGCCAGCCAAAAGAAAGGCGATAAAATACCCGCCAAAACCCGCGGCACCGCCCTGAAAGGAGAAGTCGTTGAGTTCACTCCCCGGAACCAGGGTGAGTTGGGAACTCCGACCAACGATGACGACAGCGAGACGGACTCCGACTCTGACACCGACGAACGGGTGAGCCACACGGAAGAACCCTTACTCATCCCCGTAGAAGTAAGGGTGCCCTCCACAGGAACTCACACGCAATTGTTAGCCCTGTTGGACTCGGGGTGCACTAGGTGCATAATTAGCCCCAAAGTAGTGGAGGAAATGGGACTGAGACTGAAAACTTTAAAAAGACCCATTGCATTTTGTCAATTAGACGGGTCGATTGCAGGAGGGGGCCCAGCTAGTTTTATGACCGAACCCCTTGAACTGCAGTTGGGGAATCATGTAGAGAAGCTCAGCTTTATTGTAGCACCTGGCATGGAAAGGCCCCTCATTCTAGGACTGCCCTGGCTTCGTAAATGGAACCCACGAGTAAATTGGAAAACGGGGGTCCTGCGCATCCGTACGGCAGAACCAACTCCGGAAAAGGAAGGCCCCTCCCTAAGGGACAACATAAGACCAGAAAGGGCGGCAGTAGCCATTAACTATATTGAGGGAGAAGAGAAAATTCCAAAGGAATATTGGGACCTCAAGGAAGTGTTTAGTGAAAAAGCATAGGATGCTCTGCCTCCCCACAGGGCCACTGACTGCACCATTGAAATACTCCCAGGGGTGAAGCTTCCCAAACCAAAAATATACCCCATGACACCTCGAGAATTGGGGGAATTGCAAAAGTTTATTGACAAAAACTTAGAACGGGGATTCATCGAACGAGCCAAACCCAAGGTGGCAGCGCCAGTAATGTTCCGCAAAAAGAAAGATGGATCCTTCAGATTAGTAGTTGATTATAGAAACATGAACGCCATTTGTGTGGAAAATGTCTATCCCCTCCCACTTATGAAGGACATGTTGGCCCATTTAGGGAAGGGAAATTTTTTTACCAAACTTGATTTAAGAGAGGCATACTACCGAGTGAGAATAAAAGAGGGAGATGAATGGAAGACAGCATTTAATTGCCCATTGGGATGTTTCCAGTTTAGAGTACTCCCTTTTGGACTACAGGGGGCCCCGGCTGTATTCATGCAGTTGATCAACGAAGTGTTGCATGAGCACCTATATAAGGGGGTGTTGGTCTATTTGGACGATATTCTAATTTATTCTGACAACATGGCCGACCATGTAAGATTGGTTCGAGCGGTCTTGAATAAACTCAGAGCAGCTGAACTCTATGCCAAACTTTCTAAATGTGAATTCCATCAAGACAAAATCGACTATCTTGGATATCGTATATCGCATGAGGGAATAGAGATGGACCCGGAAAAGGTCCGGGCAGTGATGGAATGGGCCGCACCACGCACCCATAAACAGTTACAGAGTTTCTTAGGGTTTGCTAATTTTTATAGACAATTTATCCCCTCTTTCGCGAAAATCGCACTGCCAATTACAAACTTGCTAAAAACCAAAGGGGAAGTAAAACCCAAACCCTCAAAACCACTAGAATGGACTATGGACTGTCAGGCCGCTTTCGAAAAACTGAAACGATTGTTTGCAGCTGAACCTGTGCTCAAACACCCCGACATAGAACAACCTTTTGTAGTACAAGCTGATGCTAGCGACGTCGCTGTAGGAGCAATACTCTTGCAAAAGAATGAGAATGGAAAATTACAACCCTGTGCTTACACATCCCGTAAACTATCCGAGACAGAAAGGAGATGGGCCATATGGGAGAAAGAAGCGTTTGCAGTTAGATGGGCGCTGTTAACATGGAGACAATTTTTAGAAGGGGCGAAACACCCTTTCGAGGTGTGGACTGACCATAAGAATCTAGAAGCATTAAAAACACCACGCAAACTATCACCCAAACAGGCACGCTGGGCCCAACATTTCAAGCGATTCAATTTCACTTTACGTTACCTTCCTGGGGGAAAAAATTTCATGGCGGACGCACTTTCCAGATTGCCACAGTACAACAGCATAAAAAAGGAAGTGGTTCAACCAATGATCCCCTTAACGCAATTGGCAACACCTGTCACTACCAGAGCGCAGAGAAAAACCGATCCAGAACTCTCGGGAGATTTACTCGAAAAGTTACGAGAAGCGCTAAAAGCTGACGAGTGGTTTAAAATCCACTCAAATGAATGCACACTTCGCGACAGACTAGCTTGGGTTGGATCGAAATTGTATGTTCCGACCACATTAAGGCCAACCGTATTGAAATATGCTCATGATGCCAAGGCCGCAGGACACTTTGCGTTTGTCAAGACTTTACATCTTGTTAAGAGACAGTTTTGGTGGCCTGCACTTAAAAAGGACATAGAGGCATATGTGGCTAGCTGTCCAGTATGTGCCTCGGCTAAAAGACCTCCAGGAAAATCCCCTGGATTACTGCAAAGTGTGGCTAGACCGAACACCCCATGGAAGGAAATATCTATGGATTTTATTGTGGACTTACCAGACAGTGAGGGCTGCACTGTCATTTGGGTAGTAACTGATTTGTTTTCCAAACAAGTACATTTCATACCTTGCTCAAAGATCCCTTCAGCAAAAACCCTCGCAAAATTGTTTATTCGGCAGATTTACCGACTACATGGATCTCCGAAAAGAATAATTTCTGACAGGGGTGTGCAATTTACTTCCAGTTTCTGGAGAGAGTTTTTGAAATTGATAGGCTCCGCACAGGGGTTGAGTTCAGGTCACCACCCTCAGACAAATGGGGCTTGTGAAAGAACCAATGGGGTGCTCGAACAATACCTTAGGTGTTACGTAAATTACCAACAAGACAATTGGGTAGACTTGTTGCCATTTGCAGAAGTGGCATATAATAATTCTGTACACAGTAGCACCGGATTCACCCCTTTTAAGGTCGCATCGGGCCAGGATTTTGTACCCATTCCCGAGTTACCTCAAGATGATCCCCAAAATCCCTCCTTGATGGATTGGATTGAACAACTAAAGAGCACCTGGGCAGTGACTCGGAAGGCATTAGATGAGGCACACCGAGCTCATAAGGCGCAAGCCGATAAGAAAAAGTCCCCAGCTCACATTTATAAAGTGGGGGACAAGGTCTATTTGTCTACCAAATACTTACAAACCACCCAGAAGTCCAAAAAGCTGGGACCTAAGTATGTAGGTCCATTCCGTGTGATTAGACTGATTAATCCAGTGACAGTTGAATTGGAATTGCCAAAAACCTTGAGACGAATACATCCTGTATTTCATGTTAGTTTATTGAAACCTGAACACTCATCCCCTCTAAGGGCTGATCAAAGCACCCCTCCAATTCCCATTCTCATAGAGGGGGAGCAACATTTTGAGGTTAAGGAAATCTTGGATTCTAGAAAACACCATGGTAAAGTCCAATATCTGATTGCCTGGAAACATTTTCCTCTATCTCAGGCTGAATGGGTAAATAAACGGGATGTCCGAGCTCCCAAGAAAGTACAACAATTCTATGCCAAATACCCAGATAAACCATAATTATTGTATATATTCTGTTTCTCTCTCTTTTTTTTCCCCTTTTATTTAGGACTAACGTCTCTTCTGCAAGGGGGGCCGAATGTCAGCCTCAGCTTGCCTGCTTCAGCTGCCATAAGAAACGGGGAGGGATTAGTTATGGAGCAAAGGGGGGGAAGAGAGCAGGAGGTGGTTTTGTCTTTATAGGAGGGGACTTCGTGAGAAATGAAACTGAATCTTCAAAAGGGGACGGCTGACCAACTGTCCGACATTCCTGATGAATGACGCTGCCAGACGTGTTGCCACCTGACCTTTGGAAGACCTTTGGATTGGCTGATGATTTATAAACACGAGGGGGGAAAGAAGCTTAGTAGATGCATTTCGCGCGTTTTGCTCACTTCCAGCTTTAACTGGGTTGTTAATCATTTCATATTCAGTAAAAGTACCAAATTCTTCAAAATGCTTGAGTTTGGGGTTTTCTTTCCTGGATATTGAAGGAAGCATACCTGACACATATCCCCATTTATTATTATTCTTGCCCTTTGTAATTTATAAATTGTTTCTATCATTTTCTCAAAATTGGTTCCAAATTTCATAATTTTAATTTGTTCAATCAAGATTAAGATTATCAAAAGCTTTTTGGGCATCTAAAAATACAAGAGCCATTTGCTTCTCCGGGTGGGCTTCATAATATTCGAGGGCATCCACAACTATTCTTATGTTATTCCTTATTTGTCTATCTGGTAAGAAGACATTCTGATCCGGGTGTATAATAGAATTTAATATTCTTTTCAGTCTTTCCGCAATTATGTTCATGAAAATTTTATAGTCTGTGTTTAAAAGGGAGATCGGTCTGTGATTTTTAATTTGTTTTTGGTCTGTACCTTCTTTCGGAAGTAGTGTGATATATGCTTCCCTCCACGATTCTGGTATTTTTGCTTCCAATAAAGCCTCATTGCATATCTCCAATAGTTTTGGTGTTATTATTTCATCAAATTTTTTGTAGATTTCTCCTGGGAGACCATCCGGGCATGGTGTTTTGTTATTTTTAAGTTTTGAAATTGCCACTCTTAGTTCTTCGATTGTAATTTCTTTGTTTAGCCTTTTTCTCTCCTCCTCTCTGGTGGGGACTCTTCCTCCTGTAATTATTCTTCAATCTTTTCTATTAATACATCCTCCTTATTATAAAGCTCTGTGTAGTATTCTTGAGCAATTTTGATTTTGTCCTCTTCTTTATTTTGTAAGTTTCCTTTCTTGTCTTCCAGTTGTTGGATGATCTGCCTTTCATATTCTTTCTTTAATTTATGTTTCCAATTTCTTCTTGGAGAGTGTTCTTGGAGAGTGTATCTTCCGTTTTTCTGTTTTTATGTGCATTATAAGTTATTGTTACCCCCCTTAGGTAAGCTTTCATCGTATCCCATAGGTTAGTTAGGGAGGTTTGTTGCTTTTTATTTTCTTTGAAAAATAATCTCAGTTCTCCCATTATCTTTTCAATATATTCCTTCTTCTTCCTTTACGATACTTGTAAATTTAGTCTCCATCTCTTAATCTTCTTTCTTTTTGGGGCCCTCCATTTTGCTTCCAAGGGATTATGATCTGTCCATAAATTGGGATTAATTTCTACTGTTTCCAGTTCCAATCCTAGTTCTTTATTTGCCCATAACATGTCTATTCTGGACCATGATATTTGGGGGTTGGAGTAAAAAGTGTACTTTCTCTCATTTGGCTGTAGGGTCCACCAAATATCTATCAAATTTAATTCTTCTATCATGTTGAAGAAGGTTTTAGGTAATTTGTCCCTTTTTTTAATTGTCTTTGCCACATTTATAATCTTTTTCTGTATCTATTATCCCGTTAAAGTCCTCCACTATACAAATATTCCTGTATTCCATTTTAATTATCCATTCGTGTAATTTTTTGTAATATTCTCCCTGATATTTGTTGGGGGCATAAATAGCTACTAGTAATATTGGTAAATTTCCTCTCTTTATTTCTATCATTAATGCTCTTCCTTTGGGATCTTCATATTTTTTTCCCTTGCTAGTGCTATATATACTTTCTCTAATTTGCTGTATTCTAGGTATCTTTCATCTTGTTTCTGTATGTGAACCTCCTGAAGGCATATTATGTCAGAGTTTTGTTTGGCTAATTTTGTGAATATCTGTCTCCTCTTTTTAGTCTCATTCAATCCATTTACATTAATCGATAATAGTTTCCAATCATCCATTTTTTGGGCTTCCTAAAAGGAGTTAGTATTTATTTGCCCTTGTTAGTATTTATTTGCCCTTATTTGCCCTTTGTGTTATTAGTTCCTTTCCTTTTGTGTCTCTGTTCTCTTTTTCTTCTGTGTCTTTCTTCTCCAAAGGTCCTTCTTTAGTGTCTCGTTGATCGGGAGTTTCTTCTTCCTGAGTTATCATCTCTACTTCTTCCTTGCTACTCTATTCTTCTTTCATTCCTATCAGTTGGTCTAGGAAGTCTTGCACTGTCACTAGATTATCTATCTTTATTTTTTTTCCCTTGACACGTGATTAACATTCCTTCCGGCAGTGTCCATCCAAATTGTATATTTCTTTTGCTTAAATGTATGGCAAGGAATCAGTCTCTTTGTAGCTCCCTTACTCTCCTGGGGACTTGTTTTAACGTTATAACCTCCTTCCCCTTATATATCATTGGTTCTTCTCTGGTTATATTATACAGGATGTCACAGACTTTTTTCCTTGAAAATCTAATGTGGACCTCTCTTGGGAGCTTATGTCTTCTAGCATAATTTGTCTGAACCCGGTATACCTTATCCAATTCCGTAATTATTTCTTGCTTGTCCCTCTGTAGGGCCTCTACAATCATTTCTGCCATTAGCTGTCTCAGATCTTCCTCTTTCCCTTCAGTTACATTCTGAAATCTTAGAGAACGTCGCCCGGTCCATTTCCAGTTGTATAATAGAGTCTTCAAGTTTTCTATTCTGAGCCATCAGTTTTTGGTCTACCAGTTCCAATTTCCTTTTATTTTGTTCCACTTTGATTTCTACATTCTTTATTTTTTGTTCATTTTTATGGATTGAATCTTGAATGTCATTCACTTTGCGGTCCAAGGACTGGATGTCTGTTTTCAATTCATTATGGTTACTGGAGATTTTCTCCTGCAACTTCATCATTGTCTCCTGTATTAGGGTTAAGGTGGATTGCATGGCCTGCATCGTTGGAATTACTTTGGATTTTTCTGTCTTCGACAGTTCTTCCGTTGACTGTTGAGTTGAGGGGGATGCCATGGTGACCATTGGGTTTGATGTAATTTTCTTTCTGATTTTTAATGCTGTTGTAGAAAGGCTTGTCATTTCTTTCAATATCCTTCTCTGATCTCTCACAATCCTGTCTATACTTTTCCAAACTGTCATCCACTATTGTTATCTATTTGTCTTATTCTTGTTTTTCTTATTTTTGTTCATGTTGGTCTATACTATCCCACTTTTCTTTTTTCTTTGTATCTTTTCTGTTGGTGTCTTCCTTGGCTTCTAGGTTTTCTTCCTTTTCTGAATGATGGAAATGGCTTAAAAAACTTTCCCCTCAGGCCAGTCTGAGGAGAGTAAATAAATGCCTGTCCCTCCCCAGTTTTCTCTGTTGCTGCCTCCTTTCTAATTTTCTCCCCTCAACAGGACAGTCTGTCTTTCAGTTTGCCTTTTTAGTTTGCCTTTTGGGTTTTGGCTTTGTTTATTCAGACTCTTTTTTATAAGGAATGAGAGCTGTCAAACTGCCATCTTGACTTTTAACCTCCTTCTCATCTTCTGCCTGATGCTGTCATTTGATGGGCAACTACTGCAGGCCAAGAAGAGAAGAAGAATGAAGGAGCACAAGTGCTTTTCATCTGTCAGATCATCTATCTTTTCACACTGTTGTTTTAGTGTTTAGTCTAATATTCATATATCTTATTTGGTTAGTTGATTTACAGGAACCAGCAAGAACTTTGAATATCTGTTTTTGATATTTGATAATATCGGTTTTTGATAACAGCCTACTACTTGATAAGATAGAAAAATGTGGGTTAGACAGCATCATCGCCACATGGATTTATAACTGGATGACCAAGATAATAGATAATAAAGATAATTAAAAAACAGATCTGCAAACAACTAAAAGCAAATAAATTATAACTAGTAGCCAGCATGGGTTTGTTAAAAATAGATCATGCCAAACCAATCTTATTTCATTTTTTGTAAGTATGCAGTGTGGTATCAAAAGGCTCTGTCTTAGGCCCAGTACTCTTAAATATCTTCATCAATGATTTAGAATAGAATTCTTTATTGGTCAAATGTGATTGGACACACAAGGAATTTGTCTTTGATGCATATATTCTCAGTGTACATAAAGAAAATATAAAATATATTCGTCAAGAATCATAAGATAGTGATAGTCATAAGATACTAATAAGCAATCAAATCATACTAGGAAATAATAAAAACAATATAAGTTGTAAGGATACAAGAAACATGGATATAGCCTAAGTGGGAAGAGATAGGTACTAGTAAGGATGAGAAGAAGAATAGTAATACAGTCTTAGTAAACAAGGGGATAGAAGGGGAACTCATCAAATTTGCAGATGACACCAAGTTGGCAGAAATAGTCACTACTCCAGAAGATAGGCTTAAGTTACAGAAGGATCTTGAAAGACTTGAAGACAGACTGGGCCCTATCTAACAAAATAAAATTCAATGGAGAAAAAAAGTTCTACATTTCGGCAAGAAAAAACAGATGCATAAGTATGTAATAAGTGGTACCTGCATAAGAATAGAATAGGTGGTACCTGGTTCAACAGTAGTAACTGCAAGAGCCCTATTGTACAATCACTTAAATATGAACCAGCGATGTGCTGCAGATGCCAATAAAGCCAACACAGTCATAGGCTGCATTAACAGAGGGATAGAATCAATATCATGTGAAGTTTTAATATCACTTTATAATGCCTTGTATAAAATATTGACTATGTTAATAAATAGGATGTAAGTATATATAACAATTTAACAATTTAACAATTTTGTTTATAAGAATGCTCAATATGGTTACACAAGAATAAGAGAATGATTAGGAAGATTGAATTTAAAAGTAAAGATAATTGTCGATGCAGAAAGTTGTATAATATTATATAATGTTGTTATTTATGTTTTCTATTTTACCGTTTGGTGTATGTGTATGTTCTTTTTTTCCTTTTTTGATTTTTTTGTCTTTTTCTATTATGTTATTGGTTTTAAAAATGTAAAATATTCAATAAAATTATTTATAATATATATACATATATATAATGCCTTGCTAAAGACACACTAGGAATATTGTATTCAATTTTTGTTGCCACAATATAAAAAAAAATGTTGAGACTCTAGAAAAAGTGCAGAAAAAAAACACGGATAATTAGGGGACTTGAGGATAATAAATGGCTGCAGGATTTGGATATGTCTAGTTTAATGAAAAGATAGACTAGGGATGACATCACTACGTAGTGTTCCAATATCTAAGGAGCTGCCATAAAGAAGAGGAGGTCAACCTATTGTCCAAAGCACCTGAAGGCAGGACAAGAAGCAATGGATGGAAACTAATCAAGGAGAGAACCAACCTTAAACTAAGGAGAAATTTCCTGACAGTTCAAACAAGTAATCAGTGGAATAACTTGCCTACAGAAGTTGTGAGTGGAGGTCTTTAAGAAGAGAATGGACAACATTTGTCTGGAATGCTATATGCTTTCCTGCTTGAGCAGATGGCTGGACTAGAAGGCCTCCAAGATCTCTTCCAACTCTGTTATTCGGTTATTCTGAACATTTCTTATCAAAATTTAGGAGGGCAATCTTGGGGTATGAGAGAGCTTTTGAGGGAAGGGTGATTCATTTAATCAATCTGCAGATTTTGCATTATCTACCACTGGCTTACTCATCCAAGACACTTTAACATGAGTTCTAGCTTTTTCACAATAATATATGTTACACAGTACTTGAGGAAAACAAACATTTATTATTGTTTCAATTTTCATCATGAAAATCACCAGGAATGGGATGGGAAATTGTTTTCTATTGTTACATATGTATATAACAAATATGTTGCAAATATCCCAAGTAAATATCCCATAAGTAAATCTTTGGGTTTAATCCAAGTATGGCTACTCAGGTCTTAATTCATGAACATGTTAAACCAGCTGACTATTATTATTTGTTTCTTAAAACCAGAAAAATATAAATGTTGTGACTGTTTGCATCAGATAGAATGGAATGTTGTTCTTGAAATATATGACTTTTCCATTGGACATTTCAACTACTTTCTTAAAAGGCTGGACAAATGGAATATATCTAGATTGTTATCAATTCCACAATTGATTCCACAATTATTGTTTAGGGTAGGGGATTTAATCTATTTTCTTTTTCCTTCTAGAAGGTATTATCTAACTGAAAATGACATCCTTTGGATCTTTAATAAAAATAAATAAAGGCTTGAAAGGAAGTCTCATAACATTTTTGGTTCAAAGCAACTGTGGTGATAATGGAAGAGTAAAGTAGTGGCAGATATAAACAGAAAATGTGAGAGTAGGATTGAAAAACTCTTGGGGGGGGTGTCTGTCCTGGATTTAATTTAATTTAATTTAATTTAATTTCCAATTTATATACCGCCCTTCTCCCTGAGGACTCAGGGCGGTGTACAGCCAAGATAAAAAACATAGAATACAAATATTAAAACATTTAAAATATATATAAATTTTTGGCCCGAAGTTAAGAATCACAAACTAATTAAAATAATTTAAAAATTTGTTCTAAGCCAACCCGGCTTGCTGAAAAAGATAGGTTTTCAGGGAACGACGGAAGGCATTGAGGTCATGGATTCTTCTTATCTCCGGGGGCAACTGATTCCAGAGGGTGGGAGCCCCCACAGAGAAGGCCCTCCCCCTGGGGGCCACCAGCCTACATTGTTTGGCTGATGGCACCCTGAGGAGGCCCTCTCTGTGGGAGCGCACGGGTCGATGGGAGGTCGTCGGTAGCAGCAGGCGGTCTCGGAGATAGCTAGGCCCTATGCCATGGAGCGCTTTAAAGGTGATAACCAACACCTTGAAGCGCACCCGGAAGACCACTGGGAGCCAGTGCAGCTCGCGCAGGAGCGGTGTTACATGGGAGCGCCATGTTGCTCCCGTCACTACCCGCGCTGCTGCATTCTGGACCAGCTGGAGCCTCCGGGTGCTCTTCAAGGGGAGCCCCATGTAGAGAGCGTTGCAGTAGTCAAGGTGAGAGGTGACGAGGGCATGAGTGACTGTGCACATTTGACGTTTCTATCCCCTTCCAGGACACTAGTTGGAGTCCTAGTGGACAACCATTTATATATGAGCCAGCAGTGTGCAGCAGCTGCCAAAAAAGCCAACACAGTTCTAGGTTGCATAAACAGAGGGATAGAATCAAGATCACGTGATGTGTTAATACCTCTTTATAATGCCTTGGTAAGGCCACACTTGAAATACTGCATTCAGTTTTGATCGCCACGATGTAAAAAATATGTTGAGACTCTGGAAAGAGTGCAGAGAAGAGCAACAAAGATAATTAGGGGACTGGAGGCTGAAACATATGAAGAACGGTTGCAGGAACTGGGTATGTCTAGTTTAATGAAAAGAAGGACTAGGGGAGACAGGATAGCAGTTTTCTAATATCTCAGGGGTTGCCACAAAGAAGAGGGAGTCAGACTATTCTCCAAAGCACCTGACGGTAGAACAAGAAGCAATGGGTGGAAACTAATCAAGGAGAAAAACAACTTAGAACTAAGGAGAAACTTCCTGACAGTTAGAACAATTAATCAGTGGAACAACTTGCCTCCAGTAGTTGTGAATGCTCCAACACTGGAAGTTTTTAAGAAGATGTTGGATAACCTTTTGTTTGAAGTGGAGCCGGGTTTCCTGCCTAAGCAGGGGGTTGGACTACAAGACCTCCAAGGTCCTTTCTAACTCTGTTATTCTATTCTATTCTATTCTATTCTATTCTATTCTATTCTATTCTATTCTATTCTATTCTATTCTATTCTATTCTATTCTATTCTATTCTATTCTATTCTATTCTACTCTACTCTACTCTACTCTACTCTACTCTACTCTACTCTACTCTACTCTATTCTAGTTGAAATAAATCCTGAAGTACCTTCCTCTGTATTATTTCTTTGTTTTCACTTTGCACATTTTACTGCTTTCAACGATGGCAGATGTTCTGATAATCTACAGTAGTTCTTTTGGGGCCAGATTAAATACAGCTGGGAATAAGAAATTATTTGCCATATCCTATTTTCCTATCCTGCCACATCCTAGCCTGTTATTCTCCTATCATTATCCAATTCTTCTCTGAATTCTCAGGGGAAATTCTAGTTGCTACTGGAAAAACTGAAAAGACTAAATGACACAAAGAATCTTCCCTATATCTTGGAGAGCTGTTACAACAGAAAATCAGAAAGCTCAGTTTTCATCAGATCTTTCCTTGATACTTTATGTTCAGAGGGAAGCTGCTTGGGGACATTTAAATCACAGATAAGAAGAGATGAGGAGACCGTTTCCTGGCATGATGGTTAAGATTCTAGTGTTGGTACTGTTGCACTCTCAGATAATGTGCAGCTTTGCTCTTCTTCGGTGTCTGGTCAGTGAACCTCTTCCAATTCCCAGATATTTAAAGACAAGACAGCTGAACCTGGGTGTCATAACCTTTCAAATCTATATGCTTTATGAACCTCTTTCATTTGAAATTCCACCTTCACATGAAAATCCTGGATTCCCTTTGTAAGACATTTTAATTTGTTACATTTGTTAAATGAACTGCTCTTGCTGTGAATATTCTGACTTTGTAGATTGTCTGGTTGTTGAACTTTAGTCAATGCATTTCTTGGGCCACATTTATTACTAGGGGGCTGCCACAAAGTAACTGAAGGCAGGACAAGAAGGGATAGATAGAAACTAATCAAGGAGAGAGCAAACCTAGAACTAAGAAGAAATTTCCTGATAGTTAGAAGAGTTAATCAGTGGAATGACTTGCCTCCAGAAGTTGTGGGTGCTCCAACACTGGAAGTTTTTAAGAAGAGATTGGACAACCATTTGTATGAAATGATACAGGTTTTCTCCTTGAGCAGGGGATTGAATGAGAAGACTTCCAAAGTCCCATCCAACTGTTATTCTATTGTTTTCTTATTAATGTGATATTGTTGTGCTGGAAATGTAGGTTCCAAAATTTCTATTTGCATTATCTGTAAAATTGATGTCATCGAAATACTATTTGACTTGGCATGATTTGACTCGACTACTTTTCATTTGTCAAGGTTGCTAATCTTATACTTTAATTTTTCCCTTAACTTTCTGATATTCTTTTACCATCAATCAATCAATTAACCAATCCTTACAGAGAGTCTTCTGGCAAGTTAAATGTGAAGAAATTTAATATGGTCTAAAGTTTCCAAAATCACAGTCTATTTTCTCAGATGCTTCTGAGAAAAAGAGCTTTACTTTCTAAATGAAATCATATCTAAGGAGCATGAACTATATGCTTCATATGATATGTAAGATCTGGACTTCATTTTGAGATGAAAAGGAAATAGGCCTGTCCTGTCAGGCTAAAAACAGTGTCACAATAATTCTCTTCCAGCTTTAAAATGTCATTGGAATGCAATGCATGATTCATTCTGACAGAGAATAGTGAGTTAATTTATGCATCATACAGGTTCTTGATACAAAACTATCAGCATATTCTGGCCTTGGAATTTGCTTTGAAGGAAATCAATGAAAACCCTCACCTCCTACCCAACATCACCTTGGGCTTCCACATTTACAACAGCAACTTCATTGGAAGCTGGACCTATCGTGGTGCACTGGAGCTTCTTTCAACAAAGGACAAGTTCATCCCCAATTACAAGTGTGATGGCCAGAACAATGAAGTCGCTGTCATTGGAGGACCCTATACAAAAATCTTCCTGGATATGGCAAATATCCTGTGCAACTACAAGGTACAACAGGTGAGATATCCCTTCCCCTTCTCCTTCCTTCCTTCCTTCCTTCCTTTCCAAACAGCAGGTTAGGAAGGTTACGGTTATAATCTCAAACAATTAATAATTTATGGAGTACTTAAGGTATTTGTTTCAATGAGAAAAACATGAAGGTCAGGTTTTCCCAAGGATTCTCATCAAACAAAACAATTAAGAACATTAAATAAGTCAACACAATCTAACAGAGAAGTCTGTTTTGGCTAGCTTGTACATTTTTATTTTAGCCAGCTTCTATTTATATTTTTCATACAAAGTACAAAAACATATACAATATGTCAGTATGTTCCATGAATTCAATAACTAGGAAAAGCATACAAACTAGAAAAAACATTTGGGATCAATAGCTGATGCATATTACTTTTTTTAATTAATTAAAACCATAATTAATCTAGCTTCTCTGTCCATTATGATAACTCTTCATTTTGTGTTTTTCCCTCTGTGCTTTGAACATGAGCTTCTGTTTGTTTGAATTTATTGAGAAGTGACAAAAGTGAAAGTTTATTTGGGGATATGATATCAAGAATTTTAAGGAGAACTATTTCCAGAGAATTTGCAATGTGTTTTAGAATAGAATAGAATTTTTTATTGCCCAAGTGTGATTGGACACACAAGGAATTTGTCTTGGTGCATATGCTGTCAGTGTACATAAAAGAAAAGATATGTTCATCAAGAATCATAAGGTACAACACTTAATGATAGTCATAGGATACAAATAAGCAATCAGGAAACAATATCAATATACAGTCAGGTCCAGAAATATTGGGACATTGACACAATTTTAACATCTTTGGCTCTATACACTACCACAATGGAGTTGGAATGAAACAAACACAATGCACGTTAACTGCAGACTGTCAGCTTTAATTTGAGAGAATGTACATCCAACTCAGGTGAACGGTGTAGGATTTACAGCAGTTTGTATATGTGCCTCCCACTTGTTAAGGGACGAAAAGTAATGGGACAATTGGCTTCTCAGCTGTTCCATGGCCATGTGTGTGATATTCCCTCATTACCCCAATTACAATGTGCAGATAAAAGGCCCAGAGTTCATTTCAAGTGTGCTATTTGCATTTGGAATCTGTTGCTGTCAACTCTCAAGATGAGATCCAAAGAGCTGTCACTATCAGTGAAGCAAGCCATCATTAGGCTGAAGAAACAAAACAAATCCATCAGAGAGATAGCAAGAACATTAGGCGTGGCCAAAACAACTGTTTGAAACATTCTCAAAAAGAAGGAATGCACCGGTGAGCTCAGCAACACCAAAAGACCTGGGAGACCACGGAAAACAAGTGTGGTGGATGACTGAAGAATTCTTTCCCTGGTGAAGAAAACACCCTTCACAACAGTTGGCCAGATCAAGAACACTCTCCAGGAGGTGGGTGTATGTGTGTCGAAGTCAACAATCAAGAGAAGACTTCACCAGAGTGAATACAGAGGGTTCACCACAAGATGTAAACCATTGGTGAGCCTCAAAAACAGAAAGGCCAGATTAGAGTTTGCCAAACAACATCTAACAAAGCCTTCACAGTTCTGGAACAAGATCCTATGGACAGATGAGACCAAGATCAACTTGTACCAGAGTGATGGGAAGAGAAGAGTATGGAGAAGGAAAGGAATTGCTCATGATCCTAAGCATACCACCTCATCAGTGAAGCATGGTGGTGGTAGTGTCATGGCGTGGGCATGTATGGCTGCCAATGGAACTGGTTCTCTTGTATTTATTGATGATGTGACTGCTGACAAAATCAGCAGGATGAATTCTGAAGTGTTTCGGGCAATATTATCTGCTCACATTCAGCCAAATGCTGCAGAACTCATTGGACGGTGCTTCACAGTGCAGATGGACAATGACCCAAAGCATACTGCAAAAGCAACCAAAGAGTTTTTGAAGGGACAGAAGTGGAATGTTATGCAATGGCCAAGTCAATCACCTGACCTGAATCCCATTGAGCATGCATTTCACTTGCTGAAGACAAAACTGAAGGGAAAATGCCCCAAGAACAAGCAGGAACTGAAGACAGTTGCAGTAGAGGCCTGGCAGAGCATCACCAGGGATGAAACCCAGCGTCTGGTGATGTCTATGCGTTCCAGACTTCAGGCTGTGATTGACTGCAAAGGATTTGCAACCAAGTATTAAGAAGGGAAAGTTTGATTTATGATTATTATTCTGTCCCATTACTTTTGGTCCCTTAACAAGTGGGAGGCACATATGCAAACTGCTGTAAGTCCTACACCATTCACCTGAGTTGGATGTACATACCCTCAAATTAAAGCTGACAGTCTGCAGTTAACGTACATTGTGTTTGTTTCATTCCAACTCCATTGTGGTGGTGTATAGAGCCAAAGATGTTAGAATTGTGTCGATGTCCCAATATTTCTGGACCTGACTGTAAATCATAATGCATAAAAGCAACAAAGTTACAGTCATACAGTCATAAGTGGAAGGAGATGGGTGGTGGGAATGATGAGAAGATTAATACAGTAGTAGTGCAGACTTAGTAAATAGTTTGACAGTGTTGAGGGAATTATTTGTTTAGAAGAGTGATGGCGTTCGGGAAAAAACTTGTGTCTAGTTGTTCTGGTGTGCAGTGCTCTATAGCGTCGTTTTGAGGGTAGGAGTTGAAACAGTTTATGTTCAGGATGCGAGGGGTCTGTAAATATTTTCACAGCCCTCTTTTTGACTCGTGCAGTATACAGGTCCTAAATGGAAGACAGGTTGGTAGTAATTGTTTTTTTCTGCAGTTCTAATTGTCCTCTGAAGTCTGTGTCTGTCTTGTTGGCTTGCAAACCAAACCAGACAGCTATAGAGGTGCAGATGACAGACTTAATAATTTCTCTGTAGATGTGTTTTACTGTCTCTAACTATGGATCACAAACTGTCTTTACGCAATTCAGCAATCCCATTACCAAATTTTGCATGCCTATTACAGTAACACCTTTCAATTGCTTTTCAGCTTATCTATGGTTCTGCACCTACAATTAATGAAGGAGATGCTGTCCACTGGATGTTCCCAAATGATGTGCTTCAATACAGGGGAATTCTCCAGTTATTGCTACATTTTGGGTGGACGTGGATTGGAATGATATCTCTGAGATATGAAGATGGAGACTCTTTTATAGCTACTGTGGTTTCAATGTTTGCCCAAAGAGGAATTTGCTTTGACTTTATTAAACGTTACCCCAAAAAGACATACAGACCCTCAAGGATTTTTGGGAAGGTGCGTTTCAATGTGCATTTCCCAACTCCAGCGGAGAGAAGAATTTTGATGGTCTATGCACTGGGGAGGAGAAGATAGAGACTCTCCCTTCTTCGATTTTTGACATGAACATGAATAGCCACAGTTACACCATCTACAATGCCGTCTATGCTGTGGTACATGCCTTGCGTGCTCTATATTCATTCAAAAGGAAACACAAAGTTCTGCCAGATAAAAGTCAACTGAATCTTCTCCAGCAAGGATCATGGAAGGTATCATTTTGAGCATGTGTGTATGTGTATGTATGTATGTATGTACATATGTGTATGTATGTATGTATACATGTAGTTAGGTAGATAGATAAGTACACAGATAGGTACCGTATTTTTCTGAGTATAAGACACACTTTCCCCCCCTCAAAGAGGGTGAAAATTTGGGTGCGTCTTATACACCGAATGTAATCCCACCCATGTGCCGCCCCGATCCTTTTGGAGCTTTTGGAGGCTGCAAATGCAGCCTCCCAAACAGAGAGCCTCTCAAACAGCCTCCAGAAGATCCATTTGAGAGGATGCCTTTGCAAAGAGAAGCTCCTTTGCAAACGGAAGAAAAATAGTAATACAGTCTTAGTAAATTATTTGGCATTGTTGTGGGAATTAGTTGTTAAGCAGAGTGATGGCATATGGGAAAAAAAACTGTGTCTAGTTGTTCTGGTGTGCAGTGCCCTATAGTGTTGTTTTGATGGTAGAAGTTGAAACAATTTATGTCCAGGATGTGAGGGGTCTGTAGATATTTTCACAGCCTTCTTTCTGATTCGTGCAGTATATAGATCCTCAATGGAAGGCAGGTTAGTAGCAATTGTTTTTTCTGCAGTTCTAATTATCAGTTGAAGTCTGTGTTTGTCTTGTTACGTTGCAGATCCAAACCAGACAGTTATGGAGAAGCAGATGAAAGATTCAATAATTCTCTATAGAACTCAATCAGTAGCTCTTATATACTAGAATCCTAGTATTCTTAAAGGATACTTAAAGGATATTATGGATACTATGACAAAAATCAATAATTAATCAAGAAAATATTAGATCTCTTCCAAAAGTCCTCTTAGCTCTTGGTCTAATAAATTTTATAGCAACTTTATTTCTTTTTCTCTTTGAGTTGCATCATTTTCTGAGGACTGTCTCATTTAACAATAATGCTGGGGAGCCTGTTTCCTTTGATGAAAGTGGACAATTGGTGTCAGGATTTGACATAATCAACTGGATCACCTTGCCAAACCAATCCCTCCTTAGAGTCAAAGTTGGAAGTTTAGATGTACATACTTCTGAAGCTATGAAGTTCACCATTCAGGAGAAGGCCATTGTTTGGCCCACCAGTTTTAATCAGGTAGGCTGGTTGATCCTGGCTGTGTGACCATCCTTTCAAAGATGTCAATGAAAGCAAAGATTCAAAGACAATATTGTATGGCAGGGGTACCCAAACAAAGGTTTCCCTTTGTGAAGTGTTAGATTGTTCATCAAACATTTATTATATGAAATTAGTTTAATAAATAGTACTTTACTATTAATATTGGACTAATAATGGCAACACTAAGTATGGAAAAGCCCTTAAATCCTGGCGGTCTTTAATGATCTCTTTGGAGGATATTGTTCAATTGTTTGCCAATGTTGAGTGTCAAATACTCCTCGACACCACATCACCTTGATGGTATGGAAGATCATGAAAGGGGGGGGGGGATATCGCCTTAGGATCCGGAACATACAGACGGATTCCAGCAACGGAACACGGTGGAGGGGGAGGTTGCGTTAGGACACCATGCACACCAATAGTGGGTGATGGATGGGATATAAGAAGAGGGGGCGGTTTACAGGAACGGGAATGGGAAAGTACATCAGCAGCTGAAGAGATGATAGCGAGGCGGAGAATGACATCACATGCCTGCGACCGACGGCAAACGGAACGGAATAAGCGGCGGATTTGACTGTAACAGCTGTGAGGGATTGCCTGATGATAGTTAACTGTGTCCATGCCCTATAAAACCGTACGGGTGGGAAGCTAAGGCGTCTCCGACTTTGTTTCTGCTTAGCAGCTCAGTGCCTACTGTACCCCGCTGTGTTGGTCTCATTAAACTGGGTTTTGGATCGAATCCCTCCTTTCATTTGTGCGTGTGTTCATTTGCACCCGGCAAAGCACTGGCGGATCCAGAGGGGCCGAGAGCCAAAATGTTTGCCAATTCTTTATTTTGTTTTTTAGAAATTGAATGCTTCCTCCTATCACCATTTATTTATACCTATTGTTCCACAGATAACCAGACTCAAATTATCATTTTTTGATAAATTTACAATTTTAGGATAGGTGGAAGGAAAGGTAAAAAGAGGACTACTAGCAGCAAGATTGTTGGGCTTCATTATAATAGTGATGAGTGCCCTGTTGGAACATCTGAATAACCATAGTGGTGAAGGATCATCCATTGAGAAGACTTTATCTATGTGGTGTATAAGATTCAAAACTTCTTCTAGCAGCTAATCAATCAATCACTCAGATTTTTGATTTTGGAGGTTATATTTTGTGTGCTCTCCCCAAACATTGGCTACAAAAAAATAAATTACACGTTTCTAAAAAGATTCTCATTAAGCAAAATAAATAAATTAGAGAACTGAACACTATCTTCTGTATTAGTTCCCATCTGTACATCTTCCAGAGGTTCTTTAAGATGATTTTATTTATTCATGATAGGTATATTACTATTTTCATGTGTGATTCATCACTTGACTTAAAATCTCTTTAATTGAACAGATGCTGTTGAAGAAAGTTCTTGTTGGACTCTAAGCAGGATATCCAAAAATAAATGAATGTCTTCTATAACCCCCATATTGGCACTACCTAATTCAACATTTTCCTTTTCTTCCTTTGCCTTTCAGGTTCAGCCCCTTTCAGTGTGCAATGATCATTGTCTTTCAGGTCATAGAAAAACCATGAAAGAAGAGAAACTGTTCTGTTGCTATGACTGCCTTCCATGTGCAGAAGAAAAGATTTCAGCCCAAGAGGGTAAGATATGCATCAATAGAATTTGTTGATCGAATAAGACATCATGTGTTGGTTGGTTGATTTCTGTCTCTATTATTCAAGCTTCTTGGCCTCCCATTTCACTTGAAAATTAAAATTTTCACACCTTAGAATATGATGGACCTGTTTCCACTACATTCTAATACACAAAGTTTCAGATGTGTACCGTATTTTTCGGAGTATAAGTCACACTTTTTTTCCCTCCTAAAAGAGGCTGAAAATTTGGGTGCATCTTATTCTCCGAATGTAACCGTGCGCAGAGCCCAAAATGGCTACCCAGAACAGCTGCTACCTTCTCTTACCACTTCCGCACTTTGCTGCTTTGGTCACTGGAGTTCCCTTTGAGGATCAGCTGTGCTTTTGAAGCTGTTTTTCAGCCCCAAAATGAGCAAAGCGATCTTCTGTGCTTTGCCTGCTTTTCTAATTGCTGCTTCCTCTGACAATCAGCTGTGCTTTAGAAGCACAGCCTCAACCAGCCCCAACCTCAAAACCACCGAGCAAACTAATGTGCTGAAGCTGATGCCCCAACCAGTCCCAACCTCAAAACCAGTGAGCAAACTAATGTGCTGGGACTAGCCAGATGAATATCTGGTAGGCAGAATTTATTTCCCCCTATTTTCCTCCCTAAAAAGTAAGGTGCATCTTATACTCTGAAAAATACGATAATTTTGCATTCAGTTGTAGTAATATAAACAATGTATTATGTTCTTTTTCAGATGCAGATGACTGTGTCCCATGTCCAGGGGATCAGTATGCAAATTTCTATCAAAATGCATGCATTGTTAAAGAGATCTCCTTCTTATCTTACCAAGACATTTTAGGAATTACGTCTTTGGTGTTTGCATTCTCCTTGGCTTTCATGACAGTACTTGTGCTTGCTATCTTCATTAAACACAATGACACACCAATTGTCAAAGCCAACAACCAGAGCCTTTCCTACCTTCTCCTCACCTCTCTTCTCTTCTCCTTCCTTTCTGCTTTCCTTTTCATTGGTCGGCCAACAGTACTGGCATGTCTCCTTCAACAAGTTGCTTTTAGCTTCATATTTTCAGTAGCCATTTCTTTCTTTTTTTAAAATATTTTTATTAATAATAAAAAAAACAAACCAACATACAGTCAGGTCCAGAAATATTGGGACATTGACACAATTCTAACATCTTTGGCTCTATACACTACCACAATGGAGTTGGAATGAAACAAACACAATGCACGTTAACTGCAGACTGTCAGCTTTAATTTGAGAGAATGTACATCCAACTCAGGTGAACGGTGTAGGATTTACAGCAGTTTGTATATGTGCCTCCCACTTGTTAAGGGACGAAAAGTAATGGGACAATTGGCTTCTCAGCTGTTCCATGGCCATGTGTGTGATATTCCCTCATTACCCCAATTACAATGTGCAGATAAAAGGCCCAGAGTTCATTTCAAGTGTGCTATTTGCATTTGGAATCTGTTGCTGTCAACTCTCAAGATGAGATCCAAAGAGCTGTCACTATCAGTGAAGCAAGCCATCATTAGGCTGAAGAAACAAAACAAATCCATCAGAGAGATAGCAAGAACATTAGGCGTGGCCAAAACAACTGTTTGAAACATTCTCAAAAAGAAGGAATGCACCGGTGAGCTCAGCAACACCAAAAGACCTGGGAGACCACGGAAAACAAGTGTGGTGGATGACTGAAGAATTCTTTCCCTGGTGAAGAAAACACCCTTCACAACAGTTGGCCAGATCAAGAACACTCTCCAGGAGGTGGGTGTATGTGTGTCGAAGTCAACAATCAAGAGAAGACTTCACCAGAGTGAATACAGAGGGTTCACCACAAGATGTAAACCATTGGTGAGCCTCAAAAACAGAAAGGCCAGATTAGAGTTTGCCAAACAACATCTAACAAAGCCTTCACAGTTCTGGAACAAGATCCTATGGACAGATGAGACCAAGATCAACTTGTACCAGAGTGATGGGAAGAGAAGAGTATGGAGAAGGAAAGGAATTGCTCATGATCCTAAGCATACCACCTCATCAGTGAAGCATGGTGGTGGTAGTGTCATGGTGTGGGCATGTATGGCTGCCAATGGAACTGGTTCTCTTGTATTTATTGATGATGTGACTGCTGACAAAATCAGCAGGATGAATTCTGAAGTGTTTCGGGCAATATTATCTGCTCACATTCAGCCAAATGCTGCAGAACTCATTGGACGGTGCTTCACAGTGCAGATGGACAATGACCCAAAGCATACTGCAAAAGCAACCAAAGAGTTTTTGAAGGGACAGAAGTGGAATGTTATGCAATGGCCAAGTCAATCACCTGACCTGAATCCCATTGAGCATGCATTTCACTTGCTGAAGACAAAACTGAAGGGAAAATGCCCCAAGAACAAGCAGGAACTGAAGACAGTTGCAGTAGAGGCCTGGCAGAGCATCACCAGGGATGAAACCCAGCGTCTGGTGATGTCTATGCGTTCCAGACTTCAGGCTGTGATTGACTGCAAAGGATTTGCAACCAAGTATTAAGAAGGGAAAGTTTGATTTATGATTATTATTCTGTCCCATTACTTTTGGTCCCTTAACAAGTGGGAGGCACATATGCAAACTGCTGTAAGTCCTACACCATTCACCTGAGTTGGATGTACATACCCTCAAATTAAAGCTGACAGTCTGCAGTTAACGTACATTGTGTTTGTTTCATTCCAACTCCATTGTGGTGGTGTATAGAGCCAAAGATGTTAGAATTGTGTCGATGTCCCAATATTTCTGGACCTGACTGTACATTCACATATTTACATGGTTATATATGTATATATATAATTGACTCCTTGTTTACTTCTATGCATTTCTATTGAATAGTCAAAAATTATCTTTATATTCCTATTTTTGCCTCCAGCCAGCTGTACCATCTTTGCCATACTAAATAGTAATCAGTATCATCTTTCTCTTGTATTTCTTTTGTGAGCTTATCCAATTCTGCACATTCTGTAATTTTAGCTATTATTTTGACCTCTGTGGGTAACTGTTCAGATTTCCAATGTTGGGCAAAGAGTATACATGCTGCTGTGAGGATATGGATGATCAGATATTTTATTTCTTTGGTGTATTGTGCTGTGATTATTCCCAATAAAAAGATTTCCGGCCTCATTTCCA
This sequence comes from Pituophis catenifer annectens, assembly GCF_029215685.1. Classification (NCBI taxonomy): domain Eukaryota; kingdom Metazoa; phylum Chordata; class Lepidosauria; order Squamata; family Colubridae; genus Pituophis; species Pituophis catenifer. The sequence continues at coordinate 29,896,598 of NW_027256885.1, read as the reverse complement.
GTTTTTGTTTTGTGATTTCTTCAATCATTATTTTAATTTGTTGCCAGTATTGTTTTGCCCTTCGGCATGACCACCAGAGATGATAATATGTCCCTTTCTGTGATTTACATTTCCAGCACATTGGAGACGTATTTGGGAACATCTTGGCCAGGCGCGCCGGTGGGAGGTGCCATCAGTAGAACATTTTGTAAAGGTTTTCCTTATAGGGTATAGACAATGTCATCTTATAATTTATCTTCCACAAATTTTCCCACTTATCCAGTTCAATAGTATATCCTATATTTTTGGCCCATGTTATCATATTCTCTTTGACGACCTCCTCTTCTAATTTGTATTTTAGTAGGTACTTATAAATTTTGGTAATCATTTTCTCATCTGTACTTTGTAATATTTTATCCAGTTCATTTGGTTCATTTTGGAATCCGAATTGTGCCCGATCAATTTTGTATCTTGATTCTATTTGCATATATGGCCACCAATCAATGTCTATACCCTGATTTTGTAATTCTTGTCTTGTTTGTAATTCTCCTTCACTGTTCAGTAATTCTTTATAACTCCTCACTTTCTCTATATCCATGGCGTTGGGATATATTAGTGCTTCCATTGTCGATAACCATCGTGGAATTTTGGTATAGTGCTTTCTAATCTCTTGCCATGTTTTGTACAGTGATTCTCTGATAATATGTTGCTGGAAATATCCATGGTGCTTGTCCTTTCCCTCCCACAAAAAGGCATGCCATCCGCGTTGTAATTCAAAGCCCTCTAGTAGTAGCATTCTTTTATTCTTGAGATCTATCCAATCCCTTATCCAGTTTAGCGATGCTGCTTTGTAATATAACTCCCAGTCCGGTAGGCCTAAACCTCCTTTTTCCCGAATATCTTGCATACACTTTATTTTGATTCTGGCCCTTTTCCCACTCCATTCCTATTTCCCATTCTTGTGTGCTGGCCAAGACTATCATCGTAGTTCTTGCTTTCATGGCCACCAAACCAGGATCTGAAATAAGGAAATGGGCAGGAAACAGATTGGCTACTTCGATTGTCTTTTCTTGCTCCTTTATTCAAGCTTCTCTTTGTGTCATTTGGCTGGCAACCTCTGCCCCATTTCCAAATTTTGACATGTATTCCCTGCATAAAGAAATTATACTAGAATGTAATGAAGGGTCAACTTACATGTTTTACTGTGTTTTGGGCTTCATGAACATTCTTGCCCTAGTCAGTTTCATGGTTGCTTACCTAGCCAGGAACTTGCCTGACACCTTTAATGAAGCCAAGTTCATCACCTTCAGCATGCTGATCGTCTGTAGTGTGTGGTTGTCTTTTTTCCCAGCCTATCTGAGCACCAAGGGCAAACACATGGTGGCTGTGGAAATCTTCTCCATCTTTGGCTCCAGCGCAGGGTTACTGGCTTGCATTTTTTTACCCAAATGTTATATTATTCTTTTCCAGCCTGAATTAAATAAAAGAGAACAGCTAGTGAGGAGGTAATAATATTTCCATGTTTTTATTTATCATTGCTGACAATGCAATGTGATAAACAAGATGTTCAATTTGAAAATAAAGTTTATGAAAATATCTCAGTCTTATGGAAGTTCTTGCAATTTAGATATCCTTGGGTTAAGTGAAAGCATGTTATAGTTTAAGATCTTTGTGCTCTTTGTAAAAAAGAAATATTTTTCTAATGTTCTTTATATTGAGAGTACAGCATACTTGTTCAAGAATGTTTTGTGTCTGAAAGACGGAAAATGATCCTAAAGATTAATTTTAAATTTAGTCTGCCATTATGTCTGTGATATAATGTGTTCTTTTGGTCACATTATATCACAGACATATATGATGAAGATTTTGCTCTCTCTATACCACTATGTATATATCACCAATGTAAGATTATTCTTGTCCTTTAATGTTTGTTATCTAGCCAGCAACTATCCAGGGAATGCAGAGAAGGTAGACAGATACTCTCCTACTTAATGTATTCATCAAGATAATATGACTATTGCATGTCAATAGAAGGATGTCTAGTCCACTATACATTACAGAACTCTATACTTCATCAATTCATTTGAATTCTCCAGGGACTGGTAAAAGTAACATGAATGAATCCTATTCTTCAAAAGGGAAAGATTTTCTACTGTTGCAATGAATTCAGTTTGGCTGCATGATATGCCAAAATGCTGTTGCCAAAATGATATTTGGCTCTGATAACTACCAGAGAGGGTGTCAATGTCCAAGACAGCATGCTGTTCAACATTGCCACAACATGCCATTTCAGAGTTGCCCCACATGTGCAGGGAGAGCGGGGTGCATGGGGGCACAGATGGGTATCAGGTGATGGGACTCATGCTGGGAGAGGTGCCAGGAAGGCAAGCCAGATGCAGTCTGTTAAGAAGCCATCTAGACCTGAAGAGTGCTTGCTGGAGCCAGCCAGGGAGCAATCGGGCTCAAACAGTACTTGCTGGAGCTGGGCCAAAAAAGTCCAAAACAGATTCTTCATAAACAGTCCTTTGGCCTTATGACCAACCTTTGTCTCCTTTGGCACTCTGCCAAAGGCTTTTCTTGGCAAAACTCCATGAAGTTCAGAAGCAAGAGATGCCGACAAGAAACAAATATAGCAATGTTGCTTTCCTACAAAGATCCCAAGAGCCATTGCTGCTCTTTTAAGCCTTCTGGGAGGGGCCAATTATCTCCTGGCCTTACTCCTGAGTCGTCCATTTTGCTTTAGTTGCTCTGGCAGCTCTTCGCATGTGTGCACTAGTAACAGGCTCCTCCTGTTCCTCTGCCTCTCTGCTATCCACCTCTGGAGGCTCCGGAGTCCACGCATCACTCCCAATGGCCCTGGTCCCATCTCTGCCCCCGACGCAGAGCCCTCGTCCAGGCTTTCCCCTGTCTCCAGGACTAGCTCATTGTCCTCCCCAGCCTCCTCACTGTCCAACTCCTCTGGCAGCGCCACAGGCTGCCGATGGACCACAACACTAATCAAGGAGAGATCTAACCTAGAACTAAGGTGGAATTTCCTGACAATATAAGTGGAATGACTTGCCTCCAGAAGTTGTTAATACTAGAACACCGGAAGTTTTTAAGAAGAGATTGGACAACCATAATGTCTGCCAGTTCTTTTAGAACCATGAGATGTATTTTCTCCCATTAAACTGAGATGCCTACAGGAATTTCCAGAAATTAGGCTAGGTAGGAAAATGAAATAAGGTTCTGGAGGAAGAGAATAGTAAATCACTCCTGTCTCTTGCCAAGAAAAAGAAGACTCCTAAAGTAGGAGTTGAGGAGTTTTCTTTTTCAACCATGGTTAACTGACAAAGTGCTATGAATCTGCTAAGAAGGTTTTTGTAGTGTATTGAGCCTGCTCTATGGGCTGGCCCCCTGTTGGAATGTTTAGTAATGTTCTGTTCTCCAATTGGTTAGCTGCCTGACAGCCGATATAAAAGAGCTGTCAGGCTGAGTTCATGCGTTCTTCGTCTGAGGCAGATCTTAAGTGCCTGGTTGATAATTGCTCATTAAAGCGTTGTTACCTCAGATTCAACACAGCCTCTGCCCGTCATTAATCTCTGCTGATATTTACCACTGGCGACGAAGGATAGGATCACCTAATGAGAGTCACAGAAGGGTGAAGGAGGCAAGTAATAAACTGTGAAAATGGTGACCTCACAAAATTTTCCTCCTTTTAACCCAAGTAATGAAACATGGGACGCCTATGTGGCCCGTTTTGACTGCTTTTTGATTGCTAATGATTACACGAACTTGACTCCTGAGTGCAAACGCACTTATTTTCTTAGTTTCTGAGGGCCGGAAATGTTTGATACTGCCATGACTTTAATGGCTCCCCAATCCATCCACTCCGGGACGTGGGAGGATTTCATGAAAAAGCTTAAACGACATTACGCACCAGCCTCGTCCAGAATTGCCCGCCGGCAGCATTTTTACCATCGGGATCAGGGGAGTCTATTAACCAATATGTCGCAGCTTTGCGTAGAGCGGCATGTCATTGCGAATTCATTAACCTTGACGACTACCTTCTGGACAGGCTTGTGAGTGGGGTGCGCGATCAAAGCCTAAAGAGGCGACTAATTGTGAATCACGATATTCCAAATGGCATTGAATGAGGCGTGTGCAGCGGAGTTGGCAAGCTGTCATTAGCTGAGTTGCCTCAGGGCCAAAGTTCTATGCTGGCAGGGGGAGGAGCAACAGCTGTGAACGAGACGACGGAATGGGACCTGTCTGACTCTGATGAGGAAGCTGGGGTCTGCCGCATACAAGATGCGAGGAATAAGGCTACAGTGCCCGGCCATGTGAGAGGGATGGCAACCAGAACAGAATGTTTCAGTTGTGGGGAAAAGCATCAACGTTCCACATGCAGATTCAAGGACATAATTTGCCGCCGTTGCAGCCACCGTGGCCACATCGCGAAGGTGTGTCGGTCGGTGCTGTTGCAGCTGAGAGCACATTCCCCTCAAGACATGAAGGGACATTGTTTCCAGCCATCAAATGAGCAGGTCCAGAGCAGGTGGGGGTCCTCCGCTGTCAACTTGGTTGTTCCTCCAAGCAAAGTCAGCCAGCAAAAGATTCATCTCACTGTGCTGATTGAAGGCAAACCATGCCTTATGGAAGTTGACACAGGCTCAACCACTTCCATCGTGTCCTGGGGCACAATTAAACGTCTTGTCCCAAAATTGGCAAAACGACAGTTAGACCCTTGTACCCTCCTGTTAAAAGATTACCATGGCGCTCAAATTCCTGTCATAGGAAGTGGAACTTTCCGAGTCAAATTTAAAAAATTCTACGGCCAGTTGTCTTTAGTAATAGTGGACGGGCCACTGCCAAGCCTTTTGGGCCTTAATTGGTTCGATGCCCTCGGCTTCACCATACAAGGGGTCCATCCAATAGGGTCATCCGAACTCGAAACACTCTGTCAGGAATTTCCCTCCGTTTTCGATGACAAGCTAGGCATGTACACAGGAACCCCAGTTTCATTTATTTTGGACCCCCGCGTACAGCCTTGATGACTTAAACCATGCTGGGTGCCTTTTGCCCTTCATTCGAAGATGGATGCTGAACTGGACAAGTTAATTGCACAAGGCATCCTGGAACCTGTGGATCACGCTTGCTGGGAAACTCCGACTGTCATTGCGATGAAGGTGAATGGTTCTATCCACATCTGCCCGGACTACTGGGCAACCATTAATCAGGCTTTACAATCCCACGCATACGCCATTCCTGTGGTGCAGCACCTGTTGCATTCTCTTGGGGACGGGTCAATTTTTGCCAAGCTTGACTTAGCACAGGCTTACCAACAGTTGCCTGTGAATGATCTGACAGTTGACGCGCATACTATTGTTACCCATAGAGGGGCATTTTGGTGCCGCCACCTCCAATTTGGTGTCAGCGTAGCCCCAGGGATTTTCCAGAGCCTGATGGAGAGGTTGCTCCATGGGATCCCTGGGGTTGTTCCATATTTTGATGATGTGCTGGTTTCAGCAACCAGCACCACCGCGTTAATGGACAGGCTCCGTTCAGTCCTCTCTAAGTTTCAATGGGTTGGTCTCAAAGTGAAGAAATCTAAATGCCTTGTCGCTGTTCCCTAGGTTGAGTTCTTGGGTTTCTTGATTGACAGCACGGGGATACATCAAACGCCAACGAAAACCAGGGCAATCCTTGACGCACCCCCCCCCCCCCGAGGCAAAGTTGAGCTTCAGGCTTTCCTAGGGTTGCTCAATTTTTATGCTATGTTCCTGCTGCACAAGGCGTCTGTTGCAGAACCTTTGCATTGATTGTTGGATCGAGGAGCATGTTGGGTTTGGGATTCTAAGGCTGACTCCACGTTTCAAGCTGTCAAGAAGTTGCTTGTCTCAAACTCCATCCTCACGCAATATTGTGAGAACCTTCCTCTAGTTCTGGCGTGTGACGTGTCTCCATACAGGGTGGTGCTGTCCTGAGTCACCGTTTCCCAAATGGCCGCGAAGCCCCCGTGGCATTTTTTTCTCAGACCTTAGCCCCCGCTGATCATAATTATTCACAACTTGATAAGGAGGCATTGGCCTTGGTTGCGGGGGTAAAATGTTTTCATGATTTCCTTTACGGTCTGCCATTCTCTCTGGTGACTAACCATAAGCCTTTGCTAGGTCTCCTGGCCGGGAACCGACGAAGCCCTCAAGTTCTCTCCCCTAGGTTCACCAGATGGTTGGTTTTTCTATCTGCCTACAACTACACCTTAACCTACGTCCTGGGGAAGAATCTGGCCCACGCTGACACCCTCAGCCGCTGCCCGGTTCCCTTGCTCCTCTGTGACCCTGCACCTGCCTCTACTGTCCTCTTGATTGACAGCTCGCAGTTTGCACTGACCGCTGCCGACATTGCTCGAGTATTGGCTCAGGACCTGGAAATCTCCCAAGTCATGGACTGGGTACTCAGGGGTTGGCCCTCTGGCACCTTGGGGACTAAGTGGAAACCTTTTGTTGTTCATAAATCAGAATCGTCAACTCAAGGGGGGGTGCTTGCTGTGGGGACACCGGGTGGTGATTCCACATTCTCTGCACAGGTCCATTCTCACCTCCTTGCATTTGGGGCACCCTGGGGTGGTCCGCATGAAGGCTCTGGGCCGCGCATATCTGTGGTGGCCCGGCCTGGACCAGGGCATCACGGAATGGGTGGCATCTTGCCGGCCGTGCCAGGAATCAAGACCGATGCCACCAAAGGGTCAGGCCAGGAAATGGGAGGACCCCACCGGATCCTGGTCCCACGTGCATATAGATTTTGTGGGACTGGTCCATGGGCAGATGTTTTTGGTTATTGCTGATGCTTTCTCTAAGTGGGTAGAAATTAGGTTGATGCATTCCACCTTGGCTGAAGCCATAATTAGAGTCCTCCATTCCATTTTCACTACGCATGGGTTACCCAACCTTTTGGTGTCGGACAACAGGCCCCAATTGACCGCCAGTAATTTCAAACTGTTCCTCACAGGGTTGGGAATACGCCATTGTTTAATATCTCCCTATCACCCGGCCAGTAATGGTCTTGTTGAGAGGGCTGTTAGTTCAGCTAAAGAGACACTGGGACGGATGGGCCCCGGGGGGTGGCACGAGAGAGTGGCCGAATATTTGTTAGTTCAGCACACCACCCCATGCCAGGTCACGAATTGGAGTCCAGCGGAATTACTCATGGGCCGCCAGTTGTGTACAATTCTAGATAGATTACACCCCCGTTATGCCCCAAAGAAGCTTATGGACTCCATAAGCACTATGAAGGGTTTCAACCTGGGCGACCATGTCTACGCCCGGAATTATGGGGGGCAACCATTGTGGTTACTGGGTCGTGTGGTGGCTGTCACAGGGCCTTGCTCTTATAAAGTGGAGATAGAACAAGGCAAGGTCTGGCTCCGGCACCAGGATCAGTTACGGGCCAGATGGAATGGTGCTAGCTGGCAGCAAGGGGTGGAAGGCAAAGTTAGGGAAGCGGGGGTGATCGAGCAGAGAGAATCACCTGCACCACCCCATGCAAGCGCACTACGGCATGTTCCCTGGAGCACATCACCGAGTGACCTGATGGCCACCCCAGAGCAGGGAGCTGTAGGCTTACCTGAAATTGAGGAGGGTTGCCCGGGTCCGGAAGGTGGTTCGGAGATAACCATGGAGTCCAGGGACATTCCTGACCATGACAGAGCCCAGTCCCAGCAGGAATGGTTGCTGACAGCACGCCCTTGGAGATCGGGGCATATCCGGCATCGACAGGCATATCTTCAAGACTACGCATGCGCGGTCCAGGTGGGAAGGGGTGTAGTGTATTGAGCCTGCTCTGTGGGCTGGTCCCCTGTTGGAATGTTTAGTAACATTCTGTTCTCCAATTGGTTAGCTGCCTGACAGCTGATATAAAAGAGCTATCAGGCTGAGTTTATGCGTTCTTCGTCTGAGGCAGATCTTAAGTGTCTGGTTGATAATTGCTCATTAAAGTGTTGTTACCTCAGATTCAACACAGCCTCTGCCTGTCATTAATCTCTGCTGATATTTACCAGTTTTCCTTATGTATCATAATTATCCTAGCTCTATTGTTATGGACAGGTAACTAATCTGTTGTATTAGCTATATCTTAAGTTTTTTTTAAAGCAAAAATAGAAAACCAATGAAGGGCTTTACTTACTTTAAGCATTGGTTAAGGTCAGTGTCCAAAAGAAACGATTTCCATATAGCAGAAAGACAACATTTCACATGCATCCATACTTAATACATGGATTTATTTACTTTAGGTTTTTTTTTTAATCCCACCTCTATTATTTTAATAATTCAAGGTGGTAAACAGGCTTAATACTATTTCCTCCTGCTATTTACCCCACAACTACCCTGTTGTTATTATTCTTATTTCTCCCTGTGTATTTATAGGAAATACTAACCTGTGAGGTGTTTAGATTGAGAGAAAGTAACTGGCTCGAAGTCCGCTATCAAGATCGGCTCTAGTTATTAAGGTTTTCAAGACCTCCTAAAATGCATGGATGGAGAACCAAGTACCATAACCTTGGAAAAAGAAATAGATATTTGGGTGAATATGAATAAGATTGTGGATAGTCAAGGGAAGGGAAGGGAAGGGAAGGGAAGGGAAGGGAAAGGAAAGGAAGGGAAGGGAAGGGAAGGGAAGGGAAGGGAAGGGAAGGGAAGGGAAGGGAAGGGAAGGGAAGGGAAGGGAAGGGAAGGGAAGGGAAGGGGAAGGAAGGAAGGAAGGAAGGAAGGAAGGAAGGAAGGAAGGAAGGAAGGAAGGAAGGAAGATCTGAGTCAATATGAAAAAATGTATGGGTAATCTTATATAGAAATATGGTCATCCTCAATCCACCCATCCTGGAAAGAATTGTGGGCAGAAAGTATTTTGACATGTGGACAGATCCTATTTTGCTTTAGAAGAAATGGAGGAGAGATTGAAGCATTTTTGAGGAAAAAGTGCAGAGATCTGTCATTGCGTGCATCATGGCCTGCATTCAGTGAGGCAAAGGATACCATCTAACTGACAAATGGCATCGTTCGGATCTTTTATTAACAAATGGCTTTGAAAAGAAGTGTGATAACATTTTTGGTTCAAAGCAGGGACAGTAGACACATGCAGCATAGTGGTAGTGGAAGAGCAAAGTAGTGGCAGATATAAAGAAAGAATTTGGGAGCGGGATTGAAAAAGACTTTGAAGGGGTGACCCTGGTTTGACATTTCTATCCATTTCTAGGCCAATAGTTGAAATCAATCTTGAAAGTTTTCCCTTCTCTATTAGGATTTGTCTTCATTTTGCATATTTTACTGTTCTCAGTAACAAATATCTCTTGTTAATCTGTAATTGTTTTGGGACCAAGTTAAATGCCACTCTGAATAGTAAACTATTGGGCATATCCTTTTATCCTATCCTGCCAAATCCTATCCTGTTATAATACTATCATTATCAAATTCTTGTCTGAATTCTCAGTGGAATTCTAGATGCTGCAGGCAAGAATATCAAGACTAAATGACACCAAGAATCTTCCTTATATCTTGAAGAGCTTTTACAGCAGAAAGTCAGAAAGCCCAATTTTCATCATTTTCCTGATACTTTATGCTCTGTCCTCTCAGAGGGAAGCTGCTCAGGGACATTTAAATTACAGATAGGAAGAGATAAGCAGGCAGCTTCTTGAAATGATGGTTGTTAGGTTCAGCTTGCAGCTTACTCCTAACTTGTTGGTCAGGCAATATATCTGTTTCTTTAAGAAACAACTGAGCCACGTAATCAGGGTTTGCTGAACCCTGTAATTAGGCTACAGTGCATAAATAAGCAGCACAGAGAAGCGTTCCTTCTTCCTGCTTCTTCCGGATTGATACCTGATTGTATCCTGTTGCTTACTGCGTCTGTTATATGGTACTGTATACCAAGAGTTACTAAAGTCTGTTTGCTTTGGTAAGGGAAGATACTTACTGGACTGATATTACTGTTTATGACCTTGGACTGTTTTACTTACACCGAGACTGCTTGTTATCTATAAAGTATTATTCTCACACGAGCTGTACGTTTAACTCCTTCCCTGTGTGTTTCTGCTCTGCTCGTTGCACATGCAACAAATACTTTTTACACACACCCTAACATTAGTTATGGGCCCAGAACGTTCCAGGGCTTTTTAATTTGTTTTTGTGGAAGTGAGAAGTGCAGGCAGTGGGTGTAGTAGTCAAGATGATGGCTTTTGAGCAAGGTACAAGTTATTCTACCATAACCCGGTTGGATGGTACAAACTATGTTACCTGGTCCACAAAATGCTGTCTACTTTTGCGAAAAGAAGGACTGTGGGACGTGGTTAATAATCCACCGGACATAACTGCACTGAATGCTGATGACGAAGAAGATGTCAAAAAGATAGCGAAGTTTCACAGGGACAACGAGCGTGCTTTATGCATCATTGGCCTGACTCTGGGAGACCAGCAACTTGTCCATTTCCGGGGCGAAGAGTCTGCTGCGAGGTGTTGGACAAAGCTAAAGAAGCTCTACGTTCGTGACTCTGTGGGTGTCCATATCTACTTGACACAGAAATTATTTCGCTTACATCTTCAGAAAGGAGGAGACATGATGGCTCACCTGGACTCCATGACAGGGCTTTTCCAGGAGCTACATGAGAAAGACCTTGTGTTTACTGAACTGCAGCAAGTTTATATTATTCTTTCATCGTTGGATGACAGTTATGACTCTTTTGTTTCATCATTAGAAGTATTGTCTAGAGATGAACTAACATTGGCCAGTATAACTGGTAGGTTACTGGATGAGGCCAAACGTAGGCAAGAACGAGACCAGTTAAGGTTGCAACAGCAACCAAAAGTGGAAGCTGTATATGAGAATGTCAATATTGTTAAACACTGTTATGCATGTGGGGCTAAGGGGCACATTGCAAAATATTGTAATAATAAGAAAGTATCTGCTAGAAACTCTGCTAAACCCAGGAAAGGGTGTAATTTAGCAACCAGTTCATCTAATAATATAAAAGATGATTGGTGGGTGATTGATAGTGGTGCCTCTCAATCAATAACAAAAAACAGAAAACTGTTTCTAAACATGAAGAAAAGTACTAAAAAGGTCAAATTAGCTAATGGCTGGAATGTGACTGTAGCTGGGGAGGGACTTGTTCAATGTTCTATTAGTAAGCACCCTTTACCCATGCTTTATATCCCTAGTTTGAAATATAACCTTTTATCTGTAAAGTCATTACTACATTCTGGGTTTACAGTAACTTTTAAAAACAACAAATGTTTGCTGGAATGTGAAGGCACTGTAGTTACTGCAGAATTAGAAAATGACTTATTTGTCATTAGGGATAAGTCATTACTGTTAGTTCAGTCAAAAGCTAAATTTGGAAATATAAAGCCTCATGATGAATGCGTACATTTATTACATAGAAGGCTTGGTCATCTGAATTTCAGGTTGTTGCAATCGACTGTTAAGCAGTCTAAAGGCATAAAGTTAAGGGCTTGCAGCAAATACCTGAACTGTAATACTTGTAACCAGCATAAAAGTAAAGTTACACCTGCAAACCGCTGCAATGGGTTTAAAACAACTAAACCTTTGGAGGTAGTCTTTTTAGACTTAATAGGGCCAAAGAAACCCAGTTTAGGGGGAGCATGCTATATTTTGAGTATAGTTGATCACTTTACCAGATATGGTTTTTGCTACCTTATGAAGTCCAAAAGTGATACGTTTCAATGTATCACAAATTGGCTTCGTTTTGTAGAAAGGAAGCAGAGGTTTAAGATGAAATGCATTGTTACTGACAATGGAACTGAGTTTACTAACCATCAGTTGGCTAAGTTTTTGAAGGATGCTGGGATACAGCATAAACGTTCTGCCCCTTTTCGGCCGGAACATAATGCATATGTAGAGCGAAGAGGCCAGACCCTACAAGCTATGACTAGGACTATGCTGGCTGATGCTTGTTTACCTGATAAATTGTGGGGAGAAGCAATACTATGTGCCAATCATATTTTAAATAATGTGGTGCACTCCTCTACAGGAAAAATTCCTTTTACTTTATGGCACGGGAGGAAGCCTGATTTAAGTTATATACATACTTTTGGTGCACCAGCCTGGGTGCATATACCGGTTAGTCAGAGAAGGAAGGACCAACAGAGAGCAAAGAAAATGATTTTTATTGGCTATGAGGCTAACCATAGGTCCTATAGGTTCTGGGAAAAAGGAACAACAAAAGTTTTGTGTAGCACTAGTGCTAAATTCCTAGAACATGAAGGCTGGGACAGGTTAGAAAAAGCAGACTATGGTTTTACAGATGTGGATGTTAGGATAGACCATATTCCTGATGATAGTTCATCTGAGATGGATGATAAACCATCTATTAAGGTTGAAGAACAGGAACAGGAATCAGGGTTAGGGGAGGATGAACCCAATATACCTGATGTTAGTCCTGTTATGCCTAGACGATCTTCCAGGGACCGGCATCCACCAGATCACTATAAAGCCACAGTGGTTTGCCAAGTAGATATCGAACCATCCAGTTATCATGATATAAAATTATATCCAGAAAAGGAGCAAAAAGCCTGGCAAGAGGCAATGGATAGAGAAATTGATTCTTTGAAGAGGCTTGGTGTCTATGAAGTTGTAAGAATACCACCAAATGAGAAACTTATAGGCTGTAGGTGGGTCTATAAGGTAAAGAAAAGTGTAGATGGGGTAGTAACCCATAAAGCTCGGCTTGTTGCACAAGGGTTCTCACAGACAGATAGAGACTATGATGAGGTTTTTGCTCCAAGTCTACGAGCGAGCACTTTGAGAACGATGCTAGTTTGGGGAGCTAGAAATAAATGCTCTATTACTCATATAGATGTCGAGACAGCTTACTTGAACGCTCCGTTGAGGCATACAATATATATGAAGAAACCTCCTGGTTATGATACACAGGATAGAACTGAGTGTTGGAGGCTACAAAAAAGCCTATATGGTTTAAGGCAATCAGGTTACGAGTGGAACCAATGTATAGTGCAAGAATTGCATAACATTGGGTTCTATGAGGGCGTAGCAGATAAATGTCTGTTTAAAAAAGAACAGGATGGATGTGTTTCATTCTTGTTACTCTTTACAGACGACATTGCCATAATTACCAGAACTGACGCTGAGGCCACAGAGCTTATCGGTCAGTTGCAAACAAAATTTAAACTTAGAAATCTAGGACATATACGGCATTATCTAGGGCTGGATATCCTGAAAACATCTAGAGGATTTAAAATATCACAATCTAATAAAATCTGCAAATTGTTGAAAAAATATGGGATGGAATTATGTAAACCTGCCAAGACTCCTATGGCACAGGAATTCCAACAGGATAGTTTGCAGAGTCCACAGTTCAGTAAAGAACTGTATCAATCATTAATAGGCAGTTTGTCGTATTTGAGCAACTGGACACGGCCTGATATAGCTTTTAGTGTTAATCAACTAGCACAATATAGTTCAGAGCCTACTGATAGGCATTGGCAGGCTGCTAAACGTGTACTTAGATATCTTAAAAGAACATTGCATTTTGCTATGTATTTAGAACCAAATGCCAATATGATATTAAAGGCATATGCTGATGCCAGTTTTGCCAGAAAATCTACGTCTGGAATAGCAATCATGTTGGATAACTGCCTGATTGGATGGAAATCAATTCGCCAGAAACACATAAGTTTGTCTACCATGGAAGCGGAGTTTTCTTGTCTATCACTTACATGTACTGAACTGATTTATTATAAACAGTTGATGGAAGATATTGGATTCAAAATGGATTATCCTATTACGGTTTATGAGGATAACCAGGCAGCCATTAAAATGGCAACGAATCTTGCTGTAAAGACAAGGACTAAATACACTGATATACGTTATCTGAATGTTCGGCAATGTGTTAAGGATAACATGATTACATTGGAATATTGCGCATCAGAGGACAATATTGCCGATAATTTTACCAAAGCGCAAGGTGCCATTAAACACACCAATTGTTGTGAAAGATTTGGATTAAGAATCTGAAATGTAACTAATACCATTGTACAATGTATGTGTATTTTTATTTCTGTATCTATTGTGTATATTGTCCTGCCCAATGGGGAGAATGTTAGGTTCAGCTTGCAGCTTACTCCTAACTTGTTGGTCAGGCAATATATCTGTTTCTTTAAGAAACAACTGAGCCACGTAATCAGGGTTTGCTGAACCCTGTAATTAGGCTACAGTGCATAAATAAGCAGCACAGAGAAGCGTTCCTTCTTCCTGCTTCTTCCGGATTGATACCTGATTGTATCCTGTTGCTTACTGCGTCTGTTATATGGTACTGTATACCAAGAGTTACTAAAGTCTGTTTGCTTTGGTAAGGGAAGATACTTACTGGACTGATATTACTGTTTATGACCTTGGACTGTTTTACTTACACCGAGACTGCTTGTTATCTATAAAGTATTATTCTCACACGAGCTGTACGTTTATCTCCTTCCCTGTGTGTTTCTGCTCTGCTCGTTGCACATGCAACAAATACTTTTTACACACACCCTAACAATGGTTAAGATTCCAGTGCTGGTACTGTTGCAGTCTCAGATAATGTACAGCTTTGCTCTTTGTTCAATGTCTGGTCAGTGAACCTCTTCCCATTCCCAAATATTTAAAGACAGGACAACTGAACCTTGGTGTCATAACGTTCCAAATCTATATGCTTTCTGAACCACTCTTGTTTGAAATCCCACCCTCACATGAAAACCCTGGATTCCCTTTGTAAGGCATTTTAATTGGTTACATTTGTTAAAAGAACTGCTCTTGCTGTGAATATCCTGACTCTGTCTGTACATTCTCTGGTTGTTGAACATTAGTCAATGTATTTCATGAGCCACATTTATTAATGTGATATTATATGTATATGTATATGATTAAGAATAGAAAAAATAGAATTTGAGGGTGAAAGAAGATACTGTTTATAGAAATAAGAATAGAAAAATTAAGATTTGATTAACAAATATGGAAAAAGAACACTTTGGCAGAAACTGTAAGTAAGTAAAATATATTTGGATATGATAAATTATATATGATATGATATGATATGATATGATATGATATGATATGATATGATTAATACTCTGTTTCAAAAAATATGTGGGTGTGTATTGGGTGGGGGAACCAATAAAACTTGTCAAAAAAACAAACAAATCACATCTAAGGGGCATGAACTATATGCTTCATAGTTTTTTGTTTTTTGTTTTTATTTTGTCAAGTACATATTAGATAATATATATAAGTATAAGCATGAATTGAATACATAAAATGAATACAATTAAAGGGAACATTAGGACAGTGATGGTAGGCACGCTGGTGCTCTTATGCACGCCTTTTACAGACCTCTTAGGAATGGGGTGATGTCAACAGTAGACAGTCTTAGGTTAAAGTTTTGGGGATTTTGGGATGAGATCACAGAGTCTGGTAGTGCATTCCAGGCATTAACAACTCTGTTACTGAAGTCATATTTTCTGCAATCAAGTTTGGAGCAGTTCACTTTAAGTTTGTATCTATTGTGCGCTCGTGTATTGTTGTGGTTGAACCTGAAGTAGTTATTGACAGGTAGGACATTGTAGCAGATGATTTTATGAGCTATGCTTAGGTCATACCGAAGTTGATATGTTAGATCTGGACAATTTTCCTATTTCCAAGGGCTCATTTTGAGATGACAAGTAAAAATAGGTCTTTCCTGTCACTTGATATCAGGCTAAAAAAAAAGTGTCACAATAGTTCTCTTCCAGCTTAAAAATGCCAGAGCAATTGTCATTGGAAAGCAATGCATAGTTCATTCCGATAGATAGTAGTGAATTCATATCATCATCTTACAGGTACTTGACACAAAACTATCAGCATATTCTGGCCTTGGAATTTGCTTTGAAGGAAATCAATGAAAACCCTCACCTCCTATCCAACATCACCTTGGGCTTCCACATTTACAACAGCAACTTCATTGGAAGCTGGACCTATCGTGGTGCACTGGAGCTTCTTTCAACAAAGGACAAGTTCATCCCCAATTACAAGTGTGATGGCCAGAACAATGACAGGTGAGGTATGCTCCCCTTTTCTCCCCAGCCATGCAAATGAATCTTAGATTTCCTTCCTTCCTTCCTTCCTTCCTTCCTTCCTTCCTTCCTTCCTTCCTTCCTTCCTTCCTTCCTTCCTTCCTTCCTTCCTTCCCAACAGCAGGTTAGGAAGGTTGAGGTTATAATCTCAACCGGTTACTAATTTGTGGGATACTTACTTAAAGCATTCATTTCAATGAGAAAAACATGAGGGTTGAGTTTTCACAAGGATTCTAATCAAACAAAAGAATTAAGAACATTAAAATAATGAACACTTCACAAATTAAAACATAAGTCTGTTGTGGCCAGCTTGCATGCTTTTCTTTTGGTCAGTTTCTATTTTTGTTTCTCATACAAAATTACAAAAAAGTACATGATACATTAAGATGTTCAGTGAATCCAATGACTAGGCAAAGCATTACACACTATAAACTATAAACTGTCTTTACGCAATGCATCAATTCTGTCACTAAATTTTGCATGCTTATTACTTTAACACCTTCCAGTTATTTTTTCTTCTATAGCTCATCTATGGTTCTGCACCTACAAATAATCATGGAGACGTTTTCCAATGGATGTTCCCTAACAATATGCTTCAATACAAGGGAATTCTCCAATTGTTGTTACATTTTGGGTGGACATGGATTGGGATGATTTCTCTGAACTATGATGATGGCGATTGGTTTATAGCGACTGTGGTTTCAATGTTTGCCCAGAGAAGAATCTGCTTTGACTTTATTAAAAGTTACCCCAAAAAGACATACACTCATGAGTTCTCTGATATGTTAGAGGATGGAAATGAACTATATGACACTCTCATGGCAAGCACAGCATCTGCTGTGGTTGTACAAGCTGAATTTATGCTGACTATGAGGTTGTTGTTCTCTTATCAAGGTCCATCAAAAAACGAGAAAGTCTGGATCATGATAGCCCAGATGGATTTCACTTCCACTTCTATGCAAAGGAACTACCCTTTGCACTTCATTCATGGTGCTATATCCTTTGTGGTTCCCTTAAGTGACTTGGTCGGATTTCAGGATTTTGTTAGGAAAAGAAATCCGGCCACCAATGAAGAAGATGGCTTTCTCAAGGAGTTTTGGGAAGATGCGTTTCAATGTGCGTTCCCCAACTCCAGCGGAGTGAAGAATTTTGATGGTCTATGCACTGGGGAGGAGAAGATAGAGACTCTCCCTTCTTCGATTTTTGACATGAACATGAATAGCCACAGTTACACCATCTACAATGCCGTCTATGCTGTGGTACATGCCTTGCACGCTCTGTATTCATTCAAAAGGAAACACACAGTTTTGGCAGATTGACGCTATGACTTTGGGACCTATCTCCTCTTGCGAGGTGGCTAAAGCCTCTGCTAGAGACCCTGTGATTCGTACTGTGATGGGGTGGGTCCTTAAGGGGTGGCCGGTCAAGGTGGACGGTGGGGATTATCAGGGTTATGTTAACAAACGTAACGAATTGTTTATGCAAGGGGGTTGCTTATTGTGGGGTGATAGGGTGGTGGTACCAATGAAACTGAGAACAAGGGTCTTGGAGTTACTGCACGAAGGGCACCCAGGGATAGTTTGGATGAAAAGCTTGGCCCGCAGTTATGTATGGTGGCCCAACATGGACCAGGTCATCACCGAGTGGGTGGGGAAGTGCAGGCCCTGCCAGGAATCTCGCCCCGATCCCCCGATAGAGCCCATCCGAGAGTGGGAGAAACCAAAAGGGCCATGGGGGAGGATCCATATTGACTTTGCCGGGCCCTTCCACGGGCAAACATTCTTAATCGTAGTCGATGCCTTTTCAAAGTGGCTCGAAATAATACTAATGTCTTCAACCACAGCCGAAGCAGTCATTAAAGCTCTTCGGAAACTATTTGCCACCCATGGGCTACCAGATACTCTTGTATCTGACAGCGGCCCTCAATTCACAGCGACCCTGTTTGAGGGCTACCTGGCCGGACTGGGCATCCGCCATGCCCTATCGGCCCCTTTCCATCTGGCTTCTAATGGCCTTGCTGAACGTTTTGTACGAACGGCCAAAGAAGCATTGTCCAGGCTAGATAACGGGGACTGGCAGGCCAGGATAGATCAATTTTTAGCAGTCCAGCATGCCACACCATGTACGGCCACAGGGAGAAGCCCAGCCGAACTCCTCATGGGCAGGAAGCTTCGGTGCGTGTTAGACAGGCTTCACCCTAATTACTCGCACGAGAATTTTAAGGGAGAGACCACTGGACTAAGACAGTTCCAGGTTGGGTCCCCGGTGTTCGCTCGCAATTATGCTAGCCGACCTCTATGGGTTGCAGGAACCATAGTGGGCATAAGGGGCCCAAAATCTTACACGGTAGACGTAGGGGTAGACAGAATCTGGAAACGCCACATAGACCAACTAAGGAAGAGAATAGTCAGCGAGGCAAACATCAACTTAGATATCTCCGAACCTAACTACAACAACTTTCCCAAAACAGCTAACTCAAGCCCGGGTTCAAGGGAATACTTAGCTGACAAGCCCTGGTTCCAGCGCTGCCCCAGCGAGTCGCCACTCCCAGCCGGGGATAACCACACCCCGGACAAAATCCAGGAGGTTCCATTGGCGGAGCCGGGAGAGACAGAAAGTCCCTCCGACCAGCTCGACGCCCCACCAAACACTGAACTGCGCAGGTCGACCAGAAAGAGAACTCGCCCAGGTCACCTGCGAGATTTTGTGTGTACTTATGTAAATATTTGAATGTTAGTGCCTTCTGGGAAGGGAGGGGTGTTATGTATTGATACATTTCAGTGGGAGTTTCAAACCTGCCTAAGTTGCTGATTGGCTGACAGCCTCTCCAGGATTGTATATAAGGAGGGCTGCAGCCTCAGAGTTTTTGCTGAAGTCTCACTGTATATTAAAGAGCTGTTGTCACTTGCTTGCTTGTGCCTCTCATTATTCCTGAACCACTTCAGTCAGTGTCCAGAAGAAAAGATTCCATACAATAAAAAGACACAGTTTTCAGTGGATTTATTTAAAATGCATCCATATTTAATACATGGATCTTATTTATTTACTTTGGGCTTTTTGGGATGCAGTGGCTCAGTGGCTAAGATGCTAAGCTTGTCGATCCAAAGATTGGCAGTTCAGTGGTTCAAATCCCTAGTGCTGCATAACGGGGTGAGCTCCCATTATTTATCCCGGCTTCTACCAACCTAGCAGTTCGAAAGCACATAAAAAAATGCAAGTAGAATAATAGGGACCACCTTTGGTGGGAAGGTAACAGTGTTCCGTGAGCCTTTGGCGTTTAGTCATGCCGGCCACATGACCACGGAGACGTCTTTGTACAGTGCTGGCTCTTCTGCTTTGAAACAGAGATGAGCACTGCCCCCTAGAGTTGGGAACGACTAGCACATATGTGCAAGGGGAACCTTTACCTTTTACCTTTACCTTTAAAAAAAAATCTACCTTCACTATTTTTATAACTTAAAATGGTGAACATACCTAATACTATTACCTCCTATTTCCCCCCACAACTAACCAGTTGCTATTATTCTTATTTCATCCTCATCCCACCTATCAATAATAATAATAATAATAATAATAATAATAATAATAATAATAATAATAATAATAATTTTATTGTCATTTTATGTGTATACACAGTATACCCATACAATGAAATTCACTTAACACCCAAAGACCAGATCCAACACACATAACAATCCCCAAACACACTCCCACCCACCATAAATTCCCCACCCCTAAACCACCCAAACATCCACACAACAGACCAAGTAATGATGTCCAACAGCTCACTGATGGTGGCCCTTTAGCTCATGGTTGAGTGCAATTATAGCTCTGGGATAAAAACTATTCAGAAAACGTGTGGTCTGAGGTTTAATTGTTCTGTATCTTCTGCCAGAAGGCAACAGTCCAAAAAGACTGTAAGCAGGATGGGAAGAGTCTCTGAGAATGTTATGCAACTTTCAAACAGCGAGATTTGAAGATGTCGTCCAGGGCTGGTAGCTGGAGTCCGATGATATTCTGGGAAGTTTTAATGATTCTCTGTAGAGCTTTTTTGTCCTCTACAGAGCTGCTCCCATACCATGCAAGAAAACCGTATGTCAGGACACTCTCAATGGTGCTGCAATAGTAGGACAGAAGTAGATGCTGAGATAGATTTATCTTCCTGAGCATTCTCAGGAAGTACAGCCTCTTCTGTGCCTTCTTCACAAGCATGTTAGCATTCATAGTCCATGAGAGGTCCTTCGAGATATAAATGCCCAGAAATTTAAAACTACCCACCCTCTCCACCTCCTCACCATTTATGTACAATGGTAAATGTACATCTCTCTTCCTCCTGAAGTCAATTATAAGTTTTGTAGTTTTTGTGGTGTTAAGTGTGAGATTATTTTCATTACACCACAATGTCAGCCCTTGTACTTCCTTCCTGTCCTGGAAAGGATTGTGGCTAGAAAGCATTTTGACAGGAGGACATAGCCAATTTTCCATTAGAAGAAATGGATTTCTTCTAAATTTAAGCATCTTGGAAGTAAAAGTGCAGAGATCCCTCACTGCATGCACCATTGCCTGCCTTCACTGATGCAAAGAATGCCTTCTAATTGACAAATGACATCATTGGAGCCTTAATTAAAAAAAAGGCTTTGAAAAGAAGAGTGATAACATGTTTGATTAAAAGCAGTGGCAGTACATACAAGGAGCATAGTGGAAATAGTAGTGGAAGAGCAAAGTAGTGGCAGATATAAAAAATGGGAGTTGAAGTTTTTTTAAAAAAATGGGGTGACCTGGGTATGACATTACTATCCACTTCCTGGCCATTAGTTGAAATCAGTATTGAAATCAGTGTTAGGATTTGCATGTTTTACTACTCCTAATGGATGACAGTTGCCTCCTGTTAATCTATAATTGTTGGGCCAGGATAAATGCAGCTCTGAATAGGAAATTATCTGCCACATCCTATTATCCTATCATGCCATATCCTAGCCTGTTACTCTCCTAACATTATCAAATTCTTCTCTGAGTTCTCAGTGGAATTCTGTTTGCTACAGGTGTTATGTAAATAGGTTTGTTTGGCGGGAAGTTTGAAATAACTGACCCTCAGCTGATTGGCTGACCACTACTGCTGTAAGGTATATAAAGGGAGCTGGCTCCCAGGTTTGGTTGCTGGAGTCTCACCATACAATAAAGAGCTGTTGTCACGAACTACTCTGGCTTGCTGCGTCCTCATTCACCCCACATAACATTTGGCGACGAAGGTGGGATTTTGAGGCCAGAAGCAGAGGAGAGCTGAAGCCACACTCGAGAAAAGAGCGGAAGCCACGTTCAGAGAAGGGACCGGAGACCGCAACCGAGTCCAGCCAGGCGAGCGAGCAGAGCACAGGAGAATCCCCGAAATGATGTCTGCCTACACCCCGCCAGCGCCTTTCGACCCCAAGGAAGAGAAGTGGGGGTCCTACATGTCTCGGTTCGAGTGCTTCATGGTGGCAAACGACATGCAAGGGCTACCGGACGTGCGGAAGAAAGCCCTGTTCCTGAGCCACTGCGGGCCAAGAGTCTTCGACACAGCCGAAGCATTGTCGGAGCCGAATTCGGTCCACAACATTTCCTGGTCGACGCTACAGACCCTGCTGAAAGACCACTATGCACCAACGCCATCGAAGTACGTCCAACGCTATGATTTCCGGCAACGGCTACAGCAGGAGGGCGAATCGATCAGCGAGTACATCGCTGCCCTATGTAAGGCCACAACCCAATGTGAGTACCGAGACCTGGATGAGATGCTCCTAGAGCAACTAATTTGCGGAGTGAGGGATAGCCGACTCCAGAGAAGGCTGCTTGCGAGGTCAAACCTGACCCTACTCATCGCGTTACATGAGGCCAGGGCGCAAGAGTCATCAACAAAGGCTGCAGAGAGACTAAAGAGCTCCCACTTAACCAGAACAACGCAAAAGACGGCACCGGTGCACCGAGAGGCCACGAGCACCGCGAGCGAAGGGGAGTCGGAAGAAGAGGTCTACCGCACCGAGCAGTCCCGCACAGGCCGCAGGGAGCTCAGAGACGGATGCGCCAGCTGCGGAGGGTCCCACTCACGACAAAACTGTAAGTTCAGGGACGCCATTTGCCGTGCCTGTGAGAAAAGGGGCCACATCGCTCGGGTCTGCAGATCCAAGGCACACCAGAGCTACAAACCACGTGGCCAACCCTTCCAATCAGAGCTGGCACCCCACCGAAGGCCCAACAGAGATGGCGGAAGCCGGAAGGGCGTGAAATTTGAAGACGCTGGGGCCTACACCATACGCATCGCACAGACCTGCACCTCGCCCGGAGAAAAGGCCTACACCACGGTCGAGATCGAGGGACGGGAGTGCCAGATGGAGATCGACACGGGATCACCGATATCCATCATGTCGTGGGAAAACCTAAGGAAAGTCATCCCCAGCGCACGCAAGCGACAGCTCCAGCCACAGCAACGCAGACTGAAGGACTACCAGGGGAACCGCATACCCGTCGAAGGAAAAGGCGAGTTCCAAGTAAAGTACGGGGAGTTTACCAAAAAACTGCCCCTCACCGTAGTCAGCGACAACCTCCCAAGCCTCCTGGGCATGGACTGGTTTAGGGCCCTAGGCATGGGATTCACTGGAGTAAGGAACGTTCGAGGCACCCTGAAGGAAGACCTGATGCAGGAGTTCCAGGACGTGTTCGACGAAAGGCTTGGCAAGTATGTGGGGACCCCGATTTCGTTTAATCTAGACCCCAATGTTGCACCCATCCGTTTAAAGCCTAGGCGGGTACCATTTGCCCTGAAACCCAAAATAGACATTGAACTGGACAAATTAATCAAACAAGGGGTGCTCGTTCCAGTCGACCACGCCAAATGGGAGACCCCAATTGTTACACCGGTCAAGCCGGACGGATCAGTGCGCATATGCGCTGATTATAAATGCACAATTAATAAGGCCCTGCAGCAGAGCGCCTATCCAGTGCCCATCGTTCACCATTTGTTGCATTCCCTGGGCCCCGGCAAGATCTTCGCAAAACTCGATCTTGCGCAGGCGAACCAGCAACTGCCGGTAGATGGCGCTACCGCAGAGGCACAGACTATCGTAACCCACAGAGGGGCCTTTAAGTGCACCCGTTTGCAATTCGGAGTAAGCGTAGCCCCAGGACTTTTCCAAAGCACCATGGAGCGGCTACTACAAGGGATTCCCGGGGTGGTGCCCTATTTTGATGACGTGCTCATTACCGCTGACAATGAGCAACAATTAAGAGAAAGACTGAGGGGAGTCCTAAGGAAATTCAGGGACACAGGACTCAGAGTAAAACGAAATAAATGTATGATCGCAGTCCCCTCAGTCGAATTCCTAGGGTACAGAGTAGATGGCACCGGCATACACCCCACAGAAAGCAAGATCAGGGCAATCAGAGAAGCACCCACCCCCAAAGACAAGGCAGAGTTACAGGCCTTCCTGGGACTATTAAACTTTTACGCCATATTCCTTAAAGACAAGGCAACAGTGGCAGAACCCCTACATAGACTGTTAACAAAGAAAGCCACTTGGAAATGGGGGAAGGCTGAAGACAGGGCATTCGCCGGCATCAAAAAACTGTTATCAGCTGAAAGCTTTTTAATACAATACAATGCAACGCTTCCCCTTGTTTTAGCATGTGACGCGTCCCCGTTCGGGGTGGGAGCCGTCCTGAGCCACAGACTCCCGAATGGCCTAGAAGCGCCCATTGCATACTACTCCCGAACTCTATCAAGCGCCGAGCGAAATTATAGCCAGCTCGACAAGGAGGCCCTCGCCGCCGTTTCGGGAGTAAAGAAATTCCACGAGTACTTGTTCGGGAGGGATTTTGAACTAATCACCGACCATCGACCGCTCCTGGGTCTCCTCGCGGGAGACCGACCAACCCCGGCAGCACTATCGCCCAGGATGACACGCTGGGCCATCTTCCTCGCAGCATACTCCTATCGCCTGGTACATCGACCAGGGACGGACATGGGCAACGCGGACGCTCTCAGCCGATGTCCACTACCTGACGGCCTAGAAGACCCCACACCCGGCATCCCCATCCTGCTGATAGACGTTTTGGACTCTGGGCCCATAACATCAGCCGAGGTTGCGGGAGCCTCAACCAAAGACCACGTGATCCGGACAGTCGCAAGTTGGGTCATGAGGGGGTGGCCGGAAAAGATTGGGAGCGGGGAATTTAAACCGTTCACGGGAAAACGGGACGAACTGACAATGCAAGGGGGGTGCTTGCTATGGGGCGATCGGGTTGTTATTCCTTTACATTTACGGGAGAAGGTCTTAGCATTGTTGCATGAGGGGCACCCTGGGATTGTAAGAATGAAGGGACTAGCCAGGAGCTACGTCTGGTGGCCCAGCATGGATACAGACATTACCGAGTGGGTGGGGAGATGCCAGCCCTGCCAAGAGTCCAGATCAGATCCACCAACGGCACCCGTGAGGGAGTGGGAGAGGCCCCAGGGACCCTGGTCCAGGATACACATTGACTTTGCAGGCCCATTTCACGGACAGACCTTCATGGTCGTTGTAGACGCATTCTCCAAGTGGTTGGAGATCAAGCTAATGAAGGCCACTACCACCGACGCAACCATCAGGGAGCTAAGACAGTTATTCGCCACCCATGGGTTACCGGACATCCTAGTGTCAGATAACGGGCCACAATTCACCGCGACACAATTCGAGGGCTATTTAGCAGGACTAGGGATCAGACATGTCCTTTCAGCCCCGTTTCATCCGGCTAGTAACGGACAGGCGGAGAGATTTGTAAGGTCAGCAAAGGAGGCCCTTTCACGTTTAAGCCCTGGAGACTGGCATGAAAGGATAGATCAGTTTCTAATAGAGCAGCACTCCACACCCTGTACAGCCACAGGCCGAAGCCCAGCAGAACTATTAATGGGACGGAAACTCCGAGGAATGCTAGATAGGCTCAACCCCAATTACTCTCCAGAGGTTTTCAAGGGGGGGGGAGAGGAAGCTTAGAGAATTCACCATAGGAACACCGGTTCACGCTAGAAACTATGGACAGGGCCCACTCTGGGAAGCCGGGACAATCACAGCAATCACGGGGCCCAAATCGTACAGGGTAGACATGGGGGACGGGAGAGTCTGGCGCAGACACATTGACCAACTAAGAAAACGGGTAACCACAGACACCGACGACAAGTTAGACGACCCCATCTCTGACCATGACTACCAAGCAGAAGCACAAAACACAAGCCCGAGTAGAGCGGAGGACTTAGCTGAGGATTCTGGTATCCAGCGCTGCCCCATCGAGGTAATCCAAACAGCCGGAGAAGTCGCCGCCCACGAGGAGGTCCCGGAGGCCTCATTGACAGAGCAGGGAGAAACAGAAAGTCCCTCCGACCTGCTCGACGCCGCCCCTCCGACTGAACTGCGCAGGTCAACTAGGACTCGTACACGCCCTAGTCACCTGAGAGACTTTGTATGTAAATAACACCCCAAGTGACTTCTGGGAGGGGAGGAGTGTTATGTAAATAGGTTTGTTTGGCGGGAAGTTTGAAATAACTGACCCTCAGCTGATTGGCTGACCACTACTGCTGTAAGGTATATAAAGGGAGCTGGCTCCCAGGTTTGGTTGCTGGAGTCTCACCATACAATAAAGAGCTGTTGTCACGAACTACTCTGGCTTGCTGCGTCCTCATTCACCCCACATAACAACAGGCAAGACTACTAAGACTAAATAACACAAAGAATCTTCCCTATATCTTGGTGAGCTGCTACAGCAGAAAGCCCAATTTTCATCAGATCTTTTCCTGATACTTTATGCTCTGTCCTCTCAGAGAAAAGTTGCTCAGGGATATTTTAATTTACAGGAAGAGTTGAGCAGGCAGCTTCTTGAAATGACGGCTAAGATTCCAGTGCTGGTACTGTTGCAGTCTCAGTTAATGTACAGCTTTGCTCTTGTTCGATGTCAGGTCAGTGAACCTCTACCCATTCCTAGATACTTAAAGACTGGACAACTGAACCTTGGTGTCATAACATTTCAAACATTCATGCATTCCGAATTGTTTGGATTTGAAATCCCGCCCGCAGATGAAGAACCTGGATTTCCTTTGTAAGACATTCAGATTTATTTTATTTATTTTTATTTATTTATTTTCGTCAAGCATGTATTAGATAACAGATATAAGTGTAAACATAACTATGAATACATGAAATGGATACAAATAAATGGAGACTGTAGGACAGGGACGGTAGGCACGCTGGTGCGCTTATGCACACTTCTTATAGATCTCTTAGAAATGGGGTGAGGTCGACAGTAGACAGTCTAAGGTTAAAGTTTTGGGGGTTTGGGGAAGAAACCACAGAGTCAGGTAATGCATTCCAGGCATTCACAACTCTGTTATTGCAATTTTCTGCAATCAAGTTTGGCACGGTTTACCATAAGTTTGTATCTATTATGTGCTCGTGTATTATTGTGGTTGAAGCTGAAGTATTCATTGACAGATAGGACATTGTAGCAGATAATTTTATGAACTACGCTTAGGTTGGACCGAAGACGGCGAAGTCCTGTCTAAGCCCAAAATTTCAAATCTGGTGGCAGATTTCTGTGAATAATCTGACTCTGTACTTGAACATTAGTCAATGTATTTCATGGCCCACATTTATTACTAAGGGGCTGCCACAAAGGAGAGGGGATCAACCTATCTTCCAAAGTGCCTGAAAGCAGGACAAGAAGCAATTGACGGATACTAATCAAGGAGAGAACCAATCTAGAACTAAGAAGAAATTTTGTGACAGAACAACTAATCAGTGGAATAATTTGCCTGCAGACATTCTGGGTACTCCAACACTGGAGATTGTTAAGAATAGATTGGACAACAATTTGTCTGAAATGGTATAGGGTTTCCTGCTTGAGAGGGGATTGAACAAGAAGCCCTCCAATGTCCCTTCCAACTCT
This sequence comes from Pituophis catenifer annectens, assembly GCF_029215685.1. Lineage (NCBI taxonomy): Eukaryota > Metazoa > Chordata > Lepidosauria > Squamata > Colubridae > Pituophis > Pituophis catenifer. Next base: position 29,869,581 of record NW_027256885.1, on the reverse strand, counting down.
GTTATTCTGTTATTAATGTGATATTGTTGTGCTATTTTCAAAAACAATGCTGGAAAATGTAGGCTCCAAAATTTCCTTTCACATTATCTTCAAAAGCTATATAACCTAATGACTATTTGATTTGACTTGAGTAGCTTTCATTTGTCAAGGTTCCTATTCTTATGCTTTAATTTTCTCTAAACCTTTTGGTATTCTTTGCCCTTAATCAATCAATCAACCCTTATAGGGTAAAATATGAACAAAATTATTATTGTCTAAACTTCCCAAATACAGTCTATTTCTAAATAAAAACACATCTCAATGGCATGCTTCATAGTTGATATGTAAGATCTGGACAGTTTTCCCATTTCCGAGATTTCATTTAGAGATGGCAAGGAAAAATATGCCTGTCATTTGTCATTTGATGTCAGGATCAACAAAAAATATCTTAATAGTTCTCTTCCAGCTTTAAAATGCCAGAAAGAGAAAACTGTCAGTTACTTTAATCATCTTGCAGGTACTTGACACAAAACTATCAGCATATTCTGGCTTTGGAATTTGCTTTGAAGGAAATCAATGAAAACCCTCACCTCCTACACAACATCACCTTGGGCTTCCACATTTACAACAGCAACTTCATCGGAAGCTGGACCTATCATGGTGCCCTGGAGCTTCTTTCAACAAAGGACAAATTTATCCCCAATTTTAAGTGTGATGGCCGGAACAACAAAGTTGCTGTCATTGGAGGACCCTATACAAAAATATCTCTGGAAATGGCAAATATTCTGTGCAACTACAAAGTACAACAGGTGAGGCATGCTACTTTTTCTCCCTAGCCATATATATGAATCTTAGACCTTCCTTCCTTCCTTCCTTCCTTCCTTCCTTCCTTCCTTCCTTCCTTCCTTCCTTCCTCCTTCCCTCCCTCCCTCCCTCCCTCCCTCCCAAACAGCAGAACAGGAAGGTTAAGGTTATAATCTTAAACAATTAATGTATGGAGTACTTAAGGTATTCATTTCAATGAGAAAAAATTAAGGTCAGGTTTTCCCAAGGATTCTCATCAAATGAAAAAATTAAGAACATTGAATAAGTCAACAATTGACAAACTAACAGAGAAGTCTGTTTTGGCCAGCTTGCAGGTTTTTATTCTTCTTTTAGTCTCCAAAAATTAGTCGGGGTCCTCTCTGGAACATCTCTCTCATCCTTTCTCCTTTTGTGGACTGAGATATTTTTACATGCTGGTTCTCAGCTGGCTCTCCCTCCTCCTTCCCAAGGTCATTTCCATATACCACTACATTGAGCCAAATTTGAGGTGCAGCTTACATTACTTATTTAATTAATTAAAACCATAATTAATCTAGCTTCTCCCTTTATTGCAATAACCATTGCTCATTATTGTCATGATCATATTCTTATTTGTATTTTTGAACTCTTCTTTTTTCTGCTTTTCCTTCATTGTGCCTTGAGCGTGTGTAAAAAAGCAGAAGCAAATTTGGGGATATGAGATCAAAAATTTTAAGGAGAAAAATTGTGTGTGTTTTGCTGACTCTATCAACTGATCAAAACATGGTCTTAAACTATCTTTACTCAATTCAGCAATTCCGTCACTAAATTCTGCATGTTTATTGCAATAACACCTTTCAATTGCTTTTCTTTCTTCAGCTTATCTACGGTTCTGCACGTACAATTAATCATAGAGATGTTTTCCACTGGATGTTCCCTAACAATATGCTTCAATACAAGGGAATTCTCCAATTATTGCTACATTTTGGGTGGACGTGGGTTGGGATGCTTTCTCTGAATTATGATGATGGAGATTGGTTTACAGCAAATGTGGTTTCAGTGTTTGCCCAGAGAGGAATCTGCTTTGACTTTATTGAAAATTTTCCCAAGAAGACATACACTAATCAGTTTGATGAAATGTGGGTGGAAGGAAATAAAGTTCATGACAAAGTCATGAAGAGCATGGCATCTGCTGTGATTGTACAAGGTGAATTTATGCTGAGTATGAGATTGTTGTTCTCTTATCAAGTTACATTAAAAAATGAGAAAGTCTGGATTATGATAGCCCAGATGGATTTTATTTCCACTTCTATGCAGAGGAGTTGGCCTTTACACTTCATTCAAGGTGCTATATCCATTGTGGTTCATTTAAGTGACTTGATAGGATTTCAGGATTTTGTTAGGGAAAGGAATCTGGCCACCAACCCAGAAGATGGCTTTCTCAAGGATTTTTGGGAAGATGCATTTCAATGTGCGTTCCCCAACTCCACTGGAGAGAAGAATTTTGATGGCATATGCACTGGGGAGGAGAAGATAGAGACCCTCCCTTCATCTATTTTTGACATGCAAATGAATAGCCACAGTTACACCATCTACAATGCAGTCTATGCTGTGGTACATGCCTTGCATGCTCTGTATTCATTCAAAGAGAAACACAAAGCTGTGCCAGATAAAAGTCAGCTAAATCCTCTTCATCAACAATCATGGCAGGTATCTTTTGTGTGTGTGTGTGTGTGTGTGTGTGTGTGTGTGTGTTTGTGTGTGTGTGTGTCCCCTTCAACCCGCAAAATTACTTCGTTGGAGAATATGACTGATGACACATCTTGGGAGGGAGGGAGAAACAGGGTCAGAGCCGGGATATAAATTAAGTGGGGTCAGAGTTGACTTGCTCTCAGGGTTCCAACCAATGCCCTAATTAAATCATGAGCCGCAAGCCAAGCTTCCAAAAAAAAAAAATCCAGTAATTTATTAGGAGCTTTATGTTGGCACGTTCCAAGTGAAGCCTACTCTGGCTTCCCCCTCCTCCCCAAGGTGTGTCATCAGTCACATTCTCCAATGAAGCAATTTCACCAGTTGTATAGATCACTCCCCTCTGGCCACTGTGGGTAACCGTGGAGATGGCCTTGACAGAGAGGTGGCTGGAATGTGCTTTTGTTTTGACTGAAGTGCTCCCTCGCTGCAGCTGCAAAGTTCATTTTCCCATCCCCCCTTGCCTATGGCAACTCAAGAGCAGGCCAGGGATGCTTTGTGAGTTAACATTGGAAGTCTTACACGATCTTAAGAGGTCAGCTTTGGGTATCATCTTACTGATGTACTCTGGATGCTCTGGGTCTTGTTTTCTTAAAGGAGAAGATACATTTCTTCTGGATTCTTGTTTTCTTAAACTGAAGATGCATTTCAATGTGTGTTCCCTAACTCCAGTGGACAGAAGAATTTTGATGGTATATGCACTGGGGAGGAGAAGAGAGAGACCCTTCCTTCATCAATTTTTGACATGGATCTTAGGAGCTCAACTTTGGGTACTATCTTTCCTTCTCTTAAAGGGAAATGCACCTCCCCTTTAAGAAAACAAGAATCCAGAAGAAATATACCTTCTCCTTTAAGAAAACAAGAATCCACTGTGCTGGAAAGACCCAGAGCATCCAGACTATACCAGTAAGATGATACCCAAAGCTGAGCTCCTAAGATCCTGTGGGACTTCCACATCCAGACAGAGGAACAGGTAATACCCAATCAACCAGACATTTGGATTTTAGGAGTTCAACTTTGGGTACCATTTTACTGATGTACTCCTGGATGCTCTGAGTCTTGTCCAGCACAGTGGATTCTTGTTTTCTTAAAGGAAAACTATGATAGAAAGCAATAATTAATCAAGAAAATATTAGGGATTGCTTTCTTCCAAAAGCAATCCCCAAAGCCCTTGATTTAATCATTTTTATAATCTCTTTATTTCTTTTTCTATTTGAGTTGCATCATTTTCTGAGGACTGTCTCATTTAACAATAATGCTGGGGAGCCTTTTTTCTTTGATGAAAGTGGACAATTGGTGTCAGGATTTGATCTAATCAACTGGATCACCTTGCCAAACCAATCCCTGCTTAGAGTCAAAGTTGGAAGTTTAGATGTACATACATCTGAAGAAATGAAGTTCACCATTCAGGAGAAGGCCATTGTTTGGCCCACCAGTTTTAATCAGGTAGACTGGATGTATCTGTTGCATGACCATCCCTTCAAAGACAACGTTAAAAGCAAAGATTCCAAGACCATGTTCTATAACAGAGGTCCCCAAACTCTTTAGTTCTTTGGCTTCCCTTTGTGAAGTGTTAGATTATTCTTCAAACCCCCACAAAAATATTATATGGAATTAACAAATAATACTTTAACTAATATTAGACTAATAACAACAACAACAACAATGGAAAGATCCTTTACCCCCTCTATTTGGGGGAACATTTTCGACATTGTTCTATTGTTTGCCAAAAAGTTTTCCAAGTCTTCCTTTCATTTGTTATAAGTTGACTACTTACTATAGTCACCATTTATTTATACCTATTGTTCCCTTTTTCTTGGAAGATTTGTGCAATAATAAAACATTGCTACTGCTTTGGTCACTGAGCCGAGGTGTCGCAGTGGTTAGGGTGCAGTACTGCAGCTACTTCAGCTGACTGCTAGTTCAGCAGATCAGTGGATCAAATCTCACCGACTCAAGGTTGACTCAGCCTTCCATCCTTCCGAGGTGGGTAAAATGAGGACCCAGATTTTTAGGGGGCAATATGCTATTTAGTATACTGTCTTTGGTGTAAGCTGCCCAGAGTCCTTGGAGGGTGGGCGGTGTCACTGCGTTATTTTATTTACCAGTTGAGCTTCTCATTTCTGGACTATCAGACTTTCCGTACCTTGCCAAGAATTGTTATCAGAAGCTACTACGCATGTCCATCCACCCACATTCCTTCACACTCTTTCCTTTGTTCTCCTGCCAGCAAGGTCCGGCTTGGACCGGCAGGAGACCTCGCTTGCCAAAATGTAACAATTAACTTTTCTTAGTTAGTGAGGTGTTTTATTTTTCTTTATAACAAATAAATGAGTTTTATTAGAAATTTTTTCCTCGCGTTTCTTTTCAGATTATTGCAACAAGGAATAAGCCTCGATTCATCTCCTCTAATCTAAACCAGGGTAATTAGTCCCAGAGCCAAACATGGGATTAATAAATGCCCTGACATCTGGTAGCAGATCGGACGGTTTGATTTATGGCTTTTTTCCTTGTTTTTGTTACTTCTGATAAGAGCGCATAGGCAATTAGTTTTTAGCTACTGAGGTAAGCTAATTATATTGCTGAGATGCCGAAACAGAAGTAAAACAAATACAAAATGTATTTTGCTGAGAAGGTGGCAGAAAGGAGGTTTCCAGATTTCCAGCCCCTTACTACAGCCACACGCCTGGAACAAGAAGAAGCCGTGGGAACAGAAATGGAGGGAGATAAGACAGAAGCTGTTTTTGAAGATGATGATTTACGACTGAGGTCAGTAACATTTTCTTCTGATCTTCCAAGCTCTGAAAAAGTCTTCCCAGAACCTTCTGAATTTGTAATGCTCGATGCAAGGCTAAAGCACACTGCCGAGCAAAATTCCTCCCACGCAGAGAGAGAAACAATTCATTATTCTCCTCGAAGCTCTAAGCTCACCCTGGATGAGCTGGCTATGAAAGCCTATCGTGACCGTATAAAACTCTATGAACAGCAGCTATCCCAGGCAAAAATGGCTATATCTATGTTTGAGCAAGATAAGGGAGACAACTTAAGATTTTCAAAAAGCGCCATATTGCCTTCTTCTCCAGAGCCAAAGACACTCCCCCTGGTGGATTCTGTGTCAGGCCAATTAAGGCAAAGAGCACTGCATACGTCACATGAAAGTCTCCCTGATCAAGTTACATATAAACATGCCACGCAATCATTCCTTGTAACTGCAAAGCTGCCCGAAGCTAAAGGTGCAGCACCATCTGCTGGCAAAAGTAATTTACTACAGGAAGCTGAAATGCCACAAGTGTTTCCACAGGCCCGAACTCAAACACCCCCTGGTGGTGATGGTGCCTTTTTAGATGGAACACAGGCACATTTTATGCAGCAAAGGCAAATGATTGCATCTCCAGCAGGTCATGCCAATATTGCAGATCAAGCACAAATGGCAACTGGAATACAGCAGATTCCAGTGCATCAGCCACAGCAGCTACAAATGCCTGCATATGTGCCACAGCCACAAGTGCAAATGGGGCCACCTCCTGGCCCACCTCCAATGGCACAACCAAGACCATTTTTAGGTCCACAACAAGCACAGCAAATACCACAGGCATTCCTGCCAGCACAGCCAGCATACCAAGTGCAGGCTCCTCACCAGGCATTTTCTGTCTCTCCACTAACTGGTGAGTCAAAACTAAAAATGTCAGGACACAATTACAAAGCCTGGGTCAGTGAGATTACACTATTGCTTCTTAGAGAAGGTACTCACTGTATGGTATTTAACCCTCCTGCACAACCATGGAATTTTGCAATAAGAGATTTAGAGATAAGGGCTCGCACAACATTATTGATGTCCATGGATATTGAACTGCAGGTCACTTTTCCACCAAATACAACAGCCCGACAAATTTGGGCTGAATTGGAAAATTGCTACAGGCCTATCTCAATTGAATCTTCATGTTTACTCATGTCTGAACTCCACGGTTCGAGATTGAAACCTGGTGAACAAATTGGAGGACATTTGACCAAACTGAAAGGTCTGAGAACAGAATTGAGAGAAAGAGGCCATAACATTGAAGATATTCAAATGATCAGCATTATTATTAACTCTTTGAATTATGAATGGAAAGATGCTGTTACAAAAATTAACCAAGTCCCAATTGCTCAACGCACAGTGGACAATGTCTGTAGGCTTTTAATTGAAGAAGAGGCATTCATGTTGGCCACGCCACATTTGAGAGGACCACCCACATCAAGAGCTCCAGCTAGACGCCCCTTCCGAGGAAGGACCTACACTCCAAGGATGCCAAGATGCTACACCTGCAATCGTGTGGGACATGCCACCCGGGATTGTCCCCAACGAGTTCCAGCTCCCGTCACATACCAGCCCAGAGGAACAGACTCCAGAGGCAGAGGCAGAGGCGGAAGACAAGGTCGTCGTGGTCCCCGGCGTGATCCACAAACTCCACTCGCCACATTGGCTTTAACCAATGATCCACAACCTCAATCAGAGTACGACAGACGACTCCTGTGGACTTTGGACAGTGGTGCAGCATTGCATGTTACCTACAGAAAGGAACTTTTCACAGAAATGCACGAGCCAGAACCAGAACTACGTGAACTTTATTCTTTTTCCAATCATCCTTGTCAGGTCAAAGGAAAAGGAACTGTTTATGTTGAAGAGCTCGATGCATTCATTCCTGATGTTTATTACATACCAACAGCAACCAGTAATTTGCTTAGTCAGTGTCACTTGTCTAGAATGTTAAAGTTCCAAGTTCACCACCTTGAAAAAGCAAGTTACATAGTTAAAGATGGAGATATTGTTGCTGAAACCATATTAATTGGTGGTGTTTATTACTTAAAGCCAAAGCCTAAAAAACAAACACAGGCAAGTATGCAAACTCCAAAAAGGGAGAGCACAGGCCCAGAGAGAGATGCTCCAGTGAGAGATCCTGTTGCTATTCCTAAGGCTCCTAAAGCCAACAAAAATAGAATTGGTAAACAGGTTGCTCAGAGCAAGCCGGAGGTTCCACATAAAAATGTTAATGTTGAGAATTCACTAACAGGTAAACCTTTGCATTCCAGGTGTATCCACAAATGGCATAGAAGATTGGGGCATGCCAGTTTCCGTGTTCTTAGGAAGATGCCGGAGTTCGCAAAAGGTTTGGATCTAAAGGGGTGTAAGGTGTTTTTGGATTGTGCTGTCTGCAAAAAGGCCAAATCCAAAGCAGCAGCCATTCCCAAACGCGCTACACGCCTGTCAACACGCATTTTTGATTTGGTTCACATTGACATAGTTGGTCCTTTCCCGCCATCATTTGGTGGTAGAAAATATTTTCTAACAATTGTTGATAATTACTCTAGATATGGATATGTATATCCTATGAAAGAAAAATCAGAGACCCTTCAGATCTTTAAAGACTTTGCAACCCTTGTTTCTACCCAACACCAAGTTCGCATCGCCAGAATCCAGAGTGATCGTGGTGCCGAGTTCATGTCTCAGCGTTTCCAGGACTGGATGCGTAAGAATGGAATTATTCATCAGACTTCGGCCCCTTACACACTGGCTCACAATGGAGTCGCAGAACGAAGACAAGGGGTCCTGCAAACCATGATGCGTTGTCTCCTAGAAGACGCCAACCTTGATATGATATACTGGGGTGAAGCTATCAAGTATGCAAATTACATTGTTAACCGTACTTGGAGCAGTGTAACAAATCAGACTCCTTTCTTTATGTTGTATGGCTACAAGCCCGATCTTAAAAACATCCATATTTTTGGTTCATATGCTATGGTGAACATTCCCTTAGCTCAAAGAAGAAAAGGAGGTCCAACAGCAAAGAGACTGAGATTTATGGGTATTGATGATAACTCAAAATGGAGCAGATTTATTGACTCTAAACATGTAATTGTGATTTCCCAATCTGCTAATTTTGAGGAAGATATTGACTGGTCCAGGATTCATTCCAATGATCCTGGAGTTTATTTTCCCAGAGATGATACTGCTGATGCTACGCAGATTGATGATCAAGATTCCACCAGTTCTTCTCAACCCGATGTTCCGTCTTCGCAAGCCGCGGATGCTGACGCTAGTGACGAAAGTGAGGACGAGGACGAACCAGAAGAAGACTGGACAGTTGTTCCGAGACGTTCCAAGAGGGCCACAAAAGGAATCCCTCCACAACGATATTCTTGGCAACTGACAAAAGCACCCTTGCCTTTGATTTGCAATGTCACACTTCCACCTGATAATTTCACACAAATCAAGCAGCTCCCTGATTCAGAGCAAGACAAATGGTATGAAGCAATGCAGGTTGAAATGGACAGTCTAAAGAAACTTAAAGTATTTACACCTGCAAAACCTCCAGCGAACAAAAAGGTCATTGGCACTCGATGGGTCTACAGAATCAAAAAGAAACCAAATGGTGAGTCACTGTACAAAGCCAGACTTGTAGCTCAGGGTTTCGCTCAACGTTATTCCGAGGACTACACAAATACTTACTCACCGACAGTCAGAACTGAGAGTGTAAAAATTGCTTTAGCAACTGCAACTATCCTTGGTCTAGAAGTTTTCCAGTTTGATGTTGACACGGCTTATCTACATGCAGACCTAGACGAAGAGATCTACGTGAGAAGTCCTCCAGGATTCCGACAGCAAGAAGGGGATACCTGGTTCCTAAACAAAAGTCTCTATGGTCTGAAACAATCTGGTTTAATGTGGTATTTATGTCTTACTGACAAACTAAATTCAATGGGCTTTATTAAGTCCGAAACTGATGAGTGCGTGTTCACAAAAAGATCTAACAATGCATATGAGATAGTTCTTGTTTATGTTGATGATATTGTTTATATTGGTCCAAATAAGCAAATGAGTGAAATTTTTGCCAAAGCTTTGCAGAGATACTTCACATTGAAATCATTAGGTCACATCAGCACTTATTTAGGTGTTCAGATTGAAAAAACACAGAAGGGGTTTAGTCTTTCACAAGAAGATAAAATTGAACAAGTTTTGCATCATTGCAACATGAAAGATGCTAACACAACAAAGACACCCATGCAAACAGATTTTCACAACTTGACACAAGAAGAAAGTCCTGAGTTCGAGGATCAAACACTTTATCGTTCAGTCATTGGGTCACTATTATACATTAGTAGTTGGACCAGACCCGACATTGCACTTAGTGTTAATCTCTTATCTCGACACGTAGGTAAGGCAAAACAGTTTCATTGGACATGTATTAAGAAATTATTGAGATACCTAAAATACACCAAACATTTGAAGTTATTGTTAGAACCAACACATACTGATTATGCAGAATTATGTTGTTATGCAGATTCTGATTGGGCAAGTGATAAGAAATCACGTAAAAGTACTTCAGGTTATATGATGTTCTTAAATGGATGTCCTGTTTATTGGCAAGTACGTAAACAGAATTTTGTTTCTTGTTCATCTACTGAAGCTGAATATGCTTGTGTTTCAGATGCATGTAATTCCCTAACTTGGTTTGATGCTTTAGTCACAGATATCTGGACACACCCGATCCGACCGATCACCGTGATGGAAGACAATGAATCGGTGGTTTATATTTCTGAATCTCATTTTACAGGTTCCAGGTCCAGACACATTGACATTCGTTACCAAAACATAAAACATTTAGTGAAAAAAGGTTTTGTCAAAATGCAATATGTATCTACACATGATCAAATTGCTGATATGCTCAACAAACCACTTCCAGCAGCTCAACACGAGTATCTGCGCGAGAAGATGTGCCTTATTTGATGATGAACTGATATTCGCTCAACTGGCAAAGAAGGGGAATGTCACTGCGTTATTTTATTTACCAGCTGAGCTTCTCATTTCTGGACTATCAGACTTTCCGTACCTTGCCAAGAATTGTTATCAGAAGCTACTACGCATGTCCATCCACCCACATTCCTTCACACTCTTTCCTTTGTTCTCCTGCCAGCAAGGTCCGGCTTGGACCGGCAGGAGACCTCGCTTGCCAAAATGTAACAATTAACTTTTCTTAGTTAGTGAGGTGTTTTATTTTTCTTTATAACAAATAAATGAGTTTTATTAGAAATTTTTTCCTCGCGTTTCTTTTCAGATTATTGCAACAAGGAATAAACCTCGATTCATCTCCTCTAATCTAAACCAGGGTAATTAGTCCCAGAGCCAAACATGGGATTAATAAATGCCCTGACAGGCGGCATAGAAATATGACTAATAAAAATAAAATAAAATAAAATATGCATAATAAAAATAAACAAAGAAACAATTACATCTTAAAATAAGTTGCTAAAGAACCCAATACACTTATGCTAATAGAATTCTCATACCTACATATCTTACAGTATCAAAGAATGTCTAACTTTGTATTGTTAGGTTTTAAACTCAAGTCAGTGTTGTCCCAAAGGTACTTTTTCAAAAGTTTTTCCAATTCTGTGTGTATATTATTCTTGCTGCTGCGATAATATGAATAATTAAATATTGTATTTTTTTTTCATAAAACCCTGGGAGTATTCCTAATAAAAATGTTCCCAGTTTCATCTCAATATGTTATTTGGTTATCTCTTCTAATTGTAATCTAATTTTACTCCAATACTCTTTGAGAAGCAAAACGTTTTCAAAGATAAACAAGGAAGTCCAGTTGTTTCATCTCCTTTGGGACAGCCATGACCTGGATGACTGAGAATTTCCATACACATCAAGTCAGTATTCCCATTAATCATGACTCAAAGCTGGCAGCCCTTCAGTTTCTTTTTTCAAATTTGATGAGATGGGGAACTCATCAAATTTGCAGACAACACCAAGCTAGCAGGAATAGCCAACACTCTGGAAGATAGGCTTAAGATACAGAAGGATGTTGACAGACTTGAACATTGAGTGCTATCTAACAAAATGAAATTTAATGGTGAAAAAAGTAAGGTTCCACATTTAGGCAAGAAAAACAAAATGCACAGGTACAGCATATGTGATACCTTGCTCAGTAGTGGTGACTGTGAAAGGGATCTTGGAGTCCTAGAGGACAATCACTTAAATATGAGCCAGCAGTGTGCTGCAGCTGCCAAAAAAGCCAACACAGTTCTAGGCTGCATAAAAAGAGGAACAGAATCACATGAAATGTTAATACCACTTTATAATGCGTTGGTAAGGCTGCACTTGGAATACTGCATCCAGTTTTGGTCACCATGGTGTAAAAAAGATGTTGAGACTCTAGAAAGAGTGCAGAGAAGAGTGACAAAGATGATTAGGGGACTGGAGGCTAAAACATACAAAGAATGGTTGCTGGAACTGGATATGTCTAGTCTTATGAAAAGAAGGACTAGGGGTGACATGATAGCAGTGTTCCAATATCTCAGAGGCTGCCACAAAGGAGACGGAGTCAAACTATTCTCTAACCTCTGCCCCCAGAAGTTGTGAATGCTCCAACACTGGAAGTTTTTAAGAAGATGTTGGATAACCATTTGTCTGAAGTGGTGTACGGTTTCCTGTCTAAGCAGGTTGTTGGACTAGAAGATCTGTTCTGTTCTGTTCTGTTCTGTTCTGTTCTGTTCTCTTCTGTTCTACTCTACTCTACTCTACTCTACTCTACTCTACTCTACTCTACTCTATTCTTTTCTTTTCTTTTCTTTTCTTTGAAGAATTATGTATATGCATCACCATCCCATTTATTTTTGGGTATTCTGGATAATATTTTTATCATGGTGAAAATGATTCTAGGTAAGATTTTTCATTTTCATCATGATGAGGCATTGGGCATAATCAAAGATAAGATGGCATCCACATAAGCTTTGTTCATTTGTCACATAAGCTTTGTCCGTTTGTTTATTCTCTATGAATTTAATTTAATTAATTTAATTAATTTAATTTATATGCCGCACCTCTCCGAAGACTCAGGGCGGCTCACAATACATTTTAAAAATCATTATAAAAAGACATTGAAAAATTAAAAAACATTAAAAACATTAAAAACTCATTCACACCATTCATGGCCGGATCTCGCCAGATCACAAGAGCTGATCACAGATCACAAGAGCGAGATCAACGGCCCCAGGCCTGCCGGAAAAGCCAGGTCTTTTCGGAAGGCCAATAGGGTTGCATGCACAGCACATATAAAAAAGATGATGTGTATTTCATAGTCACGATTAACATCTCAATAGGTTTTTTATCTCCCTATTAATGGTTGTGGTGACCTGAAGTTTACAAGGGGTTCAATCTTCTATTCTCTTTGAAGAAAACTGAAAAGGCAACAATTTCATCCTGGTGTAGTTGCTAAATGCTAAAGTCAGAAACTAGTACATTTAGGCTTATTGCTGAATATAAGGGGAAATGGCATCCTTTCAAAAGAGGAAGAAATATCAATAAACTGTGATAAGTTGATAACCCTCCTTATAATGGATAATTTACACCCCTCTCTTAGCGGTTTTAGAGAATCAACATATTGCCCCCAACAATTTGGGTCCTCATTTTAGCCACCTTGGAAGGATGGAAGGCTGAGTCAACCTTGAGCCTGGTGAGATTCGAATTGCCAAATTGCAGGCAGCTGGCAATCAGCAGAAGTAGCCTGCAGTACTGCACTCTAACAACAATGCCACTGTGGCTCATTAAGCAAAATAAATCAAGTCGAAAACTGCACAACATCTGTTGAATTGGTACCCATATGTTGACTTTCCAGAGGTTCTTTATAATGATTTCATTGGCTTTTGCTGGGTGTATTACTATTTACATACATTTTTATAAACATAACATGCAATGTATGCATTAGTGACTAAAAAAGCTCTTTAATTGAATAAATGATGTTGAAGAAAGACCTTGTTGGAGTCTAAGCAGGATATTCAAGACATAATTAATGTCTTCTATAGCCCTCATACTGACAATACCTGAATTCAATATTCTCCTTTTCTCTCTTCTCATTTCAGGTTCAGCCCCTTTCAGTGTGCAATGATCATTGCCTTTCAGGTCATAGAAAAACCATGAAAGAAGGGAAGCTGTTCTGTTGCTATGACTGCCTTCCATGTGCAGAAGGAAAGATTTCATCACAAGAGGGTAAGATACACATCAATACAATTTGTTGATTGAATAACAAATAAGGTGTTGATTGATTGATTTCTGCCTCTTTTATTCAAGATTCCTTGTCTCCCATTTCATTTGAAAGTTAAGATTTTCACATCTCACTATAGGATGCAGCTGAAGTTCAGATTCATCTTAACAGGGATCAGAGTTGGGAATGCAGAAGAAAATATTTTTTTTTCCTATCCATTCTAAAAAACAAACAGGAATATAATTTTGATTCAGTTGTAGCAATATAAACAATGTAGTATTTTCTTTTTCAGATGCAGATGACTGTGTCCTATGTCCAGGAGATCAATATTCAAATTTCCATCAAAATGCATGCATTATCAAAGAGATCACCTTCTTGTCTTACCAAGAATCTTTAGGAATTATGTCTTTGGTGTTTGCATTCTCCTTTGCTTTCATGACAGTACTTGTGCTTGCTATCTTCATTAAGCACAATGACACACCTATTGTCAAAGCCAACAACCAGAGCCTCTCCTACCTTCTCCTCATCTCTCTTCTCTTCTCCTTCCTTTCTGCTTTCCTTTTCATTGGTCGGCCTACCATACTGACATGTCTCCTTCGACAAGTTGCTTTTAGTTTCATATTTTCAGTAGCAATTTCTTTCATGCTGGCCAAGACTATCATTGTACTTCTTGCTTTCATGGCCACCAAGCCAGGATCTGGAATAAGGAAATGGGTAGGAAACAGATTGGCTACTTTGATTGTCTTTTCTTGCTCCTTTCTTCAAGCTTCTCTTTGTGCAATTTGGATGGCAACCTCTGCTCCATTTCCACATTTTGACATGTATTCCCTGCATAAAGAAATTATACTGGAATGTAATGAATGGTCGACCTACATGTTTTACTGTGTCTTGGGCTTCATGAACTTTCTTGCCCTAGTCAGCTTCTTGGTTGCCTACCTAGCTAGGAACCTGCCTGACACCTTTAATGAAGCCAAGTTCATCACCTTCAGCATGCTGATCTTCTGTAGTGTGTGGTTGTCATTTTTCCCAACCTATCTGAGCACCAAAGGCAAACACATGGTGGCGGTGGAAATCTTCTCCATCTTTGGCTCCAGCACAGGGTTACTGGCTTGCATTTTTTTACCCAAATGTTACATTATTATTTTATGGCCTGAACTAAATAAAAGAGAACAACTAGTGAAGAGGAAGAAATAATATCTTATTATTAGTTCTTTACTGAGCATCACTGACAATTCCATGCGTTAAGCAAGATGTTTACCTTTGAAAATAAAGTTTATAAAAATATCTCAGTCTTATGGAAGCATTTGCACTTTAGAAATATCCCTAGCCTTAAATGAAAGCATGTTATATTTTAAAATACTAATGCTAGTGTTTGTACTCTTTTTTTAAAAAAAGAACTAATTTCTTATATATTGAAGGAGAGCATACTTGTTCAAGGATGTTTTCTCACTGAAAGACAGAAATTAATTCCAAACATTAATTTTAATTAATTTTAATGTGATTGATGATACACCTGGGGGAGGAGGGGGGAAACAGGGTCATGAGTGGGGTGTAACATGGGGGCAGAGTTGGCTTCACCTGGAATGTGCTGACATGAAGCTCCTAATAAATAACTGGATTTCTTTTGAAGTTTGGCTTGAGGCTCATGATTTAATTAGGGCATCCATCAGAACCCTGACACTCCTATTTACTGTATTCATCAAGAAAATATGAGTATTGCATGTCAACAGTAGGCTTCTACTGTATAGTCCATTGTGTATTGTAGACCTCTGTAGTTCCTCAAGGAGAACATTCAATTCCCTAGTTACTTGGGAAGTCAACATGAATACATCTTGTTCTTTAGAAGAGAAAGATTTTATGCTGCTGTAATAAATTCAGCCTGGCTTTAAAGTATGCGAAACTAAATTCGGTACCTGGTGGTACCTGGCTCAATAATAGTGACTGATGGGATTTTGGACTCCTAGTGAAAAATCACTTAAATATAAGCCAGATGTGTTCTGAACCTACCACAAAACTCAACATGATCTTAGCCTGCATTAACAAAGGGATAGAATGATTATTATTTGTATAGATAATGTATGGTGGTGAACCTACCTAATACTTTTTCCTATTCCTATTTTTCCCACAACAACTCTCTTATTATTATTATTCTAATTCCTTCCTCCTATTTAGTTAAAGAAAATACTAACCTATGAAGTGTTTGGGGCTGAGAGAAAATGACTGCCTCAAAGCAAGGGTAGATGTGGGGATGAAGTGCCAAATACTATGACATAGAAGAAAGAAATACTGTATTTTTCGGAGTATAAAACGCACCCCCCCCCAAAAGAGGCTGAAAATTTGAGTGCATCTTATACTCTGAATGTAGCCAAAAATGTGAGGCATGGAGGAGGTGACGGTCTGTGGCAATCCCTGCAACCTGGAACAGCTGATTGGTGGTATTCCAGGAGGCTGATCCACCCACCAATCAGCTGCTTGTGCTGAATCAGGTTGCAATAATGTGCTGAAGCTGACCTGGGTGTTCGCTATTTGCTGCAAGGACTTTCAGAGTTTGCAGCAGCAATCACATCCAGAAAGCACACACAAGTAACTGATTCAGCAGGATTCAATAACTTCTCTTTATATATAATGTAAAGTAAATATACAATACCAAAAGCAGGTTTTCCAACACATGCAAAACACAAGCAGAGGAGAGGAGTTTCAGTTTTAGTTTCAGAGATCAGCACAGCATGCAGCTTTAGAACAGTTGACCTAAGCCACGCCCTGGCTCCTTGCTGTCTCCTTGCTTGTTGCTCACACAGCAAATACTGTTTCAGTTTTCAAACAACCCCCAACTCTTTCACACACTACATGCCAGCCAGATGAATACGATGGATGCTGGTAGGCAGAGGCAGGTTTTTTTTCTTCTTATTTTCCTCTCCAAACACTAAGGTGTGTCTTATACTCCGGAGCACCTTGTACTCCAAAAAATATAGTAGATATCTGGGCCGATAAGAAGATTATGTGTTGTGTTATGTAGAAATAGCAGCATCCTTATTCCACCTATCCTGGAAAGGATTGTGAATAGAAAGCATTTTGACTTGTGGACATATCCAATCTTGCTTTTAGAAGAAATGGAGAACAGATTTAAACATTTTGGAGTTAAGGTGACTAAAAGAGATATTTTCATAAAAGCATAATTTGATGTAACATGTTTTAGTTTTAATTTGATAACAAGGTGGTGAATGATAATTATGATTAATTGTTAATGATTACAGATGATATAATAAGGTACACAGATGGAAGTAATAACTGAGATTGAATTTAACACGTGTTGGAAATGATTAGTATTAAGAAATAGATGGGGATACATCTATTTCTGGAAGAGTATAGCTGGAAATAGTGGATTAATAGACAAACATATTGAAAGAGAAATTTTTAAAATAATCTAGCAGAATAGTAGTTGGAGTTATGGAGGAGAACATGCTGAAAACTCAGCCAAAATAATGTAATGCTGGAAATCAGCCAAATAATAGGTGGAGCTATGGAAGAGAATGCTGCAAATCAGCCAAAATAAGGCATGCTGGAAATCAGCCAAAATAAGAGAAAATGCTGGAAATCAGCCAAATAATAGTTGGAGTTATGGAGGAGAATATGCTGAAAACTCAGCCAAAATATGTTATGCTGGAAATCAGCCAAACAATAGGTGGAGTGATGAAGGAGAATCTTGAAATTAGCTAAAATAAACTATGCTGGAAATCAGCAAAATAACAATTGGAGGTATAGAGGAGAATACATTGAAGAATAATTATTAATAAGGGGTGAAAAAGAAAATATTGGGCGTAATTAAAATGAAATGAAAAACTTTGAGATGTCTGTGTAAAAGTTTAAGATTAAAAGATTGGATGAACTGGGTCTAGAAACTGAGAAAAATAGAAAGAAATTTTGATTAATAAATTGAAATAAAAATTGAGTTGTATACATTTGGAAATTAAGATTTGTGGTGATAAAATTGTAAGATAAATATATAGATTAACAGATTAGACTGTTTTCGTGTTTAATGTTGATGTTAAAAGGAGCAATGAAGAACAATTTAGATAGAGCGGTATTTATTTATTTATTTATTTATTTATTATTTAATTTCTATACCGCCCTACTCCCGAAGGACTCAGGGCGGTGCACAGCCATGAAATAAAACACATAGATATACAAAATTTAAAATCGAATAAAATGAATTAAATAAATTTGGCTGAATTAATACCCATAATTTAAAATACCCATATTTTAAAATCCATTAAAAATTTAGAATTTACACTTAAAAGGGAGAAGATTTAGGCGAGGCCAGCTTGATGAAATAAAAGCGTCTTCAACTCGCGGCGGAAGGTGCGCAGATCCGGAATCCTCCGTATCTCTGGGGGGAGCTCATTCCAGATCGTCGGTGCCCCCACAGAGAAGGCTCTCCCCCTAGGGGCCGACAGCCGACATTGTTTGGCCGACGGCACCTGGAGGAGCCCCTCTCTGTGGGAGCGTACTGGTCGGTGGGAGGCTGTTGATGGTAGTAGGCGGTCCCGTAAGTAACCAGGTCCCAAGCCATGGAGCGCTTTAAAGGTGGTAACCAGAACCTTGAAGCGCACCCGGAAGACCACCGGGAGCCAGTGCAGCTCGCGCAGGAGAGGTGTTACATGGGAGCTCCATGTTGCTCCCATAACCACCCGCGCGGCCGCACTCTGCGCCAGTTGGAGCCTCTGGGTGTACCTCAAGGGGAGCCCCATGTAGAGAGCATTACAATAGTCCAGACGAGAGGTGACGAGGGCATGAGTGACTGTGCGTAACGAGTCCCAATCTAGAAAGGGACGCAACTGGCGAATCAGGCGAACCTGATGAAAAATCCTCCCGGTCACGGCCGTCAAGTGCTCTTCTAAAGACAGCCGTGAGTCCAGGAGGACGCCCAAGTTACGAGCCCTTTCCGTGGGGGCCAATGATTCGCCCCCAATAGCCAGTGATGGCGCCAGCTGACTATATCGGGACGTCGGAAACCACAGCCACTCGGTCTTGGATGGGTTGAGCCTGAGCCCGTTTCTCCCCATCCAGATCCGTACGGCCTCCAGGCACTGGGACATCACTTCAAGGGCATCGTTGGGGTGGTCCGGGGTGGAGATGTACAGCTGGGTGTCATCAGCGTACAGATGGTACTTCACCCCGAAACCACGGATGATCTCGCCCAGCGGCTTTACATAAATGTTGAACAGAAGGGGCGAGAGATCCCTGCGGCACCCCACATATAAGGGGCCTCGGGGTCGATCTCTGCCCCCCTGTCAACACAGACTGCGACCGGTCAGAGAGAAAGGAGGAGAACCACCGTAAAACGGTGCCTCCCACCCCCAACCCTTCCAGCCAGTGCAGCATGATACCATGGTCGATGGTATCAAAAGCCGCTGAGAGGTCTAACAGGACCAGGACAGAGGAACAACCCCTGTCCCGAGCCCTCCAGAGATCATCAACCAACGCGACCAATGCCGTTTCCGTGCTGTACCCAGGCCTGAAGCCCGACTGGAACGGATCTAGATACGACGCTTCATCCAGGTACTGGGGTAGCTGTCGCGCAACCACACTCTCAACAACCTTCGCACCGAAGCAAAGGTTGGAGACTGGACGATAATTAGCCAATACTGCCGGGTCCAGGGAAGGCTTCTTGAGGAGAGGCCTTACCACCGCCTCTTTCAAGGCGGCGGGAAAGACACCCTCACCCAACGAAGCATTTATAATCCCCTGGAGCCAGCCTCGCGTCACCTCCCGGGAAGCCAGCACTAACCAGGAGGGACACGGGTCCAACAAACATGTGGTCGCGTTCAATCTACCCAGAATCCTGTCCACGTCATCTGGGGTCACAGGATCAAACTCATCCCAGATAACAGTCTCAAGACCTGTCTCCGTCACCCTCGCTGGATCTATCCCGTCAGAGTCCAGACCTGCCCGAATCTGAGTGATTTTGTCATACAGATACTGAACAAAATCCTCGGCTCTTCCCTCCAAGGGGTCCTCCCGCGCTTCCTGGTGGAGCAGGGAGCGGGTCACCCTAAACAGGGTGGCCGGGCGATTATCTGATGACGCAATAAGAGCAGTAAAATGAGTACATTTTGCTGCTTTTATCGCCACTAGGTAACTCCTAATATGAGATCTTACCAGTGTTCGGTCAGATTCAGAAAGAGTAGCCCTCCAACAGCTCTCTAGGCGTCTTTTCCGGCGCTTCATCTCCCTCAGCTCCTCGGTGAACCAAGGAGCCAGGCGAGATCGGCGCCGGGTCAGAGGCCGCAAAGGCACGACTCGATCCAGGGCTCCAGCAGCCGCCCTATGCCAGGCGGCCACTAGGTCCCCAGATGAGGCGTGAGCCAGAACCTCCGGGATTGGCCCAAGCTCCATCTGGAACCTATCAGGTTCCATCAGGCGCCTGGGGCGGTACCATTTTACCGGTTCCGCCTCCCTGCGGCGGGGTGCTGCGGTTCGAAGGTCAAGGCGAAGGAGCGAGTGATCTGACCATGACAAGGGCTCGATGACTATATCCCCTATCTCGAGATCACTCAACCACTGTCCAGAGACAAAAACCAAGTCCAGTGTGTTTCCCCCAGTGTGCGTAGGGCCATGAATTAGTTGGGTCAGGTCCATGGCCGTCATGGAAGCCACCTCAGATGTCTCACCCACGGATGGCAGGTTGAAATCCCCCATGACCATAAGTCTGGGGGTATCAACCGCCACCGCGGCAATAACGTTGAGTAGCTCGGGCAGGGCTGCCGCCACGTGGCAGGGAGCCAGGTACGTGATCAGCAAACCCATCTGAACCCCGTGGCCCCACTTCACAAGGAGGGACTCACAACCAGCTGTCTGAGGTACAGTGGTCTCCCTCGGCCTAAGGCCTTCTCTAATAATAACCGCTACTCCCCCGCCCCTCCCCTGTGACCTTGGCTGATGGAATGCGTGGAATGCGTGGAAACCTGGTGGTGGTATTGAATTTTGATTTATAATTGAATTTATAATTGAATATAAAAATGAGCTTTGTTTTAGTAGGAAATTAAGATGTATGATGAGATAATAGAAAGACTTAAATTAAGATGTTGGAATTTATGTTAAAAATATCTGTCTTTATTTGTAAAATTAGTTTACCTATTTGCGACCAGACCAAGACTTCGTTCTTGGGGGAAAAAAATTATATTTATGTTTGAAAAAATAAAAATCTTTTACCAAAAAACAAACAAACAAAAACACAAAACATTTTGGAGGGGAAAGTGCAGAATCCTGTCATTCTGTGCACCATTGCCTGCATTGAATGATGCAAATTAATCCATTTAACTGACAATTTTTTTCTTGCCTAAGTGTAAGACTTTACTTTTCAATGTAGAGAAAAGTAAAGTCTTACACTTAGGCAAGAAAAACCAAAAGTACACATATAGACTGGGTGAAACCAGGTTTAATAGCAGTAACTGTGAGAGGGATCTTGGAGTCTTAGTGGATAACCAGTTAAATATAAGCTAGCAGTGTTCGGCGGCAGCCAAAAAAGTCAATGCAGTCCTAAGTTGCATTAACAGAGGGATACAATCAAGATCAAGTGGGGTATTAATATCACTCTATAAAGCCTTAGTATGACCACACCTAGAATACTGCATCCAGTTTTGGTCACCACACTATAAAAAAGATGTTGAGACTCTAGAAAAAGTGCAGAGAAGAGCAACCAGGATGATTAGGGGACTGGAGGCTAAAACATATGAAGAATGGTTACAGGAACTGGGCATGGCTTGTCTAGTGAAGAGAAGGACTAGGGGAGACATAATAGCAGTCTTCCAATATTTGAGGGGCTGCCACAGAGATGAAGTGGTCAAGCTATTTTCCAAGGCCCCTGAAGGACAGACAAGGAATAATGGATGGAAACTGATCAAGGAGAGATTCAAGCTGGAAATAAGGAGAACTTTTCTGACAGTGAGAACAATCAACCCATGGAACAGCTTGCCTTCGGAGGTTGTGGGAGTTTCATCACTGGAGGCTTTCAAGAAGAGATTGAACTGCCATTTGTCAGAAATGATGTAGGGTCTCCTGCTTGGGTGTGGAGGTTGGACTAGATGACCTACAAGGTCCCTTCCAACTGTGTTAATCTGTAAATGGTATTGTTTATATCTTTAATTAACAAAAGGCTTTGAAAGGAATTGTGATAAAAAAAATTAGATTCAAAGCAGTGGCATTAGATACAAGGAGAATTGCGATGGTACTAGTAGAGTAGAGAAAAGTAATGGCAGTTATAAAGAAAAAATATGGGGGTGTAACTGAAAAAAGTTTTGAGAGTGACCTGATTTTGACATTTCTATCCACTTTCAAGCCTTTAGTTGAAATCTATCATAAAACTTTTTTCTTATGAATTAGTATTTGTCTTCACTTTGCATGTCTTATTTGTCTCAGTGGATGACATGTGCCTCCTGTTAATCTATAATCGTTCTGAGGACATGTTAAATACAGGTCTAAGTAGGAAATTATCTGCCATAGCCTATCATCCTATCCTGCCGCATCCTAGCCTGTTAGTCTACTATCATTATCAAATTCTCTGATTTCCTTGTGGAATTCTAGTTGCTAGTGGCAAGACGACCAAGGCTAAATGACGCAAACAATCTTTCCTGTATCTTGGAGAGCTTTTAAAGCAGAAAGGCAGTATATGGTTTGCATTATGATTCCAGTGTTGGTACTGTTGCAGTTTGAGATAATGTACAGCTTTGCTCTTGGTCAATGTCTGGTCAGCGAACCTCTTCCCATTCCCAGATATTTAAAGGCAGGACAGCTGAACCTGGGTGCCATAACCTTCCAAATCTATATGATTTCTGAACCACTCTCGTTTGAAATCTCACCCTCACATGAACACCCTGGATTGCCGTTGTAAGACGTTCAGAGTTGTTGCATTTCTTCAATGAACTTTCCTTGTTGTGACTAATCTGACTTTGTAGATTGCTTGGTTGTTGAGCATTAGTCAATGCATTTCGTGGGCCACATTGATTAATAATGTAATATAACTGTATTCCTTACAAAAACAATGCTGAAAAATTTCATCTAAAAACTACTTGACTTGATTTGACTTGACTTAATTACTTTTTATTTGTCAAGGTTCCTAGTCTTATGCTTTGATTTGACCTTAACATTCTGATATTCTTTTGTCATCGATCAATCCTCACAGAGATTCTTCTGGCAAGTTATAGCTGAACTAATTTATTATTGTCTAAGCTTTCAAAAATCATAGTCTATTTTCTCTGATGCTTCTGAGAAAAAGGCATTACTTTCCAAATAAAATCACATCTAAGTGGCATGAACTATATGCTTCATAGCTGATATGTAAGTTCTAGACAATTTTCCTACTTCCAAGTCTTCGTTTTGAGATGACAAGTAAAAATAGGCCTGTCCTATTGATGTCAGATTAAAGAAAAAAAGTCTTAATAGTTTTTTTCCAGATTTAAAATGCCAGATATGGGTATATGTTTGTTTTAATATGGCTGTACACTGCCCTGAGTCCTTCGGGAGAAGGGCGGTATAAAAATTTAATTAAATAATAATAATAATAATAATAATAATAATAATAATAATAATAATAATAATAATAATAATATAGAGAATAATGAGTTAATATCATCATCTTGCAGGTACTGGACACAAAACTATCAGCATATTCTGGCCTTGGAATTTGCTTTGAAGGAAATCAATGAAAACCCTCACCTCCTATCCAACATCACCTTGGGCTTCCACATTTACAACAGCAACTTCATCGGAAGCTGGACCTATCGTGGTGCCCTGGAGCTTCTTTCAACAAAGGACAAATTCATTCCCAATTACAAGTGTGATGGCCAGAACAATGAAGTAGCTGTCATTGGAGGACCCAACACAAAAATCTCTCTGGAAATGGCAAATATCCTGTGCAACTACAAGGTACAACAGGTGAGGTATGCTTCCTTTTACATATACATATACATATACATATACATATACATATACATATACATATACATATACATATACATATACATATACATATACATATACATATACATATACATATACATATACATATACATATACATACACATACACATAATCTTATATGTCCTTTCTCCCTCCCTCCTCCCTCCCTTGCTCCCTCCCTCCCCTCCTTCCTTCCTTCCTGGAACATACGATGTTACAGAGTGTGCTGTAAAATGTGTCTGCTAAGAACAATTTTCTTCCAAATCTGAAATTGTTAAAATGCTGCAGCAATGAAAAAGGAGAAATGTGGTTGCTTGGGAAAGTCATCCTTGATTTACTTGCAATATAATTGAATTCCTGGCTTGGGCAGAGTCAAATGCTGAGTATGAGGTATGTGAGTCAGTCAAGACAAGAACCATGACCATAATTAATCTAGCTTCTCTGTTAATTTTAATAACCATTGCTCAGGGACAAAAACAAAAATGTCAGGGTTCAAGTAACACACCCAGTAAAAGAAGACTCCGAGGCTTGAGTTTCCTCAAAGTTCCATTTTATTAGAGATGTCATATTGGCACATTAGGGAAAACCCAAATCCGAGCGTTTCCAGGTTTTCCCCACCCAAAAGAAAATTCAACTCCCTACCCAGCACCCACATGTCCATCACATGATTCAATCAGGCACCATCCAAAACTGGAGGTGCCTCTCAGTCACCTTATGGCAGCTGCAGGGCAAGGTGGCCTTGCGTCTCTGAGAAAAGAATGTTATTTTGACTATATAACACCCATGCTCCATACAATCCCCCCTCCCATTTTTCCACAGTAGAAAATGTAGCAGGCCTGAAGGCCCAAAT
The DNA here is from genome assembly GCF_029215685.1 of Pituophis catenifer annectens. Taxonomy (NCBI): domain Eukaryota; kingdom Metazoa; phylum Chordata; class Lepidosauria; order Squamata; family Colubridae; genus Pituophis; species Pituophis catenifer. Next base: position 29,845,233 of record NW_027256885.1, on the reverse strand, counting down.
GTAAAAGATGGCTTCCAGATCTGACAAAAAGCTTATTTGAGGATGTGGTATCAAGAATTGTAAAGAGAACAATTTGCCATGCAATTTGCTATGTATTGTACTAAATCTAATATCTGATCATTTTTAAAAAAAACAATTGTCTTTACACAATTCAGCAATTCTATCATTAAATTTTATATGTTTATTGCAGCAACACCTTTCAATTGCTTTTCTTTCATTAGCTCATGTATGGTTCTGCACCTACAAATAATCATGGAGATGTTTTCCACTGGATGTTCCCTAACAATATGCTTCAATACATGGGAATTCTCCAATTATTGCTACATTTTGGGTGGACATGGGTGGGGATGATTTTTCTGAACTATGATGATGGAGATTGGTTTATAGGGACTGTGATTTCAATGTTTGCCCAGAAAGGCATCTGCTTTGACTTCATTGAAAGATTCCCCAAGAAGACATACAATAGTCAGGTAGCTGAAATGTTGGAGGATGGAACTGAAGCATATAACATTGTCATGGCAACCATGGCATCTGCTGTAATTGTCCAGGGTGAATTTATAATTATGAGATTGTTGTTCTCTTATCATGTTAAATCAAAAAATGATAAAATCTGGATCATGACAGCCCAGACGGTTTTCGCTTCCACTTCTATTCAAAAGAACTGGCCTCTACACTTCATTCATGGTGCTATATCCATTATGGTACACTTGAGTGAATTGGTAGGATTTCAGGATTTTGTTAGGGAAAGAAAACTGGCCACCAATCCAGAAGATGGCTTTCTCAAGGGTTTTTGGGAAGATGCATTTCAATGTGCATTCCCCAACTCCAGTGGAGAAAAGAGTTTTGATGATATATGCACTGGAAATGAGAATATAGAAACTCTCCCTTCTTCGATTTTTGACATGAACATGAATAGCCACAGTTACACCGTCTACAATGCAGTCTATGCTGTGGTACATGCCTTGCATGCTCTATATTCATTCAAAAGGAAACATACAGTTTTGCCAGATAAAAATCAACTGAATCTTCTCCAAAAAGGATCATGGCAGGTATCATTTTATGTATGTATGTATGTATGTATGTATGTATGTATGTATGTATGTATAATGTACATTCTATTCTCAATCTTGGTTGTGTGTGTCCTGTCATCTCCTTACTAGAGACCTAGGAGTTTGTGGCGTTGTGCAGCATCTCAGCTGTTTCTGGCACTGCGCTCTTTGGGATAGAGAACTGTGATGTAATTCCTGGGATTTTTTGGAACCATTTTCCCAGTTTAAGATTCATTTTGGCCTTTTGTTTCCACATATTCCACAGTTCTTTTTTCACACCCTTCTACTTCCCCAGCTACTCATAGTCCTTCTTTCTGATGTCACTTGGCATCACTATCAGTGGTGGGATTCAGCCAGTTTGCACCTATTCGGGAGAACCAGTTGTTAACTTTCTAAGCAGTTCGGAGAACCGGTTGTTAAAAGAAATCTTATTTTGGTTTTTTTCCACTTTACAGGGCTAATCCTGTAAGGAAGGCAGGAAGAAAACATTCTGGTGTTGTTTCTAGCCTAATCTTTATTGCCCTGCTTACAGAAACTGCCTCTCTGGTTAACCCTTATGACATTATAACAGCTAAGGCGAAGCCCCCATCGACATGAGTGATGTTGAGTTGGCCATGCCCACATGGTCACATGACCACTGAGCCATGCGTACCCAGCTGGTCATTAGGGCAGAGAACCGGTTGTTAAATTATTTGAATCCCACCAATGATCGCTATGTCTATCACCACCACTGTCTTAAGGTTCTTGTCTAGTATCTTGATATCTATTTCATTGGCTACTACCAGCCCATCTGTCTGAATCTGGAAGTCCCATAAAATCTTTTTTTTTATTGAAAAGTTTTACAAAGAAAAATTCCACCCCAATATTCCCCCCACCAAGTGTAGATTATCCCTTCTTCTTTCAGTACATATAAAGGTTTCAGTTGCAATTTGCCCCTTTCCATGAAAAGAAGCTCTTTATAAGTAATCACCTCCTGTTTTTGTTCTATACTTATATTTTCTATTGCATGTCTAGGATTTGCCCATATAGGTATCTTGTAGTTTAACTTATATTGATACTTTTTCCAAACCCTCAACAAAGCATTTCTAAGTATGTGACCTTTAAACACCTTATCCACTTTTTTTTCATATAACAAGTAAGCATGCCATCCATATAACAAATCATAACCTTCTATATTTAACATTCTCTCTTCAGTTAAATTAAACCAATCACTAATTTGTGATAAAACAGCTGCTTCATAATACAATCTCAAATTAGGCATTTCAAGACCTCCTCTCTCACGTACATCCTGTATAATTTTCAATTTTATTCTTGGTTTTTTCCTACCCCAGATAAAAGTATTGACCCCTTTCTGCCACTCCCTCAAATTTCCATCTTTCTTAAGCACTGGTATCATTTGAAACAAAAATAAGAACCTGGGTAGCACATTCATTTTTATTACTGCTATCCTTCCCAATAAAGATAATTGTAGCTTTTTCCAATTTTCCATTTCTTTCTGCACTTTTTGCCAAAGAACTTCATAATTGTTTTTAAATAATTTCGTATTTGAGGCTGCAATATATACTCCTAGATATTTAACCTTTTTAACTATTTCAAACCCCGTTATTCTTCCTAAGTCTTCTCTTTGAAATATAGACATATTTTTAGTTATCATCTTTGTCTTATGTTGATTTACTTTAAATCCAGATACCTTATCATATTGATCTATTATATCCAACATATGTGGAACCGATTCTATAGGTTGAAATAAAGTAACAACCAAGTCATCTGCAAATGCTCTTAATCTATAATCTTGCTGTCTAATTACAATTCCCTTCATTTTATCAGAGTCACGTATCTTATTCAACAAAACTTCTAGGGTTAAAATAAACAGCAGTGGAGACAAAGGACAACCCTGCCTTGTTCCTTTTTCAATTTTAAAAACATCTGTTAAACCTCCATTAACTATTATTTGTGCTTTTTGTTCCTGATATATTGCTCTGATTGATTGTATAAAATACTCTCCAAAATGCATTTTTTCTATTATCTTAAACAGGAATTGCCAATTCAATCAATCAAATGCCTTCTCTGCATCCAAAAATATGAACGCTGCAGGGACTTGGTTGTTTTTTTCCAGATATTCCAATAAATTTACAATTTGTCTAACATTATATTTCATTTGTCTCCCTTTTATAAACCCTGATTGGTCATTATGAACTGTTTGTTGCATAACTGGCATTAATCTATTCGCTAATATCTTGGCAAAAACTTTGTAATCAGTATTCAAAAGTGATATTGGCCTAAAATTTTCAGGTTTAGTACAGTTTTGGTCTTCCTTCGGGATCAGTGAAACAAAAGCTGTTCTCCAAGAGGGTGGGACTCCTCCCCCTGATTGAATTTTACAAAATAAAGTTTTAAGCGGTTCTACCATTTCAGACTGTACGTTCTTGTAATAAACAGCTGTTAATCCATCTGTTCCCGGAGCTTTACCTGTTTTTAACTGTTTAATTGCTGCAATAATCTCCTCAGAAGTTATTGGCTGATTCAATCCTTCCCTCTGTTCTGACGTTAATTCAGGAATATTCTCTTCCTTTAGGTATCTATCTATATCTATAACTTGAATTGAATCACTAGCATATAACTTTGTATAAAATTCTAAGAAAGCTTTTTTGATCATATTCTGTTGATAAACTTCCTTACCTCTAAATTCTATCTTACCAATAACTCGTGATTTCTGTTTTTTCCTCAAGACATAGGCCAACCATCTACCTGGTTTATTAGCATTACAAAATATATTATGTTTAGCATATTGTAAACTAGTTGCCACTTGATCAGCCATTAGCATATTAAATTGCTCTCGTAATATATTTATTGTTTCTTTTACTTTCTTATCTCCTGGATTAATTATGAGTAATTGTTCTTTCTTTTTTATTTCCTCCTCTATCTCTTTCCGCTTCTTTTGTTGTTTTAATCTATGTGTCACACTCGGCCTCGCTGAATACCCCTGCAAGGTCTTGGTACTCCCTTGGGATCTGGTTTGCGTTACAAGCGGTGGTGGGTGCGGCTGCCAATTGCTTTGCTGCACCTTCTGGGAGGGACCCTTGTGTTGGTGGTGTTTTCTTCTGTAGTGGAGGGCTGCTTTGGGGTTTCAGCATGGGAGGGAATTCTTCTGGTCGGGGCGGCAGGGGTTGGGGCCCCTTTGCTATTCTCAGCCTGCGGGTTCCCTCTTGCCACCAAATGATTGGGCCCCATTTGTCGAGCCATGAGAGTCCCAATATGACTGGTTCTGTCATCTTGGGGGCTATTATGAAGCGGATTGTCTCCCAGTGATCTGCGAGTTCTAGTCTCACGGGTTCAGTCAAGTGTGTGGCGTACGTTCCTCCCACTAGGGACCCATCAACTTGCTCGAAGCGAATTGGTTGTTTGAGCTGTTTAGCTCGGATTCCCAATTTTAGAACTGTGGGTAGGTTGATTAGGCACCGTGTGCTACCCGAGTCTATTAGGGCTTGGAAAGTCTCTTGGGCCCCTGTTTTGGGGGCTGTTAGGCGTATGGGGAAAAGAAAAGGATGGACGGGTCCACTCACCATCGGGTCATCCTCGCCTTCGTCTTCCGTGTCATAGGGTTCAGGGAACTGATCTCCCTCATCTGGGATTCCTCTGGTTTCGGTCAGATGAGCGAAAAACTCAGGGATTTGGGGAGCTTCCTGCGGTACGTGGGTGACGCGCTTGGGCCCTCGTTCCGGTCGTGCTTTGGGCGGTGGAGCTGGTCCCGGTCTAGGCGTTCCACATCTTGCTGCTATGTGGCCGCTTCCCCCACATCTGTAGCATTTCAGTGGGCTCCGTGGGGCAGTTGGTCTGTAGGAGGGCTGTGATGTTGGGGTTTCTCGTCTGTTGAGTGGCCCCTGGTCTGGTCGGCCTCTCTCCTTTCCCTCTGGTGGTTTTGACGTGTCACTCACCCGCAGCCCTCTGTCGACTTTTATCACTACCCGGAACCATTCAGCGAGTCGGTTTGGGATGTCACGATAGGCAGTCACTTGGGAAATTCTTTTATCTAGGCTTGTTCTAAAAAAATACACCAGCAATCGCTCTGGTAGGGGAGGCAGTGTCCCAATGACTCTCCTGAATTCACGGATATGCTCTCTGATAGGCTTCCCCCTCTGCATTAGGTTTCTGAGCTCGTCTTCCACATAGGGGTCCTCCTCCTCCTCCTCATAACGGGCTCTCAATAGTTGCAAGAACCCATCCGCATTTTGTAGCTGGGGAGCCCTGTATTTGTAGAGTGATGCTGACCACCTCTTTGCTTCTCCCTCCAGCCCTTCCGAGATAGCATTCACTAGGGCTCTGGGGAAAGGGTAGAGGTGTCCGAACCGCTCTATGTATATCTCAGCTGAATCGAGGAATTGGGCGAGGTTGTCTGGGTCACCATCGAACTTCCCTCTGAACTGGGGTGGCTCCTCCCTCTCTGCCCTCTCCTCTCTGTGCTGAGCTCTGGAGGGCCAGCCCTGGTGTTGATAGTCCTCTGCCTCGTCTCTCATCCTGGGGTGGGGAGGTGCTGCCTTGTCTGGGCTTCGCTGCCATTCCCATCCCCAGCTTGCCCTTCCCAATTCACTTAGAGGTTTTTCTTTATCTTTTACCTTTGCAAAAGGGGATTCCGTCTCTAAGGCTTTTGGCACAGTCCCCAGGTACTTATCTGCTTCACGTTTCTTTGCTTGAAGTTCTGCGGGGAGGGAAGGTGAAGAAAGTTGAACCTTTGTATTTTCCAAGTTGGCTGGAATCACGACCGCTTCTGCTCCTCCCGTTTCTTGAAGCAGGCTTTCCTCCGATAGCTTGGCTTCAGCCATAGTCCCTCCGACCAGATGTCTGGGAGGGAATGGGATGATTTAAACTCAGCCAGCCTGGATTTGGAGGAGAGTTTGGCTGTCTGTCAGGTTTCGGTGCTATCTTGAATAAACTTCATTCTCAAGCGCAAGCTGTCTAATGAACCATTTTATTTTTAAGAATAGCAGAATCCGACATTTCTGACTCAAATTGCAGCCAAACTGGCCCCTCCTTCCAACCCCCTCCTCTTCCGCTCTCCAACCCCCAACGTCCCATTGGCCATCATACAGATCCATCTCTACATCCCGGCACGTTCTTTTCACAGGAATGCAGCCCCCATCCTCGTCTCCCAGGAAACCCTATCTGTACATACAAAACTAGGTAAAAGTTCATCTCAGCAATAAATCAAGCTTCCGCTCTTTCTGCTTCAACTTGTTATGTCAGCGCTGGAAGAAAGCCTAATTTGGAACGCTGACACTATGTTTATTATTCATACATATTAAAGTTCCCCTCATATAGGCCTTGCTTGCATCCCATACCATTTCCATAGAGGTGCCCTTATGCATGTTAATAGCAAAAAATTCTTTCATTTGTTTTTTAAGTTCATTCACATTTTCTTCATATCTAAATAAATTTTCATTTAACCTCCAAGACCTCCTTTCTCCCCTCTCTTGTTCCAATTCCACCCAGACCGGACTATGATCATTTAGAGTTCTTGGACATATCTTTGTCTTCTTCACTCTAGAAAAAAAATCATTTGTGATTAGTATAAAATCAATCCTAGAAAAGGATTGATGTCTATCGGGAAAAAAAGTAAAATCTCTTTCCTCAACATTCCGTTCTCTCCAAATGTCTCTCAATTCCATATCTTCCATCATATCAAAAAAGGATTTAGGTAATTTAGCACATGTTGAAATCTTTGACAAACTTTTTTTGTCTTTCTGTGTATCTATTACTCCATTCCAATCACCCATTAGTATAAAGGATTTATAATCCCATTGTATTATTTTGGTATGTAAAAATTTATAAAATTTATCTTGCTGTTGATTGGGTGAGTATATTCCAATTAAGAGCATTTTTCCACTCTGAGTTAATAATTCAATTGCAATATATCTACCTTGAGTATCTGCCTCAATTAGATTAGCTGGTAATCCTTTCTTTACATATATAACTAACCCATTTTTCTTCTCTGGTGCTGATGCCACAAAATGTGTACCTATTCTTGAATTTATCAAATATTTTTGGTCTGATAGTCTAATATGTGTTTCTTGCAAACAAATAACATCGTTCTCAAATTGTTTCAAATAGTGAAATACTTTCTTTTTTGTGGTGAATTTAAACCATTAACATTCCAAGATAGGAATTTAGTTGCCATCTTTGGCCCCTCGAAGCTTCAAAAGCATCAGCTGAATATTCTCCTCCATCTTACTCTTCAGCCTAGCCCCTCCCACTGCTTCTGTTTTTTTTGACTTCTTGAGATGAGTCTTGAGATTGTTGCACTTTTAGTTGTTGTTCTTGATGTTTATAGGTTGCTCATGTCATTCATTGTTCTCTTGGTTCCTCTATCTTCTTGAGTGGTTCAAGAGTTGGGGGTGGGCCCCCAGATTGCACTAAATCTTCTTCCATGATGATTCCTCCAGCTGCAGCTTCAGCATAAGTTTGTATCTGCTTTCCATCTTTCTCTTGTTGTAACATCTCCATTTTCTCTCTGCCCCCCCCCCCCCCCGGTGAGGGTGGGTATCCAGCCTTTAGAACATTGACATAAAAATCTTTTGCCTTCCAAACTGTATTTAAACGGTATCTTTCTCCACTATAATTCACTATTAGACCAGTTGGAACATCCCATCTGTACTGCACTTGTTGGTTTCTCAGTTCATTTAGCAAAAAACCAAAGTCCTTTCTGCTTCTTAACATTTTGTGAGGGATCTCTTTCAAAACCACTAATTCTTGTCCAGCCACTTGGACCTTATTCTTGTAGGAAGCTTGTAGAATATCATTTCTGAGTCTCCTAGTTGTAAAATAGATCACCACATCTCTTGGTAACTGCCTTTGTCTTGCCACCCAGGAGTTAACCCTGTAAATTTTATCGATTCGAATTGCCACATCTTCTGCTCTTTCTTTGATTATCTCAGCCATAGCTTCAGCACAAATGTCCTTTAGATTTTCCCGGCTATTTTCTTTCAGCCCTCTCAATCTCAAAGCAAATTCCATGGATCTATATTGTAACATAACCAGTTCATCATCCACCTTCTCTGTTTTAGTCATAATGTCTCCTACTTTATTTTCCAAATTCAAATTAGCTTCATTAATTTCTTCTACTCTCTCCTCCAGCTGAACAAGGTGTTTTGCCAATCCTGAAACTGCTAGGATAATGTCATCTCTTATTTCATTGTGCTTTTCTTCAACAACAACTTTAATTTCTTTTATATCCTCCACAAATTCTTTTAGTTTCCCTTCCATAATTACTGTTTGGTTGTTCATAGCTGCAGTTTTATTATTCATGGCTTCTTTTATAAATTCTTTAAGCTCTTTAAAAGAAGCCTCCTGGCTCTGTGAATCAGCCGGAAATTGTGCTTTCTGTGTCACTACTGACACTACTGGAGAGCCTCCTCCACTTTTAGAAACTCCTGGCTTAACTTGCTTAGAAGCCATCTTATTTTAAAAAAGTCTTTCACAGCACAAAGTCTCTTAAGTCTTATTCTCTTTCACAGCACAAAGTCTCTTAAGCAATTTTCAAAAGTTTATAGTTTATAGTTTATAATTTGTCAAGCAAAATAGTCTTTTCTCCACCAAACTCTCAATTCCCAGCAGCTTTAATCCACTCTCAGAGCGCAGAGCTCTCAACAAGCACTTTCATTTCTAACTTTCACTTTCACGCCCACAACAAAGGTGCCATCTTCCAGCCTCCAGCTCAATGAAATTCAATTAGAAACAATGTAAACCCGGAGTTAAGGATTGATACTTGCAAATGCTTGTTCTCCTGTTTCCACTTTGTCTGCTCTTGAAATCAATCAATCTCACTTTTGCCTGCAGAGTTGGTCGCGACGTCTGGCTCTGTTTAGAACAGAGTCGTCCCGGATCTGGAGCTTCAGTGGGCTGACCGGGGAGCTCTCGCCCTCCAAGCCTCTGGAGTTATTCCAGGGACTTACGAGGAGCTCTACCCACACCCACCAGCTCTCCTCTCCCTCTTCTCCCGATGGAGAGGTTTTCAAGCCACCAGACAGCTGATTAGCACTGTCAAAGCGGCTTTTACGAAATCGCGGGGCTGGCGGTCTGGAGAAACCATCCACAACGCCGGCGGTGCCAACAGGAAGTTGAAGTCCCATAAAATCTTAACTTCCTCATTCTCCATGACTTTCTGTGGGATCTTCCATCTAAACTAGCCCTTATTCTATGCAGATGTTCTTGTACACACTGCCAGTTACTTGGTTTTGCCATTCAGTGCATGCTGTTCCTGCCTATATCTTACACTCCTACTACTACGTATGTGTTGGACCTTGTCAAAGGCCTGTCTGCGTAGTCTGTACCTTGGATCCTGTTTAGTGTGGCGGATCCCTGCTTCTATGGTTCTGGTGCCTGTCCTTGTGCTTTATGATCAGAGCCTTTGGTCCAGCCCTTTCCAGCTACTAATAGGATTTCCCAATGTTTGACACCACAGATATCTGTTGAGAGCACATCCCTTGGAGAGTCTTCTATTGCCATGGCATTGCTCTGATTCATTTTCCTGTCATGTTTCGTGCTGCTTCAGGCATTCTCTCAGCAGCTCATCTTTGGGTGCTATCTTACTGATGTACTCCCAGATGCTCTGGGTCATGTCCAGGACAGTAGATTTCCTATTCATAAAGGAAAACTCTGATAGAAAGCAATAATTAATCAGGAGTGGGTTGGGGGGGGTCTCTTTTTTTATCAAAAGTCCTTGTAGCTCTTTGTCTAATCATTTTTATAAAACATTTCTCTCTTTTTCTCATTGAATTGCATCATTTTCTGAGGACTGCCTCATTTAATAATGCTGGGGAGCCTGTTTCCTTTGATGAAAGTGGCCAATTGGTGTCAGGATTTGATCTAATCAACTGGATCTCCTTGCCAAACCAGTCCCTCCTTAGAGTCAAAGTTGGAAGTTTAGATTTACATACTTCTGAAACAATGAAATTCACCATTTGGGAGAAGGTCATTGTTTGGCCCACCAGTTTTAATCAGGTAGTCTGGATGAACCTGTTTGCAAAGTAAACTATGTCAAAAAAGTAAACCAAGTCTTTCTTTTGTTTGCTACAAATTGAATGTTTTCTAAATTACCATCTTTCCTGCAGATTTGTACAATAATACAATACCGCTGCTGCTTTGGTCATAATATAAATAAATATATTTGCAGGTTGATACCATGAAATAAGTTGCTAAAGAAATCAGTAAATTTATTCTAATGGAATTCCCATACCTCCCGATTTTACATTATCATAAAATTATACACTGTCAGGTTTTGTCATTGTTCTATGCTCTACATCAGTGGTTCTCAACCTGGGGGTCGCGACCCCTTTGGGGGTCGAATGGCCATTTCACAGGGGTCGCCAAAGCCCTCTCTCGTCCCCCCCCCACGCCTTCACTCACCCTCACCCTATGCCTCTGTTGGATCGCCCGGTCGCCATTCGTTTACCCCGCCCACTCCCAATCTATTGCTGCCTCCGGAGTCCCAGCTGATGGCTAGAGGGAAAAAAAACTTTAAATTCTTGCCGCGGGGCTTCAAAGAGCTAGCTGCAAAGAGGTAAATTCCTAGAGCAAGTTTTTTTCCCCCTAGCTATGCTGAAAAGAGAAAGTGAAAGCAGGGTCTTAGCTGCAATGTGACAAAATGAGGCAGAGAGATTTCTTTTTCTTTTTCCTCACCAAAAAAGGTAGGTACAAAACTGCAAACAATGAGAAATTTAGGGCAAGATTTTAGGGCAAGATTTTAAAACACAAAAGAAAAAAAGCTCTATTTAACTAGGGAATTGTAATAATTGAGATACTATTAATTGTATATTGTGTTGAAAGCAGAAACGGTTAAGTTGTGGTTTGGAGGAATATATGGGGGAAATTATTTGGTTTATTATTATTGGTAAATATAATTAATTGATTTGTAAGAAATTGGATTGCATGGAAATAATTGGAATATTCATGTTCATATTGATTAATATACAAACAAAGATAGTTATATAACTAATTGATTTATATTAAAATGTTGAATTTGTATTAAACAACTGTATTACATAATTAACCAATGTGAGGATGGATATAAAAATAGATGACAATGTGAAGGGGTATAATATAGAATAGAAGGGAAAAATTGAATTTGATTAAGATTAGAGATGAGGATGAAGGATATTGGTTTTTTAAAAAAATAGATGAGGAATAAATATGGTAAAAAGGAAATATAGAAATTGTAAATTTAATTGAAATGACTAAATACTGTGTTGGAAGAAATATCCTTCTGGGTTCTGCTCCAAGTGGGGAAAAAGACACTGGAAACATGGAGACTGTTTGGAAAGATGTTTTAATGGTGGACAGGATCACATGGCTTGATGGGGCCCATTGTGTTAGTTTCTGTTGCTATTGTGTTGCAAATGTCCTTTGACAAAGGATTGATTTCTGCCTCTGGCCCATTAACAAAGGGTGGGGGGCAGGAAGATGGGAGCTGCTTTGTCTGTAAAATATGCTTCTCCATTTCTCATCCAGGGAAATATAATATTCTGCCTTTTTAATATTTCCCAAAATATTTCATTCTTCTAGGAAAGGGGTGGGTGCTAACCTCCTACAACTGTTTAAATTTGTGAACTGGCCAAATACTCTGTTCAAAGAAAATAAATTGTATGTTTGTATGTGTGTTTCTAATTATTGCTATTTATTCATATTTGTTCTTTTATTCTTTAAAGTTTAACAATTCATTCTTTATCTTAATATCTTTATATTTGTTTGGGGTTGGCTTTCTTCCCTTTCATCTTTTTTATTGTACAGCAATCTTTCTCCTCAAACCTACCACCTCTCTCTTTTCTTTCCTTCTTACTTTCTCTTCCTCCCCCTTTTCTTCTCCTCCCTACTTCCTCTTCCTTTCTCCTTCTCCTCCTCTCTTCCTCCCTCTCTTACCCTCACTCCTACTCTAATTTCCCTTCCCTTCCTTTATCTCTCTCTATTGCTGTATCCTTTTATGCATATGGACTACTCAGAGGGCTGAAAAAGTTATTTCTGACTGGTCCTCGCACTTTTGGCCAGTCCTCGAACTTACGACTGTCCTCACATTTTACGTTTTTGCCCTATCTTGTCACCATGGTGAAGAGAAGCAATTGTGAAATGAGTGACATGGTTGTTAAGAATGCTACAGTGGGCATAAATGATGACCAGTCATAAGTGTGAGGACCGGTCAAAAGTGCGAAGACCTGTCAGAAATCACTTTTTTCAGCCCTCTGAGTAGTCCCTATACACATAGCCATGGCCACCCGGTCACATGACCAGCTAGCCACACCCACCCAGTCATATGACCTCCAAGCCATGCCCACAAAATAAGCCATGCCCACAGAACCGGTAGTAAAAAAATTTAGAACCCACCCCTGGTTGGGGGTCACCACAACATGAGGAACTGTATTAAAGGGTCGCGGCATTAGGAAGGTTGAGAACCACTGCTCTACATAGTACTTATATGTCTCCAACTCATGGATGCTTCAATACAGAAATCCATTCAGACGGGATCAATTTAGTCAAATGAATCCTTTTAGTCGAACAATTTTTTGGAAAGAACAGAATAAAGAAAACAAAGAAGAAGGAAACTGTGATCACTTTCATCCAGTATGAGAAAAAACTAATATTCTCATCAACAGTACTTGGATAAACCCAAGTCAACACATTCATTTTGGAGTTTGAAGGTATATGATTTATGCTCTCCCCAAACAGTAACTACAAAGAAATAAAATACTCATTTCTAAAAAGATTCTCATTAGGCAAAATAAACCAAGTACAGAACTGCACAACATATTCCGTGCCAATTTCAATCGGTTGACTTTCCAGTGGTTTTTTATGATGACTTCATTGGCTTTGTTTAGATAGATTGCTGTTTTCTTGCATGTTTTATATGCATCAATGATTTAAAAGCCCCTTCATTGAACAGCGGATGTTGGAGAAAGATCTCTAAGAAGAATACACAAGAATTAATTAATTAATTAATTAATTAATTAATTAATTAATTATGAATTAATTAATTCATCTCCTCTATAGCCCCCACTTTAACAACACTTAATTTAACATGCTGAGCCATGGTGGCACAGTGGTTAGAATGCAGTACTGCAGGCTACTTCTGCTGACTGCCATAGTTTGATTCTCTCTGGCTCAAGGTTGACTCAGTCTTCCATCCTTCCGAGGTCAGTAAAATGAGGAGCCAGATTATTGGGGGCAATATGATGACTCTGTAAACTGCTTAGAGAGGGCTGTAAAGCACTGTGAAGTGGTATATAAGCCTAAATGCTATTGCTATTCCTCTTTTCTCTGTTCTCCTTTCAGGTTCAGCCCCTTTCTGTGTGCAATGATCATTGTCTTTCAGGTCATAGAAAAACCATGAAAGAAGGGAAGCTGTTCTGTTGCTATGACTGCCTCCCATGTGCAGAAGGGAAGATTTCAGCACAACAGGATAAGATATACATTAATTGTATTTGTACATTGAATAAGAAGTAATGTGTTGATTGGTTGATTTCTGCCTCTGTTATCGAAGATTCTTTGTCTCACCTCCCATTTCATTTGAAAGTTAAGATTTTCACACCTCAGAATATAATGGAACTGAAGTTCTAATTCTGCTTACCAACGATCAGAGTTGGGTGTGCAGAAGATGTATGTAATCCTTTTTTCTATCCATTCAAATAAACAAAATCTCAGACCATAATTTTGCTTTTATTTATACCATTCTCTCCTCATTACACGTTACCCTGTCTGTAGTTCAGCATGCAGCTAAGTCCTATCCAACCAAACCATGTATGAAAATCTTGATGCTTTATTTAAAAACAGGATGAGGTCAAACAGCGATGCTATATGTGGGATATAGATTTTGTCTTCAGAAAAATATGTGTCACAGATTAAGTCGGATTCTTCTACATGTTTCTGTTACTGCAGAATGTTACAAAATGGAATCTGGCTTTTCAGGACGTAAGGGTACTCTGTAGGTTCAAACACTATCAAACCAATTTCCAAACAATGAAATATTTGTTTTTGAATACTAGATGGAGCTCAAGACATGTTAAAGAACAACAGGAATAAAAATACTGAAATAATATGCTGGAGGCATGACATATAAACAATGTACTCTCTTCTTTTTCAGATGCAGATGACTGTGTCCCATGTCCAGGAGAGCAATATGCAAATTTCCATCAAAATGCATGCATTGTCAAAGAGATCACCTTCTTGTTTTACCAAGACCGTTTAGGTATTGTGTCTGTGGTGTTTGCATTCTCCTTTGCTTTCATGACAGTATTTGTGCTTGCTATCTTCATTAAGCACAACGATACACCTATTGTCAAAGGCAACAACGAGAGCCCTCTCCTACGTTCTCCTCACCTCACCTCTCTTCTCTTCTCCTTCCTTTCTGCTTTCCTTTTCATTGGTCAGCCTACCGTACTGACATGTCTCCTTCGACAAGTTGCTTTTAGCTTCATATTTTCAGTAGCAATTTCTTGCGTGCTGGCCAAGACTATCATTGTAGTTCTTGCTTTCATGGCCACCAAGCCAGGATCTGGAATAAGGAAATGGGTAGGAAACAGATTGGCTACTTCGATTGTCTTTTCTTGCTCCTTTCTTCAAGCTTGTCTTTGTGCAATTTGGCTGGCAACCTCTGCCCCATTTCCCAATTTTGACATGTATTCCCTGCATAAAGAAATTATACTGGAATGTAATGAAGGGTAAATTTATATGTTTTACTGTGTTTTAGGCTTCATGAACATTCTTGTCCTAGTCAGTTTCATGGTAGCCTACCTAGCCAGGAAGTTACCTGACACCTTTAATGAAACCAAGTTCATCACCTTCAGCATGCTGATCTTCTGCATTGTGTGGGTGTCCTTTTTCCCCAGCCTATCTGAGCACCAAGGGCAAACACATGGTGGCTGTGGAAATCTTCTCCATCTTTGGCTCCAGCGCAGGATTACTGGCTTGCCTTTTTTTTTTACCCAAATGTTATATTATTATTTTACATCCTGAACTAAATAAAAGAGAACAGCTAGTGAAGAGGAAATAATAATTTCAAGTTTTCTACTCAGCATTGCTGAGAACTTCATGTTATAAGCAAGATATTTAAATTTGAAAACAAAGTTTATGAAAATATATCAGTTTTATGGAAATTCTTGCAATCTAGAGATATCCTTTGCCTTAAGTGAAAGCATATTTTATGTGATTTATGCAACTAATTCTGCTATTTGTTCACTTATTGTTCTAATATATTGACTATAGCATATTTGATCAAGGAAATTTTGTGTCTGAAAGATAGAAATTAACCCCAAAATTAATTTTAAATTTAATCTGCCTATTCTATTCTTTTGGTCACTTATCATATCACAGACATATCTGAGGAAGATTTTTCTCTCTTTATACTACTACACTCCAGAGGAAGATTAACCATGTTCTGAAAGACAGAAATTGATACCAAAGATTAATTTTAATCTGCCTTTTCTGTTCTTTTGGTCACTTATCATGTTGTAAACATACTGTCAGCCCTGAAACCATTTTGGAAATCTTCAGGGCTGCCACAGCAAGGCCGGTTGCAGCTGTGGGAACATGAGCTGGGAGATACAGATTACTGGGGTGGGGGAGTTGTAGCCAAAATAACATTCCTTCCCATGGGAGCCAAGGACATCCCCACCAGGTATTTGGAAGGTGTGGACCAAAGACAGCAAGAGGAGGACTGTGACCTGATTGGACCATGTGATGAACATGTGACTTGGGGGCAAGAACTTTGGGTTTTGATTTGTGTGGGGAATACCTCGGGTCCTTCAGAGTCAGGTTTTCACCAGCTGTGCCAGTATGGCATTCCTAATAAATTCTTACTTTGAATAAACTCCAGGCCTTAGTTTTGATTTCGTTGGGTCTGTTACTTGGAACCCTGACACATACCTGACACATACCTGATAAAGGTAAAAGTTCCCCTCGCACATATGTGCTAGTCGTTCCTGACTCTAGGGCGCGGTGCTCATCTCCGATTCAAAGCCAAAGAGCCAGCTCTCTCCAAAGACCTCTCCAAGGTCATGTGGCCAGCATGACTAAACACCAAAGCCATACGGATCGCTGTTACCTTCCCACCAAAGGTGGTTCCTATTTTTCTACTTGCATTTTTTATGTGCTTTCGAACTGCTAGTTTGGCAGAAGCTGGGACAAGTAACGGGAGCTCGCCCCATTATGTGGCACTAGGGATTCAAACCACTTTCAATCGACAAGCTCAGTGTCTTAGCCACTAAGCCATTGTGTCCCATATGCTACGTATATACTACTCTACAAAAGAAGATTAACCATGTGCTTTAATGTCTGTGGATACTTCAGTCGTTTGGGTCATGGTTTTTTCAAAGGCATTTTTTTTTTCAAAATGCAACTGGACTTTCTTTGTTTTTCCTTGAAGAAATTTCACTTCTCATCCAAGAACCTTCTTCAGTTTTGAGAACTGAAGAAGCTTCTTGGATGAGAAGGGAAACTCCCAGAATTCCTGAGCCAGCCATGTTAGCTCAGGAATTCTGGGAATTGAAGTCCACAAGTCATAAAAGGGCCATAGTTGCCCACCTCTGCTGTAAAGCAGAGATATAACCGTATGTAAGTCTAAGTGATATTGCTAACTTTGAGTGCTATTGGCATTTTCATATACATAAATGAGCTGTTTGAAGAGAGGAAAGCTCACATCAAGCAATAAATCTGGGAATGTATAGACCAGGGGTGTCAAACTGAATTTCTTTGTGGGCCAGATCAACACTGTAGTTCTCCTCTGTGGGCCAGTGAGGGGGCCGGGGAGCGGGGGGGGGGATGGGATGGATGCCTCCTGCAGCACCCTGCCACCCAAAATGGGGAACAGTCTGTTGCCGTAATTCGAGGATCGGACTCAATAAAGAATTCAGAATTATAGTATTCAAACAAAGTATTGTTTATTTACAGAAGGCATTCTATATTCACTGAGTGATTGTAGATAGAAGCAAGGAGGAGGAGTGTGCATCCCCTTTTATATCAGTGAGGCGGGATTAGGGAGTAGGAGTGGTTACAGAGGAATACATTAGGAAAGGAAGAATAAATTAACCCTTGGTACTCTATGAGTATATATTTCTTTCATTTAAGAATAAGGCATTTATCCATGACAAATCCCCCTCTAAATGCCGATTCGACATACAACAGTAGTTACAGATTCAGAACAATATAAAACATGTAATTTTGAAGTTAAATATTTATGTTGTTTTGATTGTAAAGGTTTAGTCAGTATATCAGCTATTTGTTCTGTGGTTTCACAATGAATAGCTTTAATGAATCCATTTTGAGATAATTGTCTTACATGTTTGTATTTGATATCTATATGCCTAGATCTTTGACCAATAGCATCTGCTCTAGATATCTCTATTGCAGCTTTGTTATCTTCATATATAGTGAATGGTTGTGAAGGACTCTTCCAAACATTAGTTAATAGATCATTGAACCGTATGAGATTATTAGAAGCTTTTGACAAGCAAATATACTCTGCTTCAGTAGTTGACGTAGCTACTAAATCTTGTTTTCCAGTATACCAGTAGACTGGGCAGTTGTTAAGAAAGAACACATAGCCGGAAGTGCTCTTCCTGCTTTTAGTGTCGCCTGCCCAGTCAGCATCAGCGTAACAAGTGAGAATAGGCTCTTTAACATTGTTGGGCTCTAATAATAAGCAAAAGTCTAAGCTGTGTTTCAAATACCTTAACACTCTTTTAATAGCTTCCCAATGATAAATCAAAGGCTTACTGACATATCTGGACAACAAATTAAGGGGTAGAGCAATATCGGGTCTGGTCCAATTAGCAATATATAAAAGGGAACCAATAACTGATCTGTAAAGTGTATTATCATTAAACTCAGGAGATGATTCATTCATATTCTTTAGGAAATCAGCTTGCATTGGGGTATCACAAGGCTTTGCATCATTCATATTGCATCTGTTCAATAATTTTATCCTTCTGAGACAATCTAAATCCTTTTTTAGTTTTACTAATCTGTACTCCAAGATATTTATTTACTTTCCCCAATGTCTTCAATGAGAAATGTTCTCCTAATTTTGTTACAAATATATCTCTCTTATCTTTATGTTTGCCAATATACAAAATGTCATCCACATAAATTAACACAAATTCTAATGATTCACCATCTCTCCTAACAAAGAAACAATTGTCTGCAGTTTTAGCATTGAAGTTCATAGTTTTGAGTACGTTGACCAAGCATTCATACCAACGTTTGCCGGATTGCTTCAATCCATACAAACTTTTGTTTAGTAACCATGTTTCGTTTCTATTTGTGTTTTGACTATGAGGAGCTCTTACATATATTTCCTTATCGAGTTTTGCATGTAGGTATGCAGTTTGTATATCGTATTGAAAAACTTCAAGATTAAGGGCTGAGGCTATTACTAAAGCTGTCTTAACACTTTCAGTTCTTACAGTGGGAGAATATGTGTCGGTATAATCCTCAGGGTATCTTTGGGCGAAGCCCTGTGCAACCAGTCTTGCTTTATATAATGTGTTACCCCCTTCTAGATTCTTAATTTTAAATATCCACCTAGTACCTATAATTGTCTTATCTTTTGGAGCTGGTGTTGGAGTGAATACTTTGAGTTCTCGTAAACTGTCCATTTCTTTGGCCATGGCTAATTCCTATTTCTTTCTTTCTTCTGTGGGGAGTTTTAATACTTCTTCATATGTATTAGGTGTTGATGTATCATTATTTATATGCATTATGTAATCCTTATATCTTTTTGGTACTTGATTCCTATTGCATCTAATTGTTCTTTCTGGTCTGCTGTTGTTATCATGTAAATATCTTGCTTCCTTTTGTATTAATGAATCTGTTTTGATTTTGGGACAATTTCCCATCCATGTTTTGGTGTTGCCTTTTTGTTTTATCTTGTGTCTTAATATCTGGTCTTGTTGTTGGGAGTATCTCATTAAGATGTATAATAATAATAATAATAATAATAATAATAATAATAATAATTATTATTATTATTATTATTATTATTATTATTATTATTATTATTATTATTATTATTATTATTATTATTATTATTTTATTTCTATACCGCCCTTCTCCCGAAGGACTCAGGGCGGTGTACAGCCAATTTAAAAACACAAGACACAACAATAATTAAAAATTAAAATAATTAAATAGATTTGGCCGATTTAAAACCCCAAAAATTAAAATACCCCAATTTAAAATTATTATATTGACAGCCCTGCCTGGCGGAACAACAGGGTCTTCAGTGCGCAGCGGAACACCCGGAGGTCGGAGATCTTACGTATTTCCGGGGGCAGTTCATTCCACAGGGTTGGGGCTCCCACAGAGAAGGCCCTCCCCCTGGATGTCACCAGCCGACATAACTTGGCTGATGGCACCCTGAGGAGACCCTCTCTGTGGGAACGGACTGGTCGGTGGGAGGCTATTGGTGGCAGAAGACGGTCTCAAAGGTACCCGGGTCCTGTGCCATGGAGCGCTTTAAAGGTGGTAACCAACACCTTGAATCGCACCCGGAAGACCACTGGGAGCCAGTGCAGCTCGCGCAGGAGGGGTGTCACGCGGGCACAACAAGGTGCGCCCATAACCACCCGCGCGGCCGCATTCTGGACCAGCTGGAGCCTCCGAGTGCTCTTCAAGGGGAGCCCCATGTAGAGAGCATTACAATAGTCCAGCCGGGAGGTGACAAGGGCATGAGTGACCGTGCGCAAGGCGTCCCGGTCCAGAAAGGGCTGCAACTGGCGGATCAGGCGAACCTGATAAAAGGCCCCCCTGGCCACGGCCGTCATATGCTCTTCTAAAGACAGCCGTGCGTCCAGGAGGACACCCAGATTGCGAGCCCTCTCTGTGGGGGGCAAAGATTCACCCCCAATAGTCAGCGATGGCACCTGCTGACTATATCGGGACGCCGGTAGCCACAGCCACTTGGTCTTGGAAGGGTTGAGTCTGAGCCTGTTCCTCCCCATCCAGACCCGCACGGCCTCCAGGCAGCGAGACATCACATCAAGGGCATCGTTGGGGTGGTCTGGGGTGGAGATGTACAGCTGAGTATCATCAGCGTACAGGTGACACTTCACCCCAAAACCACGGATGATCTCACCCAGCGGCTTCACATAAATGTTGAACAGAAGAGGCGAGAGGACCGACCCTTGTGGCACTCCCCATGCGAGATGCCTCGAGGTCGACCTCTGCCCCCCTGCCAACACGAACTGCGAGCGGCCGGAGAGGAAGAGAACCACCGCAAAACGGTGCCCCCTACTCCTAACCCCTTCAACCGCTGCAGCATGATACCATGGTCGATGGTATCAAAAGCCGCTGAGAGATCTAATAGGACTAGGACAGAGGAGCAACCCCTGTCCCGGGCCCTCCAGAGATCATCCACCAACGCGACCAATGCCGTTTCTGTGCTGTGCCCCTGCCTGAAGCCCGACTGGTACGGGTCTAGTTAGATAGCTTCATCCAGGTGCCTTAGACTTATACCTTCATCCAGGTATCTTAGACCAATTGGCCTGTTCGTGAAATACAGCTGTCCTAGAAATTATGAATTTGTTATTATTGTCAATAAATCTATATCCTTTTGTACCTGTTTCATAGCCCATGAATCTGAGCCTCCTAGATACATTATCTCCCTTACGTCTCAATTGTTTCGGTATATGTACATCTGCTGTAACTCCAAATACATGCATGTGGGCTATCTTGGGTTTTTTACTATACATCAATTCGCATGGTGTTTTATTTATGACACTAGACCAAAGTCGGTTAAGTGTATAATTGGAATATAATAGTGCTTCTGACCAGAAATGTTTGCCTAAACCAGCATCTTCTAATGTACATCTAATCATGGTTTGTAGTGTCGAGTTTTTTCGTTCCGCTACTCCATTTTGAAAGGCAGAGAAAGGACTAGAGGTGAAATGTAACATTCCTTTGGCTTTTAGCCATTGGGAGAATTCCTTTGACATGAATTCAGATCCTCTGTCTGTCATGATCTGTTTTATTTTTATGTTGTGTTGTGTTTCTACACGTTTATAAAATTCTTTAAACTTTTGAAATGTTTCATCTTTGTGTTTTAAGGTGTAGACAAAGCCATAACAACTATAGTCGTCTACAATAGTAAGAAAATATCGTTTTTTGTATGTAATTGATGGAGTTAATGGACCAACTAGATCCATATGTACCAGGTTAAAAATATGATTTGATGATCTTGTTGCCTTTTTGGGTCTGGGCTTGGTTCTGAGCTTTGAGGACTTACATACTGAACATTCCAAGTAATTTTTACAGTCTTTTATTTTAACACCTTCAGCATGTTCAATCATTTTTTGTATTACAGGAAAACTGGCATGTCCTAATTTTCTGTGTAATATATGTGCACATTCATCATGAATTGGTTTTCCAATTATTGGTCTTTTGTTAGTATGTGTATTGCTGACAGATATAGTTTCATCATTATGTTTTGGTTCATGTTCCTCATTGTCACTGTCATTATCATTTTCATTTTCTATGCTAGTGTCATTTTCTATGTTTGAATCAATGTTGTGTAGCCATCTTTCCTCTGTGATCAAATATGGTAAATCTCCTTTGGTAATTATATTACCTATGTTTATTTTGTTTTTCTCTAGAGTTACTTTTCCCTTTGAGAATATTATATTTATGTTAGAGTCCCTGCTTAGCTTTATTGCACTAAGAATGTTGTGAGGTATTTTGGGTATTAATAGAACCCCCTCTATTTTCCCTAGACTGGGTAATTCTACATTTCCTCTTCCAATGACTTGGACTTCCTCTTGATTTGCTACTTTAATTACAAATTTATCTTCTACGAAGGAAGATAATATTTTCTTATCGTGTGTTGTGTGATTTGTTGCCCCGGAATCAATGAGCCAGGCATTATCCTTTGAGTCTTGGTTTTTGGTTATAGTGTACTTATCTAATCCATACAATGATCCAGACTTTCCATCTCTTGAGTTATCTCTGCCCCCTCTATGTTCTCTAAAGTTTGGTGAGTTTCTATATCTGTATCTGTCAATAGATGATTGTCTGTTGTGGTATCTGTTTCTAGTGTCATATTTTTGTCTTTCCCTAGGAGGTTTTGGACAGTCTCTTCTATAAAGTTCTTTGGATCCACAGTTATAACACTCAATTGATTCTTGATACCTGTCTTGGAATACTACCCTTTTGGCCTGTCTGTGTTCTTTGTATGTACTGTAGCGGCTTCTTCTCAAATTATCTTCAGCTATTAATCTATTTGATAAACTCTCTATAGATAGATATCCTAAATTAATTGTATCCAAATGTGATATGTAATTGTCCCATGATGAGTCTAATGAATTAATGATAACGCTTTTCATCGTCTGGTCAGATATTATTTCTCCCCTTAAATGAAGTTCTGCTCTAATTGTGTTTAGTGATAATAAATGTTCACTTATAGTAGTTCCAGGTTTTATCCTGGCTGAGAAAAAGTTTTTAGATATTCTCGTTGTGGTTGCCACACTTTCACTATGAAACAGTTTAAACATACAATGAATTATTTCTGAGACAGTTAGATTATGCTTAATACTATGATAGATAGCAGGTGATATACTAGAGATTAGTAAATAAAATGCTCTGTGGTGTAGGCAGTCCAATTTTAGGGTCCATGGTTTTTTAGGAGGGTTAGTTATAAAAAATAATAAATTCTCTTTTAAGAAAACAACCTGGAGTTGTTGACTCCATTCCTGTAAATTAATACCATCTATTCTCAATTTTGGAAAATCATTAGGCAAGTTTCCAATGTTATTTGTAGCATTACTTACAACTGGAGGCTGTCCATGGTCCTGTATATGTTGATAATTGCAGAATGGTGTAGGTATACTCGCGATTAGTCTGAAAGGTTCTCTCTGTTCTTTATTGTCTCTATATTCATCTGGGCGTATTTGCGCATGCGCGTAGTTCATTTCGTTCCTGAAGCTGTCGGAAGAGGTTCTCGTCGCTGTAGCTCCCTCGTAGTGTTCTTCCTCTGATGACTCGCTCTCTGGTTCGACTTTAGGTGTCCAGGTGATGATCGGGGCTTGCTTCTTTCCATCGTAGTCGTCTTGGTTGAGGCCTCTGGCTCCCGGAAGCATTTGCGGTGTGGGCGAGTACTTGCAAGGCTCTCTGGGTTCGGGCGTTAGTGTTCTTTTTTTTTTTTTTTTTTTTATTGAAAAAGTTTTAAAAACAAACATATTTTCCCCAGAACCCCCCACAACCCCCCACAACCCCCCCTCCCCCTCCCCGACTTCCCAGAGCAGAACACAAGGTATTTCTATTGATCTTTAACAATAATCTAAATTGCATAACCAATCATTAAACTAACATCCCTATAAAAAAAAATTCTTAACCCCCCATATATAAAATCCTATTTCTTAAACATAATACTTCTAATGTCACTTATATAACGCTTATACAAATAAAAAAAATCATTCATAAGCTATTTGATATTTTTTGGTCTGATACTTATTTTGTATATAATCAATCCATCTTCTCCAGTCCTGTATGTACCTTTCTTGTGTGTGATCCTTCAGATATGCTGAAATTTTAGCCATTTCAGCTAAATTAGTTACTTTCAATATCCAGTCATCAATAGTAGGCAAAAAGTCCTTCTTCCAGTATTGTGCTACCAACAATCTTGCTGCTGTTATCAAGTTCAAAATCAATTTAGTCTCTGCAACTGTACAGTCCGTAGTTATACCCAGTAAGAACAACTGTGGAGTAAATTTTAGTCTCTTTTTAAGAATATTCTGCATCACCCACCAAATCTTTATCCAAAATGCTTTGATTTTTCTACAAGTCCACCATATATGATAATAAGTTGCATCATCACAGTCACATCTCCAACATTTAGCTTGCACATTAGAATACATACATGATAATTTTTTAGGATCTAAATGCCATCTATAAAACATTTTATAAAAATTTTCTCTTAAATTTTGTGCTTGTGTAAATTTCACATTTCTAATCCAAATCTTTTCCCAAGTTTCCATCATTACTGGCTCTTGAAAATTTTGTGCCCATTTAATCATACAGTCTTTAACCAATTCCGTCTCAGAATCTATTTCCAATAAAGCATTATACAACCTTTTAATATGCATTTGTTTTTGATCTCTAATTTGTTTTACCAAATTCTCCTCATTTTGCACAAAGCCAATTTTTTGATCTTCCTTCCATCTAGCTTGAAGTTGACCATACTGAAACCATGTATAAATTATACCTTCTTCTCTCAGTATATCTAAAGATTTCAAATACATTACCCCCCTTTCCATAATAAGAAGCTCTTTATAAGTAATCACCTCCTGTTTTTGTTCAATACTTATATTTTCTATTGCATGTCTAGGATTTGCCCATAAAGGTATCTTATAATTTAACTTATATTGATATTTTTTCCAAACCCTTAACAAAGCATTTCTTAATATATGAACCTTAAATACTTTATCCACTTTTTTGTCATATAGCAAATAGGCATGCCATCCATATAACAAATCATAACCTTCTAAATTCAAAATTCTCCCCTCAGTTAAATTAAACCAATCACTGATTTGTGATAAAACCGCTGCTTCATAATATAATCTTAAATTAGGCATTTTGAGACCCCCTCTTTCACGTGTATCTTGTATAATTTTCATTTTTATTCTGGGTTTTTTCCCAGCCCAAATAAAAGTATTAACACCTTTCTGCCATTCTCTCAGATTTTCATCTTTCTTAAGCACAGGTATCATTTGGAACAGAAATAAAAATCTAGGTAAAACATTCATTTTAATTGCTGCAATTCTTCCCAATAAAAACAACTGTAATTTTTTCCAATTTTCCATATCCTTCTGTACCTTCTGCCAAAGTACCTCGTAATTGTTTTTGTATAATTTTGTATTTGAAGCTGCTATATATACCCCTAGATATTTAACCTTTTTAACTATTTCAAAATCTGTTAATCTTGCTAATTTGTCTCTTTCAAATGTAGTCATATTTTTAACTATCATCTTTGTCTTATGTGAATTAACTTTAAATCCTGATACTTTCCCATATTGATTAATTATATCCAATATGTATGGAGCCGACTCTATAGGTTGAGATAAGGTAATAACCAAATCATCTGCAAAGGCTCTTAATCTGTAATCTTGTTGTCTAATTACAATACCCTTCAATTTTTGTGAATCACGTATCTTATTCAGTAATACCTCCAAAGTCAAAATAAATAATAGTGGGGACAGAGGACACCCCTGTCTTGTTCCTTTCTCAATTTTAAAAGCCTCTGTTAAACCTCCATTAACTATGATTTGTGCTGATTGCTGCTGGTATATCGCTCTAATTGATTGTGTAAAATATTCCCCAAAGTGCATTTTCTCTATTATTTTAAACAAAAATTGCCAGTTCAAACGATCAAATGCCTTCTCTGCATCCAAGAATATAAACGCTGCAGGGACTTGATTATTTTTTTCCAAATATTCCAATAAGTTTACAACTTGTCTGACATTATATCTCATTTGTCTACCTTTTATAAACCCTGATTGATCATTGTGAATTATTTGTTGCATAACTGGCATTAGTCTATTAGCTAATATTTTAGCAAAAATCTTATAATCAGTATTCAAAAGTGAAATTGGCCTGAAATTCTCCGGTTTAATGGAATTTCGATCCTCCTTTGGAATTAGTGAAACAAAGGCTGTTTTCCAAGAAGGTGGTACTCCTCCTCCTAATTGTATTTTATTAAATAAAATTTTTAGTGGTTCTAACATTTCGGATTGTAACTGTTTATAATAGACAGCTGTTAGTCCATCTGTTCCCGGAGCCTTACCTATTTTTAATTGTTTAATTGCTCCAACAATTTCCTCAGAAGTTATTGGCTGATTCAATCTATCTCTCTGTTCCAACGTTAATTCAGGAATCTCCATCTTTAGATATCTATCAATATCAGCATCTTGAATTGCATCTTTAGCATATAATTTTGTATAAAACTCCAAAAAAGCCTTTTTTATTAAATTCTGTTGATAAATCTCTTTACCTCTAAATTCTATTTTATCTATAATACGTGATTTCTGTTTTTTCCTCATCGTGTAAGCCAACCATCTCCCAGGTTTATTAGCATTACAAAATGTGTTATGTCTGGCATATTGTATGCTAGTTGCTACTTGCCCCGCCATTAACATATTAAATTGCTCTCTTAAAATATTAATCATATCTTTTGCCTTTTTATCTCCCGGATTAATTATAAGCAATTGTTCTTTCTTTTTAATTTCCTCCTCTATCTCTTTCCGTCTATTTTGTTGTTTTAATCTATGTTTATTATTCAAAAAGATTAATGTTCCTCTCATATAAGCCTTACACGCATCCCATACCATCTCCATCGAAGTTCCTTTGTTCATATTATTAATAAAAAATTCTTTCATTTGTTTTTTAAGCTCACACAAATTGTCTTCATATCTGAATAAATTCTCATTTAGCCTCCAAGACCTCCTTTCCCCTCTCTCCTGCTCTAGTTCCACCCAAACCGGGCTATGATCAGTTAAAGTTCTTGGACATATCTTCGTACTCTTCACCCTAGAAAAAAGATCATTTGTAGTTAATATAAAATCAATCCTCGAAAAAGATTGGTGCCTATCTGAGAAAAAAGTAAAATCGCTCTCCAATACGTTCCTTTCTCTCCAAATGTCTCTAAGCTCCATATCCTCCAAAATATCAAAAAAAAATTTAGGCAACTTAGCACGCATGGAGATCTTGGAAAGACTTTTTTTATCTTTCTGGGTATCTAATACCCCATTCCAATCACCCATTAAAAATAAGGATCTATAGTCCCATTGTAGTATTTTGGTATGTAAAAGTTTGTAAAATTTATCTTGTTGTTGATTAGGTGCATATACTCCGATTACAAGCAGCTTCCCACTCTGTGTTGTTAATTCAATTGCGATATATCTACCTTGAGTATCAGCCTCAATTAAATTGGCCACTAAGCCTCTTTTAACATATATTACTAGGCCGTTTTTCTTTTCTGGTGCTGATGCCACAAAATGTGTACCTAATTTCGAATTTATCAAGTACTTTTGATCTGAAGATTTAATATGCGTTTCTTGCAAACAAATAACATCGTTCTGAAATTGCTTCAAATAATGAAATATTTTCTTTCTTTTTTGTGGAGAATTTAAACCGTTAACATTCCAAGATAGAAATTTATTTGCCATCTCTGGGCGTTCCAAGCTTTGAGAGCATCAGCTGAACCTCCTCCGCCATTTTAGACTTCGGCCTAGCTCCTCCCACTGCTTGCGTTTTTTGGGCTTGTTGAGTTGGATCTTGAGGCTGTTGTGCCATATGTTGTTTATAGGTAGCCCTTGTCAGTCGTTGATCTTTTGGCAGCTGAATCATCGTTAATGACTCCAAGGTTGGTGGTGGACCCCCAGTCAGTAATGGATCTTCTTCCAGAATAGCTCCTCCAGCTAATACTTGAGCATAGGTTTGTGGTTGCCCTCCATCTTTCTCTTGTTGAGTAATTTCCAATTGCTTTCTAGCACCCCCTGGTGAGGGTGGCCTTCCAGCCTTTAAAACATTGGCATAAAAATCTTTTGCTTTTCCAACTGTGTTTAAACGATGTCTTTGCCCAGCGTATGGCACTATTATCCCAAATGGGACATCCCATCTGTACTGAATTTGCTGGTTTCTTAGTTCATTCACCAAAAAGCCAAACTGCTTTCTATCTCTTAACATTTTAGGAGGAAGCTCTTTCAGGACCACCAGCTCTTGTCCTTCCACTTTAATCTTATTTCTATAAGACGCTTGCAAAATGTCATTTCTAACTCTCCTTGTTGTAAAATAGATCACCACATCTCTTGGTAACTGCTTTTGTTTTGCCAGCCAGGAATTGACCCTGTAAATTTTGTCCATTTGAATTGCCACATCTTCTGGCCTTTCTGGAATCAGCTCTGCTAAAGCATTGGAGCAAACATCTTTTAAATTTTCACCACTCTTTTCTTTCAAACCTCTCAGCCTCAGGGCAAATTCCATTGACCTGTACTGTAACATAACCATCTCGTCATCCACTTTCTCTGTCTGTATCATAACCTCTCCCAGTTTAGTTGCAATCTCCAAGTTAGCATCATCAATTTCCTGCACTCTCTCCTCAATCTTTAACATGTGAGTAGCCAATCCTGAAACTGCATAAACAATGTCATCTCTTATTTCATCATGTTTTTCCTCCACCACACTTGTAAATTTCTTTAACTCCTCTGAAAATCCTTTCATCATTTCTGTCTGATTATTCAGGGCACCCATTATAAATTCTTTAAGGTCTTGTGACTGTGTATCAGCCGGAAGTTGTTGTTTTTGAGTCACTACAGGGGAACCTCCTCCCCCTTTAGAAGTTGGTGGCTTTAGTTGTTTAGCAGCCATTTTATTTAAAGAAAAGTTTTCCTTTTACAGCCAGAAAATCTTGTAAACAGTCTTAGAAAGTATATTCCAAAGTTTTTCCAAAATAAACAATCCTCTCTTCAAACTATACTCAAAACCCAGTAGTTTTCTCTTCAGGCAGAGGGCTATTAACAAGCAGTTTCCTTTTAACTTTCACTTTCCCTTCCGCCCATAACAAAGGCTTCCTCCCAGCCTCCAGCTCCAGAGAGCTCCGTTTGCAACAATGTATTCACGGAGTTAAGTTCTGTTTCTCTTAAAAAGCTTGCACTCTTGCTTCCGCTCTGTCTGCCTTATTGAAAATCATTAAAACTCACTGTTTGCCGGCAGAATTGGACGCAGACGTCTTGCTCTGAAGACAGAGGCACCAGCGATCCAGAGCGATGGGAGGGGTGAACTGGGGAGCTCTTACCCTCCGAGTCCCTGGAATTAATCCAGTGACTTTCGGGGAGCTCTACCCACCCCCTCCGGCTCTCCTCTCCTTCTTTGCCCGAAGGAGAGTTTTTTCAAGCGTTAGTGTTCTTGTCGTTCCGGTTGAAGTGGATAGATGCTGGAACGTTTGCTTGCTTGCTTCTGCATCTTTGCTTTTGGATTGTGCTGTTTGTCTTTTCTTTGCTGTTTGATCGGCTGGCTTTGGTATTTTCGTCGATTTCTTCAATATTTTTAAATTCGGACCGAAGGTTGCAAAAAGTGTTTTCATAGCTGTTTTGATTTGTAGTTCGGTTGGTGTTTCTTCAGTGTCTGTATCAGATTCTTCTGATGAATAGAATTTTTCTTTTTTATTTTTCATGCTGTGTAAAGCTTTTCGTGCCAGCCATTTTGAACTCTGCTTTCTGATTGGTTCTGAGTCGGCCATTTTGCTGGGCTGGCAAAACCTAGATGGCTGCCATTCAAAATTTTGCGCGGGACCGTTAGTCTTTCTTTTAGTTACACTCTCATCTATAGGTAATTCACTTACCATTTTGTGGTCTTTAGATTCTGGTGCGTTGGTGTGATTTTCTCTCGCTGCTCCGCTATCTTTTATGATGTCTTGGAGATTCGCAATGAGATTTTTTGTTGTCTTTTTGGCTTTTCAGCAGTCTTAGTATTTCTGATCTGAGCGTATTGTTTTCTGTCTCGCTCGCTTCTTGTTCGTCGGGTTCATCGATTACCTCTTCGTTGTCTGTAGTGAAGTTTTCAGATTCTCTTGTCATTATAGTTGTAGATTCATCGATCATTTCTTGATCTGTTTCCATTTCTTTGTTGTGTGCCCTGGTGTTGGGTCTTTCTCTTTTGTTTCTGAAGTTTTCTTTCTTTGGCATGTCTGTTTCTTGTTGAGTCAGCAAACCATCCTCTGCTACCAGATTGTTGCCGTAATTCAAGGATCGGACTCAATAAAGAATTCAGAATTATAGTATTCAAACAAAGTATTGTTTATTTACAGAAGGCATTCTATATTCACTGAGTGATTGTAGATAGAAGCAAGGAGGAGGAGTGTGCATCCCCTTTTATATCAGTGAGGCGGGATTAGGGAGTAGGAGTGGTTACAGAGGAATACATTAGGAAAGGAAGAATAAATTAACCCTTGGTACTCTATGAGTATATATTTCTTTCATTTAAGAATAAGGCATTTATCCATGACACAGTCTGCCCCATTTCCGATCTGAACGGCTTCCTGCAGCACTTTACTGGCCAAAAGTTTTGCCCTCCCTGGCCTCCAGCAGCACTCTGCCGGCCAAAAATGGGCCATGCAGAGGCCCTGGGAGGCCCCCGTCTGGCCTGTTTTCAGCTCCCCTGGCCTTCAGCAGCACTCTGCCAGCCATGCAGAGGCCCCACGAGGCTTCCATGTGGCCCCTTTTTGGCCTGCAGAGTGCTGCAAGAGGCCAAAAACGGGCCACATGGGTGCCTCACGCATCCTGTGGCAGAGGCACCGTGGGCCAGTCGTTTGATATTTCCAGGTTGGCCCCATAGGCTGGATTTAAGCACCCCGTGGGCCTTGAGTTTGACACCCCTGGTACAGACTGACAAATGGACACAACTTCAGTGTAGAATTTAAAGTGGATCTTCCATGCACATTCTCTCTCTGTCTCTCTCACACACATAATCTCTCTAAAATTTCAAACTTGTTAATTAAAAAGTTATTAATGCTGTATGTTTATGAGTTGAGGTTTCCTGATCTGTAAAGGAAGGATGGAAGGAAGGAAGGAAGGAAGGAAGGAAGGAAGGAAGGAAGGAAGGAAGGAAGGAAGGAAGGAAGGAAGTACTGTTTACTCCATGTTATGTGACCTTTACATTTGGATTTATTCTAGGTCTACTATTCCCCAGACTTGACAAATGCGACAATATCATTTATTTGTACTTTTCTCTTCGGTAAAATTATAGCACACTATAATTCTCTATGGATAAGTATATCCTCTGCAATTATTTACCTAACAGAGGACTAGTGATCTCATTCTCCCTTCCCACCTCACCGCATCACAGCCATGGAGTATTGCAGTTGCTGAAAAGAAAAAAAAATAATAATGACTTTCCAAAGCATCAAAAGGCAAGACAAGAAGCAATGGTTGGAAATTAACCAAAGAGAGAAGCAAGCTAGAACTAAGAAGAAATTTCCTAATGGTGAGAGCAATCAACCAATGGAACAGCTTGCTTCAGAAGTTGAGAGTGCTCCATCACTGGAGGCTTTCAAAAAGACTGGGCAACTATTTGTCTGAAGTGGTATAGGGTCTCCTGCTTGAGCAGGGGATTGGACTAGAAGACCTCTGAGGTTCCTTCCAACTCTATTTTTCTAAGTTTTCATTTGTAATATCCTATTTATAACTCCTACACTGTTAAGAATTGGAAGAGGAAGAATATGTTCATGGATTTGATCACTGCTTTGGAGTTAGTTTGAAGTCTTAGCTTCAAGAAACTAAGTGAACGACTTCTAAAATCAAGGCGTGATGGTTGGGGAAGGTGTTCTGAGTAACAATGGAAGACCTAATTGATTTGTGTCTCAAAGCAAAACCTTCATACCAGGCTATCCTATTTGTAGCCACTTTATTAGCAGTGCTTCCCCTTAGGGTGGGCAATGTTGCTGCCAGAAGTAACTGCATTTTGGATGGACTTTTCCAGCTTCCTCAACAGAATTATCAGGCTGGAGACCTCATCATTGCAGGAATTATTTCTCAGAGCTTCTTCATTGCTAGTCCTATAACTTTCACAACACACCCCACTTTTCAAGAGTCTGAAGATCACCTGTAAGTGTTTGTGTTTTATTAGGATCATTATTCCTATCAGCCTTATAAATAGTAGACATATTCTCGCATAGCAGGATCTAATGGGTGTTAGGTTCAGAGAAATGAACAATGCCATCATAAGCTTTTCTTTTCCTCTGCCATGTGACTTAGAATAACTTTATTGTCACTTTGAATGTACACTAATTGGCATACAGTAAAATGAAAATTTGTTGCATACAGCTCTCAAAGGATCACCATCTCCAATATACACTACATAAACATGACAAAATGAATACATACATACATATGTACATACATACATACATAGAAAATTATACATATACCCACATATATTATATGACCCAGAGAAACAACACAGTCTAGTTCAGATGTATACATATACATGGTGAGAAAAATGAATCTTGTAAGTTTACCAGACAGATGGCATAGAGAACAAAGCAGTTACAGATTCTGGTAGTCCTGCTAGAAATATTTCAAAACCTCCTCCCAGAGGGGAGCAACAGAAACAGATGGTGAAGTGGGTGTGTGGGGGTCTCTAACAATGCTTTGAGCTCTAAGCACATAGTGCTTATAAGCAGTATCCTGAATAACAGGAAGCGAGCTTCCTATAATCTTCTCCGCTGTCCTTATCACTCTCTGTATGGACTTTCTATCTGAGGCACTGCTGCCACCAAACCAAACAGTGATGCAGTTTGTTAAAACCCTCTCAACATCCCATCTCCCGGTTCGCGCCCATAGAGAGGGCCTACTCAGGGTGCCGTCGGCTAGACAGTGGCGGCTGGCGGTCCCCAGGGGTAGAGCCTTCTCAGTTGGGGTGCCCACCCTCTGGAATCAACTCCCCTTGGAGCTCCAACTAGCGCCTGACCTTCGCACCTTCCGCTGGGAATTAAAAACTTGGCTTTTCAAATCCCTTGACCTGGTCTGATGACGGGGTTTTAAGGGTTTTAATGGGTTAATTTTAAACTTTTTAGATTTTAGTCTTTATTTTTATTGTGGCTTGTGTTTTATTGTTGTGAGCCGCCCTGAGTCCATTGTGAGATAGGGCAGCATATAAGCAGAATAAAATAAAATAAATAAATAAATAAATTGTGTCTCTGTGGAAAGTGACCAGGACAGAAGGAGAAAGATGTGCTCTCCTCATCTTATTCAGGAAATGCAGATGCTAATTTGCACACTTCACTAAGGATGATGTGTGGAGAGACCAATTCAAATTGTTAGTTATCTGCACCCCATACTTAATACTGTTGACTACCTCTACAGCTGCAGCCTTGATCCTGAGTGGAGTATGACTATGCTGGCTCTTTCTAAAATCGACAATGATCTCCTTTATTTTATTAACATTTAGAACCAGGTTACCTTTATTGTACCAGTCCACCAGAACCTTCACCCCTTCTGTTAGAGAAAAAATATTTCTCTATAGCTGTGCCTATTGATGGCTTTTGGAATGTACAGATGCATGGGCCAATCAGAGGGCAGCTAGTGTGTTTGAATCTCCCGGGCCCTCCCCTAACTGTCACAGTTAACAGTGAAAAAGGTGATTCTTAACAGAAACCCTTGCTCTTCAGTTTGGTGTTCAGTTTGCTCTTCTGTCTAGTATTGTATTGTCTTATAGGATCTTCAGTTAGATAACTGTGAGCGGTTTGAAAGTCCATCAGAAGAGCAGTTCTGTGGTATATTGTGGTATTTCTTCTGAGGAAGAATATTCATAGATAGCATAGCTTACAGAGAATAGATATAACTGACAGTATAATTTATAATAGTAACAGTGATGCTTATTAATTGTATATATATTATTATGTTTTTATTGTGTAAATAAAAACATTTGCTGTAGGCTGCTTCAGAGGCTCATTTGTTTAAGTAGAGCTTCATAGAAATAGAGGTTCACGGTTTATTGATTTATTAACCTCCACAACACCTTCCCTATAAGCATTTTCATTGTCATCCCAGATAAGACCCACCACTGCCATGTCATCCACATATTCCACAATATGATTCATAGCAGATTTGACACAGCAGTCATGGGTCATCAAGGTGAACAGTAGCGGATTCAGGACTCAGCCCTGTGAGGAACCTGTACTCAAGGAGATAGAGTAGGAAACTTTACACACACTAGGGCCTATCAATAAGGAAATCCAGTGGATGATGAGACTCATGTGGCTGATGAGATTCCCTGCAATTTTTTTTTCTAGAAATGCTACCAAGGTTAGGGAATTGAAATGAATACAAAAATTAACTTGAGGTTTCACTTGTGTAGGATTGGTACGGATGTCTACCTGTCACTTTTAAAAACTGTTGTGTAATGTTCTTGCACTATATCCACAGTGTGATATAGTAATTCATTATTCATGCATTTTAGCTCATAGAGTTACTATTCATAGGTATTCCACCTTAGAGTTCTGCTTTCCTTGGAAACAAGTCCAAATATGCAGTGTGCCAATGCAATCCTAGGTTACATTAACAGAGGGATAGAATCAAGGCCATGTGAAGTATTGATACCACTCTATAAAGTCTTACTAAGATCACATTTAGAATATTACATCCAATTTTGGACACTATATTATTAAAAAAGATATTGAGGTTCTGGTAAGAATGCAGAGAAGAGAAACAAAGATAATTAGGGGCCTGAAGCTGATACAGATGAAGAATGGTTGCAGGAATTGGGTATATCTAGTCTAGTAAAGAGAAGGCCTAGATATGTGATAACAGCGTTCCAATATTTAAGTGGCTGCCACAAAGAAGAGAGCATCAACCTATTGTCCAAAGTACCTGAAGGCAGGAGAAGAAGATAGAAACTAAGATAGATAGATAGATAGATAGATAGATAGATAGATAGATAGATAGATAGATAGATAGATAGAGATAGATAGATAGATAGATAGATAGATAGATAGATAGATAGATAGATGATAGATAGATAGTAGTAGGAATTTCCTGACAGTTAGAACAATTAATCAGTGGATCAACTTGCCTCCAAAGTTGTGGGTGCTCCATCATTGGAAGCTTTTAAAAAGAGACTGGACAGCCATTTGTCTGGAATGGTATAGGGTCTCCTACTTGAGTAGGGAAGGGACTAAAAGACTCCAACTCTGCTATTCTGTTATCTGTTATTGTTTGGCATTGGCAGATAACTTTTTGGTCTGGAGGCATCATGAGTCATTGTTCCTAACTGATGTTTGTTAAAACTCCAACCTTCAAATTTATACGGAATACCTTCTCCTAGCGACAGCATCTCTTTCCAGAATTTTTCTAGGACGACATTAGCAAATGTATACTAATCTCAGATTCTGTACCAGTGTTGTAAAAAAAATATTTTAATTTCAGTATAATATACATAGGCACATGTAATGGCTGGGAAGTATTCTCTGAATTGTATCAATTTTTTTTTCTTCTTAGTATAAGCATTGTGAGTTAGAGGAAAAAATAATTATCATTGCAGGATATTTGTTCAAATTTACCAGCACATCCTAGCCTTGGAATTTGCTATAAAGGAGATCAATGAAAATGCTCAGATCTTACCAAATATTACCCTGGGTTTTCAGATCACAGATAGCAACTTCATTCCAAGGGGGACCTATCTGGCTTCAATGGCCATTCTCTTCACTAAGGACAGATTGATTCCGAATTACAAGTGTGGCAAGGAAGTGAATGCAGTGGCAGTTATTGGTGGACCAATTCCTGATGACTCTATTTTCATGGCCAGAATTCTGAGCACTTTCAAGATTCCCCAGGTAAGGAGGAATGTCTTGATGCATGAGCATTCAATTACCTACCTCCACTTCTACCTTCATCTCCACCTCTATCTCCATTTGCAACTCCATCTTGATCTTGATTAGGAGATTGGAGGCTAAAACATATGAAGAATGGTTGCAGGAACTGGGTATGTCTAGTTCGATGAAAAGAAGGGGTGACATGAAAGCAGTGTTCCAATATCTCAGGGGCTGACACAAAGAAGAGGGAATCAAGCTCCCCAATTCTGTCCTAGCAGTGTCACTGCCTGAAAGAGCAACAAATATGCAATTAGGAAAAAGTCAAAATTAGCAGAAACCATTTCAGAGAGTCTGTGGGATGTATTCTCTGCAGTCATCAAGAGGGAGTTAACTTTGATTGGAAAATAAGAAGAGAATATAAAAGGATGGAGGCTAAAACGTATGAAGAATGGCTGCAGGAACTACGTATGTCTAGTTTAATGAAAAAAGGACTAGGGGAGACATGATAACAGTGTTCCAATATCTCAGGGACTGCCACAAAGAAGAGGGAGTCAAGCTATTCTCCAAAGCACCTGAAGGCAGGACAAAAAGCAATGGGTGGAAACTAATCAAGGAGAGAAGCAACTTAGAACCAAGGAGAAATTTCCTGACAGTTAGAACAATTAATCAGTGGAACAACTTGCTTCCAGAAGTTGTGAGTGCTCCAACTCTGGAAGTTTTTAAAAAGAGATTGGATAACCATTTGTCTGAAGTGATGTAGGGTTTCCTGCCTAAGCAGGGGGTTGGAACAGAAAACTTCCAAGGTCCCTTCCAACTCTTCTCTTCTCTTCTCTTCTCTTCTCTTCTCTTCTCTTCTCTTCTCTTCTCTTCTCTTCTCTTCTCTTCTCTTCTCTTCTCCTCTCCTCTCCTCTCCTCTCCTCTCCTATCCTATCCTATCCTATCCTATCCTATCACCACCTCCATTTGCAACTCCATCCTTTTTCTACCAAGAGAGATGAAGATTTGTTCCATTTCACTTCAACCAACTCTCCTTGTCCTCTTATTATATTTTTATGTAATCCTTAATCTCTCCAGCTTTCATATGGCTCAGCTCCAGTCCTGAAGGAAAAAAACCAAGAAGTTTTCTTCCACCGAATGTTTCCAAATGGGAATTATCAGTACAAAGGGGTCTTGCAATTGCTGTTGCATTTTGGGTGGACATGGATTGGCGTGATTTTTCTAAATTATGAAAACGGAGAAAGGTTATTATGGAACGTGCTCCCTATGTTTTCCCAGAGTGGGATTTGCTTTGAGTTCATACAAGAATTGCCTGCCATAGATTTCTCAACCGGCTTTGGAAGAATTATAGCACGGTTTTTGGAAATATACAAAGTTGTGGTCAATGGTATGGTAAACGTTGTCTTCTTTCATGGAGAAATTCAGAGCATTCTGATGTTGAGACTGCTCCCATGGGTTGCAGATATTGCGAGGTTACCAAAACAGAAAAAAGGGATAGTCTGGATTATGGTAGCCCAGGTGGAATTCACTTTCTTTTCCTTTCAAAGATATATGCAAATTGATATCCTTCATGGAGCTTTCTCCCTTGCAATTCACTCCAAGGAGGTGGTGGGCTTCCAAAGATTCCTTCGGATGAGAAAACCTATCTCAGAAGTAGCAGATGACTTTATCAGAGGATTCTGGAAGGAAGTCTTTCTGTGTTCTTTCCCTGATTCCTTCTCAGGAGGGACAGCTAAAAGGATCTGCACTGGAGAGGAGAAGCTGGAGTCGGTTCCTGGTTCTGTATTTGAAATGAGCATGACAGGCCATAGCTATAGTGTCTACAATGCAGTCTATGCTGTGGCCCATGCATTGCATGACATGCAGTCTTCAAATTGGAATGGTCCAAATCAGAACCTTCAGAATGACCAACTGTGGCAGGTAATCTCTTGAAATCCCTACACATAATGTCACTGCCCCTGCTTAGTCAAAGCTCTGTTCTCTTCATAGTATGACGAAACTGAGAAGTAAAATAACTTTCTGTTCCCGTATAGTGAGTCTTTAGGTGTAAGGTAAAGGTAAAGGTAAAGGTAAAGGTAAAGGTAAAGGTAAAGGTAAAGGTAAAGGTAAAGGTTCCCCTTGCACATATGTGCTAGTCATTCCTGACTCTAGGGGGCGGTGTTCATCTCCATGTCAAAGCCAAAGAGCCAGCACTGTCCGAAGACGTCTCCGTGGTCATGTGGCCGGCATGACTAAACACCAAAGGCTCATGGAACACTGTTACCTTCCCACCAAAGGTGGTCCCTATTTTTCTACTTGCATTTTTTACCTGCTTTCAAACTGCTAGGTTGGCAGAAGCTGGGACAAGTAGCGGAAGCTCACCCCGTTACGTGGCACTAGGGATTCGAACCGCTGAACTGTCAACCTTTTGATTAACAAGCTTAGTGTCTTAGCCACTGAGCCACCATGTCCCCTTCTTTAAGTATAGTGAATTCAAATCCTGGTTTGACAGAATTCAAATCTCCACAGGAGCTTAAATCCTAGTAAAAACTTGAACATACACTACTAAAATAACCAATAAAGGCTATATATATACACCTGACAAGTTTTAGAACAGGGGTGTCAAACTCAATGTGCTTAGATCTGGCCTGCAGGACCAGCCTGGAAATAGCAAAGGACCAGCCCACACTGCCTCTGCTAGCAAAAACTTTGGCCAGCAGGGTGTTGCAGGCCATCCCATCTCCTCCCCCACATCTACACACACACACACACACACACACACACACACACACACACACACTGGTCCATGGAGGACAGCTACAATGCTGATCTGGGCCTCCAAGAAATCCAGTTTGAGAAGAACAAAACTGATTAAATGGTACATCCTAATGAGCAGTAGTGATAACCAGGGATGGGCTGCTGGGGGTTCGCAGGGGTTCAGGAGAACCTCTAGCTAAGATTCTGTGCAGTTTGGAGAACCCCCAAATCCCACTCCTGGCTGACCCCACCCAGGAGTCCCCATGCAGCCCATTTTGGATGCAGGTAAGTGCAGGGCACGCACGGAATCTCAGGGCAGGCGAAAAATGGACCTACCAGAAGTTTCGCCCTCCCAGAGGCTCGAGGAAAGCCTCCGGAGTCCATGGAGGGCAAAAATGCAGCCCCCCTGCTATGGTGCAGGAGGCCGACTACGCCACACCCACCATGGCCACTCCCACCCAGCAACCAGGCAGAGAACCCCTTGCTAAAATTTTTGAAGCCCACCCCTGGTGATAACCGGTGACCTTCTGTTGTCACTCAACCAGCAGGTGCCCATTAGAACACAAGATTTTTTAAAAAATGAGGGAAAAAAATATTACAACATTTAATAGAAATTTAAACAAATAAATAAATAAATAATACAAGCTCTATCTCTGGAATACTGTGTATAACACAGTGATGCAAATACAAAAGGGTCTACGATTTCCATTTACAGGTGAAACTCGAAAAATTAGAATATCGTGCAAAATTTCATTTATTTCAGTAATGCAACTTAAAAGGTGAAACTAATATATGAGATAGACTCATTACATGCAAAGCAAGATAGTTCAAGCCTTGATTTGTCATACTTTTGATGATTATGGCTTACAGCTCATGAAAACCCCAAATTCACAATCTCAGAAAATTAGAATATTGTCAAAAGGTTCCATATTCTAGGCTCAAAGTGTCCCACTCTAATCAGCTAATTAAGCCATAACACCTGCAAAGGGTTCCTGAGCCTTTAAATGGTCTCTCAGTCTGGTTCAGTAGGAATCACAATCATGGGAAAGACTGCTGATCTGACAGTTGTGCAGAAAACCATCATTGACACCCTCCATAAGGAGGGAAAGCCTCAAAAGGTAATTGCAAAAGAAGTTGGATGTTCCCAAAGTGCTGTATCAAAGCACATTAATAGAAAGTTATGTGGAAGGGAAAAGTGTGGAAGAAAAAGGTGCACAAGCAGCAAGGATGGAGAGGATTGCCAGGAAAAGGCCATTCAAAAGTGTTGGGGACTTTCACAAGGAGTGGACTGAGGCTGGAGTCAGTGCATCAAGAACCACCACACACAGACGGATCCTGGACATGGGCTTCAAATGTCGTATTCCTCTTGTCAAGCCGCTCCTGAACAACAAACAACATCAGAAGCGTCTTACCTGGGCTAAAGAAAAAAAGTCATCTTTTCTGATGAGAGCAACTTTTGCATCTCATTTGGAAACCAAGGACCCAGAGTCTGGAGGAAGAATGGAGAGGCACACACTGCAAGATGCTTGAAGTCCAGTGTGAAGTTTCCACAGTCTGTGTTGATTTGGGGAGCCATGTCATCTGCTGGTGTTGGTCCACTGTGCTTCATTAAGTCCAGGGTCAATGCAGCTGTCTATCAGGAGATTTTGGAGCACTTCATGCTTCCTTCCGCAGACGAGCTTTATGGGGATGCTGACTTCATTTTCCAGCAGGACCTGGCACCTGCCCACACTGCCAAAAGTACCAAAACCTGGTTCAATGACCATGGGATTACTGTGCTTGATTGGCCAGCAAACTCGCCTGACCTGAACCCCATAGAGAATTTATGGGGCATTGCCAGGAGAAAGATGAGAGACATGAGACCGAACAATGCAGAAGAGCTGAAGGCCGCTATTGAAGCATCCTGGTCTTCCATAACACCTCAGCAGTGCCACAGTCTGATAGCATCCATGCCATGCCGCATTGAGGCAGTAATTGATGCAAAAGGGGCCCAAACCAAGTACTGAGTACATATGCATGCTTATACTTTTCAGAGGTCCGATATTGTTCTATGTACAATCCTTGTTTTATTGATTTCATGTAATATTCTAATTTTCTGAGATTGTGAATTTGGGGTTTTCATGAGCTGTAAGCCATAATCATCAAAATTATGACAAATCAAGGCTTGAACTATCTCACTTTGCATGTAATGAGTCTATCTCATATATTAGTTTCACCTTTTAAGTTGCATTACTGAAATAAATAAACTTTTGCACGATATTCTAATTTTTCGAGTTTCACCTGTATATTCATTCATCGTCTCTCCTTGCGGTCTTTTAAAGGCGCTCATGTTCTAAATCTCAATGGATACTTTTCTGTCTCTGCCTTGTCTTTTCATTCATATTTGAAGTACAACAATTGATCAGTTTAGGGTCATATTTCATGTGAGCAATTCCAGAGTCAACATGTATATTTCTGCAACTGGCAAGACAGAGAATAGAGAAAATAAGGCATGTGAGTTATGTCATGACAATATTTGGAGTTGATTAATATGTAGATAGATCTGGTCTGATAAACAAAGATAAGGAACAGGTGATATAATCTCAGAGAGAACTAGTTATATTTTGATATCTCATCTAAGGGTTGGGATGGAGAGGGTGTCAAAAATAGATCTTCAAGGGGACATAAATTGGACCCATGTTTAGAATGCTGGACCTATCTACTTCTTCTGCAGATATCAATTACTTAAACCAGATAAACTCATACTTTACATTGGTATTACAGAAAAGTTAAAGAACTTACCCAGCTATTGAATGAATGCTCCAAAGACCATTTACCATTGACTATGCAGTCTGAGTGTAATGGGACATCCTGCCGTATGGAGATGCTTAATTATTAAAACTATGCATAAAGAAATAACAACAGATATGTATATCCTGTAAATGATCAACTCTGTATTAATTATCAATGACCAATGACCAATTTGTGTGTTTTTTTTTAAAAAAATGAGTTTTTCTATTTCAACTTAGCTCCATCATTATCTAAGAAGAGTCTCATTCAACAATAATGCTGGAGACAAAATTTCCTTTGATTCAAATGGAGAATTATTGGCTGGATTTGATATTATCAATTGGATCACATTCCCAAATCTGTCATTTAACAAGATAAAAGTAGGAAAGGTGGATCCCTTTGCTTCTGAAAATAACTGTTTCACAACTTTGGTAGATACTTTCACATGGCCCACTGAGTTTAATCAGGTGAGGATGTACTTTAGAACTTTAACTTTAGAATAACTTTATTGTCACTTTAAATGTACACTCCAAATTTTGGGTTTAGACAATTTAGAACTACGCCGACTTCAGTCTGACCTAAGCATAGTACATAAAATTATCTGCCACAATGTACTTCCTGTCAATGACTACTTCAATTTCAACCACAACAATACATGAGCAAGTAATAGATACAAACTCAAGGTAAACCATTCCAAACTCGATTGCAGAAAATATGACTTCAGTAACAGAGTGGTCAATGCCTGGAATGCACCACCTGACTGTAGTTTCTTCCCCAAACCCCCAAAACTTCAACCTTGAACTGTCTACTGTTGACCTCACCCCATTCCTAAAAGGTCTGTAAGGGCATAAGTGCACCAGCGTGCCTACCTAATATTCCTTTTTTACTTACTCTTTTCATGTATTCAAATTATGTTTCAACTTTTACCTGTTATCTTATATATGCTTGACAAAATAAACTTATGATTTATGACTTATAACCACATATATTATGACACAGAGAAACAACATAGTCTAGTTCAGATATATACATGTACATGGCAAGAAAAATGAATCTTGCAAGTTTACCAGAATAGGGAACAAAGCTGTTACAGAATCTGGTAGTCCTGCCAGAAATACTTTGAAACCTCCTCCCAGAGGGGAGCAACAGAAACAGGTGTAAAGTGGGTGTGTGAGGTCTTTAACAATGCTTCAAGCTCTAAGTACATGGCTCTTATAAGCAGTATCCTGAATAACGTAGATGGAACTTCCTATAATTTTCTCTACTGTCCTTACCACTCTCTGTATGGACTCTATCTGAGGCACTGCTACCACCAAGTCAAATAGTGATGTAGTTTGTTAAAATGCTCTCAATCATGCCTCTGTAAAAAGTGGCCAGGACAGGAGAAACTACTCTACAATAGTTTATTGTAGAAGTACTGAAGTAGTTCTGTCTATTCCCTGAATTATCCTAAACAATAGAAGTTCTAACAGTCTCTTTTATGCATAATTTTCATGACAAGTG
Organism: Pituophis catenifer annectens; assembly: GCF_029215685.1. Classification (NCBI taxonomy): domain Eukaryota; kingdom Metazoa; phylum Chordata; class Lepidosauria; order Squamata; family Colubridae; genus Pituophis; species Pituophis catenifer. The sequence goes on along the minus strand of NW_027256885.1, from coordinate 29,802,852 downwards.
AGGCTAAGTGAGGCTTTATTACCTCACACACAAAGTCACTGACCAGGGCCTAGGACAATTCAGCATAGCCAACTCATGGTGCGACAACTTGCTACAGACAACTCGTCACAGACAACTCACTGCAGGTTAAGAGTTACACTAATGTTGAAAAAATTGTGGAATATAAACATTTAAAAAGGATGCAAAAAGAAGGACAAAGTGAAATGTGAATGACATAAATTATTTTTTTTTAAATTATGTTAAATACTTACATTGAATTGTTGAATTGCCCTGCAGTGAATTGTCCCATGGTGAGTTGAGCATGGCGAGTTGGCTGCGGCAAGTTGGCCGTACCAAGATGTCCCATTCAACACTGACATTTGTCAAAACAGAAACTTATATCCTTGCTCCTGACCAATCAATATGATGGATATTGTTTAGAATATTTAGAAATATTTGCTAAAACTTAAAATATCTTCTGCTTTCTTGACCCACAGATCCAACCTCTTTCTCTGTGTAACAATAAATGTGACTTCCGGTTTGCTCTCCGTCGCTGCCAGACGGTCCCTTGGGACCGCCATCCCCATTGCCTGTAAAGAGCCGCCTTTACAACTGAAAGGCGGCTCGAAAAACTCCATTTCCACAAGGAAATGTGTGATAGAGCAGGTGAGGGCAGGTAGAGCTCTCTGCGAAGTCCCCAGAGTTTTTTTTTTTTACTCTTGGGGACGAAGCAGATGAGGCTCTCTATTTCCCTCGCCGCCGCTCTGGGCTTTGGGAGACCTCTGCCTTTTTGCAGAGCCAGGCAACGAGAACATGCCTTTTAAAGAAAATTAACAGATTGTTCAATTAAAGAGGATGAGATCTGGACCTGTGACCCTAACTCGCAAGTATTTTTACTTACTTTATAAAAGATATTGAAGAAAGGAAAAAAGAATTTTAAAATGGCGACTGCTGAGGCTTGAGAAGGGAAAGCTGAAAGGGAAAGTCCTTCCGTCTCTCAACAAGCCACAAAGTAGCGGAATAAATACTGTTGGTTACAATTGAGAAGAAAAAGTTCTACTTTTATGTTTTCTTTTTTCTGGAGATCTAATACTGATCTTGTTTGGAAAGAAGTTTTCTTTTCTTAAAAAAGAGTTTGTCTGTGTGGAAGGATGGTGTTTAATTTAACAAAGCCAGACAAACAAGCAGCGGGGGGGGGATTCCCCCATTTACAAACTACGTGAACAAGTTTTAAACCTACAGACTCAGAAAAATGATTTTAATTTAATTGAATTTCTCTTGGAGGAGATGGTAAGAAGGGATGAGATTGTGAACCAGAATCTTGAAAAATTTAAGCAGGAAATTAAAGAGTTGATACAATCAAAGTATGATAATTTGCAACGAAAGATTTCAACAGTGACTAAAGGTTTTTCAGAAATTGTTATAAAGTTAGATACAGATATTAAGTTATTAGAGTCTAAAATGGAGGAAGTTGATGACAAGATTTATAATTTGGATAATAAAATACAAAGAATTGAAAATGATTTGATAAATACTCAAGACAATAGTTTAGAAGAAAAAATTAAAACGGAAGTGGATCATAAGACTTGTAATGTAGAAAATATAAAACAACGGATTGAAAAAGAAGTTTTAATGATGCAACACAACTTTACAGAATTTGCGATCAGAATGAGAGGATTACAAGAAAATAATAGAAATGATTTAAGGAAAATATCTGCTGAAATTCTGGCTGGGATTTTAAAGGTTCATCCTGAGGAAGTATTTTGCAGGATTGATAGAATCTACAGAGTAAATTCTTGGATTGCAAAGCAAAGGCAACTACCTAGAGATGTGGTGATCTATTTTACAGACAAAGAAATAAGAAATAATATTGTGCAAAAATCTTTTAATTCTACTTTACAATTGTATGGAAGAAAGATTTGGATATATAAAGAGTTACCGCCTAAGATGTTAGCAGATAAAAAGAAATTCGGATTCCTGGTGACTGAGCTTAAAAAACAAAATATTTTATTTAGGTGGGATGTTCCAGTTGGAATAATATTGAGATATCAAGGAGAAAGATACCAATTAAATACCGTTGACAAAGCGGAAGAATTTTATTATAAGACTTTGAAAATGAGTTCAACATCTTCATGCACAACACAAGATAAGCAGAAGGAGCTGGAAATAATGGAAAAACTTCGAGCTACAGAGGTTTTGGTAGATGAATCGCCTTTGGATCCTTTAGATGTTTCAGTTGGACTACCTATAAATAAGAGAGAAGCGGTGTTGGATTCTAATGTGATGATTCATCAAGTCACAGACAAGCATGGAAATCAATCAGTTGATATACAACTTATAGAAAAGAAACTTGAATGGCGATCTAAGCCACAAAAGCAAAACCAACAAGATCAAGTTATAGATCAGAATGAAAACCGAACAGTTGATATACAACTCATAGAAAGGAAACCAGGATGGAGATCAAACCCACAAAAAGTTAAGAAAAAAAGAAATAGGTCTCACAAAAATAAAAACTTTTAATTTAGGCAACAGCGAAGCCAGTTATCTAAAAGATGATTGAATACATGAAAAGACAGTGGTGGCGAAGTATTGGTTAATATCATCCTGAGGAGAGTGACAGATCTCTGCAATGCCGTATTTTTTGGGATGTGAAAAGGGCCTTAAACTGTTGGATTGGAACTATCTATTTGGATTCTTTGATAAATGTATTACGTTTATGATGAGTTATATGGCAAGAGAGCTATGATGGGGCACGCAGAAGATCTGGTTATTATCCCATTATGATGGTTGGAATTAATAATCCTGAAGGAAACCACTATTACAGATACTATATGGAATATAATTATAATGTCACTCGGGTGGTTGTTTTTCTTTTTTTTTATATACATACATACATGAAGATATCTATTATTGATGGGGGCAGATGATAACTGAGGATTCCGAATATTCTGTTGGAATTAGGATGTGATGTTACCCTAATACGGATGATGGAGTCAACAATCCAGTTTAAAGACATTATAGAAGATATTATATGGAATATAAGTTTAAAGTCATTGATTTTATCTACATAAGGGATATCTTTTTTTTCCCCCTAGTTAGGTGGGTAGAAGAATAAAGATATTAAGAATTGTTATTTTGTAGGAAAGTGGGTGGAGATAGGTTAGCTTATTGATGGTTTAGTTTAAGAAAAGGGAAATCTAAGAGATATATTTATGGGAGTGGAGTAGACTAGGAGTTGAATATAAGTAAAATCAGGATTTATTATATAGTTTTATAGTGGAAGGCTGCTTTGAAATGTTATATTATTATATATAAAAGATTAAATATTAAATTAGGATTTATTATATAGTTTTAGTGGAAGGTTGTTATGAAATGTTATATTAATATATATAAAAGGTTTGACTTAAGAGATATATGTATGGGGGAGGAGAAAAAGGGCAGATTATTGCTAAATCAGAACGTTATTTTGAAATGTATAGTAAAAGGGGGATATAATAATATTATTAGAAAGAAAGGGTCAGTATTTGGGGGATGGAGTAAGGGAATGGTAAAGTATTATACAATCTGTTATGAATTTGGATTTTACTATGAAGAAGTCACAGGGGGAGGGGTGGTGAGGGGGGGTTAGGGAGGAGGGGGGAGAAAAAAGGGGGAAAAATTTGTATTTGAAAAACTTTTTCAATAAAAAAAAAATAAAAAAAATAAATGTAGCCCTGGATATAGAAAATCCACAAAGGAAGGGAAGCCATTTTGCTGCTACGATTGTCTTCAATGTCCACTTGGGAAGGTCTCTCAGCAACAGGGTAAGAAATGTCATGGAACTAGCTTCCAGAGTTTATTGCTTGTCCTTTGCTTAAAGTTTTGATTATGATTCCTCAACGTAGAAGACTCAAAGCAGGTACATTAGATTATAACATCTCAAATACAATGCAGATTGTGAATTTTGAGAGTTGGAATCCCAAATATCAAGGAAGGGTCCAAAATCTTCTGGGCAGTGGAAGTGGATTAAATATAAAATAATTTTAAAAATCTGATGAACTTTATTCTGTGAAATCCAGAGAAGAATCCAGAGATAACTTATTTATTTATTTTCTTGTTTGTTTGTTTATTATATTTACAGTGTATCCATCTCCCACATAGATTGATTCTCCAAAGAGTAATACAGTATTACCTCACATGATTAAATATATGGAGTACTTTTGTTAAACTAATATATTTTTTGCAATGAGTTTCTATTTATTTTATGAGGCATTATTTTAAATTGCTCAATGATTGAAATAAAGAAGAAATGAAAAATATACTTTCTAATAGTTTCTTTACTAATTATTTATTTATTGTGTGCCTTTGAGTCAGTCTTGACTCCTACTTAGTGGTTAGCCATTGCCTCGCTTCTAGGGCTAAGACAGAATGGCTGGTTCAAGATTATCTAGTGGGCTTTATGCCTAGGTAGGACTATAACTCACAGTATTCCAGTTTCTAGCCTTGTTTAATTACTTCTAATAAAAATAAGAAAGACTGATTCAAACAGATAAATCTATCTATCTATCTATCTATCTATCTATCTATCTATCTATCTATCCTAATCTAATCTAATCTAATCTAATCTAATCTAATCTAATCTAATCTAATCTAATCTAATCTTTTTTTCCTCCAGACTCAGGTGATTGCTCCCCGTGTCCAGAAGGTTCCTATGCAAACCATAACCAGGATTCATGTATCCCTAAAGATGTACACTTCTTGTCATATAATGAACCCCTGGGAGTTGTTTTAGTCATGCTTGCTGTCTGTTTTTCTTTCATCACAACTTGTGTGCTTTGGATCTTTGTTAAGTACCAAGATACCCCAATTGTCAAGGCCAACAATCGAAACCTCACCTACCTACTCCTCATTGCCCTCCTGCTCTCCTTCATTTGTGTTTCTCTGTTCATTGGTCATCCCAACAATGTGATGTGTCTCTTTCAACAACCTGCTTTTACTATCATCTTCTCTGTGGCAGTCTCTTGTGTGTTAGCCAAAACCATCATTGTGGTGTTAGCTTTCATGGCCACCAAACCTGGATCAAACATGAAAAAATGGGTGGGAAAAGATTTGGCAAACTCAATTGTTATTTCTGGCACCTTAATTCAAGCCATGATTTGCAATGTTTGGCTGACAACCTCTCCTCCATTTCTTCATTTTGATGTACACTCCTTATCTGAAGAAATCATCTTAGAATGCAATGAAGGTTCAACTATAATGTTCTATTGTGTCCTGGGATTCATGGGGTTGTTAGCCACAATTAATTTTATGGTGGCTTTCTTTTCTAGAAAATTACCTAACAGTTTCAATGAAGCCAAATTTATTACTTTCAGTATGTTGGTCTTTTGCAGTGTTTGGTTGTCCTTACATAAGCACCAAAGGAAAATACACAGTGGCTGTGGAGATCTTCTCCATTTTGGCTTCTAGTTTTGGATTATTGGGCTTCATCTTTTTCCCCAAGTGCTTTATCATTCTGATGAGGCCAGAACTGAATGACAAGAAGCAACTCTTAAAGGGGAACATTAAAACAAGTCAAAATTGATGACCCCTCTGAAGAAGATATAGAATAGAATTCTTTATTGGCCAAGTGTGATTGGACACACAAGGAATTTGTCTTTGGTGCATATGCTCTCAGTGTACATAAGGAGAATAAAATACATTCATCAAGAATAAAAAGATACAACACTTAGTGGTAGTCAAGGTTACTAATAAGCTATCAAATCGTACTAGGAAACAAATAAAAACAATATAATTGAAAGATACAAGCAACATGGTTATAGTAATAAGTGGGAAGAGATAGATACTAGTAAGGAAGAGAAGAATAATAGTAATACAGTCTTAGTAAATTATTTGACAGTGTTGTGGGAATTAGTTGTTAAGCAGAATGATGGCGTTTGGGAAAAAACTGTCCTTGTGTCTAGTTGTTCTGTTGTGTAGTGCCCTATAGTGTCTTTTTGAAGGTAGAAGTTGAAACAGTTTATGTCCAGGATGTGAGGGGTCTGTAGATATTTTCACAACCCTCTTTTTGATTCGTGCAGTATACAGATCCTCAATGGAAGGCAGGTTGGTAGCAATTGTTTTTTCTGCAGTTCTAATTACCCTCTGAAGTCTGTGTCTGTCTTGTTTGATTGCAGAGCCAAACCAGACAGTTATGGAGGTGCAGATGACACACTCAATAATTCCTCTGCAGAACTGCATTGGCAGCTTTTTGGGCAGTTTGAGGTTTGGGAGTTTGTGCAGAAAGAACATTCTTTGTTGTGCTTTTTTGATGACGTTTTTGATGCTAGGTGTCCATTTTAAGTCTTGAGATATGATAGAACCTAGAAACTTGAAGGACTCTACTGTTGATACTGTGTTGTCTATTATTGTAAGAGGTGGTAGTATAGGAGATTTTCTTATAAAATCCACCACCATTTCTACAGTTTTGAGTGTATTTAGCTCAAGATTGTTCTGGTTGCACCACAAGGCTAGTTGTTCAACCTCCCATCTGTATGCAGATTCATTGTTGTCTTGAATGAGACCAATCACTGTTGTATATATGTAGTTAAATCCCATTCCATAAGAGAGGCATTGAAATGAAATTGTTCTTAAGTCTGTGAATAAACACCTTGAGTCATAAAACTGACTCCAAACAACGGATTAAACTTACTCCTATCCCCATTTCTCTTCTTCTTTAAATTAAATCCCAACTGGAGAGATATTGAGGCTTATTCTTTTTTATAACCAACAGGCTATGTTATTTACTTGGTTAGAAAGATTAGAATTTTGATTAATTTACTCTAAGTTATTTTTTCTTATTTTATATTTTACCAATAATATTCTTAATTCAGAAACTTTTTCTGAATTAAGAATTAATTCAGAATACACTTTTTCTTTACACCATTAATAATGAGCTTTATTACTCCTCATCTAAATTGTATCCCTAGATTAGGTCAAACTTTGTTCATACTTAATAATATGTGAGAAGTTATTATTATTATTAAAGGAACTATTCCCTACTTCAGTGGTCTCCAACCTTTGCAGCTTGGCAGCCTGGTTGGGGGAGACGGGAACTGGACTGCATGAGCGGCAGGTCAGCATGCATGCATGCATGCACACAGCCCTTCCGTGAGTGGTGGGTGGGCGCACATGCACACAGTCCTTGCACAAGTCATGAGCCAGTGCGAGCGGGGGGCTGGTGTGCACACACTTGCAAAGACAGATGCAAATTGCACACTTATGTCTCTCAAGGCTGTATCCCAGGGTTACCCACAGCAGCCAGAGGGGAGTGACCTAAACAACCCGTGAAATTGCTCCATTGGTGAATGTGATTGATGACACACCCTGGGGGAGGGGGGAAACAGGGTCATAATTGGAGCATAAATTACATAGGATCGGAGCTGGCTTCACTTGGGAATGTGCCGACATGAAGTTCCTAAAAAATAACTGGATTTCTTTTGAAGCTTGGCTCGAGACGCATGATTTAATGAGGGCATCCGTCAGAACCCTGACACAATGAGCATCAAGCTTGCCAAAGATTTATTTGCTATTCTTCAAAAGCCCTTTTGGTAATCAAAATGAGTCTGGAAAATGCTGTTAGTCAGTCAACTCATTCTCTCTCTCTGTCTCTTTCTGTCTCTGTCTCTCTCTCTCTCTCTTTCTCTCTCTCTCTCTCTGTTTCTCTCTCTCTCACACACAGAGCATTTGAGCCCTTTGAAGCCTGGAGGTTTATCTGTGTCATTAGGGTCATCTGAGTGGTGCAAATCGGTGTCCTTTCAACAATTCCAAGAAGGCTGCACACCAATTTGCACCACTCAGGCGACCCTGATGACACAGATAAATATCCAGGTGACCTTAACAACCCACTAAAAGAATGCAAATGTCCAGCTGTCTGCAAGGAGTATAAATCCTTCCATTTCCCACCATCCAGTCCAAGCTGAAGAAGTTTCTTGGATGAGAAGCGAAACATCTTCAAAGGAAAGCCTGAAAGTCCAGTTGCCTCTTGAAAAAAAAGCACCTTTGGGACAACACATACAAACATGCACACCCACACCCACATACACACACAAAAAAAACCCCTCATACATCAGCTATATTCATCTGCTCAATAAATAAATGCCTATGCATATCTCATCCTTCTCTTCCTGAAGCTTCAGAATTATAGCAGAATTTTTTCCACTAAAATTTCATGGCTTTTCTACAACAAAAGTACACCTAAGATTCACTAAACATGTTTATTTTTCAGTGTTGCAGAGAATTCTTGGAACCATTGACTCCTTTGTTATTATTAAATTAGCTATAATTATTGTGTCTTCTATTTCTCGTCTTTGGGGAATTTGAATGACTGTATGCAAAAGCTATACAGCGAAGCTGGGGGAAAAATTATAAATAGTCCTTATTCTTTTCTCAGCATGTGCTTTAGGAGCACCCGATTCTGAAATCTTCATCTCCACTTCTCCTTTCTCTCTCTCTCTCTCTCTTTAATTGGATGAGAATGTCATAAAAGTATGTCTTCTCTCTATTAAAAATATGAAATATGGAAGTATTACTACTTTATGGATTCATGTTACTCCCCCAGGTAGCCGGGAGGAACACTGCTATGCAGTGTTTCATCAGAGACCCTATTCCTATACTTCACAAGTATTACGGACCAGGGGATCTTATAATTGGAGGCATCATGTCCCAGATTTATGTGTTTTCAGAGGCCATGAACTTTGACAGACATCCATTTCAGGGCTCTCCGAGTGGTCTTATGTAAGTAGCTAGACTTCAGAACAAAAGAAACTATATCAATGGATACATTATTGTCTTCATTTGGCTGTTGCACCTAATGTTTCCATAATACTGCATAAACAGAGGGATAGACTCAAGATCACATGAAGTGTTAATACCACTTTATAATGCCTTGGTAATGCAACCCTTGAAATACTGCATACAGTTTTGGTCGCCACGATGTAAAAAAGATGTTGAGACTCTAGAAAGAATGCAGAGAAGAGCAACAAAGATGATTAGGGGACTGGAGGCTAAAACATATGAAGAACGGTTGTAGGAACTGGGTATGTCTAGTTTAATGAAAAGAAGGACTAGGAGGAGACATGATAGCAGTGTTCCTATATCTCAGGGGCTGCCACAAAGAAGAGGGAGTCAAGCTATTCTCCAAAGCACCTGAAGGCAGGACAAGAAGCAATGGGTGGAAACTAATCAAGGAGAGAAGCAACTTAGTACTAAGGAGAAATTTCCTGACAGTGAGAACAATTAATCAGTGGAACAACTTGCCTCCAGAAGTTGTGAATGCTCCAACACTGGAAGTTTTTAAGAAGATATTGGATAATCATTTGTCTGAAGTGGTGTAGGGTTTCCTGCCTAAGCAAGGGGTTGGACTAGAAGGACTCCAAGGTCCTTTCCAACTCTGTTATTCTATGAATTCTATGAATACTTGAGAACTAGCATTTCTCTCGTGAGGTCTTCTTCTGGTTCTGCTTCTTGCTCTTCTGGCAGCCTCAACCATTGTTATTTGAAGTAGTTCTCATGAGGTAGGTGTTTGTTTTTTAGTTTTTAGTTTTTAGAAAGTCTAGGATATTTCCACATTTCCTCCACTGCAGTTAATAAAGGCCGCTAGCATGAATATTCTCTAATGTCTGTGCTCAGAAAGCTAAACAAGGTCAGGCTTGGTTGTAGTTTAATGAGAGATTTCCAACAAAGGCAAGACCTGTGAATTAAGCTTCAAGATAAATAGCAATATAGCAATAGCACTTAGACTTATATACCACTTCACAGTGCTTTTACAGCCCTCTCTATGCGGTTTACAGAGTCAGCATCTTGCCCCCAACAATCTGGGTCCTCATTTTACCGACCTCAGAAGGATGGAAGGCTGAGTCAACCTTGAGCCTGGTGAGATTCAATCTGCCAAATTGCAGGCAGCCAGCAGTCAGCAGAAGTAGCCTGCAGTACTGCATTCTAACCATTGTGCCACCACAGCTCTAAATCATAACCCATAGTTCAAAACATTGCCTTCAAAACCAGTTCAAAACTGGTTTTCCCAGTTGCAATGTATGGCTGTGAAAGTTGGACCATAAGAAAGGCTGAGCGCCAAAGAATTGTGGCCTTTGAACTCTGGTGCTGGAGAAGACTCCTGCGAGTCCCTTGGACTGCAAGGCAAACAAATTGGTCAGTCCTAGAGGAGATCAACCCTGACTCTCTTTAGAAAGCCAGATCCTGAAGATGAAAGTCAAATACTTTGGCCACCTAATGAGAAGGAAGAACTCACTGGAGAAGAGCCTAATGCTGGGAACGATTGAGGGCAAAAGAAGAAGGGGATGACAGAGAATGAGGTGGCTGGATGGAGTCACTGAAGCAGTAGGTGTGAGCTTAAATGGACTCCAGAGGATGGTAGAGGACAGGAAGGCCTGGAAGAACATTGTCTATGAAGTCACGATGAGTCGGACATGACTTTGCAACTAACAACAACAACAAAACAATGCCACACAGCAAGTTGATAAAGTCTCCAATGAACATATTTATTGTTCTAGCTTTTATGCTCTCCTCTTTGGCTACTTGGATATCTTAGTGTCCTAGAGAATTTAAAAGATAAATCTCTCATTAGGCAAGAAGCCCCATCATCTTTCTAAAGGGGAACATTGAGAATATTTTTTTTAAGGCTTAGTTTTAGGGTTACAATTATGCTATCAGAATTTTTGAAGATTCCCCCCCCCCCCCCCCAATCCTATATGCCATATAGCATGCTTAGCTTGGGAAGGTTTGGTCTGGAGGTGAATAGATTTAAGTAGACTTACAAGACATGGGCCACTTCGATACACTTTCTTAAATACCTTTAGAAAGGAAGTATAGTCCACGTCCTATTGTGAAAGCATGATTATATTGCACTATGCCATTCTCATTGCGGGATACTGATTCAGACTTACCAACACATCCTGGCTTTGGCATTTGCTATAAAGGAGATCAATCAAAGTCTCCAGCTTTTACCCAATATTACCTTGGGCTTCCATATTTATAATAGTCATTTCAAAGCTCGCTGGACCTATCTTGCTTCATTGGAACTTCTTTTTAGGAAGGGCCAATTCATCCCTAACTACAAGTGTGATGCCAGGAATATTTTGCTAGCAGTCATTGGAGGTGCTCATTCACATGTCTGTCTTCACATGGCAACCATCCTGTCTGTCTTTAAGATGCCACAAGTAAGATCAGATTTTTTAAAAAATTGAGTTGGAAAATCTTGGGTGCCTGATACGACATTAAGGTTTGGTACCTTGATCAGGATGGAGGAGATGCAGGTTGAAGTTCATGTTCAGCCATGGAAGCTAACTGAATATCTATTGAGTAGTTACTGTGTCTCAGCTCTTCTTGGTTAACAGGTATATTGTTGTGATGGGAATAAAAATTAAAGCAGCAGAATGATATCCAGTCCTTTTGGAGGAAAGGGAATAAATCAGAGGAACATGGAACTAAAATCTTTATCAACCATTTCAAGTTACAAATTGAAAGAAAATTCAGTTTGCAATTTTTCCCCTGGAGGAGAAAAGAGACAGGAAGGGAAGGGAATACATGAGAATGATAAATTATGAGTTTGGTTGATATTGAAAACTGTTTCTTCTTCCTGAAATTGTTTCTTCCTCCAACTATCTTCCTCTATTCGGGTACAGTTTTCTTCTATGTAGAAATATTACAGACAGCTCTGTATTTGCTAACCATTTTATAAAACAATGCAGCTATACAGGTAGTCCTCAATTTATGGCCACAACTGAGCCCAGAATTTCTGTTGCTAAGTGAGACATTTGTTAAGGGAGTTTTGTCCCATGTTATGATCTTTCTTGCCATATTTCTTAAGTGAATCACTGCAATTGTGACACAGTTGTTAAGTGAATCTGGCTTCCCCATTGACTTTGCTTGTGAGAAAATCACAAAAGGTGTGTCAGGGTTCCGAGTAACACCCCCAACGAAAGAAAACTCCGAGTCTTGAAGTTCCTCAAAGTTCCATTTTGTTAGAGATGTCATATTGGCACATCTGGGAAAACCTGAATCTGAAAGCTTCCAGGTTTTCCCCACCCAAATGAAAATCCAAATCCCTGCCCAGCACCCAATGGTCCAATCCATGCACTGTCCCATCTGGAGATGCCTCCCAGTCACACCCCTCCAGATGCAAGGCAGGATGTCCTTGACTCCCAGAGAAAGAAACGTTATTATAGCTATATATTTCCCCAGATCCATACAATCCCCCTTCCCAGTTTCCCACAGCACTAAATGTGGCAGGCCTGAAGATCCAATGCAAAAGATGGCTTCCAGGCCTGACAAGGTGATCACTTGATCACATTGTGATCAAGTGATCACCCAGTCATAAATATGAACCAGTTGTCAAGCCAAAATGTCTGAATTTTGATCACATGACCATGGGGATGCTGCAACTGTAGTAAGTATGAAAAATGGTTAGAATTCACGTTTTTCAGTGCCATTGTAACTTTGAACGGTGACTAAATGAACTGTTGGAAGTTCAATAATTACCTGCAGTTCATCTTGAGTTGGAATGCTTTTTTAAAAAAAAATTGTTGTTCATAATTTCAGTCTCTATTCCATGATAAAAAACAGGGTACCTCAAATGAGCCTAAGATGCGTTTCCATATCTCTCCATGGGAAAAAAAAACTGTTCCTATGTCTTCCCAAGCACTAATGTGCTTCTGACATACCACTCTGTGTATACTATACTGTCGCTCATGGGTGGGCATTTAGAAATCACTTATAGCCTTAGCACAGTCACCAAAATAAGTAAATCTTTGCACCTTCATGTAAATGCAGTTGCTGAAAACACTGTTTGAAATTATTACCTAGGTTCAGTTTATGCTACATCAGAATTCAAGTGGTGGATAATTTGAAAGGCTAAGGTCAAGCACAGGAAATCAGGAGTCCAGGCAGTTCAAATGAATATATAGGTTGATTGTTTGCTAAAGCTCTCTAGAAAAATCTGAACTACTAACTGTTATGTCCTTATAAGGACATCCGCCCGGATTGGCTGCCAGCCATCGGGCGGGAAAGTTTGAATCACTGTCAGGGGCGGTGCGACTGCCAGAGCGAATATAAGGAGAGCTCCGGCAGCGCGCAGCCAGTCTTGTTTCTCTGTTCTAAATAAAGTTACTAATGTAACGAGCTGGTCGCGTCTTCCTTTTCCTGCGCCGATCTAACACTGGCGACGAAGGACTAGAGCAAGAGACGAACCTCGTGGCGCCAAGCCAACAAGACCAAGACACCGGCACCTGAAACCACCGTAGGCATTTCCGTAGGCATGGCATCCACTGAAGTCACTTTGCCAGCCCTTGCTCCTTTCCGCCCAGGGAAGGACAAGTGGAAATCCTACGTGGTCAAATTTCGGCAATACCTGAGAGGCAACAACATCAGGGATGCCGATGATGACCGAAAAAAGGGCATTTTCCTGGCTAACTGCGGCTCCGAAGTCCTGGACATGGCAATCGACCTCGTAGCACCACGAGACATCGAAGAAGTGCCATGGACGGACCTGCTGCAGATCCTGGAGGACCACTATGCCTCAACTGGAACACCAGTGGCGAACTGTTTCACCTTCCATCAGAGGGACCAGAAGGAAGGTGAGACCATCAAAGAATTCGTGGCCGCCCTGCGCCAAATCGCAGCCAGCTGTGAGTTTGACCACGTGGACAACGCCATCGCTGACCGCGTGGTTTTCGGAGAAAGCGGCAGCCGCAGTAAGCAGAGCGAAGGGAATCCACAAGATTCGCTCCACAAAACAATCGTCGACTGAGGATTCCACAGCTGGATCGGAATCGGAGGAGGAGTCCACCGTCCACAAAGTATCCAGACCCCCAAGGCGGGAAACCGCCCAAAGAAGTTACAAGGGGGAGCGCTGTGCCAGCTGCAGAGGGGACCATGCCAGGGCAACCTGCAAGTGGAGAGATGCGACCTGCAGACGCTGCAACAGAAGGGGTCACATCGCCGAAGCTTGCAGAGCCGAGGAACCAGCCCCAGAACCCTCCAGGCACCGTCCCCGCGAAAATCGGAAAGAGTACCAGAGATCATCCAAACGGTCCTCTGGCCTGTCTAGACGCAGAGATGATGAATTTCCCCGGAGCGGAGCGGTCCACCAGACGACCATCGCACAAACTCGGACAATGCCACCAAGTTCCACGTGACCATCCACGTGGAAGGTTCACCCTGCTCAATGGAGGTAGACTCGGGCTCAGTCTACTCCATTATGGATTGGCACCAGCTGAAGCGCCTGCAACCCAGCATCAGCAAGCGACACCTGAAGCCACTACACTCCAAGCTCGTCGATTTTGGGGGAAACCCCATCGGAGTTTTAGGAAGAGCCAACATCCAAGTCGCCTACAACGAGTTCCAAGGCAAGCTTCCCATCACAGTCGTGGAGAACAGCCGACCGAACCTGCTAGGAGTGGAGTGGTTTAAGCCGCTGGGGCTATCCATCGGAGGCATACATCAAATTCGCAGGGATGAACTCGACAACCTCATCGAAGAGTTCAAAGAAGTCTTCAATGGTAAGCTGGGGAAATTTGTGGGGAGGCCAATCTCATTTAATCTGGACAAGGGAATCACCCCAATTAGGCTGAAGCCCCGCCGGGTTCCATTTTCCCTGCGGCCCAAAGTAGACGAGCAGCTGGATAAGCTGATTGCCCAGGGCGTCCTGGAACCGATCGATCATGCCTCATGGGAGACCCCCATTGTGACCTCACTGAAGCATGATGGGTCTGTGCGCATCTGCGCCGACTATCGTTGTACCATCAACAAGGCATTGGCACAGAGCGCATACCCAGTCCCAGTGGTGCAACATCTGCTGCATTCCCTGGGAACTGGCTCAATTTTTGCAAAACTGGACCTGGCCCAGGCTTACCAGCAACTGCCAGTGGACGAAAAAACGGCGGAGGCACAAACAATAGTCACACACAGGGGGGCATTCAAATGCAACCGTCTCCAGTTTGGAGTCAGCGCTGCCCCCGGCATCTTCCAATCAATGATGGAACGCCTCCTCCAAGGCGTTCCAGGGGTGGTGCCATACTTTGACGATGTACTAATCTCCGGAGAGTCACAGGCACAACTCCTTGAAAGGCTCAGGCTTGTCCTGCAGCGCTTCAAGGCCAAGGGCTTGAGAGTCAGGAGAGATAAATGCATCCTAGGAGTACAGGAAGTCGAGTTCCTGGGCTATCTCATAGATAGCACTGGCATCCACCCCACCAAATCAAAAGTAAGGGCAATCCATGAAGCTCCGAGCCCCAAAAAACAAAACGGAACTTCAGGCATTCCTTGGGTTGCTCAACTTCTATGCAATGTTTCTTAAACAGAAAGCCACAGTTGCTGAGCCACTCCACCGACTGCTGGGGAAAGCGGCTTCCTGGAAGTGGGGCCAAGAAGAGGAAGCAGCATTCCGGGCCGTGAAAGGACTTTTAACTTCCAAAAGCGTCCTCATCCAGTACAATGAGACGCTCCCCATTAAGCTAACCTGCGATGCATCGCCTTATGGGGTGGGGGCAGTCCTCAGCCACGAACTGCCCAACGGCTCCGAAGCCCCAATAGCCTACTTCTCGAAGACCATGACCGGCGCGGAACGCAACTACAGCCAGCTGGACAAAGAAGCCCTGGCCATCGTTGCAGGAGTGAAACGCTTCCATGAATATCTCTACGGGAGAAGTTTCACCATAGTAACCGACCACAAGCCACTCCTGGGGCTCCTCGCAGGCGACCAACCCACCCCGACCTTCATGTCCCCGCGGATGACGAGATGGGCCATCTTCCTAGCCGGCTACTCCTATAGGCTCGTGCACCAGCCAGGCACAGCCATAGGAAACGCCGACGTGCTGAGTAGATGCCCATTGAAGGATCCAGTAGAAGACCCAGCCCCCACGCTCCACCTCTTCCACATAGACGACGATGCCAGCTGTCCAGTCTCGTCCGCAGATGTGGCTGTCCACACCCAAAAGGACTCCACACTCCGCCAAGTGAAGTCCTGGGTCCTCAGAGGGTGGCCATCTGAGAAGACGGAGGAAAAGTTCAGCCCATTCGTCAGGAAGCAGAAGGAGCTGTCCACAATGAAGGGCTGTTTGCTATGGGGAGACAGGGTGCTGATTCCAAGCACTCTGCAATGGCGGGCGCTAGAGACATTACACAAAGGGCACCCAGGCATCGTCCGCATGAAGGCCCTGGCACGGAGTTACGTCTGGTGGCCCTCACTGGACAGAGACATCGAAGAATGGGTCTCCAGATGTGACCCGTGCCAAGAAGTACGCCCAGCGCCGCCACAAGCCGAAACAGCGAAGTGGGAGACCCCCAGCAACCCCTGGTCAAGGATCCATATCGACTTCGCGGGTCCGATGCAAGGGCGCCACCTCCTCATCGTCGTAGATGCCTTCTCCAAGTGGCTCGAGGTGGTACCCATGGCATCTACCACAACGGAAGCAACGATCCGGGCCCTGCACCGCCTTTTCTCCACCCATGGACTACCGGATGTGCTGGTCTCCGACAACGGCCCCCAACTCACATCCCTGGCCATGGAGGCATTCCTGGCAGGACTGGGCATCCGCCATGCCCTGTCCGCCCCGTACAGGCCGGCTGGGAACGGACAAGCGGAACGAATGGTGAGACTCACCAAGGAGGCACTCACCAAGATGGGCACGGGAGACTGGCAGGAAAGAATAGACAACTTCCTCCTCACCCAGCACATCACGCCGCATGCCACCACCCACAAGAGCCCGGCCGAGCTGTTGATGGGCAGAAGGTTAAGGTCACCATTGGACCGGCTGCACCCCCAATACAGCCCAGAAGTGACCGCAACGGCCAGCCGCCCGCTTCGCGCCTTCAGCAAGGGAGATTCGGTTTTCGCGCTAAACTTCAACGGCTCTCCTAAGTGGCTGAAGGGGAAGATAGACAACACAACCGGCCCAAAGTCCTACACCGTGGAGCTGGAAGATGGACAGGTCTGTAGACGTCACATCGACCAGCTCCGGAAAAGGTGGGGGGGAGCGCAAGAAAACCAGCCTGACGAGGGAGGCCTACAACACCCTGAAGAGGTAGGCCTGCAACACCCCGACAAGGTAGGCCTGCAACACCCCGAAGAAGTAGGCCTACAACACCCCTGCGAGGTAGGCCTACGACACCCCTGCAAGGTAGGCCTACGACACCCCGGCGAGGCAGACCACCGCCACCCCGACGAGGCCGGCCAAGCACACTACCAGGCGCTAACACACTGACAGTCCAGAGCGGTAGACCGGGGCCAGCCGCATGGGGGATGGCAACACCAACCCGGCACGACAGGGCGAGGGACTACCAAACCAGCCCACGAGTAGACCGGGACCTGCCCAGAGCGGAAGCATCGCACCCCGCAAGCGAAGGCAACCCACGTCAGCCCTGCCAGGGAGACCTCCACTCCAGGCGAGTAGACCGGGGACCATCCGAGATGGGCACACCACAGCCCATGGGTGAGGGTGGCACACAACTCCCTGGCGAGAGGGACCCCCGCCCAGCACAGAAGACAGCCCGGCAACAACAACCCAGCCCAGATGACCCCAGCCACCAACCTGCGGTAGACCAGGGACTAGGGCGAAGGGAAAGCCGACAACAACCTGGCCAGGGAGGCCTGCGCCACCCCTGCAGGGGAGACCTCCGCTGACCCGCGGAGGTAGCCCCACAACGACATCCCGACCAGGTCGACCACCGCCGACCCGACGGGGTAGGCCAACGCCAGCCCGACCAAGGGGACCTGCGCCACCCCTGCGAGGTCGGACAGCACGACACGAGCCAACACCACCCACCGCTGGCAGACCGGACCCGAGGGCACCGATCCGAACCACCCCCCAGACGACAACGAGCCGAACCGCAGCCGAACCGCAGCGCCCGGGAGACCGGGGAGGAGCAAGTGACAGCCTGGGACTTACCGAGACTCAGACGCTCTTCCCGGGTCGGAACCGAGCAGCCTCGACGAGACGATAGATCCACAGGCCAGGAGGAAGACCACCAGAACCAGCCATCCAAGGTCTGCGGTCCGGCCGGAGGCGCTGAGGGTGACCCCGCACACTCGCCAGCCGAACCGAGCCCGGTTCCGGGGAGGGAACCAGGAGACACAGGAGCCCCGTCCGTCCGGGTCGGGGACGAGGAAGAAGTGAGACTGCGCAGGTCAACTAGGGTGCCGAGGCGTCCTACGTACCTGCGTGATTACGTGACTTTTATTGATGAACATTGACTGTTTCCGGACTAAGAGGGGAGGAGTGTTATGTCCTTATAAGGACATCCGCCCGGATTGGCTGCCAGCCATCGGGCGGGAAAGTTTGAATCACTGTCAGGGGCGGTACGACTGCCGGAGCGAATATAAGGAGAGCTCCGGCAGCACGCAGCCAGTCTTGTTTCTCTGTTCTAAATAAAGTTACTAATGTAACGAGCTGGTCGCGTCTTCCTTTTCCTGCGCCGATCTAACACTAACCGTCAAAGTGAATTGGCAATAGATAAGAACAGGGATGGGCTGCTGGGAGTTCGCAGGGGCTCAGGAGAACCTCTAGCTAAGATCCTGTGCAGTTCGGAGAACCCCCCAATCCCACTCCTGGTTGGCCCTGCCCACCCCACCCCACTCCTCCCAGGAGTCCCCATGCAGCCCGGTTTGGATGCAGGTAAGTGCAAGGCACGGGCAGAGGCTCGGGGAGGGTAAAAAATGGGCCTACTATAAGTTTGGGAAGGCCAGAAATGGGCCCATTTCTGGCCTCCAGAGGGCCTCTGGAGCCTGGGGAGGCTGCTTTTGCCCTCCCGGAGACTCAAGGAAAGCCTTCGGAGCCTGGGGAGGGCAAAAACACCCCCCCCCTCAGGGAGGCTGACAAGGCCATGCCCACCATGACCATGACCACCCAGCAACAGGGCAGAGAATCCCTTCCTAATTTTTTTGAAGCTCACCCCTGGATAAGAGTCAATGGAATTCAAGATGGGCTGGATGTAGACCTCTTGTGGGCACTAAAGGATGCGAGACTGCGTGCACTTGATCCCTCCCTCAGGCTCAGCCTAGTCCTACATTAGATAAAAACACACATATTATATTTTAGGCTTATGACTTCCTCTCTTGTCTTTCTAATGTCTTCAGATCACATATGGCTCTGCTCCAGTGATGAATGAGCAAACTCAAGCCGTCTTCTCCCATCAGATGTTTCCAAACCGGGCCCATCAGTATAATGGGATTCTCCAGCTACTGTTGCATTTCAACTGGATATGGATCGGGGTGGTTTATCAAAATGAGGATATTACAGAGGAGTTTATAGAGAAGGTACTCCCGAGTTTTTCCCAAAAAGGGATCTGTTTCAATTTCATTGAGCGGCTCCCGAAACAAACCTTTTCAGATTATATACCTGAGAGCATTGAAGAGGGCACCAAAAAAATGAAGGTCGTTATGGAAAGCAGTGTCAAGGTAGTAGTTATTCACGGTGAAATTCATGCTCTGATGTTTTTCAGAGTCATGAAAGCATATGTCGACTGGGATAATATTGCAATGAAAACAAAAGCTAAAGTTTGGATCATGGCAGCCCAGATAGAATTCATATCGCTACCATTTCAAAGAAATTGGGATATTGGTTTCCTCCATGGGGCCCTATCATTTGCCCTTCACTCAAAAGAGTTGCATGGATTCCATGAGTTTCTTCGAATGAGAAACCCCCTCTCAGAAAAAAAGGATGGCTTCTTGTCAGAAGTTTGGCAGCATGCTTTTCCTTGCTCGTTTTCTGACGGCGAAACAGATGAGAGAGTTGAAAAACAATGCACCGGGAAAGAGAAGCTGGAGAGTCTTCCTATGACTCTGTTTGGAATGAGCATGACTGGCCACAGCTACAGCATCTACAATGCAATCTATGCAATAGCACATGCTTTTCATGCCATGCACTCATCCAGGAAGAAACGAAATGCTTTGGTAGAGGCAAAGAGCTGGGACCTTATCAATCAGCATCCATGGAAGGTAACGTTCTGAACTTACTATGAGAAAGAGCAGAATCTATGGTACAAGCAAATACATTGAGCTAAATGTGCTATGTCAGGGTAATGATTATTTAATAGCTGACCAGTGGCTGTAAGGCTGTAATACTGAAATGATGCAGTGAGAATAAATCAGCAGGGTTATCACTTTAAGAGGCTGTATATATATAACAGAGGCCCTGTGAGGTTATCTTTCTCTGTGTGTGTGTGTGCTTCCATGCTATAGTTGATGATTGATTGCCTGATTTTACCTAGTATGTGTATGTATATATTCCTTGCACATAAACCACTATTTGAAAGACAAACCTCTGTTTACTGTATTTTGCTCCTGGATTATCTCAAAATAGTCACACTGTGCACACTCTGATGTGCTATGTTTCAATGAAGGTGACTCAAATGCGGCCTCTGTTAAAAATGTGTATTATTTAGTATTATTATAAGGAAATAAGGACTGAAGGTGACATGATACCAGTATTTGGGGCTACAACCTATTCTCTAAAGCACCTGAAGGAAGAATAAGAATCAATAGAGGGAAACTAATGAAAGAGACAACCAATTTAAAACTAAGGAGACATTTCCTGACAGTGAGAACAATTCATCTGTGAAATAGCTTGCCTCCAGAAGTTGTGAGTGCTCCATCACTAGATGTCTTTAAGAAGAGATTGGACAACCATTTGGTATAGGACCTCCTGCTTGAGCAGAGAGTTGGACTAGAAGACCTTCAATATCCCTCCCGTTATTCTCTTATAATTTAGAAGAAGAAAAAAATAAAATATTGTTACAGTTGTTAGAAACTTGTTAGACTTCAAGCAAAAGGACTTTCTCTGAAGAGATCCCTTCGTTGCACAAATGGGGATCAAATTCCTTTTCTACAGAAGCTCATTGGCATCTACTTCATTTTTCAGCCATACGCTGTGAATTCATGCTGACTCCGACAGTTTAATCATCTTGCCCATTTTTCAATTGTTAATGTTTTTTTAAAAAAAATATTAATAATAATATAATAATACCCCTCCATGACTTTTACATCCTTGGCTAGGACCTGGATTATTAGAGTCAACATCCAATAAATTAGAATATAATATTCATTTGGATGACCAGAATTATTATTTTATATAAACCAAGATGAGATCATACTGCCAGTTATTCAGCTGGTGTTGGCTTTCATTTGCATCAGGTTCTTCTCAAGAACCTTGGATTTTGTAATGTACTGGCATAGTATATTTACAGATCCAAGAAGTGTGGAAATTTTGACAGTGTTCCTAAGAATAATCCAAAACTTTTTGGTATCTGTCTCAGTGTGACAATAACCATTGGGTCCACTACAGCCGGTTAATACCATAATCTTCTTTGATTTTCAGATCACGATACTTATTGATCTCCAATTCATTGTCTTCTATCATTTTTTATTCAGAAATTCAAAAATATTTTAATATGCTCATTTTTATTATTTTTTTCAATGATAACATTCCCAGCAATTTTTCATTACTGGCACAAGTTTTTACAGATGTTCTGGTAAATCACTTTGATGATAATGATACCAGGTTTCTCCGAAAGTACAACCTACTCAGAAAGTAAGTCCTAGCTTGATTTTTACATGGGCGCCCAATATAAGCCCTACTCCTAAAATAAGCCCTAATTAAGACCCCGCCCACTCCAGGGTGCACAGGTAAAAATTAAGCTAGGGTGGAATGGTGGGGTGGAGCTGCCCTACTACTTACCTTCGGAGAGTTGCAGCCAGGCCTCGCATACCTCGGCACATTTCTTTTGCTGTAGCCGGCAAGGCTTTCCTGAAGGCCTCTGTAGCCGATAACAGAGCTCCAGATCGATCTGGAGTTCTGTTATCAGTTGGAGAGGTCTTTCCTAAAGGCCTTTTCTGAAGTCCTCTGTAGCTGATAACAACACTCCAGATCGATTCAGAGCTCTGTTATTGGCTGCAAAGGCCTTCAGGAAAGCCTTCCAGGCTTTGTCGGATGACGATGTTCCTGAAGGCCTCTAATAGCAAAAAAGAGGCCGGTAGCGACACGCGCAAGTGAGGTGACTCAATGGACAACAGCCCCCCCCCCCAAAAAAAATAAGACATGGTGTCTTTTTTGATGGCAAAAAAAATATAAAACAGGGTCTTATTTTCAGGGAAACATGGTATTATCAGTTTGTGCAATTTTATTGCATGAGCTGAGTAAATAATCAATTTTTTTCTGCTTCTATGCACAATCTGCACTTCAAATCATTTGATCATATTTCAGGTTTGGCCTTGATTACATTCATTCTAACAGCTTGATTTTGAACAGCCAAAATCAAGCCTTAGGTTGTTGTTTTTTTTAATGTTCTAGTTGTAAGGCATATCCTGATTTTATCATTATGAACTTTCCCCTGCATCTTTTGTAAAAATTGACAATATGAATTAGTATGGTTCATCACACCATCAGCCAGCTATTTAAATTGGATTTTGGCATTTTTATCCATCTATTGAGTCCTTCCCAAGCAGCTGAGAGAGGCAGATATTGTTGTCTGATAATATTAAAAATATGGTCACAGGATGTAAGCTAATTCAACTCAAGCTGCCTTTTACAATGACTTTGTAAATTGTAAAATTTGGTGATTTTGTCAATGCCAATGACCATGAAGTGGTACTCCAAATGTTTTGGGATTGCACCCAAGATGCCTATTACTATTAGTACTATATTTCCTTTCTTTTCCCATAGTCATTCTACTTCTATTTGCAGATGTTTGTATGCTAAGATTTTTTTTTAGTTCCTTATTTTCTAATCTACTATCTCCAGGTACTGCAATGTCTACTACTGAAAATTATTTTGTTTTTCACTTTTCTCTCAATTTAGCTGCACCACTATCTGAGAAGCACCTCATTCAATAACAGTGCTGAGGAAGAGATTTCTTTTGATCAGAATGGAGAATTAGTTGGTGATTTCAATATTTTAAATTGGATCATGTTCCCCAATCAATCTTTTCTCAGAGTTAGCATTGGTAAAACAAACACACAGGAATCCTCAGATGAAATTCTTACTATCCAAGAAGATGCCATTGTGTGGCCTGGGATATTTAACCAGGTAGGGTTGAGATGCATATGAAACTGTATAAAGTTGTTGTCCACTGTCATAAAAAATATCCCAATAAAAGAAACAGGAGACAGTAATGCAATAAACAATTCTTACTTTAAGATTCAGAGGTTTATTTCATGAGCAATTTGGAAAGCCATCATAACACAACTTACATTAGTAACCCATTGCAATGAGGTCCAGAGATGATAGCTAGGTCCAGCAAGGAATAGCTATGGCCAGTGGCCCCAATCTGAGACCCATCTTCTTCTTTTATACCTTTATTCAGACAGCCCCTCAGTAAATGGAATTTTACTGAAGTTACTTCCCTGTATTTCATTAATTAGCACATACCATACTTTTTGGAGCATAAGACACACTCCCCCCCCCCCAAAAAAGAGGGTGGAAATGTTGGTGCTTCTTATACACCAAATACATCCACTTTTGGTCTCCCAAAACCCTGTCCCATTTTTGCCAAAAACTGGCCCATTTTTCACAAAAACGGGGCCTGCAGAGGGTTTGAGAGGCCTGCAGAGTGCTCCTGGGGGCCGGGGAGGGCAAAAACACAATGTGTGGGGAGTTTGGGAGGCCAAAAACAAGCCCATTTTTTGTGAAAACAGGCCCATTTTTTGCAAAAACGGGCGTTTTTGCTCTCCTCATCCCCCAGAAGCACTCTGCAGACCTCCCAAACTCTCTGCAGGCCCTGTCTTTGCAAAAAATGGGCCTGTTTTTCACAAAAATGGGATGCACAGAGGGTTTGGGAAGCCTGCAGAGTGCTCCCGGGGGCTGGGGAGGGCAAAACCTTTTTTTTTTTTCTTGTTTACCTCTTTGAAATCTTGGTGCGTCTGATATTCTGGTGCATCTTATAGTCTGAAAAATATGGTACTTACATGTACATGTGAAATCTCCTACCATCTGCTACTTTCAGTTCCTTATTTCCAACGCTTCTTAATGTTCCTAGTCCAAAATAGCCTCTGAAACCATTTACTTTGCAAATACATGTTATAAAATTGCTTTAGCATAGCTGATTACAAATATTTTGTTATTCTTAGGCAATCCTCCTAGCTAGCACTCCAATATATAGCAATTCATTTGAGGCCTACATAATTTTAGCAAATCACAACCCAGTTTTCCTCTTCTCACACCACAATGGTTAAAAAGTGAAATATGAGCCTCTTGAAGACAGAGTCAGGTAGTGTGATGGTTAAAGCATCAGGCTAGAAACTGGGGGATTGTAGTTCTAGTTCTGCCCTAGGCAAAAGGTCAGGTGGATCACTTTCAATCTAGGACCTAAGACCTCTCAACCCTAAGAAGGATGTAAGATCCAACCACTGTGGGAATCAGGTGGCCATAGTACATGTATAGACCAGTCTAACTGGTTGGACACTGTATGGAGCTTGGCACCGAAATAATCTGAGTAGAAAAAGCGGGTTCATATGGATACTCTCTGAAGGGCCCTATTCGTTCTCTCTTTGTTCAGAACATAGACTGTATTTGCAAAGGCAGACACATCTCCTTGTACTACATTCCTGAGGGCTGAGGTAATCTCTGATAGCGGGGAGACGGGGAGATGGGCCCCTCGGCTGGCAGCAACTGGCAGCAAATATGATAACATGGCAGAGTTAAGTTTTGTTTTTACATTAGGTATCGCTTTCCTAGAATTCACGTGATTTACTGTAATATGGTAGGATGTGAAAGTTATGTCCAGATATGGAGAAAATCCTTTGTATCACGGATGTAATATGAGAATGTATAGCTGTAATCATGCCTTCTGATACACCCAATACCCTTGCTTAATAAAAGAGAGGTCTGGAGTCAGCTCGAGGCTCTCTCATCCCGAGAAACACCTGTCCTTGTGTTATCTCTAATCTGAACCTCTCATGAGGAGCCCGCCAGGATGAACGCAACATATGGTGACCCCGACGTGATTCGTGGATCGAGCACGTCTCTTGGCACCCTCATACTCATTCAGCTAGACATATGCAAGAGCCTCTGCAAACCAGGGCCGGTCGTCTGCGAATGAAGCACCCTCCCATAAATCGTGAGTATGGGGGCAGAATTCTCTAAGCCCCAGGTTAAACACCTTCACGAACTTAGAGAATTGGCCAAGTCCTCAATCATTGTTTTAAAAAGATAACGGGAAAGTCGTGCCCATGAGAGAATTTGATTTACCTTCTAAAATACAATTGGCAACATTATCCGGCTTATCCGGAAAAGGGCTCTTTAAAAGTGAATATGTGGAGACAGATGGGAACATGCCTCCACGAACCTCCCCAGCCCTGAAAAAAAATTTTGTACTCTGGAGATTAGTTATAGAGTGTTTAATGATACATTAAAAAAAAAAAAGCCTTCAGGACACTGTTAATAGTTCCTTTTCAGACTTTGTTGAGAGACTGCAAGTTGCGCTCTCGCGTTAAATCACCCACGCAGACGCACGGCATGAAATTAAACATCAGCTCATTCTGAAGGAGTCAGTTACACCCCCACTAAGCAGAATTTAAAGAAACAGTTAGACAAAAAAAAAGGGGATGGAATATAGAATAAATTCTTGAAATGCTTTCTGTTTGTCCACCAGCTGCAACTTTGCAAGTTTCTTCTGAATGTGCTTATCAAACCTTCAGAAAAATGCCTGTTTCTGGCAAATGTCAACAAGCCTTCTCCTGGACTCCTCCAGCCGCTGCCAACACTGGAGAGACCGTGGGGAGCCATCTCCATGGACTTCCTGATGGACTTGCCCCTGTCCGCTACATTCACGACCGTCCTCGTGGTGGTGGATGCACTCACGAAGATGGCACATTTCATCCCGTGCCGCGGCCTGCCCTCGGCCCGCACCACGGCTCGCCTGTTCCTGCAACCTATCTTCCGCCTCCACGGCCTGCCGGACCGGGTGGTTTCGGACCGCGGGGCCCAATTCACGGCCCGCTTCTGGAAAAGCCTGATGGCCGCGCTGGAGGTGCAGGTGTGCCTGTCGTCGTCGCACCATCTGGAGACTGACGGGGGCACGGAGTAGGTCATCGGCATACTGGAGCAGTACCTCCGCTGTTTTGTCAACCAGCAGCAGGACAACTGGGCCGAGTACCTTCCCCTGGAGGAGTTCACCTTTAATAACTCCCAACACACCTCCACCCAGATGACCCCGTTCCATGCCAACGTTGGATACCATCCACGGCTTTTCCCGTTGACAATCTTGGATTCCCCTGTTCCCGAGACCCGGGACTTCCTCTCGGAGCTGCAGGTGGTGCAGCAACTGGTGCGGTGGCAGCTGATCTGGGCGAAAGAGGATTATAAACGGTTCGCCGATCGCACCCACCGGGCGACGCCACCGCTGGAAGTCGGAGATCGGGTGTGGCTGTCCACAAAACACCTCCCCACGGACCGGCCGGTGAGGAAACTGGCCCACCACTTTATCGGTCCCTTCCCTATCGAGGCGGTCATCAACCCGGTGGCCTACCGGTTGACTCTACCCCGCTCCATGCGGCTCCACCCCGTTTTCCATCGGTCCCTCCTGGTCCCTGAGGCCCCCACGAGCCATCTCCGCCGCCCGCCGACGCCTGCCCCCCCAGCCGCAGCCGACGAGGACGACACCTTGACTGGACTATTTATAAAATGTGTGTATTTCTGTTTATCTGGTGAAGGGATATTCCGTTTATTGAAGTAAAAGCACTTGGCAGTCGGTGCTCGTATTGCTGCCAAGTTTCTGATAACAACCTGTGTGCATGCCAAGTGCTTTCTTAACCCTCGGCTGGCTGTGTTTGTGTGTGTGTGGAGACGGGGACAGAACACAATCTGCCTTTACCTCAATATTAAAAAAAGGTAGTGTCACACAGACTGACAATGGGGTAACTGCACTGATTGACCCAGACTCTGAGAAACAGCTGAAAGACAAAGGGCTTCATCGCACAGTGCCCCCTAAACTGACAAACGCTAAGGATATAATCCAGCTTCCATCCTCATTTGACTTAGAAGTTCCCACAACATCATATCAGAAGACGAGTCCTCAGCTACATCCCTCCAAAAATGGTCATAAATCTACAGTTATAGATTTAAGCCAGAATACCTGCCCATCTGAAAAAATTTCATTCTTGGAGCAAGGGCAGAGGCACACTGGCAATCAAGATATAGAGGAGCAACAACAAGTTCTGCAACCCACAAGGAGAAATATCGAACCTCACAATAACTGTGTTTATATGGGAATAGATGATAGATGATATCGACCCGGCTCCAACGTCAAGTTGACATCCGGCATTTTTACCATCTAGCCAATCAACCAAGCTAGACCACCTTGCCTCCGGGAACCCCATACAGATGTTGACCTGGAACGTAGCTGGCTGGAAAGGGATGGTTGATAGTGGACTAATGAGCTTTCTCCCTAGATTTGATGTAATAGCCTTTCAAGAAACCTGGTTAACCGAAGTGGATGAACCAGTACAACTGCCAGGCTTTTAGGGATGGGCCTCCCCAGCCCAAAAAACAAAAAACAAAGGGAGACCCTCTGGTGGGCTATGCATTCTTATAAAGCAAGAGTTGCAATGGCAGGGGGAGAAACTATGTAATGAAAATAAGTATTCGCACTTCCTAGCTGTTAAATTTGGATATGAAGAGTTTGAGTTAATACTGGTAAATGTGTATATCCCTCCAAACACATCCCGGTATTATAACTCTGAATACTGGATGGGCTTGGAAGTCATCCTAGATGACATATCTGTATTGTACCCTCAGTCCATAGTGGTATTACTAGGAGATTTGAATGCTAGGTTGGGTCCCTCTTTGTATGAGCTCGCCCAGAAGAAGGGAGTTCCAGGGGAGTTTTTTGATAACCATCCTCAGTGGCTCTCGAGAAACCGCAAAAGTACTGCTGCTGGCCTGCTCCTAGTCTCCTTAATTTTTAAGGGTAATCTCCAGGTAAGGATAAGAATTATATGTATCCTTACACATACCACTCGGCCAATTCAAGCAGTGTACTGGATCTCTTTTGTGTGTCTAGAGATAAAGTTGACCTCTTTTCGGAGGTCACAGTACACCTTAGCGACAATAGCGACCATCAGCTTGTAAGTGTGACACTGCGAGGCCACTCAGATTTAAGACCATATAACATGGCTGACAGATGGCTCACCAAAAAGGTAGAGGTGACCCAAAATAAAAGGTTAATTTGGGCCAAAGTTGATACTAAGGCAATATTAGAATGCCTTAAAACAGAAAATGCTACTAAGTGGGCTAGAACATCCAGTCATCTACTACTGACTGGATGTTAGCCTTCAATGCATTCTCTAATCTCTGTAGTATTCTGAAGAAACACCTAACAACTAAACTTGCTACAAAAAGAGCCCGAGTGGGTAGACCCCGTTGGTTTGACCCTGAATGCCAGCGACTGAAAAAGAAATTGAAGGCAGCCATGAGGCTCGCCCAGAGGAATCCTACAGCTCATATACAAGCTGAGATGCTGCACACAAGAAGGGAATATAAAAAAATTATAACATTAAAGAAAAAAGTTTTGCCATTTCAATCTGGTCAGAACTCGAGTTGGCTGCCAGAAGTCACAACTCAGTAATATTTTGGCACTCTGTAGCAGGTGTCCTGAAGGAACAGAAATTTGTGTTTGACATAGCAATCTCTGCTGAGGACTGGGATAATTATTACAAGTGTTTGTTTGCCTCCACGGAACCTGCAGAGAAACTGTCTCTAAGCAGTGATCTAGTAAATCTAGAACTCCCCCCCACCCTTGGCCACCAGTCTTGGAAAAGGAGATACAATCCATCATTAAAAGCTTAAAGAGCAATAAAGCCCCAAGTGAGGATTTTTTACCAGCAGAATTATTCAAGAAATTTCCCAATTGGTGGAGCCCAGTATTGGCAGGTCTTTTTACACATATACAGGTGAAACTCGAAAAATTAGAATATCGTGCAAAAGTTCATTTATTTCAGTAATGCAACTTAAAAGGTGAAACTAATATATGAGATAGACTCATTACATGCAAAGCGAGATAGTTCAAGCCTTGATTTGTCATACTTTTGATGATTATGGCTTACAGCTCATGAAAACCCCAAATTCACAATCTCAGAAAATTAGAATATTGTGAAAAGGTTCAATATTCTAGGCTCAAAGTGTCCCACTCTAATCAGCTAATTAAGCCATAACACCTGCAAAGGGTTCCTGAGCCTTTAAATGGTCTCTCAGTCTGGTTCAGTAGGAATCACAATCATGGGAAAGACTGCTGACCTGACAGTTGTGCAGAAAACCATCATTGACACCCTCCATAAGGAGGGAAAGCCTCAAAAGGTAATTGCAAAAGAAGTTGGATGTTCCCAAAGTGCTGTATCAAAGCACATTGATAGAAAGTTATGTGGAAGGGAAAAGTGTGGAAGAAAAAAGTGCACAAGCAGCAGGGATGACCGCAGCCTGGAGAGGATTGTCAGGAAAAGGCCATTCAAAAGTGTTGGGGGCTTTCACAAAAAGTGGACAGAGACTGGAGTCAGTGCATCAAGAGCCACCACACACAGACGGATCCTGGACATGGGCTTCAAATGTCGTATTCTTCGTCAAGCCACTCCTGAACAACAAACAACGTCAGAAGCGTCTTACCTGGGCTAAAGAAAAAAAGAACTGGTCTGTTGCTCAGTGGTCCAAAGTCCTCTTTTCTGATGAGAGCAACTTTTGCATCTCATTTGGAAACCAAGGACCCAGAGTCTGGAGGAAGAATGGAGAGGCACACACTGCAAGATGCTTGAAGTCCAGTGTGAAGTTTCCACAGTCTGTGTTGATTTGGGGAGCCATGTCATCTGCTGGTGTTGGTCCATTGTGCTTCATTAAGTCCAGGGTCAACGCAGCCGTCTACCAGGAGATTTTGGAGCACTCCATGCTTCTTTCTGCAGACGAGCTTAATGGGGATGCTGACTTCATTTTCCAGCAGGACTTGGCACCTGCCCACACTGCCAAAAGTACCAAAACCTGGTTCAATGACCATGGGATTACTGTGCTTGATTGGCCAGCAAACTCGCCTGACCTGAACCCCATAGAGAATCTATGGGGCATTGCCAAGAGAAAGATGAGAGACATGAGACCGAACAATGCAGAAGAGCTGAAGGCTGCTATTGAAGCATCCTGGTCTTCCATAACACCTCAGCAGTGCCACAGTCTGATAGCATCCATGCCACGCCGCATTGAGGCAGTAATTGATGCAAAAGGGGCCCAAACCAAGTACTGAGTACATATGCATGCTTATACTTTTCAGAGGTCCGATATTGTTCTATGTACAATCCTTGTTTTATTGATTTCATGTAATATTCTAATTTTCTGAGATTGTGAATTTGGGGTTTTCATGAGCTGTAAGCCATAATCATCAAAAGTATGACAAATCAAGGCTTGAACTATCTCGCTTTGCATGTAATGAGTCTATCTCATATATTAGTTTCATCTTTTAAGTTGCATTACTGAAATAAATGAACTTTTGCACGATATTCTAATTTTTCGGGTTTCACCTGTAAATAACACCTGCCATATACCAGATGGGTGGAAGATGGCAATAGTTGTCCCCATATATAAAAAAGGAAATAAAAAGGATCCTAGTAATTATAGGCCTATTGGCCTGATTGACATTGCAGCAAAAATATATGCTAGGTTCCTTTTGAACAGAATTGAAATCTGGGTAGAGGAAAACCATATCCTTGCAGAAGAACAAGCAGGTTTTAGACAAAGCCGATCCACTATTGATAACTGCTTTGTCTTGAACCATCTAATTGCCAAATATGCCCATAAGAGGAGACCCCTGTCTGCTGCTTTTATAGACCTCACAGCAGCATTTGATATGGTAAACAGAGAAGTACTATGGAGTAAACTGACATCTCTTTTTTTTTTTTAATTTGATTTGTATGCCGCCCTTCTCCGGAGACTCAGGGCGGCTTACAATGCGCTAAGCAATAGCCTTCATTCTTTTGTATATTTATACAAAGTCAGCTTATTGCCCCCACAACTGGGTCCTCAATTTACCTACCTTAGAAAGGATGGAAGGCTGAGTCAACCTTGAGCCTTGGCGAGATTCGAACCTGCAGTAATTGCAGGCAGCTGGTCTTAATAACCAGCTTAATAACAGGGTGCCTTAGACCACTGTACTACCAAGGCTCTTAAAATAGAACCTAGACTGCTGGCTTTGATTAAAGCCCTTTACACAAGTACCTGTTTGAGCGTGCGGTATGGGGTTAATGGGGCTCTGACTAATAGGATTCACACAAATAAAGGGGTAAGGCAAGGGTGTATCCTGGCCCCATTATTATTTAGTTTATATATCAATGACTTGCCAGGGTTAATGAAGGACCCCTTGGTACACATGCCGATGATCCTAAATACTTACTGTAACAGCTTGCTTTATGCTGATGATATGATTTTATTATCATATTCACTAGTAGGATTATGTAGGCTATTAAGAAGATTCAGCTCTTATTGCCAGGATAACTCCCTAATCATTAGTAAATCTAAATGGAAAATAATGGTGTTTGGAAAACAGCATCAGAGACATAGGTGGCAATTAGATGGTGAACCAATTGAACATGTTAACACCAATGGTGAAATTCAAAAATTTTCCCTACCGGTTCTGTGGGCGTGGCTTGGTGGGCATGGCTTGTTGGTCATGTGACAGGGTGGGCGTGGCTTGGTGGTCATGTGACCAGGAAAACCAACTATCACACTTTACACAAAAATAACACAAAAGCTACACAACTGACGCACACACAATGCAAAAGCAGCTGGACTTCACACAAAATGGCCCCTGCAACAAGCAGGAACCTCACAGAGTCACAGAGAGCTCAAAAACAAACTATCACACTTTACACAAAAATACCAGTTCGGTCAATAAGTAGTAAAAAAAATGCTTTAAAAAGTAAAAAAAAAAGTTCTGACCATCTCGCAGCACAGCTGATTGTCACAGCTGATTGTTGGAACCTTTTTTTTAACTTTTTTAAAGCAATTTTTTACTACCTATTGCCTGAACCGATAGTAAAAAAAATGCTTTAAAAAAGTTTAAAAAAAGTTCAGACGATCAGCTGTGCCACGCGATCCTCAGAACTTTTTTTTTACTTTTTAAAGCATTTTTTTTACTACTGGTTCAGGCGAACCAGTAGCATTTTCACTACTGGTTACAGCGAACCGCCCTGAACCGGTAGCATTTCACCCCTGGTTAACATCTTTGTATATTTAGGCGTAACCTTTTCCAAGACTGGATCTTGGGCTTGCCATCATCAATGTAGTACACTCAGAGCAAACGCCCATTTGAATTTACTGCTTAAACTAAAGAACCATAGTTACCCAGGGTCTCTAGCCCCATTAATTAAAGTATACAAAGCTAAGGTTACACCTATGCTCTTGTATGGAGCAGAGGTTTGGGGTCTATATTCAACCACAGTCCCAGAACAAACACAGTCCCAGCATTTGAGATGTATTTTGGGTGTAGATCCAAGAACATCTGCTGCAGCAGTTAGAGCTGAACTGGGAATTCATACAATTCATGCATTATCCAAAATTAGAGCATATAACTACTGGTGTAAAGTCAATGAAATGGAGACTGATAGGATCCCCAAGTTATGTCTACTAGAGCAAATAAAATTACAATCACAAATCTCATGGATCACCAAACTAACAAATTTTGTAAGAAGCTGTGGCCTTCCTGTCTCTTGCGTAACAGGAGAACAATTCAAAAAAAGAGCTGCCCAAAGAATTAAGGATATAGAAGCACAAAATGATATAGCTATCCTTAGTATGGTGGGTAACTTGAAATGGCTGAGCAAATAGGTTTGTTATTGTTTTTAATTATGGGGCCAACGCATATATATCTTTTTAACTGTATTTTAATGTTTGTATTTATGTTTTTACTTTGGCTGTGCACCGCCCTGAGTCCTCCGGGAGAAGGGCAGTATATAAATCTGATAATAAAATAAAATAAAATAAATAAAATAAATACAAACGTATTTTTCAAGTAGACAGCTATTTGAAGTTACAACTGCCAAAACATCTTAGGGAGATATTTACGCGAGCGAGTTTCGAGCAGCTTGACACAAAGGTCAGATATGGGAGATTCCATTCTATACCCTACAATGAGCGTCTCTGCATTTGCGGAGCGGCAGAGGTAGAAGACCTGGCTCACATCCTATTTAACTGTTGCTTGTATAAGGGGGTGAGAGACAGGTACCTTGGTCCATATACCAAACGAATGACCCATTGGGATCCCCATATCAAAACAACTTACTTTATGTGCAGCCAGAACCTGAAAATAACATTTAACAGAGCACAGTACTTAAACAAAATGGTTTGGTTGAGATCTGCATACGTGGGACTGATTGGGGTAGATTGTAAGGGTGACACCGAAATATAATTTTATGTCATTTTATTCTGTTTTATATAATCATGTATTTAATTATATTGTATCTTATCCTATAACTATTGTATTTTACCCTACTCTTATTTTAAATTGTTTGTATAAGATTTTATTGGTGATATGTGTTTGTACCTTGTGCTTTGATATGGCCTATAGGCTAATCAAAGCTATCATTTTAAATTGTATTTTATCCAATTCCATTTTAAATTGTTTTTATCAGATTTTAGTAATAATTTGTGTTTGGAACTCTGCACTTTGATATGGCCCAAGGACTAATCAATAAAGTAAAGTAGGTAAGTATGCACAAAGAGATGAGGAGAAAATGAAGCAGAAAAGTAAGATCATGGTGGCTTTGGTTAAGGAAATAGTAAAACAACAACAACCTTCCTAGATGTGATGACCCGGGACAAGGCACGAAGGCCACACAGCCAGCTGAGAGTTCAAACTCCCCTTTAATGCTCCAAATTTTCCCCAAAATGCTCCCACGTTCTTGGCAAGTCCGAGAGCAAAGCATGCACACACACACATGGCAGCCTCTGGCTGTGCACAGTCCAGCAAAGCAAAAGAACAGGGAAATGAGTCCATGAAGCAAGGAAGAAACAATGAGTCCACGAAGTAAGGAAGAAGTAAGCAGTTCTGCAAACTCCAAATGTCTGCAACAGCACACCAAACTCTACAAATTCAGTGTTTGTTCCTGACAAACACCCCTCCCCACAGCATCTCCTTAAATCTCAGTCCCCAGGTGTGCCTTGTGAAGAGGGGCGGCGCGCTCTCCTCCCGAGTAGTTGGGTCGGCCTGCGCTGTTCCTGCCTTCTCTCCACTCTCCGTGCTTGGGGATCAGGAGGGGGCGGTCCTTGCTCATCGCCTGAGCTCTGTCGCTCCTCATTTCCACTGCTTGCCCTCTCTCGGTCATCCTGCCCCCGTTTCTCCTTAACAAGCTTTCCCAATCCTGAGGGGCCCTGGGCTGGCTCGTCCTGCTCCTCCCCACATTCCTCAGAAGCCAACGAAGCTGCCCCCTTGATCTCTGTCAGCTCCAGATCCGTCTTTTTTTTTTTTTGAATTTTTTTTTTATTTTTAACAACAAAAACATAAAATACGTCTTTTAAGAACGGAGCTTTGATCCGGTCATGAATAGGTACAATCGCTTATCCCTCTTTGTCAAGCGCTTTCCCAAATCTCCACCATTACATCTTTTAAAGCAAAAACCAAAACAGAATTTTTTTCCCCACAATTAGGATATCTTAGTCTAAACATTTACCTTACTATTGTATCACCATGAATCTTAATTTCCAAATAACACAACTCAATATTTAATTACAAATATTACCCTAAAATTCTATCTATATATCTGTACCAACATAAATCTCCTAGCGGGTCTTTCCCTCCTGAAGTTACTTTTCAAAATCTTCTATGCCCCTCAAATCCACAGCCGCTGTTTTAAGGCTAGGGGTCTTACAAGTAAAAATCATTGCTCTAGCGTTGTTTCCAGCCTAGATTGGTGTCACTCACCCAGCTTCAAAGAGCTTCATTCTTTTCCTCTTTCCTCCAGCTCATCTCTTAGTTCGGTTTGTCCCAGCTTCGTGGCAGCCGCCATGGCTGCTGCCCCCCACCGCCGACTCACAGAGAGTTCCCTCCGACCTCCGAGGAACTTGCCTGTTCCTTTTGGTCGTCCGAGGCGCCTCTCTTCCTACCCCATCCCTGCAGGATGGTTCTGGTCTGAAGACCCATCGGCGGTGGTTCAGCAGTCGGGTTTTTCGCGGGACTCCTCAGAGCCTGCTATTTTCCCGGCTGTCTCGCTGCGACGTCAAACCAGAAGTCCGGCTCCAGCTCCGTCTTGTCCTTTTCCACAGATTCAGGCTCCAACGGGGGCATGACACTAGAATACCTAACCGTACACCACTAATAACGCCACCAAATACACCCTTTAGGGGTGGATCTAAAGGAAGGAGAAGAGGTATGGGTTGTAAACAATTTAAGACCTGGACTCCAGGGACTGAGAGGAAGTTTGTGGTTGTGGTCAGACTAGTCATTTCAAAAGAGATTGTCCTCTGGAGATTAGGGAAAGGCAACGCTACACCTTCATGGAAACTGATGACTAGGGGGGTCAGGGGCACTTGATACAGGGGTCCTACTAAGAGCCCTTGATAAATTTGTTAGTAGGACCAGAAAAACAAGAAGTTGTCTTTTTAGTAGATACTGGATCCTCTCGTACCTCCTTAAGTATTATACCAAGAGGTCTGAGACTTTCCAAGGATAAAGTTCATATTTCAGGGGTGCAAGGGAAAACATTCCCTGTTCAAAAATTTGAAAAAGCCTTAATTGAATATGGATCCAATAAAATTGAAAGTGATGTGCTACATCCCTGAGGCTGGAATAAAACTAGATATGTTGACTGAATTTGGAATAAGTATTAAATTCGAAAAGGAGACTCAGGCGATGCTTCTGAGGGAAGAAGATGAAAAACGAATAGACCCCATAGTTTGGGTAAAGAAAGGCAACCGGGGGGAGGGGTTAAATATCTCTCCTCTTCAGGTGAAACTGAAGAGGCAAGGAGAAGTGGTGAGGCAAAAGCAGTATGATATTTCTATTGAAGAAAGGAAAGGATTACAGCTAGTCATTGAGGGCTTATTAAGGGATGGATTGATTGAACCATCTAAGTCCCCATATAATACTCCCATTTTGCCAGTAAAGAAACCAGATGGGACATATAGAATAATTCAAGATCTCTGCCTTTTAAATTCTATTGTGCAAACTAGACACCCAGTGGTCCCCAATCCTTACACCCTTTGGGGAAAAATACCACCAGAACATAAGTGGTTTAGTGTGGTAGATCTGAAAGATGCCTTTTGGGCTTGTCCCCTGGCTGAACAATCTCGAGACTTGTTTGCTTTTGAATGGAAGAACCCCTACACAGGAAGAAAAATGCAGTATAGATGTCGTATTCTGCTCTCCAAGGTGATTCGAACCATTGAAACCACAACTCGTAGGCAAAGAACGAGGTTGTAAACGGGTTTACTTTTCATTTCTTGGAGCAGTCACACACGAACATTATTGACAAACTTAAAGTCGGCGTTGGGAGCGGCTGCCTCTCAACACTCTTTATACAAACTCAAAATAAGCCGGGCGCACTATTAGCCAATCGGCATTGCTTCCGGGTACCGCCCTCTTTTGGGATGGCGGCCGATGACAGCTCCCTATGCTGCTCCGGCTGCGGGGTGACCGTCCGCCTTCGAGTATGGGACTAACACCAGCCACCTGCCTTTCACCAACGTGCACAGCTAAGGTTAGTAGTCACACACCCCCACCACCACCAGACATCGTTGCAGCAGCCTGCTTCTTGAATTCCTTCGTTTGGCAGGGTGTCCCCATTTCAGCAATGAATCTGCAGAGACTCCCCTCCCCACGCTATGTCGAGATGGCTTGACTCTCGACAATAGGTGGACTTTGTTGCCACAGGGATTCACAGAATCGCCTAATTTGTTTGGACAAGTCCTGGAGCAAGTTCTGGAGAATTTTGATCCTGAACCAGGAACCAAGCTAATCCAATATGTGGATGACTTATTAATTTCGGGTGAGAAGAGAGAACAAGTGAAAAATTCCACTGATAGTCTGTTGAATTTCCTGGGTCAGCACGGTCTAAGAGTGTCCAAGAAAAAGCTACAGTATGTGGAGTTAGAAGTGAAATACTTAGGTCATTTAATTAGCGAAGGAAAAAGAAAAATTACCCCTTCTCGTATTGAGGGTATTTTGACTCAACTTTTACCCAAGATTAAGAAAGAGCTAAGAAAATTTTTGGGGTTGACAGGATATTGTAGACTTTGGATAGAGGATTACACCCAAACCACAAAGGGTTTGTATGCTAAACTATTGGATTCTGAGCCCCGGACTTTGGTCTGGACCTCAGAAGATTAGGGATTATTTGAAGCATTGAAAAATAAGTTGTTGGGAGCACCTGTTTTGAGCCTCCCCAACTTAGAGAAACCTTTTCATCTCTTTGTGAACGTTGATTCTGGAATAGCGAAAGGTGTGTTAGCTCAGAACTGGGCTGGGAGAAAGAAACCAGTTGCCTTCTTGTCCAAATTAATGGATCCAGTAAGCTGAGGATGGCCTATCTGTGTACAGGCTGTTGCTGCGACGGCACACCTAGTTCAGGAGAGCCGGAAATTGACCTTTGGGGGGCACTGATAGTGAGTACCCCCCATCAAATATGAACAATTTTAAATCAAAAAGCCAGAAGATGGTTAGCAGATGCCCGGATTTTGAAATATGAAGCTGTGATGACAAAGCTGTGACACAAAGGCAACACAGCCAGAGAACCGATATGAGTCCCTTTATTATCACCAACTGTGCCCCCAATGTCCCTTTCAACTCTCCGGCCTGGAGAGAGCTCTTCCACCAACCTGTAATAGTCTTTGGCTGGCAATACTTCAGTCTCAAACGTTGTAAGCAGAAAACTTCTAACAAAAAATCCAAAAGCAAGACAAGGTAATTAATATGTCAGGGCAAGCAAAATAAGGAATTCCACAAGTAAAGTAGCATGGCAATAAATCAAACCAGTTGGGAGGATGCCAGGATTCCAAGAAACACCAGATAAACTCAGTGTTTGTTCCTGACAAACGCCCCTCCCATTTGCCTCTACTTTTAAACTCCATCAGCACCTGTGCCTTGTAAAGAGGATCGGGTCCCTTTCCTCCCTCGTAAACCACGCAACCCACGTTGCTCTCTTCTCCGTTCCTCCCTGTGCTGCCTAGGATGAGGGACCTTGGTCTTCATCTGAACCCACCCTCCCTTGTTCTACCTCTCCCCTGCTCTGCCCAGCCTGACTTTGCTCTTCCCCAGGTTTTCCACAGCCAATGAATCCACTCTCTCACTGTCAGCCATTCCTTTTCTCCTTCGGATTCAGACTCCGACAGGGGCATGACAGAAACCATCATTGTGAAACAACCAGATTTGGTATTAACTCTGGATCATAATTTTAAACCCTGCCCAGTTCCTGAGCTCAGAACGAGATGAACTGGCCCGAGTAGAACATGATTGTTTAGAAGTGATAGAATTGCAGATGAAGGTTAGGTCTGATTTAGGAGACACCCTGATTAAAGGAGGTAAACATTTGTTCATAGATGGATCTAGCAGAGTAATTGAGGGAAAGAGACACAATGGATATGTGATAGTAGATGGAGAAGGGAAAATGTTAGTGGAGGCTGGAAGGCTTCCCCTCCCTTGGTCAGCTCAAACCTGTGAACTTTATGCCTTACAGCAGGCTCTGAAGTTGTTGACAAGGGAAAAGGGGACCATATACACTGACTCCAAGTACACTTATGGAGTCTTGAATACTTTTGGAAAAATTTGGAAACAAAGATTGATTAATAGTAAAGGGAAAGAGTTGGCTCATGTAAAGTCAGCAGCATTACCACAGGAGTTAGCTATTATTCATGTAGAAGGACGTCAAAAAGCAGGCACATGGGAAGCTGAGGGAAATGCGCTGGCAGATGAAGAAGCCAAAAGGGCATCTGAGGGGGTCAATATAGAACAAAACCTGTATTTAGCCCCAACAATGTATAAAGAAGAGAGTCCAATTTTCACAGAAGAAAAGAAAGAGTTGTTGAAGTTAGCATGTTTATGGGAAGAGAAAACTGGAGAATATAGATTACCCGATGGTAGACAAATGCTTAATAAACACGTTGCTCAAAATGTGCTGGAGGTTTTACTTCAGAGCAGCCACTGGGGTACCCAGGCAATGGTGGATGTGTTTGTAAGATCATATGGGTGCATAGGGGTGTATACCTTGGCCAAACAAATATGTGAAAGATATTTACTTTGTTGAAAAGTGAATAAGCAAGCTTTACGGAAGCAGACTCTAGGTTGCAGACCTCTTGCATTGAGTCCATTTCAGAACATTCAAATTGACTACACCGAGCTTCCTATGGTGGGGCGGCTAAAATATCTTTTGGTAATAGTGGACCATCTAACACAGTGGTGGGTTCCTTCCGGTTTGGCCCGGTTTGGCCGAGCCAGTAGCAGTGACGATATGACGTCACCGAACCGGTTCTCTTTGTTCGGGAGCTGGGCCCTCCCCCCCCTGCATTATTCTTACCTTTTATTTGGCCCCGCCCCCAATCTATTCGCTGCCTCCCAAGTCCCAGCTGATCGGCTAGAAGGAAAAAAACTGTTTAAACTCTTGCTGCGGGGCTTCAAAGGGCCGCCCTACAGCTGATCAATGTTAAAAGACAGTGTGGTGGTAGACCAGTGCGCTCGAAAAACAAATGGGTAGACCGGTGCCTCCAAAAACAAATAGGTAGACCGGTACAGCTCTGCAAGCAGTTAAAAGCCTGGTAGACCAGTACCTCTGCTAAATCCTAAAGAATTGTCACATGACCATCAAACCACGCCCACAAAATAAGCCACGCCCACAGAACCGGTAGTAAAAAATTTAGAACCCACCCCTGATCTAACAGGATGGGTAGAAGCCTTCTTGTGCTCACAGGCCACTGCAAGTACTACAAGTAAATCTTGTTGGAACAAATTATTCCAAGATATGTTATAATAGAGAACATAGATAGCGATCCAGGCACCCATTTCACAGGAAAGGTATTGCAGATGGTTATGCAAGCATTGGAAATCCCGTTGCATCATCATGTACCCTGGCACCCAGCCAGTTTGGCTAAAGTGGAAAGAGCTAATGGGATCTTAAAACAAATCTTGTCAAAAGTAATGTTGGAATTAAACCTACGCTGGACTAAGCTGTTACTAAGCGAGGCACACCAGGGCTGACATTAGCGTTGTTAAGAATGCAAACAAAACCTAGACAGGGCATGGGGTTGTCACCTTATGAAATGATGTTTGGCTTACCATATTTGGGAAGGGAGACTGGATACCCAATGATAGAAACAAAGGACAAAGTGCTAAGGAATTATATACTGGGGCTGTCTTCTGCTTTGTCTTCCATCAGGAATAAAGGTGTCCTGGAGCAAACACCTCCACTCGAATTTGTGGTTCACAAGTTCCAGCCTGGTGATTGGGGCCTGATAAAAGAGCTGGAGTGAAGAGCAGCTTAGTCCATCTTGGGATGGGCCTTATCAAGTCCTCCTGACAACTGAAACGGCAATTCGGACAAAAGAAAAAGGGTGGACGCATTACACCAGAGTGAAAGGACCTGTGGAGGAGCCAAGGGACTGGAGAGTCGAGACTGGAGCTGAGCCATTAAAGTTTAAAATAATAAAAAAGAAATGTTGAACCAATATGGAGAATTAATTGCTTGGATACTAGTGGTATTACTATATGTTTTACTTTTATTTTTTTCCAGAAAGATATGGGTACCCTTCCTGTGGAAACCCAAGGAGAGTGGATTAGAGGAGGTTGAACTCCAACCAAACCCTCGCCCAGATGTGTTGGTTTTGTGATTGCAATTGTAAAACTCAATGCTGTTGTTGTTGTGATTGTTTACCAGTATGTATGTGATACCTCATGTGACGTGGTTATTATTGAAGATTGGGTAAACTAATGTGTAAAGGAATATTAATTGAAGACTTGATCTACCCCATTGTCGGGGGTGAAGAGGTGTTACCCCCGATTTAAATTCGGTAATTTTGGGGGATGATACTGTTTTGTTACCTCCAGGATTAACTTAAATAGACCTTATGGAGCTCTTGGAAATATGGTGCTAGCAGTCAAAGGCTGGATATTTCTATGTCCACACTATCTGGTAAAGGGTTCTAGCTCTGGAGAACAGGAAACTCCTCAGCTAGTGCTAACGAAGTACAAACTGACAATAAAAACTAGAACTGAAACCTTGGACACCCAATCAGTGATACCTAACCAAACTAAAAATATAA
The DNA here is from genome assembly GCF_029215685.1 of Pituophis catenifer annectens. Lineage (NCBI taxonomy): Eukaryota > Metazoa > Chordata > Lepidosauria > Squamata > Colubridae > Pituophis > Pituophis catenifer. The sequence continues at coordinate 29,761,642 of NW_027256885.1, read as the reverse complement.
CACTAAGTTTTGATGCGTGCAAAGTTATTTCTTCTACAGAATGGGAAAAGAATTATGCAAGCCATGATAAATATTTATGCGTGTTGACTCAAAATCCTGGGGTTTTAAAAGAAGAAATATATGCCCTGGATGGAGTAATGTTTGGTGGATGACTAGTGGTTGGTATGCCACATGGGCTGATAAGAAGCCCTGAAGACATTATATACAGTTAATTAAAGATGATGTGAATCCTCAGTGTTCAACAATGCAGTGCAATAAAGTATATTTAGTCATAACTAACTTTACTACTAGAGAAGGGGATGTATTGAATTGAATTGAATTGAATTTATGGTTTTGGAATTGAGGTCTCTGGAATGGATCCTTTAGGGATGACAAGAATAGAAATAACAGAGATATGGGAAAAAGAAGAAAGGGGAAGAGAATTAACCAGAATTAAAGAAATAATAAAACAAACCTGGCCTGAAGAAATATCTCATACTGGATTTGGGAGGATAATATATTTCTTTAAAATGTGGCTCAACATTCTAAACCAGGGGTGTCAAACTCAAGGCCCGCGGGCCGGATGCAGCCTATGGGGTACTTAGATCTGGCCCATGGGGCCGGCCTGGAAATAGCAAAGGACTGGCACCCCATTTTCGGCCTGGACAGCCTCCTGCAGCACTCTGCCAGCCAAAACGGGGCACGGGGGGTTCCAGAGGCCTCCCCCGGCACGTTACAGGCTGAAATGGAGCCTCTGAGGCTGCGTTTGGCCCTCTCCATAGACTGTGCCTGCTTTGCTAGCATCTTGGATTCCACTTACTCCTCCCCACCCCCATTTCCCATGGCTTTACTGTACTTACTTTTTGAAGAGCTCCAGAAGAGGCTGACCCACGTGGCAGAGAAGCCAAAGTCTTTTCTTTTTTTAAATTTTATTTATAGTTTTTTCTTTAACATACACGACTGCTTAGTGAACAATATATTGTCTGGGTTAATTTACTTTATACACAATACTAATAACAACAATACTATTTAAGAATACATAGTAGTACTCTTCCAACTTCTAACATTTACGTATACTTAGTAATTGTAGTAAGTTATATTATGTGATAATACACATATTTTCTTTCAAAAATTCTATTTAGGGTGGATCTCTAATAAAGAAGTTGAAAATCGCCTCACCCAGTTCCAATCCACTGTTCACAAACTGCACCAGCTCATTTCTTTCTTTAGTTGCCCCAGCTTCGGTTCGGCCATAATGGCCGTCTCTCTTCTTTGTTTGTCAGTAGGGTGCCTCAGATCAAGCGGGAGATCCGACGCTCTCCCACGATCAGCAAGAGATCTCTCCTTTCTTCGTCACCCCTCCAGGGTGACTTTAGCCCCTTAAGACCCACCCAACAAGGAAGAATCAGCCAGGATTTCACTGAGCCCCACTATCCCAACCGTCTCGCTGCAACGCCAAACCGGAAGTCCGAAGCCAAAGTCTTTTATTCAGAAACCCGTGAAGCTGTAAGAATGTGAGATTTAAGGAAAACAGCTTTCCCCATCTGAATAAAAGAGCGGCTTCTCTACCATGAGGGCCTGCAGGCTTAGTTTGGGCCCAGTCTGGCCAGTGTCGAGCAGCCTCCTGCTTGTTGATGATTGGCTAGTTCAAATGAGCAGCTTCAGGGACTGGGGCATGGCAGTCAATCAACAAGGGGCTTGCAGTTCAGCCTGATGAGACAAAGGAAGCAAGCTCCTCATTGATTTGCTGCTGCTGCTGCCTCAATCCCTGAAGCTGTCCTGAAGCAGGAGGCTGCTGTGGCCCCACCCAGGCCTTTTCTACTACCAGAGGCCTGGTGGCCACATGGCCCCAAGCTGAAGTCTTTTATCAGAAGCTGATGAAAATGTTTTCCTTAGATTTCACATTCTTACAGCTTTGCCATCTTCTGAATAAAACACTTTGGCTTCTCTGCCAGTGGATCAGCCTCTTCTGGAGCTCTGGAGATCTTCAAAAAGTAAGTAATCCATGGGAAATGGGGTGGGGAGGAGTAAGTGGAATACTGGACGCTAGCAAAGCAGGCCCAGTCTGTGGAGACCTGGCAGGGCAGGATGGGGGGGGGGGGAAGCAATTGTGGGGACCCCAGGGGAGCATGAGGTATGTCAGTGTATTGGGGGAGGCCTTGAATGGCCTGCTCCAGCACTAGGCCCCGCATGCTCATGTGCATTTAATGACCTGCGCATTCAATTACGTAACAAATGCATTGGGGAAAGTAGGGAGTGATCATGTTCATTTAACGTGATTCAATCAAACGAATCCTCGTGTTACGAATGTAATTGGCAGGCTCTATTACATTCGTAACTCAAGGATTACCTGTATAATGAGAGTGAGTGAGGGTCTCAGGGATGTCTTACCTTAGCACTTGGCCACCACAGGTGCCCGCCCCATGAGTCTCATGTGACGCCCACCATGGCCATGCCCCCCCTGGCCACCACCCCCGGCCCTCTGAGGTCAAACACAACCCTGATGTGGCCCTCAATGAAATCGAGTTTGACACCCCTGTTCTAAACAAATAGAGTACTGGATTTGTGGACACTTATCTCCGAGTTCAGGTAAGGGAAAAGTATGGGAAGGGATTCCTCTTCCCCGAGCTCTTTGGAAAAAATCTGACTAGAATAACAAATATCTCTGTAATAAATCATAATTTGAATAGCCTTCCCCTCGGGGGGGGGGGGTGGTTCTAACATGGTTGATATATGTATCACTAAAATTAGAAGTATACCTTTAGGGAATTATGAGAAGTGTATACAAACTGAAGATGTAACAAATGCCAATGTTACTGATGTTTCTTTAACATTTCAACAGGCATACAATTGAAAGAGGGTTTTTGGTTTCTGTGTGGAAGAAGGGGATATAAAGTATTACCGCCCGATTGGAAAGGGTCTTGTACCATAGGATGGATTGTCCCAGCATTGAAGGTAATACAAGCTGACCAATTTTACACAAAACATCGTGTAAGAAATAAAAGGAATGTCTCCTGCAGGGAAAAACCCATATTCTACGGAAGGGTTATTTAGGACCCTAATTTCACCTCTGGGCATCATGTTGAATTTTAAGGATATCACCAGGTTGAGTAATTGGACTGAGAGTATGTTTAATAAAAGCTTAAAAGCTTTAAAAGAGCTAAATGAAGAACAGGGAGAAATTAGAGATGTAGTGATCCAGAATAGAGAAGCTTTGGATATAATTCTGGCATCCAAAGGGGGAGTTTGCGCTTTACTACACTCACATTGTTGTGTATATATACATAACTACCAGGTTGACATTAATAAAACTGTATCAGCAATGGAATGGGCAATAGGTGAAAAAGAGCGGAGAGATAGGGAAATATGGGAAAAACATAAATGGTTGACCGATTGGCTCTCTGATTGGGATTGCGCAAGCTGCACTGGCTCCCGGTGGTCTTCCGGGTGTGCTTCAAGGTGCTGGTTATCACCTTCAAAGCGCTCCATGGCATAGGGCCTAGCTATCTTTGAGACCGCCTGCTGCTACCGACGACCTCCCATCGACCCGTGCGCTCCCACAGAGAGGGCCTCCTCGGGGTGCCATCAGCCAAACAGTGTAGGCTGGTGACCCCCCAGGGGGAGGGCCTTCTCTGTGGGGGCACCTATCCTCTGGAATCAGCTGCCCCCAGAGATAAGGAGAATCCAAGACCTCAGTGCCTTCCGTCGTGCCCTTAAAACCCATTTTTTCAACCAAGCCGGGCTGGCTTAAGAAGAAATTTTTAAATGTTTTTTAAATGTTTTAAATGTTTTAATTGGTAATGAGTTTTAATTGGGCCAAATTTATATATCTTTTAATTGTTTTTTAATATTTGTATTGCATGTTTTTTAATTCTGGCTGTACACCGCCCTGAGTCCTCAGGGAGAAGGGTGGTATAGAAATTCAATAATAAATAAATAATAAATTGGGGAATTTTGAGGACAATTGGAACATGTTTTGGGTTTCACACCTGAACATTTGGTCTGTCCAATGACTTCAGGTTCCCCCCACAAGGCATTCATTTTTGTTTTACACTGAACACAGTACAATGGAAATCTTTCAAGAACATTTCTCAGTCATCTGTACTGCCACAATCTCATTCTGCAATTATTTTTGAATCATCTCTAGACTCATTAAAAGACCTGTCCCCATCTTTATGCTTCATACTTGGCCTACAACCCTGGGACCGCATAGTTGTAAAATGCCTTAGAATGAAGATACCAGGGAAGCAAATGCCATGAAATCCTGTGTCTAAGCTACAGATTGGTCATGGTGGTAGAATTACTTATGTACAGTAGATATAAAATACAATTATGTCTTCCAAAAAATAAAGCTCCCAAAGAACTACCATAATTTTCATCAAGTTCTGTGCAGTTCAAATTTTCATTTTTTTCTTCCCAGAAAAACAAATATTTGGAGCAATTTCAGTTTTTTAACTACTCTGGCCTCCCATATATTTCCTAGTGAATGGTGCATAAAAACCAATCAGGAATTAGCCAGAATGCTGCATTTGGATATATAAAACTGTAAACGTTAGCTTTTAACTATGGTTTGTTACTGGAAAACCAACTGCAATATGTTTACAGAATGTGTTTGGATGTAATGACTGGCTAAAGTTTGATAATCACAACCTGACTTAATGATGTGTAATGCAGTATGACATGACCAGCCACACTACAGCATATCAAGGAGGTTCTAGTTATATTTCACTGCTGGTACTCATACTTTCTGATTTCTACCACAAATGTGTAATTGCCACCAATACTAAATGTGTAAAAGAAAGAGGATGCTGAATAGATTTTAATACTTCTATTTCATTTGTCTCCTTGGTTTTCTAGAATATGAGAAACTGGCAATGGGAAGAGGCAAACGAGCCTTCAGTGGCAGGCACAGTGAAAGATTCCTAATCATCAAAATATTCAAATCAAAATTAGAAGTTACCCATTGAACACCTACTGCAACTGGAGAAAAAAGTCAATGCTTTTCACTTGACACCCCCATTCATGAGATGCCAAGACATTCTTTGATATTAAAAAATGTAGAAACAAATGCTTATGCAATAATTCTGTAAGAAAACACACCAGATTTTGTCTTGCAGAAACTGAAGCTTGTTTATAAGACAATCCTCTTGATAAAGCTCTCTTTCAAAGTCTCATGTGCTAATTTGCATTAATTTTCACTCAGCATGAATGCAAAAAGTTTCCAATTCTCAAAACTATTTCTTATGTTTAATTTCATATAAATTCTCAAAACCAGAGAATCCTGAAGGCACACAGTTAAGTTTGTCAGGAGGTATTCCCAAAACAGGAGTTAATTTGATCTGCAGAAAGGTCTTGCATTACTGTACTTTCAAAACTAACTAATTTGTTGTGGCATATTACTTTCATAGGTAATAGCCTGCTTCAAATGTTAAAATACAGAGGTTTGAGGACCAGTCTGCATTTTATTTCCATAGGAAATGCATTTCTGAAAGTATTCTCTATTATAGAACCAAATGTATAGCTTTCTACAAAAATAATCACTCCAAAAGACAAAAGTTCCTAGAGTTATATTGCTATGGACCTGGACTATTGAGGGAGAAAGGCATCAGAACGGTGACATTTATTTATTTATTTAGAATGCTGACTTGATTGATTGATTGATTGTACCCTGGAATGATTTGTGTTAGGAAGAAAGAAGATATTAAGACTGGAAGCACCCTAGGATAGGGAGCAATAAAATAAATGACCTTCTAAATCAGGGGTGACAAACTCGCATCATCACGTGATGTATCGGGACTTTCTTCCCCTTCGCTAAACTGGGCAGGGGCAGGGCTAGCACATGATGCATCCAGCCGGCGGGCAACAAGTTTGACACCCCTGTTCTAAAGGCAGAAAAAGGAATGATTTAAATGTAAACAAATATGGAGAAAAAGTAAGCTCAGAGGAAATTGAGAGAAAATTGATGAGAATGGGAGCAAAGTAAGTCACAAAAAAGGGTTCTGCTCTGGAAGTGCAGAAGCTGGGTTCATGGTAAAAGTGAAAAAGGTCTGCCTTAAGAAGTAGAAAAAATATACATTAGTGCAAAAACCAAAAGCACCTGGTTTAATTTCCTGATATGAGTACAATGAAACTTCTCCTTAGCTTTTTTTTTTTTATCAAGAGGGGAAACCCAGAGAAACGTGAGGGAGAAACGTCTCTCTTGAATAGGGAGTAATACAGTCCTAGACTGAACAGATCTTTAAATCTGCATATACTCCTTGTATTCTTCCTCTCAAAGCTTAGTAATTAAAATACCCAACTATTTTTACTTGAAGGTACATCACTAGATTAAGGATACTGATTTTGTGACGAAATGGGGTTGAGGGGTACCCCGGACCATGAACCAGCTCATGAGTAAACACACTGAGACTGAAATAATTCTGACAGAGGCGTCTTGTGTAAAAATATAATTTACTTTAAAACATTTAAAAAGCACTATGTCTTTAAGAAAACACATTAAAAACAAAGTCTTATCTGGGTATGTGAAGCAAGGCTATCTCCCTAGATCCCTCTCCACAATACCGAAACAGTTCACATAAGAATAAAGCTAGCATGAAGGTAAGCAGCTTCAGCGTCGATACATCATCAAGGCCATCATAATGGGAGCAGCACGAGCTTCACAGCTGAAAGTCACCTGAAGTAAAAACAGTTCAAACAGCAAAAATTGCTTGAAGCTTGTGGGAGGAAGAAGGTCCAGCAACAGCAGTCCCGATGATAGCTTGCGTGCTACAAAACAGCAAAAGGCAAGCATCCGTGGGAGTCTCTCTGTAACGACATCTGGAGTCCTTATCTGCATTCTTCTCCCATCTGCGGCGTTGCACCAAGCTTCCTGCAGGAGCTGTGCATTTAGGCCTAGAAGACTAGGCCCGAATAGCAAGCAAAAGGTCCTTGCTTATATAGGGAGTTAACCTGCAATTAACTAGGGCGGTGAAGGCTTGCAGGTAATTGGCAACAGTAGATGGCTTGATTAAAACCATACTGTTTGTGAGTAGGCAGATAGCCACAGCAATCCTGGAAACACTCGTGACAGATTTAAAGTGCCAGCCAGAAAAAATTAATGTGATTCCCTTTTTCCTGCCTTAAATGAAGATAAAACAAAATGAACATCTATTAGCATTTCTAACTACAGCACTGAAGGCCTTTTTTCAACTTTTCAATATAAAAATAGAATTTTTGGCAACTACAGGTAGTCCTTGATTTATGACGACAATTGAGCCCAAAATTTCCGTTGCTAAACAAGGCAGTTGTTAAGTGAATCACTGCAGTTGTTAAGTGAATCATGTGGTTGTTAAGCAAATCTGGCTTCCCTCATTGACTTTGCTTGTCAGAAGCTGGCTGGGAAGGTTACAAATTGTGATCACATGACCCTGGGACAGTGGAACTGTCATTAATACATGGCAGTTGCCAAGTGCCCGAATTTTGATCACGTGACCATGGGAATGCTGCAATGGTCACAAGTGTGAATCATAAGTCACTTTTTTCAGTGTCGTTGTAACTTCAAACTAAATGAATGGTTATAAGTTGAGGACTAACTGTATTGTCTTAACTCTAAGGTCATACTGATGTAATACAGTGTAATCACCTCATCAGGATGTGATAAACCTGAATTCTGGCAAGCAGATTGTTTTAAAAATTCTTCTAAAGGCAAATTTTACGTTCCCTTTCCTTACTTGGATGTGCCATAATGCTGGAGTTTGAAAGCATGAGAATGGATGAACATTTAACAGGCTAACAAAAACAAAGAATAGGATTAGATGTTTTCTTCCACAAAGCTTAAACTGGAATGCTAAAATCAGCCTAAAATCTGTGGCTTTTGCTCTAGGATGAGTCATACAATTCTGCAATTGTGAACCGAGAAAAGCACCAAGGAGATTATGTCCTCAATTGTTGTTTCTACACCCTTTCCAAATATGGAACAATATCTTTTCTCTAAACAGTAGAAAAGGTGGTCCTTGGTGCTCTCTGAGCTTGGTTGTTTTCTTGCAGATGTTTCATCACCAAACTAGGTTAACTTCATCAGTGCTCTTTTTCAGTAGAAAAGGTTAATACAGTCTGTTTAGAGCAAATTTGAATCTGGACACACAGATAGTTGAGCATACTAGAGAACAGTTTAAAGATGCACTACTTGTCTATGATGACATTTTTTGGAATCTGAAACAAACCTATCAATTTTCCATTTTGTTTTAGAAATATGTTCATTTCAATAAGGTTTCTTTGATTATTTATAGATAGGTTTTAAGGCATCATAATGCTGCTCAAGTTATGACTCCTTATGGAAGCAAGAAGAGATGAGACACCCGGCTGTATGGTTTTACTAACTATGCCAAAACACACTGATCCCACCACTGGCTGGCCCTGCCCCTCCACTCCCAGCCATTCCTCTCCTACCCTAAAAAGGTAAGGCTGACAGCAGGGGAGGGAGACCCGCTCCGGGCCCACCATGCTCACCTGAAGGGCCACCTCAGGGGGGGCGGGGGGGACAGGACACAGCGAGGCTTGGTCGCCTTTCAGGCCTGGCTCTTGGCTTCCGTGGGGCCTCCAGGTGGGAGGCCCGAGAGAAAGCGCCTGGTCCAGGCACACAGCCCTCCAGGAATCTCTTTGGGGTTCTTTCTTCTCAAGCTTGGGAGAAGATTTGTGGTCAATCTGAGTGAAGGAAAAAGAAGACGGGCAGACTGATGGTGGCTTGCAGATGTCGGTGGGAAAGTTGGTCCCATATTTATTTATTTATTTGTTCAACTTGTATGCCGCCTTTCTCCGAAGACTCAAGGCGGCTTACAATGCATTTAAAACCATATATAAAACATTAAAAGTTAAACCATTAAAAACAATTAAAACCCATTCACACCATTCATGGCCGGATCTCACCAGATCGCAACAGCGAGATCAACGGCCCCAGGCCTGCCGGAAGAGCCAGGTCTTCACCGCTTTTCAGAAGGCCAATAGGGTGGGGATGGTCCGGACCTCAGGAGGTAACTGGTTCCAGAGAGCTGGGGCAGCCACAGAGAAGGACCTCCCCCGCGGGCCCGCCAGCCGGCATTGTTTAGCTGACGGGACCCTGAGGAGACCAACTCTGTGGGTTCTTACCGGTTGCTGGGAGCATATTCCAAAGCTCTAGTCACAGGACTGGCCCATTGGTCGTCCCGGAGCAGCTCCTCCACCCGGGTGCACCTGCCTGCCAGGGAGCGGCTGGGCAGCTCGTGGTGGGACTGGAAATCTCGGCCGTAGAGGGTGGTATAAGAAGTGGTGCAAGGAGTAGCTCAGCCCTTGCTGACGGAGCGAGGTAATGGTGCTTTTGTGGCAAGGTGGGGTGGCGCAGGTGGGCCAAAGCAGCGGTGGCAATGGCCAGAGCCTTAGTGTGCAGGAGCGAAGCGCCCCTGTACTTGCCTTTCCACAGCAACAGCATTCCGCCTTCATCACAGTACATTTGCGCCAGCTGGTGGCGCCCAATGCAGCCCTTGCCTCCTGCTGCTTTGGGCTCGGAGCTGTAAGCCGTGTCTGGGAAGCACTGCAGCGGAGAGAAGTGGCCGGGGATGATTCTCTGGCGCATCATCTCTTGCTGGGTCTCATTGCCTGACAGACTGCAGCAGGACATGGAGGGCGGTTTCTTCCAGCCCTTGTTGATGCTGGGCGCGCCTTGGTCACTCAGGGAGATGCACCACCTGCTCTCCGCCCCAAGACACTGGCCTGACCCACGCTGTGGCCAATGCTGCTGCTGTTGCTGCCTCATGGCCGAAGTGACCTGCCCGCTGCTCATGCAGCACCTTGCAGAGCACAGTGAAATTCAGCACGTGTCACAATGGGGTAGACGGAGTCCCCTCCTCCTCCTGGAGCCCATTACAACACAGGGCCACAATGCAACCCTGCCCCACTCGCCCCTAGCTGGCCCTGCTTTCTCTTCCACCGAGGGAAAAAAGACGGTGCAAGGGTTCCAGGCTCTAGAAGTGAGCTAGAACCAGATGTTTTGGTGGCGCAGTAACTCTCCAGATCCCAGCCAAACTGCAACTTCCCACAAGATCAATGGAATGGGACACTGGAGTATCACCTGGAATCCTATCTCTTATTAGATCAGAAGCCCATGTATTTTGATTCAATTGCAAACTGGAATGCCACAAGCTCACTTATGAGTTTTCATTAAATATGGCTGTTCTTCCAGAAAGAATATGGCATTCCCTGACAGAAAGTGTCACCAGAGCTTTCATGAAACAACTCAGTTGCCTGAGATTTTGTCTCTTCACAAAAATGGCTCCTAGGGTAGATGTTACAAGATATAAAGCAAATAAATAGAATGCTTCTAAAAGGCATAGCTGCAGAATTTCTGTATAAGTAGAGGTCAGATATGAACTCGCAACACTTAAATACTACTTAGGTTTTAGAAGGGGGATATGATGGCATTTTTCAAATATATCACATAGAAGTGTTTGATTTATTTATTTATATTCCTTAATGCAAGACATGTACATGTATTTGTTTCAGGTTACAGGAAGGCAGATTCCAAGTGAACATTAAAAAATTTCCTGACAGAAAGAGTGGTTCAACAATGACTGTTTGGTCTGGATAATAGGTAACATTTTGTGCATCCCTATATACTGTGCATATAGATGGGGTAGATCTAAAGAAGAGTATATATACACTATTACAGAAATGTCAGAAAGTTAAAGCTCAGAATGAACTGAAATGTGCAAAGTGCATGTGTGATCTGCATACCTGGTGATTATTTGGATAGATCCCTGCCATTTTCTTGGCAGTATTTGCCCTTGCTTTCTTAGGCAAGAGAGAGGGAGAGGGAGGGGGAGAGAGAGAGAGAGAGCGACTGGTTCAACAGCAAGACTAGAATTCGCAGTCTCCTGACTTCTAGTCTAGTGTCTTTAATGATGCTTTTGAGGCAAGCGGCTGGGAGGTGAGGTGCCCCTCGACATGAATGATGTCGAGTTGGCCATGCCCACCCAGTCACATGACCACCCAGCCAAGCCTACGCAGCCGGTCCTTAGGACAGAGAACCAGTTGTTAAATTATTTGAATCCCACCGACTGTAAGCAGCCCTTTTCTAAATCTACTGAAAGGTTTCATTGCATATAACAGAACTAATTTGACAGAGCAAACAATTCATGAAGTTTTGGAATTTAGTTTCCCAGATTTCAGAATCTAGGCATTGAAATGTTTTGTTTGCTGGCAACTAGCATCTTGGCTTATTCTCATATTATCTAAACATCTGCTCAATCTTTGAACAAACCAGAAGACATCATACCGAAGAAGCAACTCTTTGGGAAGCTTTTTGTTGATCATAGCCTCATCATTGTTTGAGAACATCTGCAAAATTTAAAGTAAAATGCACCTTAAGTCTTCTGCAATTTCATTATAGATCATATCCTTACCAACACAAAACATGGCACCTTTGTACAAAGAAGTTATTTTTAAGGCAAACTGGACTGAGAGCATTTAGCGATTATCCTTTGTACATTTATTTTGAAAAGTAATTTTGAAATATACTGCAACCACCACTGAACCATTGGGACTATTTATTACTATTAATTAGATTACACTTATTTTTTAATCTCTGTAATAACACTGGGATCAAGAAGATGCCAAATCTCATGGTTTTTATTTTTTTTCTGCCAGAGCATATGGATCTGTGCATGGTAGACACAAGTTGTAGATTGTAGATGTGAGTTTAAGTAACATTTCTTTTGTGTTATATTAGCTGTATGGGATCTGTTTTCCTCAAAGATAAAACTATTCTCTTCGGCCAGACTGGCTCATGATCCTGAAGCACTGGGCACTGGAGTTCAAACATCTTTTCAAATAAACTTGAAAACATTGAGTCATATGATATGTTAATTCTAACACTGTATTGTAAACTAATATTTTCCGGAGTTTCAACATACATCTTGCCTTGCCATATTAGGTGTCAAAAGCTTGTCTGAATGCACATGATTCTCCACACAACATCTCTATGTCAGCAGGTATGCAAGGTTTCCAGTGGTTTAATTAATAGAATATAATTAGTGATAGAACTGTATGTCCCTTTTGGTAGCTGACATGTAAAGCAGATTAGCTAACAATATAGTCATAATGTTATCTACATATGAAACAAGTGTATTAAAACATTAAAAATTAAATTATGTTTAAATTTAATATGTCTTCATCAATATTATACTGAACAATGGAGAATCTTTGACATACTGTACATATTTTGGTTATACAAAATACTGAGTGACTTAGCACTTAGACTTATATACAGCTTTACAGTGCTTTACAGCCCTCTCTAAGCGGTTTAGAGTCAGCATATTGCCAACAATTTGGGTCCTCATTTTACCCAGCTCAGAAGAATGGAAGGCTGAGTCAACCTTGAGCCTGGTGAGATCCGAACTGCCAAATTGCATATTCACGTAGGCGTGCACGTCGTGCCGTACCCGAGGCCACCAAAAAGTCCGCGTCACTAAGTTCAAAGTCTTAAAGAAGCCGAAGTGCCCCGCCGCGGGGTTGTCATGGCACTGGTTCATGACGAGGGCTCGGAGCGGACTCGTGGGCACGTACAGCCGACCCCGGTGCCTGAGCAAGCCCTCCTCCACGGTCCATGGGGACGCGGGGCCGACGTCCGCTCTCCGCTGCTGCGACCAGTCGTCCCGTCGCTGCGCTTCTAGCACCTGAGCCCGCAGGTCCACCGGTTTCTGGACCGCGGCCAAGAATTCCGCTGGCAGCACCGTCCGGGGGGGAAAGGAGTCCTTGGGGCAAAAGTATTCCGGCTTACGGGATAGCGCGTCCGCCCTCTGGTTGAGGTTGCTCGGAACGTACGTGACGTGGAAGTTGAACCAGGCGAAAAACAACGACCACTGGATCTGCCGCTGGTTCAACTTCCTGGCCGTGGTGAGGTGCTCCAGGTTCCGATGGTCCGTCCACACCTCCACCTGGTGTCGGGCCCCCTCGAGGTGATGTCGCCAAGCCTCGAACGCGGCCTTCATAGCCAGCAACTCCTTTTCCCAGATGGTGTAGTTGCGCTCGGAAGGATTGAGTTTCCGGGAGTAGTAAGCGCAGGGAAAAAGAGTGCCACCATCCACCGGAGCCTGTAGCAGCACCGCCCCAATCGCCACGTTGGATGCGTCCGTCTCAACCACGAACGGACGGTGTGGATTGGGGTGCCTCAGGACTGGCTCCGTGATGAAGGCCTGCTTGAGGACCTCGAAGGCCTGCTGCTGCGGGGGCCCCCACTGGAACGGGACCTTCTTCCGAAGGAGCTGGGTCAACGGCAAGGTCAGGGTGGCGAAGCCCGGGATGAAGGTCCGATAGTAGTTGGCGAATCCCAACAGACGCTGGACGTCCTTCACCCGACGCGGGGGTTCCCAACTGCGCAAGGCCTCCACCTTGCGCGGGTCCATCGCGATGCCCTCAGGGGTGTTGATTTGCCCGAGGAACTCTATGGAAGTCTGGAAGAAGTAGCATTTCTCCAACTTCGCATAGAGCTGGTGCTCCCGCAGGCGCTGCAGGACCTGGCGGACATGCTGGAGGTGACTTTCCGGGGTCCGGGAATAGATCAAAATGTCATCCAAGTAGATCACCACGAACCGATCCAGCATGTCCCGGAACACGTCGTTCATCAAGTGCTGGAAGACCGCGGGGGCGTTGGTCAACCCGAACGGCATGACGGTATACTCGAAGTGTCCGTACCGAGTGCCGAATGCCGTCTTCCACTCGTCCCCCTCTCGCACGCGCACCAGGTTGTAGGCCCCTCGGAGATCGAGCTTAGTGAAGATCGAGGCCTCCCGCAACCTCTCCATCAGCTCCGGGATCAGCGGCAGGGGGTAGCGATTTCGTACCGTGATGGCATTCAAGCGCCAGTAGTCGCAACACAGGCATAAGTCCCCCGTCTTCTTTTTAACGAAGAGGACCGGGGCCGAGAGCGGAGAGGTCGAAGGCCGGATGAACCCATGGGCCAGGTTCTTTTCCAGAAAGTCCCGTAAGGCGGCCAGCTCGGGCTCCAACATGGAGTACAGGCGTCCCGAGGGCAGGGGCGCGTTGGGCATCAGGTCCACCGTGCAGTCGTAGGGTCAGTGCGGGGGCAAGCGGTCCGCCTCCTTCTCGCTGAACACGTCAGCGAAGGGCGTCAGCTCCGGAGGCAAGGAGACGTTCGGGGCGGAGATGTCCTGGCCGGCACAGGTGTGGCGAAGGTGGTCGACACACTGCAGGCTCGGGAACGAGATGGCGTTTCATGCCACCTGAGGGTCGTGTGCCCGAAGCCAGGCCATCCCCAGGACCAAGGGAAAGTGCAGATCTGCCGTTACGTAAAACTGGATCGCCTCCTCGTGGTTCCCAATGGCGAGGCACAAGGGCTGGGTAGCGAATTTGATGGGCCCCGCCACGAGTTCCCGCCCATCGATAGTCTCGACCCTCAACGGAGGGTCCACTGGAACCAAGGGGACTTTGTAATGGGCCACAAAGGCCTGGTCCATAAAGTTCGTGGTGGCCCCTGAGTCCACCAGCGTGTGCGCCTGGAGCCCCTCCGACCGGTTAGCCAACACCACCCGGGTGTTCAAAATCAGGTGCCGAGGGGGCTCACAGTCCACAGCCGCTGACTCCGGCGGGGCGTGGTCACGTGCCTGACCCAGAGTTTCCCTAGGCCAGGCCTGGCCCGTTTCCCGGCTGGTCACGCCGAGACTCCAGAACAGGCTTGAGCGGTCCACTCCGCTTCCGGGGACACGAGGCGGCAAAATGTCCAGCCTCGCCGCAATAGAGGCACAACCCCCCTTGGCGTCTCCACATCCGCTCCTGGGCCGTCAGTTGAGGTCTGGCTGCTCCGAGCTCCATGGGCTCCTCAGCCGTTGCCACGAAACGCGGTGCGGTCCGGAGCGCTGTCGGTGCGAAACGCGGGGGTGCCGACGCTGTCGGTGGTTCCGGAAGAGCCCGACGGGGCCGTCGCTGTTGCAGGCGGGCATCGATGCACAGGCATTGGGTCACCAGCGTGTCGAGGGTCTGTGGCGCCTCCACACGAACCAGCTCGTCCTGCATCTCGTCGGAGAGGCTGTCCTGGAAGGCATCCATCAGCGCCACCTCATTCCAAGCCGAATCCTGGCCTAGCAGTCGGAATTCCGCAATATAGTCCTGCAGGGGGCGCTTGCCTTGGCGGAGGTCCTTGATGCGCCTCGCTGCCGTCTGCACCCGGAGGGGGTCCTCAAACATGGTGCGCAGGTGTTGCAAAAAGCCCTGATAGTCCAGGAGCAAGGGGCTATCTTGCAGCAACAGGGGCGTGGCCCATCGGGCGGCAGTGCCAGAGAGGGAGCTGATAACAAATGCCACCCAAGCCCGGTCATCCGGAAAATCCTCCGGCCTCATCGCCATGAACAGTTGGCATTGCCCCAAGAAGGCCGGGAACATCTCCTGCTGCCCAGAAAACCTATCTGGCACGTTCACTGGGCATCTCGGACGGGGAGGGGGAGGAGGTGGAGCTGCAGGAGCATTTCCCAAAGCAAGTTGGGCAGTTAGCTGTGCTACTTGCTGTTGCAGAAGCTGATTGGCCTCCAGCATCTGCTGTAACTGCTGCTGCAGCTGTTGGTCCATCGTGGGTTAACGATGGAGTATGTGGTGACGAACAAGATGATCTGTCCCCGTCCACACACACACACAAACACAGCCAGCCGAGAGTTAAGGAAGCACTTGGCACACACCCAGGTCTTTATCTCCAACTTGGCAGCGATATACACACCGTCTGCCAAGTGCTTTATTTCCACAGAAACAGAAAGATAATATACTCAGCGTACAAGAGTCCAACAGAAAATAATATTCCTCTCAGCAGTTTCGAATGATGCTTTAGTGACTATCCAAGGTTTATTTTTGTTCGTCACAGGGATCACTGGCCACCACCCTCTATTATATAGTCTCTGGGGTGTGGTCCAGTGACTCAGTTCTAATCCCTAGCACGCCTCCTGAGCTGCTGCAATCGTTTATCACGCCTTCGGAGGCGTGCGTCCAGGAATGATGTCTCTCCTTCACTCTCATCCGAGACACCTGTCTCCCTGCTAATCTCCTCTCCCTCGGCCGGCACCTGAGACAGTGCCAGAGGGGAGGGGCCTGGAGAGGGAGGCCTGGCTGACTCCTCTTCCTCATGCTCGGAGCTTTCTTCCTCCGATGGGATAGGCTCAGAGGGCAGGGTCACAACAATACAGGAGGTGACAAGCTAGCAATGAGCCCTACCTCGCCCTCTCAGCCCCACCGACTGGTTGCCTGTGGCCACAATGGCCCAACCTCTCCGCCTCCCCTGCTTGCTGGCCCTGCTGCTGCCAGGACACTTCTCAGCCACTGGCCAACAAGCAGCTGCCTGTGCTGCTGTTGGCCTCATGGGGGCTCTTTGCCCTCCTGGCAGCGCTGCTCTTGGCCACCCTGCTGGGCTGTGCTCTGACCTAGGCGTCCTTAGAAATTAAACAGCACAAACTTAGTCCCAGCAAACCTCTTTAATTCATACAGCTGTAAATTACTTTCATTTACAGTCCGCAAGGCTTGATAAACAGTCTTTCAGAGAAAGGTTATCAACATCCACCTATCTCACGTGGAACGCTGCCAAAGAGCTAATTTCCAGATGCAGGGCAAGGCCAAACTTGGCACAGAGTCACAAATATAATTTTCAAATCTTGAATTGGTCAGATGAACTAATTGCTTCCTGCAAAAGCTCACGTCCCGTTTGCTTCTCTTTTATGTCTTATGGGAGGGGCCAATCATCTCCAAGCCTTACTCCCAAGTTGACCCTGTTTCCTTAATTGTTCCTGTCTCCTGGCAGCTCTGCACATGCGCACACTGGGAACAGGCTCATGCTGTTCTTCTGCCTCGCTGATGTCAGACTTCGGAGACTCCAGAGGCAGCAAAGAACTACCAGATGGCCTTGGCTCCCTCTCTGCCTCCGTCTCAGAGCCATGGTCTGAGCCTTCCCCAGACTCCAGGACTGGCCCATGTTCCTCCCCAACCTCCTCACTGTCCAAATCTGCTGCCAGCTCTGCTGGCCACTGGCGGGCCAAAACAGGCTGCTCCTGCCTGGTGCAGGGCGAGTCGTCCCAGATCTATGACCTCTGGATCACCCCCCTACTGCTGGAGAAGCTGCGCCGCACACACTGACTCATACAGCCAGCACAAGAGCTGCAGCGCCCACCAGGGCCAGGGCCCAAAGAGCACCACACCTGCAGCATCAAATAGACCTATAGGAAGGCGCTCAGCAGCCCAAAGGCAGCAGCGGGTGAGGTGGCGTGGCTCATCGGTCACTGGTGAATGGGTCCTGGCCGGCTGGCGGCGCTCCAGAGGTCGTAGATCTGGGCCAACTCACCCCATGCCAGGCAGGAGTAGCCCAGCAGGGCAGCCAAGAGCAGTGCTGCCAGAAGGGTAAAGAGTTTCTGTGAGGCCAGCAGCAGCACGGGCAGTCCCTCGTGCCAGTTGCTGCAAGTGGCAAGCGCGTCAAAAGCGAAAAGCAGAACTCTGCTCTTTCCCAAATGTGCTTGCAGTAGCTGCTGGACACGGAGTAGCCCCTGCCTACTGCCAATGCTGTCCTGGCATGTTTTGGAAGGGAGATAAAAATAAATCCTGCAGTCTCTCTCCACCACCATGCAAATCCAAGCACAGGAAACAGCAGCTGTGCTTCTCCCTTCCAAAACACACCAGGATGTGATCTGAATAAGACCTGGCTTGACCTGCTGTTGAAATGCCTGCCGGCTCTTTCCTGAAGGGAGGGCGGCTCTTCTCTACGTTTTGCTGCCTTCCGCAGTGCAAGGGGCAACGGGCGAGTCCCGATTTTCATTTTCAATGCACTCACCACTCACTTGTAGCAACTGGGACTGCTGCAGGTGGCACCGACAGCAGGCGGAGGCTTGCTTCTCCCCCAGCTCTTTTCTCCTCTGCTTCAGCCCAGCTCCATCCAGCAGCTAAGGAGCTCACCCGCCTCTCCACGAGACCTCTCAGGAGACACGGTGTGCAACTCAAAACAAAGTGCCGCAAGTCCAGGCACCCTTTCCATTTGTTCCCCCTCCTCTCTCTCTCGCCCCCTCTCCCTGGGAACTGTGAGTGGGCAGGGGAAGGCCATCAAAGGAAAGGATGAAACGGCCCCGCTGCCAGAGCCCAGAATTTTAAGGCAGAAAAGTGAAAGAGGGTGGGCAATTTCAAAGGCCCTGGAGAAAAAGAGCAAACCTCTTCTGTTTGCTGTCCAAAGTGGGTGCCGAGGCCAAACCTGCAGGAAGCAATCTGCTTCTCCACGCAAAACCTCATGGGCTTTGCAGAACCATCGGGAAAGGGCCTGGCCTTCTTCGCCCAGCTCCAGGCAGCCTATTTTTCCTGGAGTTTAGCATCCTTCCATACGAAGGAGGAACACAATGCTGGTTGGAGAAGGAGCAGCAAATGGGGCTGCCATTTCGAGAATGAAGATGTGGGGTGATGCAGGCTGGTGAGAAAGTGGGGACCAGCGATCACTGTGTGGTGGAAGGAAGGAAGGGAGAGAGAGAGCGCGATCCAATCAAACCTCTATGTGTCTGTTTGTGAGAGAGAGAGAGCACACCGCCACCAGCCCTGCTATACGGTAACTCTCCGAGGTAGCCTGCCTGCTACCAGTGCCATTCCAGCATGTATTGGAAGCGAGATAAAAATAAACCCTGCAGTCTTTTGCCGCTGCCATGCAAACCCCAGCATGGGCAACAGCAACTGTGCTTCTCCCTTCCAAAACATGCCAGGATTTAATCTGAATAACACTGGTGGTGGTGAAATGCTTCCTGAAAGGAGGGCAACAAACGGGAAGGGCGCCAGGACTCGCGGCGCTTTGTTTTGATTCAGGAAATGCTGCTGACTTGGAAGGAATGGCTTTGACATTTGCACGCCATGTCTCCAGAGTGGTCTCATGGAGAGGTGGGTGAGCTGCTCATCCTTAGCTGTGCAGCTTCTTCCCCTCTGTTTCTCCTCTGTTTCAGCCCAGCCTAGCCTTCCATCACCCTCCGAGGAGGGAGGCCAGGTTCAAAGGGGATGGGAGGGAAGAAACAGACCCTTCCTTCCATGCTGGGTTCCTGCAAGCAAGCCCGGGGAGTAGCCGGTGAAGAGGCAGCCCTTGAGCGACCACTCTCCCTTTCCCTCCTTCTCCTTCCTTCTGAGGTGAGTGATGAAAAGCCCCATCGTTTCCAGCCACCGTCCCACTGCCTCTCTTTGATTGCAGAGTGTGCAGCCCCAGCTGGAGGACCAGGTTGGATGGCAAGGGCTGAATGTGCAGGGGCTGCAGCATGTTGCCTCCCGCCCTGCCACATGCCTTCCCTTGCCTCACGGCGACAGGCAACAGGCAACAGGCAGAGGCAGAGGTGCAGGGGTAGGTGGGGCGGCATGTGATCCAGCCCGCTGGAGGCACCGTGTGACCGCCTTCCCCCGTCACAGCTGCGGGCAAGCAAAGATGGACAGAGTGGGCAGCCAGCCACACATCACGTCTGGAGGGCCAGATCACGTGCCTCCTCCACCCCACCTGTGCCTCTGACAGTGCCACTATGAGGCAAGGCAAGCTGTAGGGTGGGGGGTGGGGCCACAGTGCAGCCCCTGTGTTCTTGGCCCCTGCCGTGCAACCTGGTCCTCCAGCTCCGCTGCACACTCCACAAAGACAGACAGTGGGACGGATCACATGCCTCCCCCCTGCCCAGGCTGCAGCTTCTTCTGAACACCATCTGGCCCCACGCACGTGTTCGCCACCTATGCTGGCCACGCCAACTGCCCCCACCCCCCGCTGATGATACTCTAAACTAGGGCTTATTTTGGGGGTAGGGCTTATATTGCAAACAGCATGAAAATCATGCTAGGTCTTATTTTGGGGGTAGGTCATATTTTCGGTGAAACACGGTGTGTGTGTGTGTGTGTGTGTGTGTGTGTGTGTGTGTGTGTGTGTATGTAGGTCTTTGGTTATTCGGGTTTTCTCCCGCCTAAAATTGGAAGTGTCTTGGCGACGTTTCGACGAAGTCTCATTCGTCATCTTTAGGCTGGTGTATATATATATATATATGTATATACACACACACCTATAATTAGCTCTGCCATTTTTACTTCAAACATGTTAATCGATGGAGGCTTAGCTCCTGTTGCTAAAGAGGGGGAGGAAGTTCCGGAGATCGTGATGTCTGTCTCTTCTTTTATAGCTACACCTGGAACTGGTATTTTTAGGATAGTTTGCAATGAGTACGGGTGTGAAATGCTACAACGTGCATGCCATTGGGAGATTTATGCCAAACGGAAGGCAAATAACCATGAGAAGCTGGCCTTCTTTCATAGCTGCATTCGGAATGGCTTACCACCGAAATTGTTGCAGAAGAGACCTGTAGTTGATACACCGGAGGGCCATGCAGCTGTTCTCCAGTTCCAGTCCAGAATGTTATACGCAATGATCAACGACTGCCATAGACAGATCAATGAGCAAACTGTAAGAATTAGGCAGTGCCGAGCAGAATGCCGTGCGATACTAACAGACGCCCGCTTCAGTGCCCTTGACCATAGAATATTCCAAGCGGCACGGGAGGCACGCCTGCGGAAAACTAACCTACTTAAGACCAAAACCAGAGGCATTGCGGTCCTTGAGGACCTGCCAGATGGAGAGAATATTGGTGCACAATTTGTCCTCGAAAGTGATTGATTGATTGATTGATTGATTTAATTTTTATACCGCCCTTCTCCCAAAGGACTCAGGGCGGTGCACAGCCAAAAATAAAAACAAACACATATAAAATTTAAAACAGTTTAAAAGGAATTAAATAATTTGGCCCATTTCAATTAAGACAAAGACAACCCATATAACTTAAAATTGATCTTGGTATTCAGGCCAGCCCAGCTTGTTGAAACAACAGCGTCTTGAGGGCACGATGAAATGTGCGTAGGTCAGGGATCATCCGTAAATCCCAGGGCAATTCGTTCCAGAGGGCAGATGCCCCCACAGAGAAGGATCTCCCCGTGGGAGTTGGCAGTCGACACAGTTTGACCGTCGGCACCCCGAGGAGTCCCTCTCTGTGGGAACGTACTGGCCGGTGGGAGGCTATCAGTAGCAGAAGGCGATCTCGTAAGTACCCAGGTCCTAAGCCATGGAGCGCTCTGAAGATAGTAACCAACACCTTGAATCGCACCCGGAAGACCACCGGGAGCCAGTGCAGCTCGCGCAGGAGAGGTGTTACATGGGAGCGCCATGTCGCTCCCATAATCACCCGCGCGGATGCATTCTGGACCAGTTGGAGCCTCCGGGTTCTCTTCAAGGGGAGCCCCATGTAGAGAGCATTACAGTAGTCCAGGCGGGAAGTAACGAGGGCGTGAGTGACCGTGCGTAGGGAGTCCCGATCCAAAAAGGGCCGCAACTGGCGGATCAGGCAAACCTGATAAACCCCCCCCCCCCCGGCCACGGCCATCACATGCTCTTCTAAAGACAGCCATGCATCCAGGAGGACTCCCAAGTTGTAAACTCTCTCTGTGGGGGCCAGAGTTACACCCCCAATAGTCAGCGATGGCACCAGCTGGCTATACCGGGATGCCGGGAGCCACAGCCACTCAGTCTTGGAGGGGTTGAGTCTGAGCCTGTTTCTCCCCATCCAGATCCACACGGCCTCCAGGCATCGGGCCATCACATCATCCCATGATCATGGACACACAGGTCTGGGTTCTACAATGGGATGCTGGTTTTAATTTGACTGATGCCAAACTGGTCGATTTGGGACTCAGCCATGGCATGGATCTATGGGTTACCAAAGATCCACAAGGCAGAGGTACCCCTGCGCCCCACTGTCTCCCTTCGTGGCACCCCCACGTTTCGTTTAGCCAAGTGGTTACATGGACAACTGCAACACCTGGTCGAAGCTGCCTCTAACATTGTGAGATCCTCTACTGACTTTCTACAACGGTTGGAGGGAGTGGAGGATGGGGAAGATGAGACGATGGTGTCATTTGATGTCGTCTCATTGTTTATGTCCATCCCCCAGGAGTTAGTGGCCTTAACTACAGTATAAAGGAGGTACAATTGGAGAAGGGACTGCGAAACCCCAAATCCCTCAGCATGGATGATCTCCTCCACTTGTTGAATTTCTGCTTTAGGACCTATAAAAGCTGAACTGCGCATGCCCCAAGATGGCGACGCCTGTCTAAATCGCGTCTAGGGATGGGCGGCTCGTGGACTGGCAGGGGTCTTCTGGGGCTGCCATGAACATCGGCAACCCCTTTCCCAGTTGGAGGAGTCTCTCCCCAGCCTGATGAGGGCTTTTTCGCCCTCCGGAACCTCGTGGCTGGGGAGAAGCGAGCGGAAGACGGCGCGGGTGGAAGAACGCCGAGGCTGAACGCCGACAGCCCGGCTGCATCGGCTCCGCCGTTTTTCCTCCCTGCTTGGCCAAGGCGGCGGCGGCCAGAGCGTTGGCGACGGCGGCGGCGGCGGTGATGCCCAGCGAGCTCCCCCCTGACCCTGGACGCCCCTGGGGGTTTCTTTTGGATGTTCCGGGGGCGCTGGGGAATGCTGGGAGCTTGGGTGTGGCTGGCGCCGAGGACGACGCTGTGGTGATGGCGGCTGCTGCGTGGCAACCAGGTCGAGGGCGGTAGTGCTGGAGAGCTGGAGAGTTGTTGGCGTTGGAGGAGAGGAGAGGAACATCAAGCCTTGACATTGAAATGGGGGAGTTGAACCCCATTGTGCTCAGGGGTTGAAGGATACATGGCTGACGTTAAGGGTTTGTGTGGAAAGACCTGGGGTTGGAGAGGCTGGTGGATGGCTCAAGTATTGGGTCGCTATGGATGGCCTCCCCCCCCCTTTTTTTTTGGCCCTGTTATCGGCCTATTGGCCAATGTGGACTTTCTTCCCCAGAGCTTGGGACCTGGCTCTGTCTTTCGTCCTGTCTCCTGGCTGTATGGAGGACAAGGCAGTTACGGGAGGATGGATGGAGCCAGCTCCAGACTTCGTTCGCCACGGATGGGACTCATCTTTCCAGGGCCAGGAAGCCCAAACCACCGTGAGAGGGTGGTTTTCGGACTTTTTCTGACTTTTCCCATCTTGCCTTGATTAGGATGGCCAACCACCGTGAGAGGGTGGTTGGATGGTTTCCCTCAGCTGGACTGAACGTGAGGACTCCTACCCATTACCGTGAGAGGGTAATGGTTGTTAGGGTGTGTGTAAAAAGTATTTGTTGCTTGTGCAACGAGCAGAGCAGAAACACACAGGGAAGGAGATAAACGTGCGGCTCGTGTGAGAAAAATACTTTATAGATAACAAGCAGTCTCAGTGTAAGTAAAACAGTCCAAGGTCATAAACAGTAATATCAGTCCAGTAAGTATCTTCCCTTACCAAAGCAAACAGACTTTAGTAACTCTTGGTATACAGTACCATATAACAGACACAGTAAGCAACAGGATACAATCAGGTATCAATCCGGAAGAAGCAGGAAGAAGGAACGCTTCTCTGTGCTGCTTATTTATGCACTGTAGCCTAATTACAGGGTTCAGCAAACCCTGATTACGTGGCTCAGTTGTTTCTTAAAGAAACAGATATATTGCCTGACCAACAAGTTAGGAGTAAGCTGCAAGCTGAACCTAACATTCTCCCCATTGGGCAGGACAATATACACAATAGATACAGAAATAAAAATACACATCCAAATCATACATTGTACAGTGGTATCAGTTACATTTCAGATTCTTAATCCAAATCTTTCACAACAATTGGTTTGTTTAATGGCACCTTGCGCTTTGGTAAAATTATCGGCAATATTGTCCTCTGATGCGCAATATTCCAATGTAATCATGTTATCCTTAACACATTGCCGAACATTCAGATAACGTATATCAGTGTATTTAGTCCTTGTCTTTACAGCAAGATTCGTTGCCATTTTAATGGCTGCCTGGTTATCCTCATAAACCGTAATAGGATAATCCATTTTGAATCCAATATCTTCCATCAACTGTTTATAATAAATCAGTTCAGTACATGTAAGTGATAGACAAGAAAACTCCGCTTCCATGGTAGACAAACTGATGTGTTTCTGGCGAATTGATTTCCATCCAATCAGGCAATTATCCAACATGATTGCTATTCCAGACGTAGATTTTCTGGCAAAACTGGCATCAGCATATGCCTTTAATATCATATTGGCATTTGGTTCTAAATACATAGCAAAATGCAATGTTCTTTTAAGATACCTAAGAACACGTTTAGCAGCCTGCCAATGCCTATCAGTAGGCTCTGAACTATATTGTGCTAGTTGATTAACACTAAAAGCTATATCAGGCCGTGTCCAGTTGCTCAAATACGACAAACTGCCTATTAATGATTGATACAGTTCTTTACTGAACTGTGGACTCTGCAAACTATCCTGCTGGAATTCCTGTGCCATAGGAGTCTTGGCAGGTTTACATAATTCCATCCCATATTTTTTCAACAATTTGCAGATCTTATTAGATTGTGATATTTTAAACCCTCTAGATGTTTTCAGGATATCCAGCCCTAGATAATGCCGTATATGTCCTAGATTTCTAAGTTTAAATTTTGTTTGCAACTGACCGATAATCTCTCTGGCCTCAGCGTCAGTTCTGGTAATTATGGCAATGTCGTCTGTAAAGAGTAACAAGAATGAAACATATCCATCCTGTTCTTTTTTAAACAGACATTTATCTGCTACGCCCTCATAGAACCCAATGTTATGTAATTCCTGCACTATACATTGGTTCCACTCGTAACCTGATTGCCTTAAACCATATAGGCTTTTTTGTAGCCTCCAACACTCAGTTCTATCCTGTGTATCATAACCAGGAGGTTTCTTCATATATATTGTATGCCTCAACGGAGCGTTCAAGTAAGCTGTCTCGACATCTAAATGAGTAATAGAGCATTTATTTCTAGCTGCCCAAACAAGCATCGTTCTAAAAGTGCTCGCTCGTAAACTTGGAGCAAAAACCTCATCATAGTCTCTATCTGTCTGTGAGAACCCTTGTGCAACAAGCCGAGCTTTATGGGTTACTACCCCATCTACATTTTTCTTTACCTTATAGACCCACCTACAGCCTATAAGTTTCTCATTTGGTGGTATTCTTACAACTTCATAGACACCAAGCCTCTTCAAAGAATTAATTTCTCTATCCATTGCCTCTTGCCAGGCTTTTTGCTCCTTTTCTGGATATAATTTTATATCATGATAACTGGATGGTTCGATATCTACTTGGCAAACCACTGTGGCTTTATAGCGATCTGGTGGATGCCGGTCCCTGGAAGATCGTCTAGGCATAACAGGACTAACATCAGGTATATTGGGTTCATCCTCCCCTAACCCTAATTCCTGTTCCTGTTCTTCCACCTTAATAGATGGTTTATCATCCATCTCAGATGAACTATCATCAGGAATATGGTCTACCTTAACATCAATATCTGTAAAACCATAGTCTGCTTTTTCTAACCTGTCCCAGCCTTCATGTTCTAGGAATTTAGCACTAGTGCTACACAAAACTTTTGTTGTACCTTTTTCCCAGAACCTATAGGACCTATGGTTAGCCTCATAGCCAACAAAAATCATTTTCTTTGCTCTCTGTTGGTCCTTCCTTCTCTGACTAACCGGTATATGCACCCAGGTTGGTGCACCAAAAGTATGTATATAACTTAAATCAGGCTTCCTCCTGTGCCATAAAGTAAAAGGTATTTTTCCTGTAGAGGAGTGCACCACATTATTTAAAATATGATTGGCACATAGTATTGCTTCTCCCCACAATTTATCAGGTAAACAAGCATCAGCCAGCATAGTCCTAGTCATAGCTTGTAGGGTCTGGCCTCTTCGTTCAATATATGCATTATGTTCCGGCCGAAAAGGGGCAGAACGTTTATGCTGTATCCCAGCATCCTTCAAAATCTTAGCCAACTGATGGTTAGTAAACTCAGTTCCATTGTCAGTAACAATGCATTTCACCTTAAACCTCTGCTTCCTTTCAACAAAACGAAGCCAGTTTGTGATACATTGGAACGTATCACTTTTGGACTTCATAAGGTAGCAAAAACCATATCTGGTAAAGTGATCAACTATACTTAAAATATAGCATGCTCCCCCTAAACTGGGTTTCTTTGGCCCTATTAAGTCTAAAAAGACTACCTCCAAAGGTTTAGTTGTTTTAAACCCATTGCAGCGGTTTGCAGGTGTAACTTTACTTTTATGCTGGTTACAAGTATTACAGTTCAGGTATTTGCTGCAAGCCCTTAACTTAATGCCTTTAGACTGCTTAACAGTCGAATGCAACAACCTGAAATTCAGATGACCAAGCCTTCTATGTAGTAAATGTATGCATTCATCATGAGGCTTTACATTTCCAAATTTAGCTTTTGACTGAACTAACAGTAATGACTTATCCCTAATGACGAATAAGTCGTTTTCTAATTCTGCAGTAACTACAGTGCCTTCACATTCAAGCAAACATTTGTTGTTTTTAAAAGTTACTGTAAACCCAGAATGTAATAATGACTTTACAGATAAAAGGTTATATTTCAAACTAGGGATATAAAGCATGGGTAAAGGGTGCTTACTAATAGAACATTGAACAAGTCCCTCCCCAGCTACAGTCACATTCCAGCCATTAGCTAATTTGACCTTTTTAGTACTTTTCTTCATATTTAGAAACAGTTTTCTGTTTTTTGTTATTGATTGAGAGGCACCGCTATCAATCACCCACCAATCATCTCGTATATTAACAGATGAACTGGTTGCTAAATTACACCCTTTCCTGGGTTTAGCAAAGTTTCTAGCAGACACTTTCTTATTTTTACAATATTTTGCAATGTGCCCCTTAGCCCCACATGCATAACAGCGTTTAACAATATTGACATTCTCATATACAGCTTCCACTTTTGGTTGCTGTTGCATCCTTAACTGGTCTCGTTCTTGCCTACGTTTGGCCTCATCCAGTAACCTACCAGTTATACTGGCCAATGTTAGTTCATTTCTAGACAATACTTCTAATGATGAAACAAAAGAGTCATAACTGTCATCCAACGATGAAAGAATAATATAAACTTGTTGCAGTTCAGTAAACACAAGGTCTTTCTCATGTAGCTCCTGGAAAAACCCTGTCATGGAGTCCAGGTGAGCCATCATGTCTCCTCCTTTCTGAAGATGTAAGCGAAATAATTTCCGTGTCAAGTAGATATGGACACCCACAGAGTCATGAACGTAGAGCTTCTTTAGCTTTGACCAACACCTCGCAGCAGACTCTTCGCCCCGGAAATGGACAAGTTGCTGGTCTCCCAGTGTCAGGCCAATGATGCATAAAGCACGCTCGTTGTCCCTGTGAAACTTAGCTATCTTTTTGGCATCTTCTTCGTCAGCAGCATTCAATGCAGTTATGTCCGGTGGATTATTAACCACGTCCCACAGTCCTTCTTTTCGCAAAAGTAGACAGCATTTTGTGGACCAGGTAACATAGTTTGTACCATCCAACCGGGTTATAGTAGAATAACTTGTACCTTGCTCAAAAGCCATCATCTTGACTACTACACCCACTGCCTGCACTTCTCACTTCCACAAAAACAAATTAAAGAGCCCTGGAACGTTCTGGGCCCATAACCAATGTTAGGGTGTGTGTAAAAAGTATTTGTTGCTTGTGCAACAAGCAGAGCAGAAACACACAGGGAAGGAGATAAACGTGCGGCTCGTGTGAGAAAAATACTTTATAGATAACAAGCAGTCTCGGTGTAAGTAAAACAGTCCAAGGTCATAAACAGTAATATCAGTCCAGTAAGTATCTTCCCTTACCAAAGCAAACAGACTTTAGTAACTCTTGGTATACAGTACCATATAACAGACACAGTAAGCAACAGGATACAATCAGGTATCAATCCGGAAGAAGCAGGAAGAAGGAACGCTTCTCTGTGCTGCTTATTTATGCACTGTAGCCTAATTACAGGGTTCAGCAAACCCTGATTACGTGGCTCAGTTGTTTCTTAAAGAAACAGATATATTGCCTGACCAACAAGTTAGGAGTAAGCTTCCTGGACATCTGAAACCATCATTAGAAACCCCTAGGCCATGTCTAGGCCAAACCTGTATTATCACTCTAGTGTTAAAATGTATTCTAGGGCAAAGCTTCTTGCGCTGCGAGATTCCCCCCTCTCGCAGGCCTGGCCCTCTATGTTATCGAGGGCCCACCTTAATGACGGATCTTGGGACCCCAAGAGGTGGCATGTCGCAAAAAGGGGATTGAGGGGTTTTTTAAAGACTTTTTTAAATAGACTTTTAAGGGGTGCTGAGGGTGGGGGAGGTTATGTGGGTTTGGGGGAAAACCCATGGGGGTTGCAGACCAGTCCGGTTGCTATTAATGGTGCCGTAGGGGGTGCGGACTCTGGGGGAAAGGGGACTGTTAGAATGCCCTCTAGTGAGGGCTTCTCTATTAACACGCTGAGTGGGAGGGGCAGGTATGGCGGGAGCAGGGGGCCATATCATGTGGTGGGGGCACGTGCTCGCTATCTCCGAGCGATTGCGTGCCCCGGTCCCCTTAGCTCTTCCCGTTCCCCAGGCTGCTTAGAGTCTCAGCGCCCGAGTCTCCGGCTGATGTTATGTAATGCCAGGTCCGTGGTAAATAAAGCCCCCCTCATTTGTGATCTTATTCTGGAGGGGGGAGCGGACCTGGCAGGTATCACGGAGACCTGGTTGGGCCATGAGGGGGGAGTTCCCCTCGTGGAGATGTGCCCATCAGGCTTCCGTGCATTTCATCAGCCGAGAGCTCAGGGCAGGGGCGGGGGGGTGGCGGTCATTCTAAAAGAAGGTCTTGATCTGAGGGAGACCACTGTACCTCAGATAGCCGGATGTGAGTCCCTTTTTGTGAAGTGGGGTCGTGGGGCGCAGATGGGTCTGTTGATCACGTACCTGGCTCCCTGCCACGTGGCAACGACCCTGCCCGAGCTCCTCAATGTTATAGCCGAGGTGGCGGCTGATACCCCCAGACTTGTGGTCATGGGGGATTTCAACCTGCCATCCATCGGTGAAACATCTGAGGTAGCTTGGGAGTTCATGGCTTCCATGACGGCCATGGACCTGACCCAAGTAATTCACGGCCCTACTCATATGGGGGGGACACACTCTGGACTTAGTTTTTATCTCTGGTCAGTGGTTGAGTGGCCTTGATATAGGGGATGTAGATATTGAACCCTTGTCATGGTCTGACCACTCGCTCCTTCGACTTGACTTTCTGACCGCCGTACCCCGTCGCAGGGAGGCGGAACCGACCAGGTGGTTCCGCCCCAGGCGCCTGATGGACCCTGATAGGTTCCAGATGGAGCTTGGGCCATTTCCTGAGACTCTAGCTCATGACTCGGCTGATGACCTGGTGGCCGCCTGGGATAGGGCGGCTGCTGGGGCTTTGGACCGGGTCGTGCCTTTGCGGCCTCTGACCCGGCGCCGAACTCACTTAGCCCCTTGGTTTTCCGAGGATCTGAGGGAGATGAAGCGCCGGAAAAGACGCCTAGAGAGCGGTTGGAGGGCCAGTCGTTCCGAGTCTGACTTGACACTGGTAAGGTCTCATATTAAGACCTACCTAGTGGCGATAAAAGCAGCGAAATGTAGCTATTTTGCCGCTCTTATCGCGTCATCAGATAACCGCCCAGCCGCCCTGTTTAGGGTGACCCGCTCCCTCCTCCATCTGGGAGCGCAAGAGGACCCCTTGCAGGGCCGAGCTGAGGATTTTGTACAGTATGTGGATGATAAAATAACTCAGATTCGGGAAGACTTGGCCGCCGACTGGGTTAGTTCAGACGAGATGACTGAGGCAGGCCTTGAGAGTGTTATCTGGGAGGAGTTCGATCCTGTGGCTCCCGAGGACGTGGACAGGATCTTGGGACGACTGAACGCAACCACATGTTTATTGGACCCGTGTCCCTCCTGGTTGGTGCTGGCTTCCCGGGAGGTTACACGAGGCTGGCTCCAGGGGATTATTAACGCTTCTTTGAGCGAGGGTGTCCTGCCGGCCGCCTTGAAAGAGGCGGTGGTGAGGCCTCTCCTCAAGAAGCCATCCCTGGATCCGGCTATTTTGGCTAACTATCGTCCAGTCTCCAACCTTCGCTTTATTGCGAAGGTTGTTGAGAGTGTGGTGGCGCGACAGCTTCCCCAGTACCTGGATGAAGCTGTCTATCTGGATCCGCTCCAGTCCGGCTTCAGACCTGGGTACAGCACGGAAACGGCATTGGTCGCGTTGGTGGATGATCTCTGGAGGGCCCGGGATAGGGGTTATTCCTCTATCCTGGTCCTATTAGACCTCTCAGCGGCTTTTGATACCATCGACCATGGTATCATGTTGCGCCGGCTGGAGGGACTGGGAGTGGGGGGCACCGTTCTGCGGTGGTTCTCCTCCTAACTCTCCGACCGGTTGCAATCTGTGTTGACAGGGGGGCAGCGGTCGACCCCAAGGTGCCTTGTTTGTGGGGTGCCGCAAGGGTCGGTCCTCTCGCCCCTCCTGTTCAACATTTATGTGAAGCCGCTGGGTGAGATCATCCGTGGTTTTGGGGTGGAGTTCCATCAGTACGCTGATGATACTCAGCTGTACATTTCCACCCCAGACCATCCCAATGATGCCTTGGAAGTGATGTCCCAGTGCCTGGAGGCCGTGCGGG
This sequence comes from Pituophis catenifer annectens, assembly GCF_029215685.1. Lineage (NCBI taxonomy): Eukaryota > Metazoa > Chordata > Lepidosauria > Squamata > Colubridae > Pituophis > Pituophis catenifer. Next base: position 29,731,056 of record NW_027256885.1, on the reverse strand, counting down.
TCTGGATGGGGAGAAACAGGCTTCGACTCAACCCTTCCAAGACAGAGTGGCTGTGGCTGCCGGCGTCCCGGTATAGCCAGCTGACGCCATCGCTGGTTATTGGGGGCGAATCATTGGCCCCCACGGAGAGGGCCCGCAACTTGGGTGTCCTCCTGGATGCGCGGCTGTCTTTAGAAGGGCATATGACAGCCGTGGCCAGGGGGGCTTTTTGTCAGGTTCGCCTGATACGCCAGTTGCGCCCCTTTCTGGACCGGGACTCCCTACGCACGGTCACTCAAGCACTCGTCACTTCTCGTCTGGACTATTGTAATGCTCTCTACATGGGGCTCCCCTTGGGGTACACCCGGAGGCTCCAACTGGTGCAGAATGCGGCTGCGCGGGGGATTATGGGAGCGACGGGGCGCTCCCATGTGACTCCTCTCCTGCGCGAGCTGCATTGGCTTCCGGTGGACTTCCGGGTGCGCTTCAAGGTGTTGGTGATCACCTTTAAAGCGCTCCATGGCTTAGGGCCAGGGTACTTACGGGACCGCCTTCTGCCACCAATAGCCTCCCACCGGCCAGTTCGCTCCCACAGAGAGGGCCTCCTCAGGGTGCCGTCGGGCCAGACAATGCCGGCTGACGACCCCCAGGAGGAGAGCCTTCTCTGTGGTGGCACCTACCCTATGGAACAATCTACCCCCAGAGATACGAGTGATCTCCGACCTCCGGATTTTTCGTCGGGCCCTAAAAACTTATTTTTTTCAGCTAGCCGGTCTGTCCTGATTTTAGGGTTAGTTTTAAAAATTTTAATATTTATTTTAATTGACAAGTTTTAAATTATGGGCCAAATTTATAAATTATTTTAACTTTATTTTTAACTGTGATGTTTGTATAGATATTTTTTATCTGGCTGTTCACCGCCCTGAGTCCAAAAGGAGAAGGGCGGTATAGAAATTCGAATAAATGAAATGAAATGAAATTTTACATTTGACGGCCACAGGTATGAACAGACAAAGGGTACGCCTATGGGATCCCCGATCTCGGGAGTGATTGCAGAGGCGGTCCTCCAGAGATTGGAATATGAGTCAATTATAATCTACAAGCCCAAGTTTTGGGCACGTTATATCGATGACACGTTTGCCATTATTAAACAGCAAGACAAGACTTGGTTTATGAGAATCCTTAATTCCATATACCCAGATATTCAATTTACGATGGAGGAGGAAGCCAATAACACACTGGCCTTCTTGGATGTGCAAGTCAGCCGTAATCCTGATGGGAGCCTTGACACAGGTGTATATTGAAAAATCATGAGCACGGATCGCATTTTACACAACGAGAGCAACCACCCCACTGCACATAAAGTTAGCTGCATTCGGGCATTGTTCAATAGGGTAGACACCCATTGCAGCACACTGATGGCCAAAGCGAAGGAGTGGGCACATCTCTATCAGATCTGCACACTCAATGGTTATTCTACAGACTTTATCTGACGGTGTATTACACCCAGGGCCCGACAGCCCATTGAGGGTACAAGTGGAACATCTGCGTGGAGGGTGCTCCCATATATACGGGGGGTATCCGAAACTGCCACACACATTCTTTCAGTGCATGGGGTAATTAAGTAACTTAATTACTTAAAAACACACCAAATATCTATATACTCATTCATAACCTATCTGCAACTTCTTATTCTGGTATTTATTTTGGATATAATCTATCCATCTTCTCCAGTCCCTTAGATATCTTTCGTTTGAATGTTCCTTCAAGTACGCCGAGATTTTTGCCATTTCCGCTAGGTTTATAACTTTCATTGTGCATTCTTGGATTGTAGGTAAGTCTTGCTTCTTCCAATATTGTGCCACCAACAGTCTTGCTGCAGTTATTAAATTCAAAATCAATTTAGTCTCTATAACCGTACAATCCGTAACTATACCCAGCAGAAACAGCTGTGGTGTAAATTTTAACCTCTTTTTAAGAATGCTTTGTAAGATCCACCAAATTTTTATCCAAAACGCTTTAACCTTTTTACATGTCCACCAAATATGAAAATATGTGGCATCCTCACAATCACATCTCCAACATTTTGGTTGCACATTTGGATACATACGAGATAGCTTTTTTGGATCTAGATGCCATCTGTAAAACATTTTATAAAAGTTCTCCCTTAAATTTTGCGCTTGAGTAAATTTCACGTTTGTTACCCATATTTTTTCCCATATTTCCATCATTATTGGTTGTTCAAAATTCTGTGCCCATTTTATCATACAATCCTTAACTAGCTCTGTTTCCGAGTCTATCTCTATCAATGTATTATACAATCTTTTTATATGCCTTAAACTTTGGTCTCTAGTTTGTTTTATTAAATTTTCATCGCTTTGTGTAATACCAATTTTCTGGTCTTTTCTCCATCTGGCTTGTAATTGTACATACTGAAACCAAGTTTGAATTATTTTCTCCTCTTTCAACACATTCACAGGTTTTAGTTTTAGTATACCTCCCTCCATATTAAGAATATCTATATATGTAATTACGTCCTGTCTACTTTCTATACTCGTATTCTCTATTGCGTGCCTGGGAGCTGTCCACACAGGTATCTTTTCATTTAACTTATATTGATATTTCTTCCAGACACGCAATAAAGCATTCCTCAATATATGACTCTTAAATGCTCTATCCACCTTTTTATCATACACTAAATAAGCATGCCAACCATAAACCAAATCATGCCCTTCAATATTCAATATCCTTCCATTTGTTAAATTAATCCAATCACTAATGACTGATAAAACAGCTGCTTCATAATATAATTATAAATTTGACATTTTCAACCCCCCTCTTTCTCGTATATCCTGCATTATTTTCAATTTTATCCTTGGTTTCTTACCTTGCCATACAAATTTATTAATACCTTTCTGCCATTCTTCCAGGTTGGCATCCTTTTTTAGTATTGGTATCATTTGAAAGAGGAATAAGAACCTAGGTAAAACATTCATTTTTATAACTGCTATTCTACCTAACAAGGACAATTGTAATTTTTTCCATTTATCCATTTCAACTTGTATTTTGTGCCATATCAACTCATAATTATATTTATACAATTTACCGTTGGAAGATGCAATATGAACACCTAGGTATTTAACTTTTTTGACTATTTGACATCCCGTTACCCTTTGTAGCTCCTCTTTTTGTTTTATTGTCATGTTTTTAACTATCATCTTTGTTTTTCCAACGTTTATTTTAAACCCAGACACTTGACCATACTGTTTAATTATATCCATCATAGCCTTTGCTGATTCCACTGAGTGAGTTAAAGTCATAACCAAATCGTCTGCAAATGCCCGTACCTTATATTCATAATCTCTAACTTTAATTCCCTCTATCTCATCTATATTACGTATTTTGTTCAACAACAGTTCTAAAGTTAATATAAATAATAATGGCGATAAGGGACATCCCTGCCTTGTACCTTTTTCAATTTTAAAAGTTTCTGTCAAACTGCCATTAACAATTATCTGAGCTGTCTGTTCCTGATATATTGCTTTTATAGACTGCATAAAGCAATTCCCAAATTGCATCCTATAAACCAGTTACCATATTAACTGCAGTTACTGTGCAACAACTATGTAGGGGAAACGGCTAAGCAGTTACAGACTAGAGTGCATGAACATGAGCTGGCTGTCTGGCACAAAGAACAGTGCTCGCAGATCTGGACACATATGAAGGAGCACAATCACAGGTTCAACTTTCAAGAGGCTGAAGTTGTTGCCCACGATGCAACTAAAGGGGGACGTCTATTGAAAGAAGCCTGGTTTTCCAACAATAACCCCATCAATAGACACATTGACCTGCTACCGGCTTACCAATCATTGAGGCACCGGGAAAGATCCTGCAGGATGAGCAGAGACCGATTTCTATCAGGGAGTAGAGATTGACAGCACCCCCCCCCCTTTGGGCATGTAGACTTGTCCTGTGGAGGCATAGCCAGCCCGGGCTGAATGCCGAGGAGTCCGGCAGAGTGGCTTCAAGCCATAATAGACATGGATGATGAGGAACGAGCCAGGCTGGTTAGAAGATCATAGGCGAAACAACAAATGAATTTGGTTGATATATCAAGTGTGCCTGTGAGGCGGAGGGGCGGTGGTGTGTGGGGGGATGGGGAGGATGCTGTTGAAGCAATATCAGATGGCTCAGTGTCGTTCCCTGGGGATGGGCGGCCCAGGCGATGTGCGATCGGGGAGGAAGCAACAGGAGCTAAGCCTCCATTGATTAACATGACTGAAGTAAAAAGGACAGAGCTAATTATAGGTGAGAGGCAGGTGGATGGGCCTATCACGCGCGCAATGGCCAAATTGATCAATGATGCATTAAGTCGAATACCTCTTCAATGGTAGTTTTTACACTCCGACGATGTTAGCAGAGGCTAACGAAAGGAACGTTGTACCTACCTGAACATTTGTTCTATGTGCGCTGCGTGAGAGTCCAAGCAATGGGTGATAACCTTGTCTGATTGGCCATAGACTGAGTTGTAATTTGTTTAGACACACCTTCTCCTTCCTGCTTAGCTCCAGTTTGTTAGCGATGGTCTGGATCTGGAGAAGACGTAACCTGTAATGATAGAAAAACACACTCCTGGACCCTGGACCCCGTTAGAAAAGTAGGGAGGGGTTGGACTCTCACGCAGCGTACATAGAATGAATGTTCAGGTAGGTACAACGTTCCTTCTCCTGTGCACTGCTTAGAGAGTCCAAGCAATGGGATATGCCCAAACTAAGTATCCCTAGGGTGGGGAGTAGAAACGTCCAGGGTCCTGTCGACTGGAAGAACCTGCTGCAAGACCCGTCTCCCAAAGGCCGCCTCTGCTGAGGCAAACGTGTCAAGTTTATAGTTTCTAATGAAGGGAGAAGGCAATGCCCAAGTGGCTGCCCTGCAAATCTCTAGTATAGAGGCCTGAGTGGCCCAGGCCGCTGTTGTGACTGCACTTCTAGTAGAATGGGCCATAATGCGGACCAGAATAGGCCGGGCCTGATGGTTGTAAGTCATAGAAATACAGGCCTTGAGCCAGCAACCTATGGTGGATGGAGACACCTTCATGCCCTGAGACCTGGGTTGAAAAGAAACAAACAACGCCTCTGTTTTCCAGAACGCTGCTGTCCTGGCGATGTATATGCGTAGGGCCCTGCGTACATCTAAGGTGTGCCACCGGCATTTGGGATTTGGGAAAAAATCTGGTAAGATGACCTCCTGGGCCCAGTGGAACGAGGAGTCAATTTTTGGCACAAATGTCGGGTCCAGTCGGAGAATGACTCTGTCAGGATGCATAATACACAAGTCCTTCCGTACTGAGAGAGCCGCCAGTTCTGAGATTCTTTGAGCAGAAGTGATGGCGATGAGAAAGACGACCTTAAAGGTCAAAAGCCTGAGGCTGGCAGAACTCAACGGCTCGAACAGAGAGGACGTGAGATCCTGTAAGACGAGAGACAGATCCCAAGAAGGGTATCTGTGAACAGGCGGAAATCACAGGTTGGAAGCCCCTTTTAGAAAACTACGGACGCTCGGATGATGAGAGAGGGTCGAGGCTCCCTCGCAGGACAGGATCGTTGCTAAGGCGGCTACCTGCCTACAGAGGGTATTAATCGCTAGTCCTGCCTCTAACCCTTCCTGCAGGAAGTCCAATACCTGTGGCACGGATGCCAAGGTTGGGACTAATTCTTGTCTAGTGCACCATCGGCAAAAGGAGTTCCACGTAGCGTTGTATATGCGGGTTGTTGATGGACGTCAGGAAGCAAGGATGGTAGAGATTACCTTTCTAGAGAAGTGGTCCCTTTTCAGGATCTCCCTCTCAAGTGCCAGATGGCCAGCTGAAGCCATTGAGGGTCCGGGTGGAGCACGGCCCCCTGGCTGAGGGAGATCCTGTCTGGAGGAATCCTCCAGGGAAGTGATATTGATAGGGTCAATAGGTCCACGAACCAGTTCCGTCTGGGCCAGTGAGGAACTACGAGAAGAACCTCTGCACCTTCCTCCAGGATCTTCCTAATGACCCTCGGTAGTAGAGGTATCAGGGGAAATGCGTACAACAGGCCCTGGGGCCATGGACAACGGAGGGCGTCCATCCCTTCAGCCCCTGGTAATCGGGATCTGGTGTAGAACTGTGGAAGTTGAGCATTCACTGGGCTGGTGAAAAGGTCTACTTGAGGTGGGCCGAATCTGATTGACAGCTGGCAGAACAGATTGGACGTTGTCTTACCTGAACGTCCCTTCTGCGTAGCAGAGGGTCCAGCAGTCATTACAGGGTTAACTTGGAGTTCCGGTGATGACTGAGTCTGCAATTTGTGAAGCTCCTCCCACATCCACTGGCTTCCCAGATTTCTGACGAGGGAGATTCTGCAGACCGAATAGCTGAGCTGGGAAAACCACAACAAAGAACAGAAAGAACCACCACCACCACCACGAAACACGAAGAAGAAGGACCGGATAGGGTGGGGATGACTGCTGGACCCTCTGCTACGCAGAAGGGATGTTCAGGTAAGACAACGTCCATTCTACTATAGCGAGGGTCCAGCAGTCATTACAGGGACATGCGAAAGCAGAACCTCTATTGGGGGGGACTACCGGTCCGAAAGAGAATCCCCCTGAAGCACCTGCTGCAAAACTCGGCAGCCAAAGGCCGCCTCCGCAGAAGCGTATACATTCAACTTATAGTGATGAATAAACGGAGAAGGGGAAGACCATGTGGCTGCCCGGCAAATATCCTCCAGGGATGCCTGAGTGGCCCAGGCTGCAGACGTGGCAGCACTACGAGTGGAATGAGCAGTGATCCGGGAAGGCACTGGCAATGCCTGAGCCTCGTAAGCAGAGGTAATAGTGGCCCTAAGCCACCGACCCAGGATGGGAGAGGAAACCCTCAGACCCATAGAGGAAGGTAGGAAAGAAACGAAGAGACTCTCTGAACGCCTGAAAGAAGAAGTCCTCCTAAGGTAAAACTTGAGGGCTCTACGAACGTCCAGAGTGTGCCAGGTCCGTTCCCTATGATGAGAAGGGGAGGGACAGAAGTTGGGAAGGATGAGTTCTGAAGCTCTATGGAATGGGGAATTAACCTTAGGGATGAAGGAAGGATCTAATCGGAGAACCACTCAGTCCAAATGGAAGATGCAAAGGTCCGAACGAGAAGAGAGAGCTGCCAATTCAGAGCTCCTGCGAGCCAAGGTTATGGCAACCAGGAAAACCACCTTATAAGAAAGGAACCATAAACCCACCCGCCTCAAGGGCTCAAAGGGAGGACGGGTGAGGGCAGAAAGAACTTTGGGGAGATCCCAGGTAGGGTATCTGTGTAAAGTAGGAGGGCGAAGGTTAGAGGCCCCCCTGAGGAATTGCCTGATGAGTGGACGTCTGGAAAGGGGCAGGGAAGACCCACAAGACAAAATCGAGGCAAGGGCAGACACCTGTCTGTGCAGGGTGCTAGGAGCCAAGCCTGAAGATAACCCAACTTGAAGGAACCCCAGGACCTGCTCTTCTGAGGCATCTAAAGCGACCAGGCCAGAGCGAGAGCACCAACAGCAGAAGGACAGCCAGGTGGAGTTGTAAATGCGGTTCGTGGAAGCCCGACGAGATGCCTGAAGGGTAGTTATGATGTCAGTCGAGAGACCTCGACTGCGGAAGATTTGCCGCTCAACCTCCATGTGGTTTGTTGAAGCCACTCGATGTCTGGATGTAGAAGATCTCCTTGACTGAGAGCTCTGTCTTGAGGAAGACGCCAAGGAGGAGCCACCGACAGAGCCACCAGGTCCGTGAACCAAGGACGGCGAGGCCAATGGGGGGCGATGATGATCAGCTCGGCCTCCTCGACGAGAAGCTTCCGGATGACCTTGGGAAGAATCGCCAATGGTGGAAAGGCATACAGAAGCCCCGGTGGCCAGGGACTCCGAAGGGCGTCTACTGCTTCTGCCCCCTGGTCTGGAAACCGTGAGAAGAACCTGCTCGTCTGACGATTCTTGCTGGAGGCGAACAGGTCGACAGCTGGAGCCCCGAACCATTGGGAGATCTGGTGGAAGATGGCTGGTCGAAGACACCACTCGCCCTGGTCCACTGTGGCCCTGCTGAGAAGATGTGCTCGCACATTCGCTGCTCTGGAGATGTGGGCGGCTCTGATGGATTCCAGGTGTTTCTCCGACCATAGGCCCAGCAGGTCGGACTCCTCCATCAGACGTCGTGACTGCGTTCCCCCTAAGCGATTCACGTGGGCCTTCGCTGCTATGTTGTCTGTCCTGACTAGAACGTGAGTGCCCTCCAGCTGGTCCTGGAATGCCCTCAGAGCTAAGTGAATTGCTCTGAGCTCCAACCAATTGATACCGTTGGATAGATCGGCGCGGCTCCAGCGACCCTGAGCAAACAGGTTCCCCAAGTGTGCACCCCAGCCGAAGAGACTGGCATCGGTGGTCAGGACCAACAGAGGAGGTTCCCTGAAAAAACGTCCCTTGGATAGGGCCGGAGACACCCACCAGGTTAGAGAAAGAAGAACTTTGGGTGATAGCTGAACTAGGGTGTCGGAAGAACTCATGAGGGACCGTTGAAAAGGTAGGAGGAACCACTGCAGAGCCCTGCAATGGAGACGGGCCCAAGGGACGATCCCTATACAGGACACTATCTTCCCGAGAAGCTGCGACAGCCGACGCACTGGAACTGGCTGCCCTTGAGAGACCTGCCCCACCAGGGACCGCAAACTGATCAGGCGCTCTTGTGACAGATAAACCTTGCCCTGGATGGAATCTATTATGGCCCCCAGATGTTGAATACGAGTCGTCGGTACCAGGTGGCTCTTGGCCTCTTTGATCAAGAAACCGTGACTTTTCAGGACCTGAATGGTGGCGAGCAGGTCCTGATGCGCTAACTTCTCCGAGCCGGACTGGATCAATAGATCGTCCAGGTAAAACTGGATCCGAATGGGAACCGCTCGGAGGGAGGCCGCTAGCGCTGCCATCAATTTGGTGAACACTCGGGGAGCCGAGGAGAGTCTGAATGGAAGAGCCCGGTACTGGTAATGATGAGACACCAGACAAAAGTGAAGAAATTTGCGATGGGCCAAACAGATGGGAACGTGAAGATACGCCTCCGTCAGATCGATAGACGTGAGGACGTCTCCCTCCCTGATGGATTCTAGGATGGATTGAAGAGATTGCATTTTGAAACGACGGTAGATTATGCGAAGGTTCAGGGACTTCAGGTCGAGAATGGCCCTCCAACCACCCGATTACTTCTGGACAAGGAACAGGTGGGAGTAGAACCCCTGTCCTCTTTGGTCTACTGGGACCGGTTCGATGGCCCGGATTTGAAGGAGGTGCACCACCGCCTCCTCCAGTAGAAGCCATTGAGACCTGTCCCGTGAGAGAGGGACCCAGAGGAATCTTGGGGGGGGGGGTGGATAGAAATTCTAAAGATAGTCCCTGGGAGACCGTCTCCCTGACCCAGGCATCCGAGGTCGACGTCTCCCACTGGCTGGCAAAGAGCGCCAGGCGGCCTCCTATGGGAGGGTCGGGCAAAGAGTCAGCGAAACCTGCGGGAAGAACGACCCCTCCCCCCTCTGAAAGATTTGTGACCTTGGCCGTGGAATCCAGGACCCAATTGTCTGTCCTGGAATCTATCTTGCCTGGGAGATTGAAATTTCTGGGACCTGGAGGAAGGAAAACTCGAGGGGGGGTTCCGAAAGGGTTGAAAGGAAGAAGGGGAAGGTCGACCTTCTGACCTTTGGGACAAGCTAGGCAGGACTTTCCTCTTATCCTTGGATTCGATAAGCAAGGGCTCAAGAGGAGGACCAAAGAGAAGGTTCCCTGAATATGGGGAAGATGCCAAATGCCACTTATTCTTAGTATCAGCCTGCCATTGGCAAAGCCAAAGGAGGCGGCGAGAGGTAATGCTGGAACCAATGGATTTAGCTGCAAATCTGGAGGCGTTAAGAGTGGCATCTGCAGAATACTCCAGAGCCGCTATAATTTTATTGATATCCTGGTGAGCCCTAGTATCAGACAAAGGTAAGCGACCCTGCAGTTTTCTAACCCACATAAGGGTAGCCCTGTTAAAGAAAGAGGCTGCCGAAGAAGCCCGAACGGCACATGCTGCAGCTTGGTAAGCCTTAGTCAGGGAGTGCTCTAGATGCTTGTCCTCAGGATGGAGGCCTTCCTCTGCAGGGCCTGTGAGCACTGAAGAATTAGATAGAGCCACAATAGGAGGATCCACTGTTGGAACCTGCAAAATTGAAGCGATGTTAGAATCAAGATTATAAATGCGTCTGTCCACCGAACTAGGATTAGGCCCAGAAACTGGGGCTGACCATTGTCTAGTAATAACATCCTTAAACATCTTGGGACCTGGGATTTCCTCCGTTTCCGGAGTAGGTTCCTCAAATAGGGAAGAGGAGGCTCCTGCTTCCACACCCGAAGAGACAGGCTTCTGTAAAGGGAGACCCAGGCCAGTGGTTAATTTGGCGAAAGATTTATATGATCTGAAGAGAAACCAGAGTGGTTAATTTGGCCTTGTGGAGAAGGGATCTGAAAACCTGAGGTTTAAATAACCCAATGAATGAAGGTTGATCAGGAGAAAGATCTTCATCATCAGATAAACCAGGCTCATCTAGCTCCTCCCCCGTAGCAGACCCCTGACCGGCATAGGTTCCAGAATAATCCTGCTCTTGTGCCTGTTCAAGGTCAGCAGAACCCTGAGTGAGTAAAGCCCCATGAGTCCTGGCCTGTTCTGAAACCCAAGAACCAGTTCTATGTTGCATTTCTGCAGCAATGCCCTGCTGCACAGCTGCTTGAATAAGGGCTGCTAAATCAAGAGGTTGGCTAGGAACCATCCCAGAAGGAGGAAGAGATGTCTCGCCGTGGGTGGCGATAGGTTCAGGAGGAGAATGAACTGGCTCCTGTTGAGGAGTTAAGACTGGAGCTGTTATGTAAATAGGGTTGTTTGGCGGGAAGTTCGAATTAACTGACCCTCAGCTGATTGGCTGACCACCACAGCTGCAAGGTATATAAAGGGAGCTGGCTCCCCTGGTCAGTTGCTGGATTCTCACCATATAATAAAGAGCTGTTGTCACTAACTACTCTGACTTGCTGCGTCCTCATTCACCCCACTTAACATTGGCGACGAAGGTGGGATTTTGAGGCCAGAAGCAGAGGAGAGCTGAAGCCACACTTGAGAGAAAGAGCTGAAGCCACGTTCAGAGAAGGGACCGGAGACCGCAACCGAATCCAGCCAGGCGAGCGAGCGGAGCACAGGAGAATCCCCGAAACGATGTCTGCCTACACCCCGCCAGCGCCTTTCGACCCCAAGGAAGAGAAGTGGGGATCCTACATGTCTCGGTTCGAGTGCTTCATGGTGGCAAACGACATGCAAGGGCTACCGGACGTCCGGAAGAAAGCCCTGTTCCTGAGCCACTGCGGGCCAAGGGTCTTCGACACAGCCGAAGCATTGTCGGAGCCGAATTCGGTCCACAACATTTCCTGGTCGACGCTACAGACCCTGCTGAAAGACCACCATGCACCAACGCCATCGAAGTACGTTCAACGCTATGATTTCCGGCAACGGCTACAGCAGGAGGGCGAATCGATCAGCAAGTACGTCGCCGCCCTGCGTAAGGCCGCAACCCAATGTGAGTACCGAGACCTGGATGAGATGCTCCTAGAGCAACTAATTTGCGGAGTGAGAGATAGGCTGGAGAGATCTCCAGAGAAGGCTGCTTGCGAGGTCAAACCTAACCCTACTCATCGCGCTAGACGAGGCCAGGGCGCAAGAGTCGTCAGTAAAGGCCGCCGAGAGACTAAAGAGCTCCCACCTAACTAAAACAACGCAGAAGCCGGCGCCAGTGCATCGAGAGGTCGTAAGCACCGCGAGCGAGGGGGAGTCTGAAGAGGAGGTCTACCGCACCGAGCAGTCCCGCACAGCCCGGAGGGAGCCCAGAGACGGATGTGCCAGCTGCGGAGGGTTCCACTCACGACAAAACTGTAAGTTCAGGGACGCCGTTTGCCGTTCCTGTGAGAAGAGGGGCCACATCGCTAGAGTCTGCAGATCGAAGTCACACCAGAGCTACAGACCACGTGGCCAAACTGCCCAATCCGAGACGGCGCCACACCGAAGGCCCAACAGGGATGGCGAAAACCAGAAGGGCGCGAAATTTGAAGACGCTGGGGCCTACACCATACGCATCGCACAGACCTGCACCTCGCCCGGAGAAAAGACCTACACCACGGTCGAGATCAAGGGACGGGAGTGCCAGATGGAGATAGACACGGGATCACCAATATCCATCATGTCTTGGGAGAACCTGAAGAAAGTCATCCCCAGCGTACACAAGCGACAGCTACAGCCGCAGCAACGCAGACTGAAGGATTACCAAGGGAACCGCATACCCGTCGAAGGCAGAGGCGAGTTCCAAGTCCAGTACGGGGAGTTTACCGAGAAACTGCCCCTCACCATCGTCAGCGACAACCTCCCCAGCCTCCTGGGCATGGACTGGTTCAGGGCCCTAGGCATGGGATTCACCGGAGTAAGGAACGTTCGAAGCACCCTGAAGGAAGACCTGATGCAGGAGTTCCAGGACGTGTTCGACGAAAGGCTTGGCAAGTATGTGGGGACCCCGATTTCGTTTAATCTAGACCCCAATATTGCACCCATCCGTTTAAAGCCTAGGCAGGTACCATTTGCCCTGAAACCCAAAATAGACATTGAACTGGACAAATTAATCAAGCAAGGGGTGCTCGTTCCAGTCGACCACGCCAAATGGGAGACCCCAATTGTTACACCGGTCAAGCCGGACGGGTCAGTGCGCATATGCGCTGATTATAAATGCACAATTAATAAGGCCCTGCAGCAGAGCGCCTATCCAGTGCCCGTCGTTCACCACCTATTGCATTCCCTGGGCCCCAGCAAGATTTTTGCAAAACTCGATCTTGCGCAGGCGTACCAGCAGCTGCCGGTAGATGGCGCTACCGCAGAAGCACAGACTATCGTAACCCACAGAGGGGCCTTCAAGTGCACCCGCCTGCAATTCGGAGTAAGCGTGGCCCCCGGACTGTTCCAAAGTACCATGGAGCGGCTACTACAGGGGATCCCCGGGGTGGTGCCCTATTTCGATGACGTGCTCATTACAGCCGACAATGAGCACCAGCTAAGAGAAAGACTGAGGGAGGTATTAAGGAAATTCAGGGACGCAGGACTCAGAGTGAAACGCAACAAATGCATGATCGCAGTCCCCTCAGTCGAATTCCTAGGGTACAGGGTAGATGGCACCGGCATTCACCCCACAGAAAGCAAGATCAGGGCAATCCGAGAAGCACCCACCCCCAAAGACAAGGCAGAATTACAGGCCTTCCTGGGACTATTAAACTTTTACGCCATTTTCCTTAAAGACAAGGCAACAGTGGCAGAACCCCTACATAGACTGTTAACCAAAAAAGCCACTTGGAAATGGGGGAAGGCGGAAGACAGGGCATTCGCCGGCATAAAAAAACTGCTGTCAGCCGAGAGTTTTCTAATCCAGTACAACGGAACGCTTCCCCTTGTTCTAGCTTGTGATGCGTCCCCGTTCGGGGTGGGAGCCGTCCTGAGCCACAGACTCCCGAATGGCCTAGAGGCGCCCATCGCATATTACTCCCGAACTCTATCAAGTGCCGAGCGAAATTATAGCCAGCTCGACAAAGAGGCCCTAGCCGCCGTTTCGGGAGTGAAGAAATTCCACGAGTACTTGTTCGGGAGGGACTTTGAGTTAATCACAGACCATCGCCCGCTCCTGGGTCTCCTCGCGGGAGATCGACCAACCCCGGCAGCACTTTCGCCCAGGATGACACGCTGGGCCATCTTCCTCGCAGCATACTCCTATCGCCTGGTACACCGACCAGGGGCGGACATGGGCAACGCGGACGCACTCAGCCGATGCCCACTACCCGACAGTTTAGAAGACCCCACACCCGGCATCCCCATCCTGCTGATAGACGTTTTGGACTCTGGGCCCATCACATCAGCCGAGGTTGCGAGAGCCTCAACCAAAGACCACGTGATCCGGACAGTCGCAAGTTGGGTTATGAGGGGGTGGCCGGAAAGGATTGGGAGCGGGGAATTTAAACCATTCGCGGGAAAACGGGACGAGTTGACAATGCAGGGGGGTTGTTTACTATGGGGCGATCGGGTTGTTATTCCCTCACGTTTAAGGGAAAAAGTTTTATCGTTGTTGCATGAGGGGCACCCCGGGATTGTAAGAATGAAGGGGCTAGCCAGGAGCTACGTCTGGTGGCCCAGCATGAATGCAGACATTACCGAGTGGGTGGGGAAATGCCAGCCCTGCCAAGAGTCCAGATCAGACCCGCCAACGGCACCCGTGAGAGAGTGGGAAAGGCCCCAGGGCCCCTGGTCCAGGATACATATTGGCTTTGCAGGCCCATTCCATGGACAGACCTTCATGGTCGTCGTAGACGCATTCTCCAAATGGTTGGAGATCAAGCTAATGAAGGCCACTACCACCGACGCAACCATCAGAGAGCTAAGACAATTATTCGCCACACATGGGTTACCGGACATTCTAGTGTCAGATAACGGGCCACAGTTCACCGCAACACAGTTCGAGGGTTACTTAGCAGGACTTGGGATCAGACATGTCCTTTCTGCCCCGTTTCATCCGGCTAGTAACGGACAGGCTGAGAGATTTGTTAGATCAGCAAAGGAGGCCCTTTCACGCTTAAGCCCCGGGGACTGGCAGGAAAGGGTAGACAAGTTCCTAATAGCCCAGCACTCCACACCCTGTACAGCCACGGGCCGAAGTCCGGCTGAACTATTAATGGGGCGGAAACTCCGGGGAATACTAGATAGACTCAACCCCAATTACTCCCCAGAGGTATTCAAGGGGGGGGGAGAGGAAACTTAGAGAGTTCACCATAGGAACACCGGTACACGCTAGAAACGATGGACAGGGCCCACTCTGGGAGGCCGGAACAATCACAGAAATCACAGGCCCCAAGTCATACCGGGTAGACATGGGGGACGGGAGAGTTTGGTGCAGACACATTGACCAATTAAGAAAACGAGTAACCACAAACACCGACGATACATTAGACGACCCCATCTCCGACCACGACTACCAACCAGAGGCACAAACCACTAGCCCGAGTAGAGCGGAGGACTTAGCTGAGGATTCTGGTATCCAGCGCCGCCCCATCGAGGTAGTCCCAGCAGCCGAAGAAGTCACCGCCCACGAGGAGGTTCCGGAGGCCTCATTGGCGGAGCAGGGAGAAACAGAAAGTCCCTCCGACCTGCTCGACGCCGCCCCTCCGACTGAACTGCGCAGGTCAACTAGGACTCGTACACGCCCTAGTCACCTGAGAGACTATGTATGCAAATAACACCCCAAGTGACTTCTGGGAGGGGAGGAGTGTTATGTAAATAGGGTTGTTTGGCGGGAAGTTCGAATTAACTGACCCTCAGCTGATTGGCTGACCACCACAGCTGCAAGGTATATAAAGGGAGCTGGCTCCCCTGGTCAGTTGCTGGATTCTCACCATATAATAAAGAGCTGTTGTCACTAACTACTCTGGCTTGCTGCGTCCTCATTCACCCCACTTAACAGGAGCCTGAGGGGCCACCTGAGGGGAAGCTATAACCTGAACAACAGGAAAAATATGGGGAGGTGGAGGAGAATGCTGAACAGCCCCAAAAAGAGCACTAGCCTCAACTTGAGAAGGAGGAATTGTGCTCACATCTGGAGACCAGGAAGCCATTCCAGGCTGATTAGGAGAAGAAATAGGCTCCACAGCAGAAGCCTCCATGGCCGGAGACTGGAGAAACTCCCCTCTAGAGGCCTGCTGTACCGCTTTCTCAATTGCCCTTTCCAGGGACTTATGTCTTTGAGCCTCCACCCTTTCGCTAGATCGAGACCCTTTCTGAGCAGGCTGGGCTTTGGAAGCAGAAACCTTGCTCCTTTTAGAATGGTCCAAATCCGAGCGGGTAGATGAGGAAATTGAGGGCTGAGATGGAGCCGGTGTCTTAGAAGGGCGAGAGGTAGGCTTGGAAGCCATAGGAAGGCTTGGCTTGAAGCGGCTGGAAAGAGGTTAAATTCCTGTGCCGGCACTCAGTGGAGTAAATAATAATAATAATAATAATAATAATAATAATAATAATAATAATAATAATAATAATAATAGCGTCCCCCACAAGTATAGACCAAAATGGCCGCCCCCGCAAGGGAAAACAAAATGGCCACCCCCACAAAGGAAACCAAAATGGCCGCCACCACAAAGGAAACAAAATGGCTGCCACCACAAAGGAAAACCAAAATGGCCACCGCCACAAAAAGCTACTAAAACCTCCGCAAAGGCAAGGTTCCTTTAAAGGTGGGGGGGGGAAAACGCCCAAAAAACCCTCCGAAGCGAGCTGGAACGGGCTTACCAAGCTCCAGTGCTGCCTGCAAAGACCTCTGGAGAAGCCTCTGTCAGCACTTCAACCTGCATTTACTCTAGTGCTGACATAAGAAGGAGAAGAGGGGGCAGCTGGCAAGAGGACGCTTGACATTTCACCTACTTATTTTCCTTGAAGATAATATCCCCTAGGAGATGAGAGGGAGGAGGACATTCCTGGGAGCCTAGGTAGTAGATATGGGGAGAGTGATTTGGAAGAAGGCCAATGAGACACAGAGATTTGGGGAACAGAAAGGGAGGGTTTGGGGTCAGGAAGTCAAGAGTTGGCTACGCCACGATCGGGGGCAGATTGTCGTGCTTAATAAAATGAAAGATTTCTTCAAAGACTATCTGTTTGGAAATGCAATTTATTTTATTTGAAGACGATATCGAAACCTGACAGACTCACACGGACTGCTGATTCTCCAGGCCTGCTGAGTTCGGAGTAAGCCACAGCCAGCAAGCGTATGGAGCAACACCCCAGGGACGCCAAATTGGGTCTGCCAGCTGGCAGACCCACCGCTGAAAAAAGCGGTCCTCAGCAGTATTGGGCGTGAGCCCGTCTCGCTGGAAAAAGCAGAGCTCAACCAGGTCCCTGGGAGCTCTGCAATCCTGCAAGGAAGTAAAGAAACTAACTACCAAAAGGAATTATTATCTAATTTAAAGAATAATTCCCAGCTCAGCCAAAATAGGTCTAACCAGAACGACTGAGTCTGAAATCTGGGAAGCCAGTGGATGTGGGAGGAGCTTTACAAATTGCAGACTCAGTCATCACTGGAACTCCAAGTTAACCCTGTAATGACTGCTGGACCCTCGCTATAGTAGAACTGGATGAAGTTTCCATTCTGCATGATCGATGGTCTTTCTGCTCAACCAATCCGCTTGGATGTTGGAGATTCTGGAGATGTGCTCCACCTGCAGGGAGAACAAGTGTTTCTCCGCCCATAGACCTATCGCAGCAGCCTCACACATCAGCGCCCTGGAGCAGGTGCCCCCCTGATGGTTCACATGTGCTTTGACTGTAACATTGTCCATCAGTAACAGTACATGTTGCCTTGACAAATGAGTTTGGAAATGGTGAAGCACCAGATGAGAGGCTCTCAGTTCTAGCCAGTTGATGTCCTTGAGGAGCTCGTGTGGAGACCACCGACCCTGGGTCACTCAAGATTGCAGATGAGTGCCCCATCCGAAAAGGCTGGTGTCTGTGGTCAGTGTTAGGCAGGAGTGCTCCTTGAAGGAACAGCTCTGTTTCAGGGCTGTCGACGTCCACCACTCTAAGGATCTGAGTACCCTGAAGGGAACTTTGATCCGTTTGGGGGAGATGTTGAGGCCCGCCTGTTGACTTGGTAATAGAAACCATTGAAGAGGTCGGGAGTGCAACCTCGCCCAAGGGACAATCTGTAGGCAGGATACCATTTTGCCTAACAATTGGGAAAGAAGCATCAAGGGAACCCTTCTGAGGGTTCTGACTTGCCTTATGGTGATGCGGATGCTGGAGCGATGCTCCTGGGAGAGGAAGACAAGGCTGGCCTGAGTGTCGATCCGTGCTCCCAGATGGACCAGGTTGGTGGAGGGGGTCATGTGACTCTTCTCCCAATTCACCGTAAACCCGTGGTCTTGGAGGGCTTGAACCGTGGTCTGGAGATCTAGACTCGCCTGTTGAGGGGATGAAGCCAGAACTAAAATGTTGTCCAGATAACATAGCAAACGTATGGGTTTCATCCGCAAGTGAGCAGCCACCACGTCCAAACATTTTGTGAATATTCTGGGGGCGGATGAAAGTCCAAAGGGCAGAGCTTTGTATTGGTAAGGCAGTCCCACATAGGACAACCTGAGGAATCTCCTGTGGGACGGTCTGATGGGCACGTGCAGATAAGCTTCTCGAAGATCTTTTGATGTCAAAAGATCTTCCTGTCTTATGCAACCCAGAATGGTGTGCAGGGATTGCATTTTGAAACATTTGTATTTGATGTGTACATTCAGCTTTTTCAGATCTAGGATGGCTCTGCAGCCGCCTGATTTCTTTTGCACCAGAAAGAGTATTGAATAGAAGCCGAACCCCTGGTGTTGAAGAGGTACAGGTTCTATGGCCTGAATGGCCAGCAGATGCTGGATTTCGGCTTCCATCAGAGACCTCTTGGTGGCATCCCGTGAGACGGAGCATTGTATGAACCGTCGAGGGGGTTCGGAACTGAACTCTAGGGTGCAACCAAGAATTACTGTCTGTAAGGCCCAGGCGTCTGAGGTCGTGTGTCATCAGCAGTTTGCAAATCTGCCCAGGCCACCGCCTATAGGGCAACTGTCGGGACAGTCATTTGGTCCGACGGTAAGGCCGGTAGCCAGCTCCTCGAAAGGGACGGCGGGTCTGTGGCTGTCTGGAGCGATCTCGAAAGGAAGTTCTGTCCTGTGGCCTGTCCACAGTAGATGGAAAGGACCTTTGATATCCTGGGCTTTGAAACCCCATGTCAGAAGCTCAAAAGGACTGCCTTTGGTAAGGAAACCTGGTCCGTCTATCTGCTCGCCTGTAGACGTAGGGAAGAACTTTCCTCTTGTCCTTACCCTCTATCAATTTAGGGTCTAACGCCTCTCCGAAGAGACAGCCGCCCTTGAATGGAGCCGCAGGAAGGCGCCATTTTGTTTTCATGTCGGCCTGCCAGTGCCTCAGCCATAAGAAGCGTCTGGAGGTGACATTGGATGCTAAAGCTCACGAGGCAAATTTTGCGGTGTTGAGGGTAGCATCAGCAGAATATTCTGCAGCAGCAATTAGCTTATTTATGTCGTGATGCAGGCGGGTGTCATCAGGGGACGCCCGGGACTGCATTTGACAAAGCCAGATTAGGGATGTCCTAGAGAAAAAGGACACTGCTGTGGCGGAAAGAATGGCCCAAGCGGCTGCTAGGTGGGTCTTACAAGCCACAAGCTCCGCCTTTTGGTCCTCAGTTTTCAGGCCCTCAGCAGAGTCTGAAGGAAGGATATTAGATGAAGCCAAACTGGCCATTGGAACATCAACGGTTGGGAGTTTGAGGAGATCCTCAAGTTCTTGCTCCACCGTGTACATTTTCCGATCCATGCCACTAGGGGCAGAGATGGACCCGGGCGGAGTCCACTGTTGTTGTATGACATCCACAAAGAGCTTAGGTCATGGAATAGCCTCCTGCTCTGTGACAGGCTCAGTAAAAAGAAGAGCCATGGGATCTTGAGGGTCTGAAGATCCCTCAGGTTGCCCAATAAGTGCCCCTATATTGGCTGTTGTTTTAGCCTTATACAATAAGGGTTTAAACAGGTCATGACGGAACAGACCCATGGCAGCAGACTTATCAGGAATGATCCTTTCATCCTCAGAAAGATTATAATCTGCCATGTCCTCTTCTTTGCCCATAAGTGACATATCACTTTGCTGTGAAGAGGAAGGAGAATGAGAGTCTAGAATGGCTGGCGGCGAGGCTAAGAAACCTCTTTGCATAAGAGCAACATCAATGCCCCTTGTAATGGTTTGGGCAATCATATCGCACAGGTCTTGTGACAGTGCAGTGCGTTGGCCTTCCTCTGGGCAGAGCCCCGCTGCAGTGGGCGTAAAAGTAGCAGAAGCACGGGAATCTCTGAGGTGATGAGAGGTTCCTGGGTCAGGGTTGGTGATCCCCAAAGGGTCATCCATGTCTGCTACCTGATTTTCCTGACCGGTAGTGGAGGCAGTAGGAGACCAACCAAACTGATCTGGCTGGGATTCCTGAAGCAAAGGTTCCTTGGATAAGGAATCAGATGTTTCCCTGCTGCAAACCAGCATGGAAACAGCCTTGCCAGCCTCCGCCCTTTTCTGGGCCTTGTCAAATTGTTTCTCTAAGGCACATTGTCGCCTCATGGCATCCTTATCAGATGCAGATGAAGTGGAGGCTTGTGCAGCGAGCTGGGATCTAGTGGAGGGTCCCTTGGACCTTGAATTCCCCTTTCTAGTAACTGAGGCCTCCGAGGCTTGATGCCTATGGGAGGAAGAGGCAGAAGAGTGAGAAGGGGAGTGACTGCGAGACGCCATTTTTTTTATTGAAAAGTTTAAAAAAGTTTACATATATATCCCCCCCTTCCCTCCACCCTCCCCAATCCTCCCTTTCCCACCCACCCCCTCCCTACTTCCCAGAGCAAAATACAGGGTATAACATTCAACAATCATAATCTAACATAGTCTAATTAATTATAAACTCTTACATCCCTCTAATACTTTAACTCCCCATTTTCCAAACTAAATTTGAATACATAATAACATCTCTCTATCTATTCGTAAGCTATTTGAAATTTTTTAGTCCGATATTTACTTTGAATATAATCTATCAATCTTCTCCATTCTATCATATATTTCTCATTTGAATAGTCCTTCAAATACGCTGAGATCTTTGCCATCTCTGCTAAGTTTGCTACTTTTAATATCCATTCTTGAATAGTAGGCAACTCTTCCTTCTTCCAATAATGCGCCACCAACAATCTTGCTGCAGTTATTAAATTCAGGATCAAATTAGTCTCTATAACCATACAATCCATGATTATACCCAACAAAAATAACTGTGGAGTAAACTTTATCCTCTTTTTAAGAATATTTTGAATAATCCACCAAATTTTTATCCAGAATGCTTTAACCTTTTTACAAGTCCACCATACATGAAAATAAGTAGCGTCATCACAATCACATCTCCAACATTTAGATTGTAAATTCGGGTACATACAAGCTAACTTTTTGGGATCTAAATGCCATCTATAAAACATTTTGTAAAAGTTTTCTCTCAAGTTTTGCGCTTGTATAAATTTTACATTTCTTACCCATATCTTTTCCCATGTTTCCATCATTATTGGTTGTTCAAAGTTTTGTGCCCATTTTATCATACAATCCTTAACTAACTCTGTTTCCGAGTCTGTTTCTATCAATATATTATACAACCTTTTTATATGCATTTGACTCTGGTCTCTAATTTGTTTTACCAAATTTTCTTCACTTTGTATGATACCAATGTTCTGATCTTTTCTCCATCTAGCTTGTAATTGTACATACTGAAACCAAGTTTGGATTACCCTTTCTTCCTTTAATACCCTCAAGGGCTTTAACTTTAATATACCTCTCTCTGTGTTAAGAATTTCTTTACCGTATTTTCCAGCGTATAAGACGACTTTTTAACCCAGGAAAATCATCTCAAAAGTTGGGGGTCGTCTTATACGCCAGGTACCCAAATCTGAGTTGCTGGCGCTGACCGATGACACTTTGGGAGCGCCGGCAACATTGAGGGGAAGCTGTACTCCGAATTAGTTCCAACCTACAAGAGGTGCCAGGCAGTGCGCGGCCCACGAGAAAGGAACGCGTCCCCACTCTACCCTGGAATTTGGGTCACCTTCCTTCCTTTCCCAGCAGTCCACGGTGAAAGCGGCGCCGCGGTCGACCTGGGCCAGCGCTTTGCACACCTGGCTCTGCGTCTCCATTATGAGAAGCTCCATGCGACTTTGCATGTCTCCGCTCCAGTCGCGCAGCTCTCGCAATCCGCTCACCAGAGGAGCCATGAAGTGCTTGCACCGCCTTGCCAGATCTTCCTCGTCCTCCTTTCCCCATGGCTTTTCCGGTTGTAATTGCTGCTGCTGCTGCTGCTGCCGAGGCTGCTCCTTCATCTCCGCCCGCTGCACCAGACCCAGCCCGGCCAGCACCGCTGTGGCTCCCGCAGTCCAAGCGACACCGATCGCTGCCACCCACCATCGCCCCAATGGGAAGAACCGCCTGGCAGCGATTCCAAGGAGCCCGAAGCGAACATCCTGGAGCAGCACGGGCCAGCCCGGAGGCTTAAACCCCAGGAGCCCAGGTGCCGAACCCCGCACAGCAGAAAAGACATGACAGCCGGTGCCCAGTTCCTTCTGCAGCCGTCCAGATCGGCGCCAAGCCAGGAAAGCGCGCTGCGCACTCCCACCCTTTGCCTGCGAGCCCGGGCGCCGATCCGGATGGCTGCAGAAGGAACTGGGCACCGGCTGTCATGTCTTTTCTGCTGTGCGGGATTCGGCACCTGGGCTCCCGGGGCTTAAGCCTCCGGGCCGGCCCGTGCTGCTCCAGGATGTTCGCTTCGGGCTCCTTGGAATCGCTGCAGGGCGGTTCTTCCCGTTGGGGCGATGGTGGGTGGCAGTGATCGGCGTCGCTTGGACTGCGGGAGCCACGGCGGTGCTGGCCGGGCTGGGTCTGGTGCGGCGGGCAGAGATGAAGGAGCAGCCTCGGCGGCAGCAGCAGCAACAGCAATTACAACCAGAAAAGCCGTGGGGAAATGAGGACGAGGAAGATCTGGCAAGGCGGTGCGAGCGCTTCATGGCTCCTCCGGTAAGCGGATTGCGAGAGCTGCGCGACTGGGGCGGAGACATGCGAAGTCGCATGGAGCTTCTCATAATGGAGATGCAGAGCCAGGTGTGCAAGGCACTGGCCCAGGTCGACCACGGCGCCGCTTTCACCGTGGACCTCCTTGGAATTGCCTTGGAATGCTGGAACCAGCTGGTTGCTGCGCGGAGCTTCCCCCAGGCATCCAGGGGGATATTACCGACGCTCTGACTTCCCCAGACCGGTGGGGCTCGCCATCAGTGGGGGTCAGCTGGGGAAGTCGGAGCGTCGGTAATATCCCCCTAGATGCCTGGGAGAAGCTCCGCTCAGCAACCAGCTGGTTCCAGCATTCAGCAGCATGCAGCCTTGACTAGATCGGCACAGCTTCCTGTCAATGTTGTCGGCGCTCCCGTAGCATCATCAGTCAGTGCCAGCAACTCAGATTCATGAAGCTGTTCCGATCTCGACAAGGCTGCATGGGTGAAGGAAAAAAACCTGGTACAAAATAGCCCTCTTGCCACTACACGTAGTGTAGCCCATTACCTTTCTCTACAGCACAGCAACAATACATACAGTACAGCAACAGTACATACAGTATAGTATACAAATATAACAGTCAAGACCCCATCATGGCTCCACCAGCAAGAAGAAAGAAATATGAAGCCAGTTTTAAACTTAAAGTTGTAAACTTTGCCATGGAACATAACTGTGCTGCTGCAAGACAATATGGAGTAACAGAAAAGATAGTTCGGGACTGGAAAGCAAATGTAAAAGCATTAAAGAGTATGCCAAGGGGTAAGTGTGCATTAAGAAGAGGCACCCCACATTGGCCAGAACTCGAAAAACATGTAGCAGACATGGTGAATGAGCATCGCCAAAACGGTTATGTAGTGACACGAAATAAAATACGTTTGTTTGCACTTCAGTGGGCCAAATCTAACCCAGATCACAGCAACAGATTTAAGGCCACTGTATCCTGGTGTACTAGATTCTTGGAAAGGCATAATTTGGTTCTGAGGCAAAAGACAAAAATTGCACAAAAATTACCTGCAGATCTTGATGCCAAAGTAAATAGTTTCCATCGATATGTAATAAAACAGCGTAAGAAACATGGCTATGCGTTAAGTAGTATCGGAAATATGGATGAAACTCCAATAAATTTTGATATGATTGGAAATAAAACTGTCCATCCAAAAGGTGAAAAAACAATTTTAATTAAAACAACAGGACATGAGAAGTCCAGTTTTACAGTGGTACTAGCATGCACAGCTGATGGCTCCAAACTGAGACCAATGATTATTTTTAAAAGAAAAACAATGCCGAAACTAAAGTTCCCTGTTGGTTGTTTTGTACATGTGAATGAAAAAGGCTGGATGGATGAAGAAGGGGTAAAGCTATGGCTTGATAATGTATGGAGCAGGCGACCAGGTGGACTTATTCAAAAACGTAGTCTACTGGTGTGGGATATGTTCAGGGCTCATTTAACTCCCAGCACCAAGCAAAGGCTTGCAAGAATAAACACAGATGCGGCAGTTATTCCTGTAGGATTGACATCGTTGGTACAGCCACTGGATGTGTGCCTAAACAAGCCATTTAAAGATCGCATTCGAGAACAGTGGAATGAGTGGATGGTTAGTGGTGAAAAGTCATTTACAAAAGGAGGAAACATGCGTGCTCCACAGTTGGATGTTTTGTGCAAGTTTGTCATAAAAGCCTGGAATGATATTGATGCAGAAACAGTAATCAAGTCTTTCAAGAAGTGTGGCATATCAAATTCATTAGATGGTATGGAGGACGACTACTTGTGGCAAGATGAAGAGGAAGCCGAAGCTGAGACCACACCATCTGATACGGAATTAGATCCATATGATGACCGCCTTACAAATGTATCACAAGATGTCATTGATGTACTTATGATATCAGATGACGAACAGGAGGATTTTGAAGGCTTTTAAAGGGAAACTGTCATGCCAGCAAAGCCTGTAAAAATAGCTTGCAGTTATGATGGGCGTTGCTGACTCGCCAGGGACTTGCCCGGCACTGGCTCTCTATTGTTTGTTATCTTCCTCCTATCATCATCAGTTCCAGTTTGGTTGACAGCTTAGAAAACAGCTCCCATGGGTTTATTGTCTTATCCTTCCTTTCAGCTTTAGAGTGAATTAGGAAAAGTTTAATCCAATTGCACTGTTTTATGTTGACATGTTTGATGACAAACAGCCTTATGTTTATAAGTGACAGTTTTCCTGCTAAGTACCTGCGTGTCATAAGCATTTGAATTAAAATTACCATATTGAAATCAAATCTGATGTTTTTTAATTTTTATTTGGTGTGCGTTGGAAGAGGGGTAGTCTTATACGGTGAGTATAGCCCAAACCCTATATTTTAACAGGAAAAGTAGGGGGTCGTCTTATACGCCCAGTCGTCTTATACGCTGGAAAATACGGTATATGTAATTACATCCTGTCTTTGTTCTATTTTCTCTATCACATGTCTGGGTACTGTCCATATAGGTATCTTGTCATTTAATTTATATTTATATTTCTTCCAGACACGCAATAAAGCATTCCTTAATATATGACTTTTAAAAGTCCTATCAACCTTCTTATCATACACAAAGTAAGCATGCCAGCCGTAAACCAAATCATATCCTTCTATATTCAATATTCTTTCATTTGTTAAATTAATCCAATCACTAATTGCTGATAAAACAGCTGCTTCATAGTATATAGACGCCATTTTGATGACCACGAGGTGGCTATATAACGGGAAAAAAACTCCCCATTTGAAATGTGTGATAATTGCTGCGGCAGAGGTCGACCCTGAGGCGCCTTGTTTGTGGGGTGCCGCAGGGGTCGGTCCTCTCGCCCCTTCTGTTCAACATTTATGTGAAGCCGCTGGGCGAGATCATCCGTGGCTTTGGGGTGGAGTTCCATCAGTACGCTGACGATACTCAGCTGTACATCTCCACCCCAGGCCATCCCAACGATGCCCTTGAAGTGATGTCCCGGTGCCTGGAGGCCGTGCGGATCTGGATGGGGAGTAAGAGGCTTCGACTCAACCCTTCCAAGACAGAGTGGCTGTGGCTTCCGGTGTCCTGATATAGCCAGCTGGTGCCATCGCTGGCTATTGGGGGCGAGTTATTGGCCCCCACGGAGAGGGCTCGCAACTTGGGCGTCCTCCTGGATGCACGGCTGTCTTTAGAAGAGCATGTGACGGCCGTGGCCAGGGGGGCTTTTCATCAGGTTCACCTGATTCGCCAGTTGCGTCCCTTTCTGGATCGGGACTCCTTACGCACAGTCACTCAGGCACTCATCACTTCCCGCCTGGACTACTGCAATGCTCCCTACATGGGGCTCCCCTTGAGGAGCACCCGGAGGCTCCAACTGGTGCAGAATGCGGCCGCGCGGGGGATTATGGGAGCGAGGGGGCGCTCCCATGTGACACCTCTCCTGCGTGAGCTGCATTGGCTTCCGGTGGTCTTCCGGGTGCGCTTCAAGGTGTTGGTTACCACATTTAAAACGCTCCATGGCATAGGGCCTGGGTATTTGCGGGACTGCCTTCTGCCGCCAATAGCCTCCCACCGGCCAGTACGCTCCCACAGAGAGGGACTCCTCAGGGTGCCGTCAGCCAGGCTGGCAACACCCAGGGGGAGGGCCTTCTCTGTGGCAGCACCTGCCCTCTGGAACGATTTGCCCCCGGAGATATGCATGATACCAGATCTCCGGGCTTTTCGCCATGCCCTAAAAACTTTTCTTTTCCACCAAGCAGGGCTGGCGTAAAACCCCCCCCCCCTTTTTGAGATGTTAGATTTTTAATTGTCTATGGGTTTTAGTTGGGATGTTTTAAATTTTGGGCCAAAATTGTGTAATTCTTTTAACAAATTTTAAATTTTGCATTGGGATGTTTTTTATTTTGGCTGTGCACTGCCCTGAGTCTAGCAGGAGAAGGGCGGTATCCAAATTTAATAAAATAAAATAAATAAATAAATTTTCCAAAGTTCTCTTTACTAGCAATAGGTAAACTGGCACACCTGGGAAATCCTGAATCTGAAAAACCCGGGCTTTCCTTCAATAATACAAAGCTCCCAAAACCAACCCCTTTCTCCCCTTTTGGTCACATGCTCCAATCACCGTCGGTTTCACCTCGGCCCAGCCTCTGACCACTCCTCCTCCAGATGCTAGACCGCCCTGATCTTGACCGATAGGAAAAATGCTATTATGTCTACTAACTCCCCTCTCCTAAATCCCCCCCTCCTACTTTCCCACACATGAGGAGGTGGCAGCATTGAAGCTTCCGGGCTAATATGGCTTCCAAGGCTGACAGGCGTCCACCCCTGCAGAAAGAACCACATCCTGAAAAATAAAACAGACAAAACACAAAAGAAGGGGTTAACGCTTAGCACCAATCCCTTTAACCCCCCCTCCCCCCCCCCAGGAGGACCTTTCGGTTTGTCAGGAAATTTGTCATGAAACTGTTTCAAAAGCGCATCAGCCTTCACGTCCCAACTCTTAACCCAAGTAGCTTCAGTCAAAGGGTAGCCTTTCCAGTTCACCAAATATTGTAATTCGCCCCTGTAAAGTCTAGAGTCCAATATTTTCTTCACCTCATAATGAGTCTCCCATTGTATTACTAAAGGAGGAGACAGAGCAGCTGGCAAAGGTCTGAGGGTGGATTCTCTGACCGGTTTCAATAAGCTGCTGTGGAAAACGGGGTGTATTTTCCCTAATATGTGAGGGAGCCTAAGTTGGACAGTCACTGGGTTAATCACTTTCACTATAGGAAAAGGACCTATGAATTTGGGTCCAAACTTCTTACTGGGCACTCTCAATCTTAGGTACTTGGTTGACAAATACACCTTATCCCCTATTTGGAAAGGTGGTTGGAGACGCCGATGTTTGTCGGCTTGAGCCTTATATTTTTCCGCTGACTCCGCTAAAGCTTTTTTTGTATTCTCCCAACCCTTTTTCAATGAGGTCATCCAGTCTGTTAAGGACATGGAAGTGGGCGGCTCTCTAGGCAATTCAGGCATGGGCACAAAATCCATGCCCGTAGTTATTTGAAAAGGGGTCAACCCAGTACTGCTGTGTACTGCATTATTATAAGCTACTTCTGCGAATGGTAGCAAGTCCGCCCAGTTCTCCTGTTGATAATTCACATAACACCTAATGTACTGCTCCACCATCGAGTTCAATTTTTCAGCCGATCCATTCGTTGACGGGTGAAAAGCCGAGCTAAGCCCCTGGGACGATCCAATGGATCGTAGAAATTCCCTCCAGAACTTAGCGGTAAACTGGACCCCGCGGTCTGATATTATTCTTCTTGGGACTCCATGTAGCCTGTAGATGTGTTTCACAAACAGCTTTGCCAGTTTTTTAGCCGAGGGTAGTCCACTGCAGGCAATGAAGTGGGCTTGCTTGGAGAATAAATCAATGACCGTCCAAATGACTCGGTTGCCCCCACTGTCAGGGAGCTCAACTATGAAGTCCATCACAATCTCCTCCCAGGGCTTGGTGGGTTTGGCCACAGTCTGGAGAAGCCCAGGGGACTTACCTGGTCTGGACTTCATGGTGGCGCAGGTGGTGCAGCTCCTCACATAGTCTTCCACTTCAGTTTTCATTTTTGGCCACCAGAATTGCCTCCTAGTCAAATGGAGGGTTTTTAAATACCCAAAGTGGCCCCCCAGGCGAGAATCATGACTTCTCTTCAGTACCAGGAGCCGTAGGCTGTGGGGTACGTAAAGTTTATTCCCCTTCCACGCCAACCCGTCCCTTAGGGTGAGGTCCGCCTGGTGTTCTTTGAACCAGGAATCATTAGAAAGCACCGCTTTTAGCTCTGCTGTCAACTTGTCTTCGGGGAGGTTGGAATCCTGGCGCGTTTGCGCTCTGGTGCGGGCTTGGGCGGGTGGCTGAGACTCTGAAATCATGGTGTGAACTATCTCTTCCCATCGGCTGTCAAATTGGGGTTTGCGGGAGAGCGTCAGCCAGAAGTTTCTTAACCCCCGGGATATATTTCAGGTTAAAGTTAAAGCGTTTGAAATATTGAGCCCAACGAACCTGCTTTGGAGAAAGCTTCCTCGGGGTCTTCAGTGCCTTGAGGTTCTTGTGGTCAGTCCAAACCTCAAAAGGCTCCTCCACCCCCTCCAGGAAGTGTCTCCAGGACAAGAGAGCCCATCGCACCGCAAACGCCTCTTTTTCCCATACCGCCCATCTGCGCTCAGTGTCAGTTAACTTCCTTGATACATAAGCACACGGCATTAGATTGTTACGGGGGTCCCTTTGTAGTAGAACAGCCGCCACCACCACATCACTTGCGTCAGCCTGAACCACGAAGGGCTTATTCGGGTCAGGATGCTGTAGGATTGGCTCCACCACAAATAGGCGTTTTAACCGTTCAAAAGATTTTTGGCAGTCCATTGTCCAAGCTAAAGGCTGGCTAGGTTTTGGCCTGCTGGGAGACGGGCTGGTTTTTAGTAGTTCTGTCAGAGGGAGTGCGACCTCAGCAAAGGAAGGGATGAATTGTCTGTAAAAGTTTGCAAACCCCAGGAAGCTCTGGAGTTGCTTACGGGTGCGTGGGGGCTGCCAGTCCAGTACTGTCCTCACCTTCTCTGGGTCCATTTCAATCCCCTTATTCAACACTCTGTATCCCAAGTAGTCAAGGGCTTCCTTATGGAACTCGCATTTGGACAATTTTGCATAAAGTTTGGCTGCTAGAAGTTTTTTCAACACTTGTCTGACCAATTTGACATGGTCTTCCATATTTTCGCTGAATATAAGAATGTCATCGAGATAAACAAGAACCCCCTGATATAAATGCTCATGCAAAACTTCGTTGATCAGTTGCATGAAGACCCCTGGGGCCCCCTGGAGTCCAAAAGGCATGACCCGGAATTGGAAGCTGCCCAAGGGGCAGTTAAAAGCAGTCTTCCATTCGTCTCCCTCCTTTATGCGAATTCGGTAGTAGGCTTCTCTTAGGTCTAGCTTGGTGAAAATTTTTCCTTTCGATAGGTGGTTCAGTAAGTCTTTCATCAGTGGGAGGGGGTAAGTATTTTGTATGCAAATGCAGTTGATAGCTCGAAAGTCAATACATAATCTTAAAGTACCACCCTTTTTTTCTTTAAACAGTACTGGGGCGGCCATGCTGGATTTCGCAGGCTCGATGAACCCTCTGGCTAGGTTGGTGTCGATGTACTTCCTCAATTCAGTCATCTCAGCAGGTGTCATGAAGTACATTCTAGGCTTTGGCAGTTTAGCCCCCGGTTGTAATTCGATGGCGCTGTCTGTGGGCCGGTGGGGGGGAGGGGGGAAGGAGGTTACATTCCTCTTCGCTGAAAGCTTCGGCTAAGTCCGCATATACCTTAGGGATTTGGTGTTCGCCTGGAGGCCCGTTTGAACAAGACGCTGCTGTTTCTGGCTGCTGGTCATTTTGGGTAGGTTGGTATTGGGGGGGAGGGGCAGGGGGTGTTGGGCCAACTCCTATCCTGATTTTTCGGTATCCATGTGATGGTGGGGCCCCATTTATCTAGCCAAGCCAGGCCTAATATGATAGATTCTGACATTTTTGGGGTTACTATAAATCGTATGAGTTCATGATGTTTCCCCATTTCTAATCTAATCAGTTCAGTAACATGAGTGGAAGGGACTCCCCCAATTAGTGTGCCATCAACCTGGTAAAATTTAATTGGTTGTTTTAAGGGTGTTGTTTTGATGCCCAGCTGTTCTACAATTTTTTGGCCGATTAGACATCTGGTGCAGCCCATGTCTATTACTGATGGGAGTTCTGTTTCTTTCCCTATTTCTGGCAGGACTAGTCTTACTTTAATTGAGAAAGGGGTGATGGGGGCACTCACCATGGGGTCTTCATCCCCGCTGGGCTCGTCGGAAGGTGCTCCTGTAGCTGGAGGGCACCCCCTTTCTTCAGTGGGGAGGGAAATCTCCACGGCTTGTTTGGCGAATCGGCTGGTGTCTGGGGTTTTATTTGGAGCCCTCCTCCCTCATGCAGCTGTGGCGGGTCGTTGTTCTGGAACTGGGGCAGGCGCCAGGCACTCAGAAGCTTGATGTCCTGTTTGTCCACAACGATAGCATTTAATCACCCCCCCTTGTGGAGGGGGTGTGTGGTATGCAGGTTTTGAAATGGGCTTTTTTGCTAACGGCCTACGAGGTGGCTGCTGAGCTGGTGTTTGGCTGGGGGGGTGTACTTCTCTGTCCAGAGCAATGGACATGGTATAACAGTCGTGGAGACGCTCAGGTACTCCCTGGATCCCACAGGCTTTTCTGACTTCTGGGTCAATGGCTTCCTTGAAGTAGTGCAGGAGTATGCGATCAGGCCAATGGCTCAGAGTGCCTGCAACTCTCCTAAAGTCCCATACAAAGTCTTTCATTGGTCGATTACCTTGCTTCATGAGTTTTAGCATGGCTTCGTTTTTGTTTATGCGGTCTGGGCCATCAAAGCGGGACCGTAGCAGTGTGATAAAGCCTTTGATATCATAAAGTTCAACAGCGCCCTCATCATGTAGCTGGGCTATCCATTCAGAGGCCTCCCCCTCATTCATCCCATCTGAGATTGCCGATAGCAAGTCCCGTTCTGCTTTGTATTGGTCATACTGATCCACGTGAGCCCAGACCCTGCTGAGGAAGTAAACTAGCTTGGCTGGCGTTCCATCAAAAGTTGCTCTGAAGCGGGGTGGTGTTGGCCTCACAGGGGGGGTCGTTGGCTGTGGGTGGTTGGGGGAGGGGGGCTGGTTGCTGAGCTGCTTGTTGCGCTGGGGGGGGCATTGCAGCTGGCTGTTGGATTAGTCCCCCCTGTGGTGCCCCTGGTTGTTGCATTCCAACAGGTTGGTGTGAAGGTAGCTGGGTTGGAGGGGGGGCAGGCAACGGCGTTGGTTGTTGGGGGAGGGGGACTGGCTGCTGAGCTGCTTGCTGAGCTGGAGGGAAAGGCATTCCAGCCAGCTGCTGGATTAGACCCCCTGTGGGGCCAGGATCGTTGAGGCAAAGGAGGGGGGCCAGGGGGATCCCTGGAAGCTTGGGACAGACAGCGCGGGATACCACTGGCACTGGATCCATCCCTGGCCTGGGTAAAAAGCCCAACCGGGTGGTATGCTCTCCTCAGGAGGTAATGCTAACACAGGCTGGCGAGGGGCCCATAAAGGGGGTTTTGGAATCCCCCTGCTGCAGGGTGGCCATGGTGCGTCGATCCTTCCAATTCGCTCCTGGCCGGGTGGGGGGGGCTGCGCTCCACTAACCCCCCATCCTTGTCCCGGGCCAGGGAAAGTGAAAGTAGGTTGCGCTAGCCGCCGTCTAACCACAAGGGGTTTTGAAGAGGGTGTGTAATTCCCCACTTCCATCCGTTCAAAGCATTCAGGAAGTCTAGACAAGGACTGGCTCCGCGTTGCCCCCATCCTCCAGTCACTCTCACGCGGCGACTTCAAATCCCCTCCTGAAGCTGGGTCAGATTGGCAACTCTTCCAGGACTCTGATGCCTTGGGCCGAGCCCCAAGCCAGAAAGCTTCCTCTGCAGCCTTCATGGCCTGTTCCATTTCTTCAGGGGAAGAAAGCAAGGGCTCGGTACTTCCTTTAGTCCCCAGGCCCCTGACAGCTCCTTCCTTCTCTTCCATCTTCACTGAGTCTTCGCACCACCCAGGGTTTAGGTAGATGCTGGGGCTCAGCACCCCCGACAGCCCCCTTACGGGGTGCCGTTAGGTTTTAAGGAGATTCGGGATAATGTCAGCATTCCAGAAAACCCCCGACTCCCAGTAAAGACGCGGAAGCAGGCATTTTCCAAAATTCTCTTTACTAGCTCTCGGCTCCCCTAGGACTGTGTCCACGTCCAAAGAATACGCTTAAAGCCAAGCTGGTGTATCTTCGTTTAATCGTGCCAAACAGCTCTTACAGAAACCGGAATGCAAAACATAGCAAAACAAAGACGCAGCTGTCACGCCCTTGCAATCGAGTTCTTATATAGCACCTTCCCGTTTACACTCAGCTGGGAGGTCTCGTACGTCCTCATTTCCTCCGGGCTTACTGGGATGTCGTCATTTTTCTAGAGCGTTCTCAGAGTGGTAAGCTACTCCCACACGATCCCTTAAGGCACCCGTGCACATAAACACCTACTCGGAAGCCTATTCCACCACCATCACCCATGTGGCTCAGCCCCCCCCTTCCAGCTGGGTATCCATGTTCTGCTGGTGCAGAACAGAACAGAAGAAGAACTCGGTGTCGAGTGCTTCTTGACGCTCGACAGGCAGCTCCCCCTACCAGGCGTCCGTCTAAGAGGAGGAGACAAAAAGGGATAATATTAATGGTCAGGTACTAGATGTGGTTTCTGGGGGTTTGCTTTGTGGAACTTTCTCAGTAATCTTGGGGCATTTATATCTTTTAGAGGTACCCAGGATGCTTCACTATCAGGATACCCTGTCCAGCGAACTAAATAGTATAACTGGCCTCTACGTAGTTTGGAATCGATGATGTCTTGTATTTCATAGTGGGCGCCGGTTACCAGGCCAGGAGGTGGTTTTGGTGTTGTAATGGGTGTAGTGGCCGGTTTTAACAAACTAGAGTGGAATACCGGATGGGTCTTTCCCAATAAGGGGGGTAGTTTTAGCATGAATGTTACGGGGTTAATTGCTCTAGTGATAGGAAATGGGCCTATATATTTGGGTCCTAGCTTTTTACTTGGTAATCTTAGCTTTAAGTATTTTGTCGACAAATAAACCAGGTCTCCGATCTGAAACGGTGGACATGTAGCCCTCCTTTTGTCTGCCTGGAGCTTGTATTCATCGGCTGCCTGTGTCAAAGCAGTTTTCACGTGAGGCCACACAGCATTCACGTTAGTAGACCAGTCGTTGGGAGTCATAGGTTTTGGGAGGGAAAGGTCTAATTCCAGGATAGCAGGGAATTCCCTCCCCATGACTACCCGGAACGGCGTAAATCCCGTACTCCGATGTACTGCGTTATTGTATGCCGTTTCAGCAAATAGAAGGTAATCAACCCAATCGTTTTGTTGGTAGGTAATGTAGGAACGTAAGTATCGTTCTACCATGACATTCGTGCGTTCAACAACACCGTTCGTACTAGGGTGATAAGCTGAACTAAGGCCCTGGGTTGACCCTATATCACGAAGGAAACCTCTCCAGAATCGGGCGGTGAACTGTACCCCTCTGTCTGATATTATCCTTTTAGGCTCTCCATGCAAATGGTAAATATGTTGTAGGAATAAACGTACCAGGCGTCGGGCAGAAGGTAAACCTTTACATGGAATAAAGTGGGCTTGCTTTGAGAAAAGATCGACTACTGTCCAAATAACGGTATAACCTCTGCTATTGGGAAGGTCTACAATGAAATCCATGGCTATTTCCTCCCATGGTCTGTTTGGTTCGGCTACGGTTTGTAATAAGCCCAGTGGCTTCCCTGGTTGTGGTTTGGATACTGCGCATGTGTGGCATCCCCAGACGTATTGGTCGATGTCTTTCCTCATTTTAGGCCACCAGAATTGTCTGCGCGTCAGATGTAGGGTTTTGAGGAACCCGAAGTGTCCGGCGGTTTTTCTATCATGGCACTGGAGTAACACTCGCTGTTTCAATGTTGCTGGAATATACAGTTTATCTCCCCACCATGCTAGGCCATCACGATGGGTTAGGGACGCTGCATTGTTTTGTGCCCATGCGTCCGTCCGAATGGCTTTCCGTAAGATCGTCAGCCAATCCTCGGTCTGCGGGGCTGTCAATACGTACGCTTTCAGGGGTGAGATCACTGCTTGTAAACCCTCATCTCGTTTACTATGACATTGTGGCATCCTTGACAATGCATCTGCTAAAAACATTCCTCTAGCTGGCTTATATACAAGGGCAAAACGGAACCGCTGGAAATATTGTGCCCACCTCACCTGTTTTGGGGATAGTTTGCGAGGCGTTTGGAGGGCCTGTAGATTCTTGTGATCTGTCCAAACCTCGAACGGCATGGGATTACCCTCCAGTAGGTGCCGCCATGTTTGTAACGCCCATTTTACGGCATAGGCCTCTTTCTCCCACACTGCCCAGTTCCTTTCTGCGGTTGTAAACTTTCGGGAGGTGTATGCACAAGGCCTTAGCATACCGTTTGCATCTTTCTGCATTAGAATAGCTCCTACTGCCACGTCACTAGCATCTGCTTGTATTACGAACGGTTGTGACGTGTTAGGGTGTATCAATACGGGTTCAGTGGCAAAAGCCCGTTTAAGGTTTTCAAAGGCTTGTTGGCATTCAGATGACCATTGTAGTTTGTATCCCGGCCTGGGTTTTTTCCCAGGGGCCACCACACCTTTTGTTCGCAATAGCTCCGTTAATGGTAATGCTGTTGTTGCAAAGGGCGGAATAAAATTTCGATAAAAGTTTGCAAAACCCAAAAAACTCTGCAATTGTCTACGGGTTTGCGGAGCTTTCCACTCTAAAACCGCTGCTACTTTCTTTGGGTCCATCTGGATACCAGTACGACTAATTCGAAAACCTAGATAATCGATCTCCTCCCGGTGGAACTCACATTTTGAGAGTTTTACAAAAAGATGTGCATCCAGCAACTTGGTCAGGACTTGTCTAACCAGCTGGACGTGTTCGTCCATTGTATCAGAGTAAATCAAAATGTCGTCCAGATAGACTAGTACGCCCCGATATAGGTGTTCATGTAAAATACCGTTTATAAGCTGCATAAACACCGCTGGTGCCCCTTGTAGACCGAAGGGCATCACCAGGAACTGGTAGCTGCCGAGGGGAGTGTTAAATGTGGTTTTCCACTCGTCTCCCTGACGTATCCGTACCCGATAATAGGCTTCACGGAGGTCTAATTTCGTGAAGATTTTCCCTGACGCCAGGGTAGCCAACAAATCAGTCATCAGCGGCAGGGGGTACAACGGTTCTACGCAGACAGCATTCAATCCCCGGTAGTCAACACATAAACGTAAGCCCCCATCCTTCTTACCCCGAAAGAGGACGGGTGCCGCTAAATGCGAACGACTGGGACGAATAAATCCCCGGGCCAGGTTTTTATCTATATACGTTCGCAATTCCTTCAGTTCCTGTGGTGTCATCGAGTACATACGGGGTTTTGGCAACCGGGCTCCGGGGAGTATTTCGATACCACAATCCGTGTCCCGATGGGGGGGCAGGATGTCACATTCTTCTTCGCTGAATACTCGGGTGAGGTCGTTATAGGCTTGGGGGTATGTGCCTTGCCTTGTTGCCTCTTGCTGGAGAGCCACCCTCTCTTTTGTACATGGAAGTCTGAGCCTACGATAACCCCCCTCCCACCAAATGTGTGGTTCCCACCTGTCTAACCACGCAAGCCCAAGAATGATGGGTTCGATCATCTGGGTTACTACTATGAACCGGATCATTTCCTGATGGGCTCCTATTTGCAGGAAAACGGGTTCTGTAACACTGGCGGTAGGTGTGCCTCCCAGGATGGACCCATCCATCTGCTCGAATTTAATGGGGGTACGAAGAGTCAGGATCCGAAGGCCCAAGCCCTCAGCTACCGAGCGCCGTATAAGGCACCGAGTACAGCCTGTATCAATTAAGGCTTTTTGTTCACACTCCTTCTTAGTGACAGGATGTCTAAGGGTCACCGGTATCAGGAAGGGGTGTACAGGGTCACTTACCATAGGATCCTGCAGCTCGTCTCCATTGTCGCTTTCTTCGGATGCGTCAGGGACACGAGCCGTACCTGGCCTGCTATTGCTGGAACTGGTTGTTGGTTCTAACGAGGGCGTCTGCGTGGCCGCCCTAGAGCGTTCTGGTGTTCGTAGGGTTCGGTCACGTGGTGTGGTAGTCGGGACGGGTGGCCGGGGAGTTGACAGTCACGGGGCTGCGACGGGGCAGTCCGCAGCTCTATGACCCTCCTGGTTGCACCGAAAGCACCGGAACGGGCGTCTGTTCGCTTCAGTAGCGGCCGGTCCGAATGCCGCAGCTGTCACGCCCTTGCAATCGAGTTCTTATATAGCACCTTCCCGTTTACACTCAGCTGGGAGGTCTCGTACGTCCTCATTTCCTCCAGGTTTACTGGGATGTCGTCATTTTTCTAGAGCGTTCTCAGAGTGGTAAGCTACTCCCACGCGATCCCTTAAGGCACCCGTGCACATAAACGCCTACTCGGAAGCCTATTCCACCACCATCACCCATGTGGCTCAGCCCCCCCCCCTTCCAGTCGGGTATCCATGTTCTGCTGGTGCATGGACACGGTGTCGAGTGCTTCTTGACGCTCGACACTAGCAATAGGTAAACTGGCACATCTGGGAAATCCCGAATCTGAAAAACCCGGGCTTCCCTTCAATAATACAAAGTTCCCAAAACCAACCCCTTTCTCCCCTTTCGGTCACATGCTCCAATCACCGTCGGTTTCGCCTCAGCCCAGCCCCTGACCACTCCTTCTCCAGATGCTAGACTGCCCTGACCTTGACCGATAGGAAAAATGCTATTATGTCTACTAACTCCCCTCTCCTAAATCTCCCCTCCTACTTTCCCACACATGAGGAGGTGGCAGCATTGAAGCTTCCGGCCTAATATGGCTTCCAAGGCTGACACAATGCCAAATCCCAACCACCACCCCAGGGCAACCACAATGCCAAATCCCAACCACCACCCCAGGACAACCACAATGCCAAATCCCAACCACTACCCCAGGGCAACCACAACTGCAAACCTTAACCACCACCCTAGGGCAACCACAATGCCAAATCCCAACAACCACCCCAGGGCTTTGGGTTAATGGATTAATGGATTTAATGATTTAAAGGGAATTTTATTTTGACCCCCAGACAAGATGAGTGCAAAAATAAAGAGCTATTCCATCAAGTTCAAGAAAGGAATCATGGAGGACTCTCAAGGCAAAAAACTTACGGCTTTCTGCAAAGAGAAGTTGTTGGTTCTCTGTATGGTCCGAAAATGGCAAGCAGAGTACAATAACCTCAGTCAACAGGTGCACGAGGGAAATGCTAAGAAGCACAGGTGTGGATCAGGTCGGCAACTATTATTTCTTGAACTGGAAGACAACATCTCTGAATGGATTGCTGACAGGAGAGCAAAGGCTTTGGTTGTGCACAGGGCTGATATCCAAGCATTTGCCCTTACAATGGCACCAGTTACAAATTTCCCTGGAAGAATTCAAAGCATCACAACACTGGCTGGATGGCTTTCTTCAGCGATATGAACTGTCTCTAAAAAGATCAACCACACTGTTCAAGCTGGAAGATGCTGAACTTACCAAACGTGCACTTGCATTCAAGTCCTTTGTTGATGGCATCGACTTTTCTAAATACCAACTCTCCAACATGATTGCTATGAAGGAAACTGCAGCATTTATGGGCCAAGGATCTCAAATGACAATTGATCAGAGGGGTGCCTTGTCAATCTACATTTCCTCCACTGGTTACAAAAATGCATTTGTTACCTGCATTTTGGCAATTCGTTTGGATGGAAACAATGCCGCACCTCTAATCATCACTAAGGGCAAGAAAGAAAAGATTGAACGTGTTTCAGGGATTTATGTTCTTGAAACCGAAAAAGCCTGGTGCACACAAGCAGTTATAAGGAAGTGGGTCAATTTAATGCTGCCACTTGCTGTGCGAGGTGGCCAAAGAGGTCTGCTAGTCTGGGATTCAGCCAGCACTCACCACACTAAAGACATGAAGTTCCTTGCACAGAGAATAGATCAAATAATGATTCCTGCAGTAATGACTGCATATCTCCAGACTCTTGACATTGCAATAAACAAGCCATTCAAGGACCATTTGCACATGGAAATCAATGGCTACATTGAAAATAGAGAGAAATCAGCATGGAAACTTTGTGAAGCCTTCATCCAAGATGAATGGATGAAGAAGCTTCTTGGATGATGTTGTGGTCCACCAGCAGCCTGCGGAGCTGGCAGCAGAGTTGGACAGTGAGGAGGCTAGGGAGGAACATGGGCCAGTCCTGGAGTCTGGGGAAGGCTCAGATGAGGGCTCTGCGTCGGAGGCAGAGATGGGGCCAGGGCCATCTGGGAGTTATGTGAGGACTCCGGAGCCTCCAGAGTTGGACATCAGAGAGGCAGAGGAACAGGGGGAGCCTGTTCCTAGTGCGCGCATGCGCAGAGCTGCCAGAAGGCAAGAACAGTTAAAACAAAAGGGACGACTTGGGAGTAAGGCTTGGAGATGATTGGCCCCTCCCATAAGACATAAAGGAAGAGCAAAGGCACATGGGCCTTTGCAGGAAGCAACGTTGTGGATGGTGTCAGTTTGTACTTTGAAGCTCCGTTTTTGACTCTGTTTTTCCATGTGGCCTTGCCAAGATAATTGCCAATTAGGTCTTTGGCAGCATGTCAAAAGGAAGATAAAGGAAGCCTAGGTCAGAACAGATGAGACGTGAAACATCTTCAAAGAAAAAACAAGAAAGTCCAGTTGCCTCCTGAAAAAGCATTTTTGGGAGAACCATGACCTAGATGACTGAGAATCTCTACAAACTTTTAGCTATACAATTTGGAATGGTGTGGGAGTAGGAATGGATTTCCAGAGAAAAAAATGCAGATTACAGGAACCAGGAGCACTACTGAGGTGACCCTGAGGACACAGATAAACCTCCAAGTGCTTCAATGACCCTCTAAAAGTATGCAAATGACCAGCTGTCTGCAAGGAATATAAATCCTTCCATTCCTCACTATCCTGTCAGAGCTGAAGAAGCTTCTTGGATGAGAAGCGAAATGTCTACAAAGAGAAAACAAGAAAGTCCAGTTCCCTCCTGAAAAAGCACCTTTGGGATTCCATGCATGGAAATCCTCAGAGAGAAAACAACAGGGGTGGGATTCAGCCTATTTGGATTGGTTTGGGCGAGCCGGTTGCTCTGACAATCAGCTGAGAGTGAACCAGTTCGCTCCGATGATCATGTGGGCCCGCCCGCCCCTG
The DNA here is from genome assembly GCF_029215685.1 of Pituophis catenifer annectens. NCBI lineage: Eukaryota > Metazoa > Chordata > Lepidosauria > Squamata > Colubridae > Pituophis > Pituophis catenifer. Next base: position 29,691,423 of record NW_027256885.1, on the reverse strand, counting down.
CACTATATGGACCTTTATTTTCTTTTTTAGAAGGCCAGCTGATAGGCACGGCAGAGCAGATTGCCGCGCCTCAGCTGTTTTAATCACTGGGGCTGCAGTCGAAGGTAAGTTTTAGACTGGTTTGGAAACGAAGCACGCTCAACACGCGCTCAACAACCCACTTGTTACACCAGTTGAATCCCACCACTGGAAAACAACCTGAGAAGCTTGGAAAGTTTTGAAAAGTGAAATTATAAAAGCCCAGTCTAGCACAATACCAATGAAGAAGGAAAATAAGGGATCTCAAAAGAAACCAGCATGGCTGCACAAAGACCTCTCTGATAAACTGAAAGACAAAAAGGACAAGAACAAAAAGTGGAAAGAGGAACATATAACTAAGGCAGAATATCAGTAAATAGCCAGAACCTTCAAAGATTAAGTCAGGAAAGCTAAGGCTCAGAATGAACTAAGGCTTGCAACAAATGTCAAAAGTAACAAAAAAAACCTTCTTTCAACACGTAAAACAGAAGAAAAAAGTCTAGAAAACGGTTGGTCCATTAATGGGAGAAAATTGTAAGGAGGTGACAAGCAGCAGGGAGAAAGCAGAACTGCTTAAATGTTTTTTGCATTTGTCTTTACACAAAAGGAAAAAAACAGTACAACCTATCAAAAAATACTGTAAAATGCAGATTAGGAATGCAAGTCAAAATAAGCAAGAAAATGATAAGAGAACACCTATCCACACTAGACAAATTCTTCTTTTTTTTTGTAAATAATTTTTATTGTAGTTTTTCTTTTCCAAAACTCTAATACATATTCAAACAGACAATGTTTGAATGAGGACCCAGATTGTGGGGGCAATAAGCCAACTTTGTATAGAACAACACCGCTTAGGGGGGGCCGAAAGCCCTAATAAGCAGGTATATACAAAAAAGTATGCAGGCTATTGCTATAATGCATTATAAGCCGCCCTGAGTCTACGGAGAAGGACGGCATATAAATTGGACAAATAAATAAATAAATAAATAAATAAATAAATAAATAAATAAATAAATAAATAAATGTCATTTTTATATACTTTGGATTAACAATTCACATAAAATCTATATTATATACATATATACATCCTCAGCTTCCTTATAAATATTACCTATTTTTATTTCTGTTGTCTATTCACCTATACCATTTTTCCCAAACCGCATAATATTCCGAATCCTCTTTTTCTTTTAATTCTAAAGTTAGTTTATTCATTTCGGCACATTCAAATATTTTTTGAATAATCAATCCCTCTGGTGGTAAATTATGTTCTTTCCAATATTGCGTGAACGCAATTCTTGCTGCTGTTAGTATATGCAGGATCAGATATTTTATTTTTTTATCAAATTTGGTTTTTAATATTCCCAGGAGAAATGTTTCCGGATTTAACTCAATTTGGCAATTTGTTAAATCTTGTAGCCAATCTCGTATTTTGGTCCAATACTTTTTCACTTCAGGGCATAACCACCAAGCATGAAAGAAAGTACCTTGGTGTTGGTAGCATTTCCAGTACAACAGTACAATCTATCAAAAAATACTGTAAAATGCAGATTAGGAATGCAAGTCAAAATAAGCAAGAAAATGATAAGAGAACACCTATCCACACTAGACAAATTCAAATCACCAGGACCAGATAGATTACACCCCAAGGTTCTGAAGGAACTGGCAGACGTGATCTCAGAACCACTCAACTATATCTTTCAAAGATTCTGGACCACCACGGAACTACCAGATGACTGGTAAAGGGCTGATGTAGTTTCCATCTTCAAAAAAGGAAAATAAATGGATCCAGGAAACTATAGACCTATCACCCTGACATCAATACCTGGGAAGATTCCGGAAAAGATAAGAAAGCAACGAATCTGTGAACACCTAGAGGCAAGCAAAGTCATAACCAGAAGCCAACATGGGTTTGTCAAAAACAGATCATGCCAAACAAATCTCATTGCATTCTTTAACAATGTGACAAAATTACTGGACTAGCGAAATGTTGTGGACATAATTTACTTGGACTTCAGTAAAGCATTTGATAAAGTAGATCACAACCTACTTCCTGATAAGCTAAAAAATGTGGGTTAGACAGCATGTTTGTTTGTTTTGTTTGTTTTATTAGATTTATATACCGCCCTACTCCCGAAGGACTCAGGGCGGTGAACAGGCACAAAATAAAATACATAGATACAAAAGTTAAAAAACATAATTAAAACCAGATTAAATAATTTAGCCCAAGACAATTAAAAATCCCAATAATTTAAAACAAATTAAAATTTCGATTTAAAAGAATTTTAAAACAGGGGAGAAAATTAGGCCAGGCCGGCTTGCTGGAATAGGAGAGTCTTAAGAGCACGGCCGAAAGTGCGCAAATCCGGGATCCTCCGTATCTCTGGGGGGAGCTCGTTCCAGATAGTGGGTGCCCCCACAGAGAAGGCCCTCCCCCTGGGGACCGCCAGTCGACATTGTTTAGCTGACGGCACCTGGAAGAGCCCCTCTCTTTGAGAGCGTACCGGCCGGTGGGAGTCTGCTTGTGGTAGTAGGCGGTCCCGTAAATAACCAGGTCCTAAGCCATGGAGCGCTCTAAAGGTGGTAACCAAAACCTTGAAGCGCACCCGGAAGACCACCGGGAGCCAGTGCAGCTCGCACAGGAGAGGTGTTACATGGGAGCGCCATGTTGCTCCCATAACCACCCGCGCGGCCGCACTCTGCGCCAGTTGGAGCCTCCGAGTGCTCCTCAAGGGGAGCCCCATGTAGAGAGCATTACAGTAGTCCAGGCGGGAAGTGACGAGGGCATGAGTGACTGTGCGTAGGGAGTCCCGATCCAGAAAGGGACGCAACTGGTGAATCAGGCGAACCTGATGAAAAATCCTCCCGGTCACGGCTGTCAAGTGCTCTTCTAAATACAGCCGTGAATCCAGGAGGACACCCAAGTTGCGAGCCCTCTCCGTGGGGGCCAGCGATTCGCCCCCAATAGTCAGCGATGGCGTCAACTGACTATATCGGGACGTCGGAAACCACAGCCACTCGGTCTTGGATGGGTTGAGCCTGAGCCTGTTCCTCCCCATCCAGATCCGCACGGCCTCCAGACACCGGGACATCACTTCAAGGGCATCGTTGGGGTGGTCCGGGGTGGAGATGTACAGCTGGGTGTCATCAGCGTACTGGTGGTACCTCACCCCGAAACCACGGATGATCTTGCCCAGCGGCTTTACATAAATGTTGAACAAAAGGGGCGGGAGGACCGACCCTTGTGGCACCCCACATATGAGGGGCCTCAGGGTCGACCTCTGCCCCCCTGCCAACACAGACTGCAACCGGTCGGAGAGAAAGGAGGAGAACCACCGTAATACAGTGCCCCCACCCCTAACTCTTCCAACCGGTGCAGCATGACCACCAGATGGATTTGTAACTGGCTGATCAACACCGCACTCAGTGTGTGGTCCTTAATGGAACTGCATCTACATGGAAGGAAGTATGCAGTGGGGTACCCCAAGGCTCTGTGTTAGGCCCGGTACTCTTCAATATCTTCATAAATGATTTAGATGAGGGGATAGAAGGGGAACTTGTCAAATCTGCAGATGACACCAAGCTGGCAGGAACTGCCAACACTCCAGAAGATAGGCTTAAGATCCAGAAGGATCTTCAGAGACTTGAACACTGGGCCTTATCTAACAAAATGCAATTTAATGGTGAGAAAAGTAAGGTTCTACATTTAGGCAAGAAAAAACAACTGCACAGCTATAGAATAGGTCAGGGGTTGGCAACCCACGGATCTGGAGCTGCATGTGGCTCTTTCAGCCCTCTGCTGTGGCTCCCGACGCCGCTGCTGTTGCTGCCTCCATGGCCTGCCCGCTGCTCTCGCAGCGCCTTGCGCACCACAGTAAAATTTAGTGCACTTCACAATGGGGGAGATGGGGTCCCCTCCTCCTGGAACCCAATACAATGTGGAGCCACAATGCGACCCTGCCCCACTCGCCCCTGGCAACAGCAGCGGTGGTGGCGGCTCTCTCGCCTCCTGGATGTCAGTTGCTTTTCCTGCAGAGCTGGCAGGCCGCCGGTGTTGTGATGCCCCACCTCCCCACCAGCCAGTTGGTCTTCAGCTCTCCGTTGACCAGCTGATCGCCAGCGCGCTGCACCACCCAGCACCAGTTCAGGGGTTCCTTCCCCCCCTGGTATGGCAAACCCATGTGGGGTTTGACAGTGGCATGGGTCAGGCCAGTGTCTCGGGGTGGAGAGCAGGTTGCGCGTCTCCCCAAGCGACCGAGGCGCATCCAGCACCAACAAAGGCCGGAAGTAGCCACCTGCCATTTCCTGCTGCAGTCTGTTGGGCAACGAGACCCAGCTATAGATGAGGCGCCAGAGAATCAGAATCAGAATCAGAGAGAGAGACACACAGAATGACAGAGAGAGAGAGAGAGAGAGAAGAGACAGAGGAAAGAGACACAGAGATATAGAGAGACAGACAGACACACACACAGATACAGAGAGAGAGACAGAGAGAGAGAGAGAGACAGAAAGGTGAACAACATTTTTACAGGACTTAATAGACATTGAGTATTTTATTTGAAAGTAACCTTCAACCCAGTGTCTTTTTTTTCGGAGTTCAAAATGTTTTTGTTGCATGCAGAAATAAAAATTTGTTTTCTCTGTAGCAGCTCACTGATTTCATAAATGCAACACACTGTACTTTTTTTATACATCGCATAAAGTTAAAAAATGATATATGCAGTGTTATCTTCATTTTAGATGTCAAAAGGGTTTTGTGGCTCCCGGTGTTTTCTTTTCTGTGGGAAACAGGTCTAAATGGCTCTTTGAGTGTTTAAGGTTGCAGAACCCTGCTCTAGGGTGCTTCATAACAGATTCTCCTCAACACTCTCAAAACCTTTTCCATAAAGGGAAGGTTGGGAGACCAGGTGACAGCTGTCCAGTACTTATGGGTCCTTCTTAAAGAGTACACCACAGTGCACAATAAAACTGGCATTCCTTAAAACAAGTTAAAAACAATGGACATAAATAAAGCAAGGTCACGAGAAAGATGTTTTATATATAATACAGCCAATATGCGGGCTCCCTATTACCAGGAGATTCCCAGGCTTCCTCAAAAACAAAGTTTTAAGGGCTTTACAGGTCACAACTGTTGAAGCTAAATTCAGCTTGGGAGGGATGATGTCAGTTCATCTCCTGCAGGCTCTTGGTAAACCAAGGAACCATCCAGGATCAGCCAGCAGAGAGGCTACTCAAGGGTCATTTTGTCAAGGGCTTGGTCACTTCATGATGCCAACAGCAAACCAGGACCTCAATAGATAAACTTGTTAGATAGTCAGGAAATTCCCCAAGCACCCATGAGGTCCCTGGGGCAGACTTGCTCTATGGAGGTCCTGGGTAGCAGTTAATCACATTTGGACCAAGAAGTAATCTGATCATGGAAAAGGTTTGATGGTAATGTCCTCTATGTCCAAATTACATAGCAACTGATCCAAGACAAAAGCAAGCTCCGAAGTGCATCCATCTATGTCTGTTAGGCCTCAAGCCACCTAAGACAAGCTCACGGTTGCCATGGAAACTATGAACTTCTGGGCCCAATTCAACCTGGTGCTCATAATATGGTGGTTGAACTGCCCTGACGGCAAAAGACGAAAGACCACCACCACTAGGGCAGCAATCAGGTCTAGCAGTCCGGGTGGGGGGACTGTCAGGCAACAGGGTGACTGGTAAGCCAACAGGATAATATAACGGTATTCAAATAGACATATGTCCTGGTCAAGAATAGATATGATATGGATGTCACAGGAGTTAAAATCAAATGTGCAAGAAATAGAAATAGAAAAAAGCACTTGGGCAGATCATAATCCAATTGGAGTCAAGTGGAAAGGACAAAAGAGAAAATGGAGAGGGACATTGAATCAATCAATACTAAGAGACAATGAATTTATACAAAGTATGGAAAAAGAAATGGACATTTTTTTCAAAGAGAACAGAAAAGAAGAAACTCCATTACAAAATGTATGGGATACTGCTAAGGCATACATTTGGGGACTAGCTATAACAAGATATGATTGAGGAACAGGTGAAAGAAATGATGATAATTTGGTGTAAATATTTTGGACATAATATTGATTTGGACAATTGGCAAAGTTTATGGGAAAAAAATTTAAAAATCACACTAGCAACTTCCTACAAGGAAAACCTCTATAAGATGTTCTTTTTTTTTATTGAAAAGTTTTACAAAAAACATTCCCCCCCCACCAATATTCCCCCACCCTTCCTCCCTCCCCACCACCCCCAGCTCCCCTCCCCCCCAGACCTCCCAGAGCAAAATGTAGGGTATTTCAATTAACAATCATAAACTAAATTAGCCTAACTGTTCTTAAACCACCAAATCCCCCCCCCCCCAAACCTTAACTCCACTATGGATAACATAATACTTGTTAAGGTTATTGTTGTTGTGTTACCAACCAGCAGAGTAGATTGCACAGTGAAACATTGCTGAGAGCAATGAATAAGAGATAAGCAAACTGGTTTATCAAAAGCTTACTTTATAGTAGAAAAACAGTTTCATAGTCTTTAAACAAATTCCAAGTCTTTGCCAGTAAATCAGTCCAGTAGTTACAGAATCTTCTTACCCAACAAACAGTAGTTGGTTAGAATAACAAACTCACTCTGGTTCACAAACCACGATGGTTGCAGATCCATCCAATGATAATTAGCAGATAACAACTCCTCTCAATGGTAGCTTATCATCAACAGCAGCATCATAGCAGCAACCTCTCAACAGCATATCATAGCAGCAACTGAACACGTTGCAGTAGCTTTGCTTAAATATTCTCACAACCAGTAATTATGTGATTACAGCATGACTCAGCATTAAAAGCCACATAATACAGTTTCAGATTAAAGTAACAGTACACTTATATTGCCTGTACAACATAGTTAGGCTCAAACCATATCCTAACAATACTTATAAAGTTTAACATTCATTCATAAGCTATTTGATATTTTCTTGTCTGATACTTATTTTGAATATAATCAACCCATCTTCTCCATTCCGTGACGTATCTTTCTTGTGCATAGTCCTTCAAATACGCTGAAATTTTCGCCATTTCTGCTAAATTCGTTACTTTCAGTGTCCACTCTTCAATAGTAGGCAAAGAGTCCTTCTTCCAATATTGCGCTACCAACAGCCTGGCTGCTGATATTAAATTCAAAATCAGTTTAGTCTCTAATGCTGTACAATCCATCATTATACCCAATAAAAACAATTGAGGAGTAAATTTCAACCTTTTTTTCAAAATGTTCTGCATCACCCACCAAATTTTTATCCAAAATGCCTTAATTTTCTTACAAGTCCACCATATATGATAATAAGTTGCATCATCACATTCACATTGAGGTGAATATAGCAAATAAGAAATTATGTGAATAAAAGAAATAATCATACAAAGTCAGATACATAAAATCAAATCCACGAACTCTGAAGAACCTTCTCTGTTGAACTTTGAGAGAACCTCTCTATTCACATTATTTTAAGAGAGAAACGTGCTTGTTAGAGGCAGCTGAACTTCATTATTGGTAATAGATCTTCTGAGAGGACCTAGCTGTCATCCATCAGGAAAGCTAAGAATGGTGTTCTGGTGGATGACTGACTCTGATAAAGAGAAGAAGCTAAGCAATTACCTCATGGATTTCCTCATAATTACTTGACCTATGGCACTGTGTCAAACACACTGATTCTATATATCTTCTTAATAGAATCAAAACTACGGAAATACAGCTATATGGGAACATCTGAAAGGACATGCATTGGAAACAGAAAGTTACTTATTGCTTAAAGTATAGCCATAAATTTCTGCATTTAAACAGTACAGCACTTAAAGGAAAGTTGTAAACTATAAAGTGATGGGTTAGTAAAGTTGTAATGGTTTAATAATTAGTAAAATGATGGAGTAGTAAAAATGTGTAGCCAAAATAATTTTATTAACTAGCATGTAATGGTTTGGTAATTAGTAAAGTGTAATGTAAGTATAATGTATTTATAATGTAACCATATATGGAAGCCCGAAGGGCTCATAGAACTCCTTGTCTTGAAAACATATAAAAATCGTGAAATCATAGCTCGTCTTTGTTCAGATTTGCAAGAACCAAACACTGCACTGAACCTTTGCGCAAATAAATGCATCTGTCTGACCCAGGAATGTTTTCCAGCCTTTCATTTCTATAACAACATCTCCAGCATTTAGCTTGCAAATTCAGGTACATACATGATAATATTTTAGGATCTAAGTGCCATCTGTAAAACATTTTATAAAAATTCTCCCTCAAATTTTGTGCTTGCGTAAATTTAACATTTCTAACCCAAATCTTTTCCCATGTTTCCATCATCACAGGTTCCTGAAAGTTTTGTGCCCATTTTATCATACAGTCCTTAACCAGTTCAGTTTCTGAGTCTATTTCCAATAAAGCATTATACAACCTTTTAATATGCATCTGACTTTGATCTCTAATCTGTTTTACCAAGTTTTCCTCATTTTGCATGACACCAATTTTTTGATCTTCCCTCCATTTAGCTTGAAGCTGACCATACTGAAACCAAGTATAAATTATCCCTTCTTCTTTCAATAAATTTAAAGATTTCAATTGCAGTTTACCCCTTTCCATAAAAAGAAGCTCTTTATAAGTAATCACCTCCATTTTTTGTTCTATACTTATATTTTCTATTGCATGTCTGGGATTTGCCCAAATAGGTATCTTATAGTTTAGCTTATATTGATATTTTTTCCAAACCCTCAGCAACACATTTCTAAGTATATGACCCTTAAACACTTTATCCACTTTTTTTTCATATAACAAATAAGCATGCCATCCATATCAGACAAATCACATCATTCTTAAATTGTTTCAAATAGTGAAAAACTTTCTTTCTTCTTTGTGGTGAATTTAAACCATTAACATTCCAAGATAGGAGTTTAGTTACCATCTTTAGCCTTTCGAAGCTTTAAGAGCATCAGCTGAACATCCTCCTCCACCTTACTCTTCGGCCTAGCCCCCCCCCCCCCCCCGCTTCTGTTTTTTGAACTTCTTGAGATAAATCTTGAAGTTGTTGCACTTTTAGTTGTTGTTCTTGACGTTTATAAGTTGCTCGGGTCAATCGTTGTTCTCTTGGCTCTTCCTTCTTAAGTGGTTCCAAAGTTGGGGGTGGGCCCCCAAGATCCAAATCTTCTTCCATGATGGTTCCTCCAGCTGCAACTTCAGCATAAGTTTGTATCTGCTTTCCATCTTTTTCTTGTTGTAACATCTCCATTTTCTTTCTACCCCCTTCTGGTGAGGATGGGTGTCCAGCCTTTAAAACATTAACATAAAAATCTTTTGCTTTCCAAATTGTGTTTAACCGGTATCTTTCTCCACTATAATTCACTATTAGTCCAGTTGGGACGTCCCATCTGTACTGCACTTGTTGGTTTCTCAATTCATTTACCAGAAAACCAAAATCCTTTCTGCTTCTTAACATTTTTGGAGGGATCTCTTTCAGAACCAGCACTTCTTGCCCAGCCACTTGAACCTTATTCTTGTAGGAAGCTTGTAAGATGTAATTTCTGATCCTCCTGGTTGTAAAATAAATCACCACATCTCTTGGTAACTGCCTTTGTCTTGCCACCCAAGAATTAACCCTGTAGATTTTATCAATTCGGCTTGCCACATCATCTGGACTTTCTTTAATTAGCCCTGCAATTGCTTCTGCACAAATGTCCTTTAAGTTTTCCTGACTCTTTTCTTTTAACCCTCTCAGTCTCAGAGCAAATTCCATAGATCTGTATTGTAACATTACCAATTCATCATCCACCTTCTCTGTTTTAGTCATGCTATCTCCTACTTTGTTTTCCAAATTCAGATTGGCTTCATCAATTTCTTGCACTCTCTCTTCCACCTGGATAATAAGTTTTGGCAATCCTGAGACTGCAAAAACAATATCATCTCGTATTTCATCATGCTTTACTGCAACAACTTCTTTGATTGACTTTATATCCTCCTCAAATTTCTTTAATTTCCCTTCCATAATTACTGTTAGGTTATTCATAGCTGCAGCTTGGTTATTCATGGCTTCCTTTATAAATTCTTTGAGTTCATTAAAAGAAGCCTCCTGGCTCTGTGAATCAGCTGGAAGTTGTGCCTTCTGTGTCACTATTGAAACTACAGGGGAACTCCCTCCGGCTCTAGGAGCTCCTGGCTTAACTTGTTTAGAAGCCATCTTTTTTAAAAAGGATCTTTTTTCCTTTCACAGCCTCAAAATCCCTTGAGCAGTTTTCAAAAGCTTGCAGTTTATAATCTATGATTTATCAAACAAAATAGTCTTTTCTCCACAAACTCTCAGTTCCCAGCAGCTTTAATCCACTCTCAAAGTGCAAAGTTCTCAATAAACACTTTCATTTCTGACTTTCACTTTCACACCCATAACAAAGGCGCCATCTTCAGCCTCCAGCTCAAAAAGATTCAATTAGAAACAGTGTAATTCCGGAGTTAAGCAGAGTTACTTTTAAAGCTTGTTCTCCTGTTTCCGCTCTGCCTGCACTTGTTTTCAATCAAACTCACTTTTGACAGCAGGATCGGTCGCGGCATCTGGTTCTGTTTGAAACAGAATTGTCCTGGATCCAGAGCTTCTTAGTGGGCTGACCGAGGAGCTCTCACCCTCCGAGCCTCTGGAATCCTTCCAGAGGACTTTTGGGGAGCTCTACTCGCACCCACCGGCTCTCCTCTCCTTCTTCTCCTGACGGAGAGGTTTTTAAGCCATCAGACAGCTGATTAGCGCTGTCAAAACGGCTTCTACGAGATCGCGGGGCTGGCGGTCTAAGGAGACCATCAACGACGCCTACGGTGCCAACCGGAAGTCCTATAAGATGTTCTATAGGTGGCACCTCCCCCCCCCACCCCAAGATTAGCACGAATGAATAAGGGCAAATCCTCAATATGCTGGAAGTGTGGAGAGACCGTTGGGAATTACTACCACATGTGGTGGGAATGCCCAAAGGCGCAAAAAAATTGGAATTTACTAAAGAACTGGCTGGAAGAAATTTTGTCAACAAATATAGAAGTCAAACCAGAATTTTTCATACTGGGAATTATAGAAAGAAAATATAAGAAAGATACAAATTATTTATTACTGCATATACAAAATCAAAAAATGTTAGCAGAAGAATACGAGACTGGAATTAGAACTACAGAAAGAACCAAACAAGAAGATCTTAAAAAATCAAATGGAACTAATAAAACATGAAATAAATTTACTAGATAAAGAAGAATTGGCACAAAAAATCAAAAATGCTAAACAAAACTTTTTGAAAATGCAAATAAGCCAGGAAGATTGAAAACAGAGAAAGAGAAGAAATTGATACATAGGCTGGTAGATGAGAAAGGAATTTTATACCACCAAAATGAGGATAAAAAAAAATAATTCGAGACTATTATGAAAAGTTGTATGAGCAAGAGAGAGTTTAAGCAATATTTGGAAAAATTGGGACTACCTAAAGTACCAGAAACAGTGAAAGTCATGTTAAATGAACAAATATCAATGATGGAATTATCAGAAGCGATTAAGAGACAAAAGAGCAATAAAACACCAGGAGCAGATGGGCTGCCAGTAGAATTTTACAAACATTTACAAGATACTCTAGGCCAGTGATGGCGAACCTTTTTGGCACAGAGTACCCAAACCGGAACGCGCACCAGAGTGCCAGAAACCTGAAGACCAGCTGGCCAGTGCGCATGTGCCCACCAGCCAGCTGGCGTTTGGGTTTCCGGAGTGCGCGTGTACGCTGGCCAGCTGGTCTTCGTGCACACCGGAAACCCAAACACCAGCTGGCCGGTGCACGCATGGGCACCGGCCAGCTGGTCTTTGGGTTTCCAGCGTTGTGGCACTCATGAAGACCAGCTGGCTGGTGAGCATGTGCGCATCGGAAACCAGAAGAGTAGCTGCCGATGGCGCACGTGCCCACAGAGAGATTCTGTGTGCCACCTCTGGCACTTGTGCCATAGGTTCGCCATCACAGCTCTAGGCCCATCTATGTTGTAAGTCTATAAAGAAGTATTGATTGATGCGAAGGTACCAAATTCGTGGAGGGAAGAAAATATTTCTTTGATTCTGAAAGAAGACTCAGATTTAATACAGATAAAAAACTACAGGCCAATATCGTTACTGAATGCTGGCTATAAAATATATGCTTCAATAATGGCAGAGAGACTATAAAGGTTTCTACATGAATTTATACATTCAGACCAAAATGGCTTCTTACCTAAGAGACAGATTAAAAACAATATGAGAATGATTTTAAATACATTGGAATATTATTAAGCACATCCTGGAAAACAAATGGCATTGATCTTCTTAGATGCACAGAAAGCATTTGATAACGTGAATTGGCAATTTATGTTGTTACAACTAAAATATATGGACTTTGGAGAGAGATTTATTAATATGATAAAGGCAATCTACCATAAACAAACAGCAAAGGTAATGGTAAATGGAGATACAACAGAGAATTTTAATATTAAAAAAGGCACAAGACAAGGATGTCCATTATCTCCTTTATTATTTATATTGACATTAGAAGTGTTAAATAGAAACAATTAGACAAGATAAAGAAATTAAAGGTATGGACATTAAAAAGGAACAATATAAATTACAGGCATTTGCAGACGACTTGGTTTTTATCCTGGAAGACCCACAAGAAAATGGACTCAAAATAATTAGTAAAATAGAAGAATATGGTGAAGTAAGGTAAAAAGGTAAAAGTTCCCCTCACACATATGTGCTAATCGTTCCCGACTCTAGGGGGTGGTGCTCATCTCCGTTTCAAAGCTGAAGAGCCAGCACTGTCTGAAGACCTCTCCGTGGTCATGTGGCCGGCATGACTAAATGCCAAAGGCGCACGGAACGCTGTTACCTTCCCACCAAAGGTGATCCCTATTTTTCTACTTGCATTTTTTATGTGCTTTCAAACTGCCTGGGACAAGTAACAGGAGCTCACCCCGTTATGTGACACTAGGGATTCAAACTGCTGAACTAACCTTTTGATCAACAAGTTCAGTGTCTTAGCCACTGAGCCACCACATCCCTATGGTGAAGTAGCAGGACTGAAAATAAATAAAGAAAAAACCAAAACAATAGTTTTGTTGTGGTCCACCAGCAGCCTGCGGAGCTGGCAGCGGAGTCGGAAAGTGAGGAGGCTGGGGAGGAACATGGGCCAGTCCTGGAGTCTGGGGAAGGCTCGGATGAGGGCTCTGCGTCAGAGGCAGAGATGGGGCCAGGGCCATCTGGGAGTTATGCGCAGACTCTGGAGCCTCCAGAGTCGGGCATCAGAGAGGCAGAGGAACAGGAGGAGCCTGTTCCTAGTGCGCACATGCGCAGAGCTACTAGAAGGCAAGAACAGTTAAAACAAAAGGGACGACTCGGGAGTAAGGCCTGGAGATGATTGGCCCCTCCCATAAGGGTTAAAAGAAGAGCAAAGGCACATGGGCCCTTTGCAGGAAAGCAACATTGTTAATTCTGTTCCCAGTCGGCATCTCTGTTTGATTCTGGACTCCGTGTGGCTTTGTCAAGTAGATCTTTGGCAGCATGTCAAGGGAGATAAAGGTTGGTGATTATCCCGAAGGACTTCTCCTGAAGGACTTCTTGCAACTAATTGGGACTCAGCTATGAATGCACGTAATTCACAGCTGTTGCAATAAATGAGGTTTTTGGGACTACTCGTGTGTTTTAATGACTCAGGAAGCCTAGGTCACAACAAGTTTAAAATGTTACAGACACACAGAAAAAAGAACTAACGAGGAAAATAGGTATACAGATAGCCAAGAAAGTTAAATACTTAGGAATTCAATTAACGGCAAGGTGTGTAACGATTAAAGAAGATAACTATTATTAATTGGTGCAACAAATTAAAACGGATTTAGAGAAGTGGAAAAATTTACTGAAGGGACATAATAATAATAGAATAGGTAGAATTAGTGGGACTTAATAGTAGAGTCAGTAGAATTGGTTTGACTTGCTGTTTCGCTTCTGTAAGAATTGCTTTGCTAAGAATTAGAATTGCATCTGCCATTTGCTTCTACCAGTGATCTAACTTCTGTTATCTTGTTTTTTGTATAACTTGGTGCCTGGTGCATATCTCAAGAAGCGGGGTATGTCATGGATTGGCAGAGTTACATCGGGCAAATACCTGTGTTGCTAAGCACCCAGCCCCTCTGTTGCTAAGCACTCAACCCCCCTGTTCCTTACTGCACTGCCAAAGGAAGGCATGGGCCAGGGGGCCAGAATTGGGTACTAAGCTGATGTCTCTGAAGGTATAAAAGGACGCCATACCTTCCCCAAGGTGTGGCCTTTCAGTGCATGCTCTTTGCCTGTATGTAGTGGTATGGTCTACCGAGCTCTTCTTTGTACAAATTAAAGCTGATATTTTTCCCAAGCCTCTTCTTGGGTCTCTCTCTTTGGCATTCTGGTGACTCAAGTACATTTTGGGACCTTACATTTACAACTATCATTGATGGGAAGAGTAGCCACTATAAAAATGAATATTTTGCCAAGAATGCATGAATATTTATTTCAAACAATACCAATAAAGCTGGAAAAAATATTTTGAAGAATTAAATAAAACAATATTAAAATATATCTGGCAAGGGAAAAAAGCAAGGATAAATTTGAAAATGTTGCAAGATTCTAAAAGTAGAGGAGGTTTTGGGCTACCAGATTGGAAATTGTATTTTTTTTTAAGTTTTTTTTTATTTTTTACACAAACACACATACAAACATACAATGTATTTTCACTGAACAGAGTATTTGGCCGATTCACAAATTTAAACAGTGTTTAGTCATTTCAACTAAATTTACAATTTCTATACTTCCTTTTTGCCATATTTATTCTCATCTCTTTTTTTTAAAACCAATATTACCCTTCATTCTCATCTCTAATCTTAAACAAATTCAATTTTCCCCTTCTATTCTATGTTGTACCGCTTCCCATTGTCATCTATTTTTACATCCTTCCTCAAATTAATTAATTATGTGGTGTTACAATTGTTCATTTCATATAGGAATAATAAACCCACTTATTTTATAACATACATTTCCTTTGATAATACAATCCAACATTTTAGTATAAATCAGTTAGTTACATAACTATCTTTTTTCTTTGTATATTAATCATAAACCAAATAATTTTCCCCATGTTTCTTTATATAAATTCCAAAAATATGAACATGGATATTCCAATTATTTCCATTTTCATGCAATCCAACTTCTTACAAATCAATTAATTATGTTTACATGATACCACAACTTAATCATTTCTGCTTTCACCACAATATACAATTAAAAATATTACAATTATTACAATTTCCCTAGTTAAATTTAAAAATGTTCTAGCTGTTATCCTCTAATCATATAGCTTTCCCCATATATTGCTCAAAGCCACAACTTAATCATTTCTACTTTCACCACCATATTGACCGGAAGCGTCACGGCGAGACAGTCAGGGAATTAGCGGGCTCCAATGAGCTCCGCGAAAACTTGGACTGACGAACCACTGTCGAGGGGTCTTCGGACCGGAACCATCCTGTAGGGACGGGGAAGAAGGAGAGGCACCTTAGAAGACCAAGAGGAAGAGGCAAGTTCCTTGAAGGTCAGAGGAAACTCTCTCCGATTCAGCAGCGGGGGCAGCAGCCATTGCGGCTGTCAAGAAGCTGGGGCAACTGGGCTAAGTATTGAGCAGGAGTGGTGACTGGAACAGAGTTTTGAAGCTTGGTGAGTGACAGCCAACCCACAGGTGAAATAACAACAAAAAAAACCTTTTAAACCTGAAAAAACCCCAGCATAAAATTAGCAACTAATGGGCATGGGGGGAAGAAAAGAGGATGTATGAAGCGGAATTTAAAGGGACAAAAACCTGAAAAGAAAATTGACTTTTGAATAAAATTATTTGGAAAACTTTAAAAACTAGAAGAAAGAACCCCAAAATTGGCTAAAGGATTGGAAAGAAAATAAATAGATCCTTTTTTTGAATGTTAAGAAAAACAAAAGAGAAATTGGACAATAAGCCCTGCAACAGAAGTGCTGTATAACTAAAAGATAAATAAAAGAAAAAAAAGAAGGGAAAAGTATTGTTCAATTTGGACTGGACTATAAAATTGATTTGGTATTTTCAAAGTTAAAAAGAAGAAAAAAGAAGCTAGTAAAGATTGTTAATGTGGATTGAAACAAAATGGATACTTTGTCAGACAACTGATAGGAATTGTGGATTGTAGAGAGACATCATCAGGAGAAAAAAGAACATTGTAATTTGAAACCTTTGTTTTGGAAAATTCTGAACTTTATTCGTGGTAACAGCTGTGAGAACATTTGGGGAGGATTGCTTTGTCTGCAAGCGGCTTGACTTTGGAAAAAAGGAATAAAACGAAACTTTTAAAATTGGAATAATACCAACCCAGAAAGAATAAAATGGCACAGGAAATTAGTGAAATGATGAAAATGATGTACTCGTCATGGAAAACAGAAATAAGAGAAATAATTACAATGTTACATGGAGAATCAAAACTTGAGGACCCAAAAATTAAGATAGAGCATGTGTCAGCGTTCCAGAAATCCCCAAATCCGAGTAAAGACGCAGAAGCAAGCATTTTCCAAAGTTCTCTTTACTAGAATAGGTAAACTGGCACATCTGGGAAAACCCGAATCTGAAGAGCCCGGGTTTTCCCTCAATAAGTCAAAACCCCCAAAACCATCCCCTCACTCCCCAGTTGATCACATGCTCCAATCAACGTCTGTCCAATCTCTACCCAGCCCCCTGACCACTCCTTCTCCAGTTGCTGGATCGCCCTGACCTTGACCAACAGGAAGAATGCTATTATGTCCACTAACAACCCCTCTCCTTAATCCTCCCTCCTACTTTCCCACACATGAGAAGGTGGCAGCATTGAAGCTTCCGGCCTAATATGGCTTTTCACCCAAGTAGCTTCAGATAAAGGGTAACCTTTCCAGTGTACCAAATATTGTAACCGACCCCTGTAGTCTAGAGTCCAGGATCTTCTTCACTTCATAATGAGTCTCCCCTTGCACTACCAAAGGAGGGGGTGGAGCAGCTGGCAAAGGTGTTAAGTTAGATCCTCTGGCTGGTTTCAGTAAGCTACTGTGGAAAACGGGGTGTACTTTCCCTAATATGAGAGCGAGTGTCGAGTCCTACCGGAGCTCGCCATCGATGGGGGGTGTGGGAGACGAAGGAGTGGAGATAAGCAGCCGCAGCGAACACACAAACAGTTCCTGGATAGCAGCATTCAGGGCGATGATTGATGACGTTGCCGGGCCTCTCCGATTCTGCTGTCCTCGCTGCTCTGGTGCTCGCAGCTGTTACTGTTAAGGGAGTGGGGGGTGCTTGATTGATAATCACCGGATGTATGTTTAAGGGGCTGAGTTTTTGTTAAATAGCGCTGTGGTGTGATTACACCCAGCGCTGACTTTGAACCAAAACACCGACTTGTACTTTACTTTTGACTGCAAGCTTATCATTGCCAAAGTAAACCCTGATTCTCTGTGCGTTACTGGTGATTATTTCCTATCGCAGTTCTGAACGAACGACAAGCCGAGAGAAAGTCAGCGCTTGGTTCCTTTTCGCAAGAGGTGAGGAGTCCCTGTGGCTTTGCAGCAAAGGGGGGTATGGCAGAAGGGACGGCCTTGGAAGAGCAGGAGTGTGGTGGAGATGTGGAGGGGGAGGAACCACTGATAGAGGAGGTGAAGGAGAGTGTGGAACAGTTGGCAGTGAAACCAAAAGTCAAGCAACCCGAGAGTGCCCCGCCCCGACCGGAGGAGGAGAGTTTTCCAGGACAACGGGCAACCACTGGATGCCGATATGAGGCATTGATTGATTCAGGGTGTACTCGTTGTTTAATTCGTAGGGCAATAGTTGACGAACTTGGGCTGCGGGTTGTGCGGTTGAAAACCCCTATTACCTTTGAACAAATGGATGGTTCATTGCTGGGAGGGGCACCAGTGACTCATATAACAGAAAAGGTGCACCTCGATATTGGGGAGCACACCGAAACTATTCAGTTTATTATAGTGGAGAAAATGTTAGAACCAGTGATTTTAGGATTAGCATGGTTGGACAAGTGGGCTCCTACGATATGGTGGGAAGGGGGTTTTCGCAAACTTCGATTACCGTTGGGACCTCCCCCTACCAAGGAGGAAAAGGAGCCAGCAGGGGGAATAGAAGCAGAGAGCCCACCAGCAGACACGACGTATCCTAATGTGTATAGGGATCTCACCAGAGTCTTTAGTGAGGAGGAATGTGAGACCCTGCCCCCTCACCGGCCTACGGATTGCAGTATTGAGTTAATACCCGGGGCGAAGCTACCCAAGCCCCGGATGTATTCAATGACACAACCCGAACTAAAAGAATTACGAAAATATATAGACAAGAACTTGGCCCGGGGTTTTATCACACCTAGTCGATCAAAGATGGCTGCCCCTGTCCTGTTTCGTGGGAAGAAAGATGGGGGTTTACGCTTATGCGTTGACTTCAGAGATCTCAATGCAGTGTGTGTGGAGCCCCTCTATCCACTTCCCTTAATGAAGGACCTGTTAGCTGCCCTAGCCACCGGTCGTATCTTTACGAAACTCGACCTACGCGAAGCGTATTATAGGATACGAATCAAACCAGGGGATGAGTGGAAAACAACATTCAATTGTCCCTTGGGAAGCTATCAGTTCCAGGTCATGCCGTTCGGACTACAGGGCGCCCCTGCGGTGTTCATGCAGTTCATCAATGAAGTGCTGCATGAACATCTGTACAGGGGTGTCCTTGTATATTTGGATGACATCTTAATTTACACGCAAACTGAAGAGGAACATATATCTCTGGTCCGACAGGTCTTAGACAAATTATTAGCTGCTAAGCTGTACGTGAAACTATCCAAATGTGAGTTTCACAAAAAGAGGATAGATTATCTAGGCTATAGAATATCAGAGAGCGGGGTAGAGATGGATCCCAGAAAAGTCCAGGCAGTGCTTGAATGGCAGGCCCCTAGAACCAGAAAGCAATTACAGAGCTTTCTAGGCTTTGCAAACTTCTATCGGCAGTTCATTCCCAGATTTGCTGAAATAGCCCTACCACTAACGGATCTGTTACGGACCAAACCGGCCACGGCTAAACCAAAGCCGGGACAAGCGTTGACGTGGTCGTCAGCATGTCAAATGGCTTTCGAGCAGTTAAAAACACTCTTTGCTCAAGAACCAGTACTCAAGCATCCAGACCCAACGCAGGCATTCGTAGTCCAAGCAGATGCTAGCGACGTGGCTGTAGGAGCAGTACTCCTACAAAGAACACAGCAGGGAGGGTTACAACCTTGTGCCTATACATCTAAAAAGTTAACCACGACAGAGCGGGCATGGGCGATCTGGGAAAAAGAGGCATTCGCAGTCCGTTGGGCGTTGATGACATGGCGACATCTCTTGGAGGGGGCGTCTCATCCTTTTGAGGTATGGACGGACCATAAAAACTTAGAAGCCTTACAAACGCCCAGGCGACTATCTCCCAAACAGATAAGGTGGGCACAATATTTTCAGCGTTTCTCTTTCCGGTTGCGGTATGTTCCTGCTGGGAAAAACTTCCTGGCTGATGCGCTGTCCCGGATGCCACAGTATAATAGCAAGCGAGAGGAAGTGATAGAACCTCTAATTGCACCTTCCCAAACCCTATTAAGACTTACAGAAGTAGATGGTCACTTACGTACCGAGTTTAAAACAGCTTTACAACAGGATCAATGGGTAATCCAAAACCCCTCTATGGTTAGCTATAATGATGGAATAGCATGGAGGGAGAATAGAATATATGTTCCAGAACGTTTACGGAACGTAGTGTTATGCAGGTGCCATGATGCCAAATCAGCAGGCCATTTTGGGTATTTAAAAACTCTACACCTTGTGAGGAGGCAATTTTGGTGGCCATGAATGCGTAAGGACATAGAAACATACGTAAAAGGTTGCACAACCTGTGCAACCGCCAAACCCTGGTCTGGACGACCGTTAGGACTATTACAGACAGTCGCGAATCCTAGCAGGCCTTGGGAAGAGATCGCTATGGATTTCATAGTCGATCTCCCCCCTAGCCATGGCCACACTGTAATTTGGACGGTGGTAGATCTGTTTTCGAAACAGGCCCACTTTGTGCCATGTAAAAGCATACCATCCGCGCGACAATTAACCGAACTCTTTTTGCAACATATCTATCGTCTCCATGGAGCACCTAAGAGGATTATATCTGACCGCGGTGTTCAATTCACCTCTAAGTTTTGGAGACGATTTGTCCGTTTAATTGGGTCCTCTCAAGGGTTAAGTTCAGCATTCCACCCGAGCACTAACGGGGCAGCTGAACGGGCCAATGCCATGGTCGAAAGATATATCAGATGCTACGTTTCTTACCAGCAGACGAATTGGTCAGGACTCCTGCCTTTCGCCGAAGTGGCATATAACAACATACCCCACCGCAGTACTGGGGTCTCCCCTTTCCAAGTAATATATGGCCGAGAGTTTTCAGCCATTCCAGAGTTAGATCCCCCTATGACAGACGGTGACACGCCACGCGGTTGGGCCGATAAAATTAGTAATGTATGGCCAAGTGTAAAAACAGCATTACAAAAGGCAGCAGACGAGTACAAAAAATATGCAGACAAGAAAAGAGCTGATCCAAAACCATTCCGGATAGGAGACAAAGTATACTTATCTACGAAATACCTTAAACTCTGACTGCCCAGTAAAAAATTAGGACCTAAATATATAGGACCATTTCCCATAACACAAGTCATCAATCCTGTAACCGTAGCTCTTAAACTTCCCCCTCTGTTCAGTAGGATACATCCCGTATTCCATAGCAGTTTGGTGAAACCGGTGATGATAGAAAGGCCAGGTACCTCGACTACTCCACCGGGTCCCGTGCATACCAACCAATATGAGATAGACCGAATATTGGACTCCAGGGTTCGTAGGGGGATGTTACAATATCTTGTGCAGTGGAAAGGATACCCTGTAACACAGGCCTCGTGGGTGGCAGCACCCGATGTTCACGCTGCCCGATTGATACAACGGTTCCATCGGAAATACCCAGACAAACCTAATGCAGGATCGTAACAGTGACTAACATTTGTATGCTTTCTATTTATAGGTGAGCTCCTGGTAGGGGGGGCCGCCTGTCGAGTCCTACCGGAGCTCGCCATCGATGGGGTGTGTGGGAGACGAAGGAGTGGAGATAAGCAGCCGCAGCAAACACACAAACAGTTCCTGGATAGCAGCATTCAGGGCGATGATTGATGACGTTGCCGGGCCTCTCCGATTCTGCTGTCCTCGCTGCTCTGGTGCTCGCAGCTGTTACTGTTAAGGGAGTGGGGGGTGCTTGATTGATAATCACCAGATGTATGTTTAAGGGGCTGAGTTTTTGTTAAATAGCGCTGTGGTGTGATTACACCCAGTGCTGACTTTGAACCAAAACACCGACTTGTACTTTACTTTTGACTGCAAGCTTATCATTGCCAAAGTAAACCCTGATTCTCTGTGCGTTACTGGTGATTATTTCCTATCGCAGTTCTGAACGAACGACAAGCCGAGAGCGAGGCTAAGTTGGACAGTCACCGGGTTAATAACTTTCACTATAGGGAAGGGACCTATGAATTTGGGTCCAAACTTCTTGCTAGGTAACCTCAACTTTAGGTACTTGGTTGACAAATACACTTTATTGCCTACTCGGAAAGGTGGTTGGAGGGACCGGCGTTTGTCGGCCTGGGCCTTATATCTTTCTGCTGATTCCGCTAAAGCTTTCTTAGTATTCTCCCAACCCTTTTTCAACGAGGTCATCCATTCTGTTAGGGACATAGAAGTGGGCGGCTCTCTAGGTAACTCAGGCATCGGCACAAAATCCATGCTTGTAGTTATTTGAAAAGGAGTCAACCCAGTGCTGTTGTGTACTGCATTATTATAAGCCACCTCTGCGAATGGTAATAAGTCTGCCCAGTTTTCCTGTTGATAATTCACATAACACCTAAAGTATTGCTCCACCATTGAGTTCAATTTTTCAACTGATCCGTTAGTCGATGGGCGAAAAGCTAAGCTAAGCCCCTGGGACGACCCAATGGACCGTAGAAACTCTCTCCAGAACTTAGTGGTAAACTGGACCCCGCGATCCAATATTATTCTCCTTGGGACTCCATGTAGCCTGTAGATGTGTTTCACAAACAGCTTTGCCAGTTTCTTGGCCGAGGGTAGTCTGTTGCAGGTAGTGAAGTGTGCTTGCTTGGAGAACAAATCAATGGCAGTCCAAATCACCCTGTTCCCCCCACTGTCAGGGAGCTCAACTATGAAGTCCATTGCAATCTCCTCCCAGGGCTTGGTGGGTTCAGCCACAGTCTGGAGAAGCCCAGGGGACTTACCTGGTCTGGACTTCATGGTGGCGCAGGTGGCGCAGCTCCTCACATAGTCTTCCACATCAGCTTTCATCTTTGGCCACCAGAATTGTCTCCTAGTCAAATGGAGGGTTTTTAAAAATCCAAAGTGGCCCCCTAGTTGAGAATCATGACTCCTCTTTAGCACCAGGAGTCACATGCTGCGGGGCACATAAAGCTTATTCCCCTTCCATGCCAACCCTTCTCTAAGGGTTAGGTCCGCCTGGTTTTCCTTGAACCAGGAATCAGTCGAGAGCGCCGCTTTTAGCTCTGCTGTCAACTTGTCTTTGGGGAGGTTGGAACCATGGCACGTTTGCGCTCTGGTGCGGGCTTGGGCGGCTGGCTGAGTTTCTGAGATCGTGGCATGAACTATCTCTTCCTGTCGGCTGTCAAACTGGGGCTTACGGGAGAGAGCATCAGCTAAAAGGTTTTCCCCCCCGGGATGTATTTCAGGTTAAAGTTAAAGCGTTTGAAATATTGAGCCCAATGAACCTGCTTGGGTGAAAGTTTCCTCGGGGTCTTCAGCACCTCGAGATTCTTGTGGTCAGTCCACACCTCAAAAGGCTCATTAACCCCCTCTAGGAAGTGTCTCCAGGATAGGAGAGCACATCGAACCACAAAAGCCTCTTTCTCCCATACCGCCCATCTGCGCTCAGTGTCCGTTAACTTTCTCGATACGTAAGCACATGGCATTAGATTGTTTTGGGCGTTCCTTTGCAGTAGAACAGCAGCCACCACCACATCACTTGCATCCTTGGTAGTACAGTGGTTTACTACCAAGAGCCTTGGTAGTACAGTGGTTTAAAGCACCCTGTTATTAACACAGCTGCCTGCAATTACTGCAGGTTCGAATCTTACCAGGCTCAAGGTTGACTCAGCCTTCCATCCTTTCTAAGGTAGGTTAAATGAGGACCCAGTTTGTGGGGGCAATAAGCTGACTTTGTATAAATATACAAAAGTATGAAGGCTATTGCTTAACGCATTGTAAGCCGCCCTGAGTCTCCGGAGAAGGGCGGCATATAAATCAAATAAAAAATAAAAAAATAAAAAATCCACCTGAACCACAAAGGGCTTATTTGGGTCAGGATGCTGTAGGATCGGCTCCACTGCAAATAGGCGTTTCAACTGTTCAAAGGATTTTTGACAGCCCATTGTCCAAGCTAGGGGTTGGCTAGGTTTTGGCTTGGTGGGAGACGGGCCGGTTTTTAGCAATTCTGTCAAAGGGAGCGCGACCTCAGCGAAGGAAGGGATGAATTGTCTGTAAAAGTTTGCAAACCCCAGGAAGCTTTGGAGTTGCTTACGGGTTCGTGGGGGCTGCCAGTCCAGCACTGCCCTCACCTTCCCTGGGTCCATTTCGATTCCCTGACTCAACACCCTGTATCCCAGGTAGTCCAAGGACTCCTTATGACATTTGCATTTGGACAACTTTGCATAAAGCTTGGCTTCTAGGAGATTTTTCAGCACTTGTCTGACCAATTTGACATGGTCTTCCATACTTTCGCTGAATATAAGAATGTCATCAAGATAAACAAGGACCCCCTTATACAGGTGCTCATGCAAAAGTTCATTGATCAGTTGCATGAAGACTGCAGGGGCCCCTTGGAGTCCAAAAGGCATGACCTGGAATTGGAAGCTGCCCAGGGGGCAGTTAAAAGCAGTCTTCCATTCATCTCCCTCCTTTATGCGAACTTGGTAGTAGGCTTCTCTTAGATCTAGCTTGGTGAAAATCTTGCCTTTTGACAGGTGGTTCAGCAAGTCCTTCATCAGTGGGAGGGGCAGGGGTGAAATGCTCCCAGTTCGGACCGGATCGCCCAATCTGGTAGCGATGGTGGTGGGTGGTTCGGAGAACCGGTAGCAAAAATTCCTGCGCCCCCCCCCCCCCCACCATGTCCAGCTGAGCCGCATGATCATCAGAGGCTTTTTTTTTACTTTTAAAAGCATTTTTTCTACAACTTCTTCCACCGAAAAAATGCTTTTAAAAGTAAAAAAAAAAGCCTCTGATGATCACGTGGCTCAGCTAGGATCGTCAGAGCCTTTTCAAAGCATTTCTTAAACCACCTCTTCCCCGGAAGAGGTTGCAGAAAAAAATGCTTTAAAAGTCTTTCTGACGATCCCAGCTGAGTTGCCTGATCGTTTTAAAAAATGCTTTGAAAAGTCTCTCTGGCGATCAGGCAACTCAGCTGGGATCATCAGAGAGACTTTTAAAGCATTTTTTCCTGAAACCTCTTCAGCGGAAGAGGTGGTTAAAAAAATGCTTTGAAATGGCTGTGACGATCCCAGCTGTGTTCCTGATTGGCAGAGGCTTTTCAAAGCATTTTTTTGCATTTGCAGAAAAAATGCTTTGAAAAGTTAAAAAAAAAAAAGTTGGCCACGCCCACCCAGTCACATTACCCCCCACCAAACCATGCCCACAGAACCGGTAGTAACAAATTTTACATTTCACCCCTGGGGAGGGGGTAGGTATTTTGTATGCAAATGCAGTTCACGCCCCTAAAATCAACGCATAATCTCAGTGTACCATCTTTTTTTTCTTTAAACAATACTGGGGCGGCCACCCTGGATTTCGCAGGCTCGATGAACCCTCTGGCTAGGTTGTTGTCAATGTATTTCCCTCAACTCGGTCATTTCAGCAGGTGTCATGGAGTACATTCTGGGTTTTGGCAATTTGGCTCCCAGTTCTAATTCGATGGCGCAGTCCATGGGCCGATGAGGGGGGAGGAGGTTACATTCCTCCTCACTGAAAGCTTTGGCTAAGTCTGCATACACCTTAGGAATCTGGTGTTCGCCTGGAGGCCCGTCTGAACAAACCACTGCTGGTTCTGGCAGTTGGCTGTTATGGGTAGGCTGCTCTTTGGGGGGAGGGACAGGAGGTAATGGGCCAACCCCTATTCTGATTTTTCGGTATCCATCTTCCCATTTGATGGTGGGGCCCCATTTGTCCAACCAAACCAGGCCCAGTATGATAGATTCTGACATTTTAGGGGTTACTATAAATCGTATAAGTTCATGATGTTTCCCAATTTCTAATTTAACCAGTTCAGTAATATGGGTGGCAGGGACCCCCCCCCAATTAACATTCCATCCTCCTGATGAAATTTAATTGGGTGCTTTAAGGCTGTTGTCCTGATCCCTAATTGTTCCACAACTGTAAGTCCAATTAGACATCTGGTGCAGCCGGTATCTATTATTGCTGGCAGTTCTACTTGTTTCCCTGTCTCTGGCAGCACCAGTTTTACTTTAATTGAAAAGGGGGAGGATGGGTGCACTCACCATCGGGTCTTCACCTTCGCTAGCCTCACCGGGAGGTGCTTCTTTAGCCGGAGGATCCTCGCTCTCTTCAGTGGGGAGGGGAACTTCCACGGCTTGTCTGGAGAATCGGCTGGTGTCTGGGGTTTTCCTTGGAGCCCTCCTGCCTCGTGAAGCTGTAGCAGGATGTTGTTGTGGAACTGGGGCAGGGGCCAGGCAGTCAGAAGCTCGATGTCTCGGTTGTACACACTGATAGCACTTAATCGCCCCCCCCAGTTGAGGGGGGGATACTAGTAGTGTCGAGCCTCACAGCACACTCGACGCTACTGCGTGATGACAGCAGCAAGGAACATACATAAGATATACATACACACGGGGTGATGGTGGCACTGGGTGCAGGCGGTCGTGTGCGGGGTGTGGGGTGGAGGTGCCGTGTGCGATGGGTGTAGGTCGGTTCATGAACGTTGCTGCAGAAGAACGCTCCAGAGCACACTGATGCCCGATACGCTGATGAGGGAGGGTGTGGTACTAATAACAAGGGCGTGGTATTAAGGAGGAAATGGAGGTAATGAACAGGCGGGCTATTTAAACGCTCACTGTCAGGGATCCATAGCGCTGATTTCCTCTCAGTAGTTCTGTGCAAGACACCGGTTAGCAGGGAGAGTGCGGGGGTGGCCTGAACGCATGCTGGTTCACCAGTTTCATCTTGGACTGGACCGCGATTTGCGGCAGGCCTGTGTATATCGGGGGATGCCACCCCATCTGTCCGAATGGTGTAAAGCTGCTATTGACTTGGACGTTGGCTTAAGGGAATTCTGGATCAGAAGTGGTGTGAGCTCGAGTCCCAGCCGCCGTCAACCTGAGAGGCCCGGTTTCGGTAGAGCAACAGGTAGGGAGGAGCCCGATCCTCGGGTAACCGATTCCATTCAGCACCCGTTGCGATGTTTCTGTTGTAACCAAACAGGCCATAGGGCTCAAGTGTGCCCGCTGCCACCGGAGCAGCCAACTGGACCAAGCGCCCCGACATCCAGTGGAAAACCTCGAGGCCGATCCACGCCAGAAAAGACCAAAGGTTTAGCGCAGCTGGGACAAAGCCCTACTGGTGTTACGACTAAGGAGACGGGCCCTTCTATACATCCTGGGATAGTTCCTGTCATTCTAGCGGAGAGTGAGGAGGACAAGGAGAGTAACGACCCGATGGTAAGTGATCCCATTCGTCCCTTCCTTATCCCGATATCTTTGACCCCATTACAGGGTAGTCCACGTGTACAGCACAAAGCTCTTATTGATTCTGGGTGCACGAAATGTTTGATGAGGCGATCTGTTGCTACCCGCCTAGGTATAAGGCTACGAACCCTGAAATCCCCAATAACATTTGAACAGATGGACGGGTCTACCCTAGGGGGAGCCCCAGCTACCCAGGTGACTGAATTAGTAAAACTGGAGATGGGGGATCATTGGGAGTACATACGGTTCGTAGTGGTGGACACGATGATTGAACCTGTGATACTGGGCCTGGCCTGGTTGGACAAATGGACACCCACCATATGGTGGGAGGGGGGTTTCCGCAAACTGCGGTTACCAATAGGACCAGAGCGGGATTCTGTACGTGAGGTATCAGACCAGCAGGGGGTGTCGATGATAGGAGTAGACCATAGGGTAAGTCCCGAGGGGGTCCCCACAGAATATGCGGATCTAGCACCGGTTTTCGATGAAAAAGAATGTGACACATTACCGCCACACCGACCAATGGACTGTGCCATTCAATTGATACCCGGTGTGCAGTTACCAAAGCCGCGTATGTATGCAATGACCACGAGAGAGGTGGAGGAACTATGCAAATATATCAATAAGAATCTGGCTAGGGGGTTTATACAACCCAGTCGTTCGCGCATGGCCGCCCCAGTATTATTCCGGGAGAAAAAGGATGGGGGTCTTCGTTTGTGTGTCGATTATCGAGGATTGAATGCAGTTAGCGTAGAGCCGCTATACCCGCTACCGTTAATGAAAGACCTCTTAGCTGCATTGGCTACCGGGAAGTACTTTACAAAACTAGACTTGCGGGAAGCCTATTATAGGGTTCGTGTGAAGCAAGGGGATCAGTGGAAGACCACCTTCAACTGCCCATTGGGTAGTTTCAAATTCTGTGTTATGCTCTTTGGGTTGCAGGGCGCTCCCACCGTCTTTATGCAACTAATTAATGAGGTGTTACACGATTATCTGTATCAAGGGGTTCTAGTGTATCTGGACGATATCCTCATATATACAAAGACCATGCAGGAACACTTCCAACTCGTTCGTCAGGTATTGGAACGGTTGCTAAAAGCACACCTGTACGTTAAGGTATCTAAGTGCGAATTCCACCGCACTGAGTTAGACTATCTAGGCTATCGTATATCTAACAATGGCATAGCGATGGACCCGATGAAGGTGAAAGCTGTATTGGAATGGCAGGCCCCGACAACCAGACGACAGTTACAAAGCTTCCTCGGGTTCGCCAATTTCTATCATCAATTCATTCCAACATTCGCACACATTGCTCTACCATTGACAAACCTCCTACGCACAAAAGGGGAGGGTCCTTTACGACCGGGCCGGCGTCTGGAGTGGACATTAGAGTGCCAGAGAGCATTCGAGACCTTGAAACGTTGTTTTGCTGAGGCACCGGTATTACAACATCCTGATCAAACAAAACCATTCATAGTCCAGGTGGATGCTAGTGATGTTGCAGTAGGGGCCATATTGTTACAAGCTGATAGTCAGGGATAGTTACACCCGTGTGCAAACAGATCCAAGAAGTTTACTCCCACGGAGAGGGGCTGGGCTATTTGGGAGAAAGAGGCATTAGCTGTTCGTTGGGCTCTCCTCACCTGGCGCCATATCCTAGAAGGAGCCCAGGTGCCGTTCGAGGTATGGATGGATCACCGTAATTTAATAGCATTACAAACCCCCAGACGGTTATCACTGAAACAGGTCCGGTGGGCACATTACTTTCAGCGTTTCCGCTTTACCCTGAAACACATGCCCGGAGGCAAGAATTTTCTAGCCGATGCTTTATCTCGCATGCCGCAGTTCCATAGCAAACGAGACGAGATAGTGCAGGCTATGGTGCCCAACGGCAACACAGGTAGTGAGGCTGTCGTAGCAACAACAACTGAGAAACAAAAGGAATGGAAGGAGCTGTTACAAACGGCCTTGAAATCCGACATATGGTTCAAAGAAAACAATCATTTGCTTACACATAGGGACGGCCTACCGTGGAAGGGGGATAGGTTGTATGTTCCGGAGGAGGTCCGGGGACTGGTATTACAAAGATGTCATGATAACAAGTTGGCCGGGCATTACGGTTTCCTTAAAACACTACACCTAACCCGACGTCAATTCTGGTGGCCACACATGAGGAAAGATGTGGAGACATACACACAAAACTGCTCTATTTGTGCGAAAGCCAAATCCCAACCTGGTAAGACTTTAGGGTTATTACAGACAGTAGCTAGGCCTACCCATCCTTGGGAGGAGATAGGAATGGATTTTATAGTTGACCTACCGGAGAGCAATGGGAACACGGTAATCTGGATGGTTATCGACCTGTTTTCTAAACAGGCTCACTTCATTCCTTGCCAAGGGTTACCCTCGGCACGTAAGCTGGCTAAACTGTTTATAATCCATATTTACAGGTTACATGGGGTACCCCATCACATCATTTCCGATAGGGGGGTACAATTCACGGCTCGGTTTTGGAGAAACTTCCTGTCTGCTATCGGATCGACACAAGGTCTTAGTTCCACATTTCATCCCAGTACCAACAGAGCCGTTGAAAGGGCAAATGCGATGATAGAACGCTATCTCCGTTGTTATGTGTCATATCAACAGACCGATTGGTCCTCCCTCCTACCATTTGCGGAGGTGGCCTATAACAATGTGGTTCATAGTAGTACGGGCCTCACTCCCTTTTGTTTAGCGATGGGACGGGACTTTGTAGCTATACCAGAATTAGACCAGTCACTGACAACCTCACACATGCCCCATGAATGGGCTGATACTTTGAATACGGTATGGCCCCAAGTCAGGGAGGCGTTGGATAAGGCAGCTCTTGCATACAAATCTCAGGCTGACAAGCACCAAGATCCTGCTCCGCCTTTACGGGTAGGGGACATGGTATATCTTTCTACAAAATACATCAAATTAAGGCTCCCCAGTAGGAAACTAGGACCAAAATACCTGGGCCCCTTCCCCATTGTCAGGGTTATCAATCCAGTTACTGTAATGCTGAAACTCCCTCCGTTACTGGGGAAAATCCACCCTGTATTTCATAGTAGCCTGCTTAAACCAGCTAAACAAACCCAGAAAGACTGTGATCGTCCTGGTCCAATCACAGAAGGGCATTATGAAGTAGACGAAATATTAGACTCTAAGCTACAAAGAGGGAAGTTGTATTACCTGGTTAAATGGACAGGATATCCATTAGAGGAGGCGTCCTGGATACCATGCACTGATGTTTTTTTCATTTCATTTTTCATTTTATTAGATTTCTATACCGCCCTACTCCCGAAGGACTCAGGGCGGTGCACAGCCAAACAATAAAAACACATACAATACAAAATTTAAAAATAGAATAAAATCAAATTAAATAATTTTGGCCCCGACAAATTTTAAACCCCAAACTTTTAAAACCAATTTAAAATTGAATATATAAATACTAAAAGATATTTAAAATTTTAAAAATCTTTTATAAAAGAGGGGGAAATTTAGGCCAGGCCGGCCTGGTGAAATAGTAAGGTCTTTAAGGCGCGGCGGAAGGTGCGCAGATCCGGGATCCTCCGTATCTCTGGGGGGAGCTCGTTCCAGATAGTAGGTGCCCCCACAGAGAAGGCTCTCCCCCTGGGGGCCACCAGTCGGCATTGTTTGGCTGACGGCACCTGGAGCTGCCCCTCTCTATGGGAGCGTACCGGCCGGTGGGAGGCTATTGGTGGTAGTAGGCGGTCCCGCAAGTACCCGGGTCCTAAGCCATGGAGCGCTTTAAAGGTGGTAACCAAAACCTTGAAGCACACCCGGAAGACCACCGGGAGCCAGTGCAGCTCGCGCAGGAGAGGTGTTACATGGGAACGCCATGTCGCTCCCATAACCACCCGCGCGGCCGCACTCTGCGCCAGTTGGAGCCTCCGGGTGCTCCTCAAGGGGAGCCCCATGTAGAGAGCGTTGCAATAGTCCAGGCGGGAGGTGACAAGGGCATGAGTGACCGTGCGTAACGAGTCCCGATCCAGAAAGGGACGCAACTGGCGAATCAGGCGAACCTGATGAAAAATACTCCCGGTCACGGCCGTCAAGTGCTCTTCTAAAGACAGCCGTGAATCCAGGAGGACGCCCAAGTTGCGAGCCCTCTCCGTGGGGGCCAATGATTCGCCCCCAATAGTCAGTGATGGCGTCAACTGACTATATCGGGACGTCGGAAACCACAGCCACTCAGTCTTGGATGGGTTGAGCCTGAGCCTGTTCCTCCCCATCCAGATCCGTACGGCCTCCAGGCATCGGGACATCACTTCAAGGGCATCGTTGGGGTGATCCGGGGTGGAGATGTACAGCTGGGTGTCGTCAGCGTACTGATGGTACTCCACCCCGAAACCACGGATGATCTCGCCCAGCGGCTTCACATAAATGTTGAACAGGAGAGGCGAGAGGACCGACCCTTGCGGCACCCCACATATGAGGGGCCTCGGGGTCGACCTCTGTCCCCCTGTCAACACAGACTGCGACCGGTCAGAGAGAAAGGAGGAGAACCACCGCAACACAGTGCCTCCCACCCCCAACTCTTCCAACCGGTGCAGCATGATACCATGGTCGATGGTATCAAAAGCCGCTGAGAGATCTAACAGGACCAGGACAGAGGAGCACCCCCTGTCCCGAGCCCTCCAGAGATCATCAACCAACGCGACCAATGCCGTTTCCGTGCTGTACCCGGGCCTGAAGCCCGACTGGAACGGATCCAGATACGTCGTTTCATCCAGGTGCTGGGGGAGCTGTTGCGCGACCACACTCTCAACAACCTTCGCAACAAAGCGAAGGTTGGAGACCGGACGATAATTTACCAACATTGCCGGGTCCAGGGAAGGCTTCTTGAGGAGAGGCCTCACCACCGCCTCTTTCAAGGCGGCGGGAAAGTCACCCTCACTCAGCGAAGCGTTTATAATCCCCTGGAGCCAGCCTCGTGTCACTTCCCGGGAAGCCAGTACTAACCAGGAAGGACACGGGTCCAATAAACAAGTGGTCGCATTCAGTCTACCCAGAATCCTGTCCACGTCCTCAGGGGTCACAGGATCAAACTCATCCCAGATAACATTCTCAAGACCTGCCCCTGTCTCTCCCCCTGAGACTACCCAGTCGGAGTCCAAATCTTCCCGAATCTGAGTGATTTTGTCATACAGATACTGAACAAAATCCTCGGCTCTACCCTCCAAGGGGTCCTCCCGCGCTTCCTGGTGGAGCAGGGAGCGGGTCACCCTAAAGAGGGCGGCCGGGCGATTATCTGATGACGCAATAAGAGCAGCAAAATAACTACATTTCGCTGCTTTTATCGCCACTAAGTAATTCCTAATGTGGGATCTTACTAGTGTCCGGTCAGATTCAAGAAGACTGGCCCTCCAACTACTCTCTAGGCGTCTTTTCCGGCGCTTCAACTCCCTCAGCTCCTCGGTAAACCAAGGAGCCAATTGAGATCGGCGCCGGGTCAGAGGCCGCAAAGGCACGACCCGATCCAGAGCACCAGCAGCCGCCGTATCCCAGGCGGCCACCAGGTCTCCAGTCGAGGCGTGTGCCAGAACCTCAGGAAATGGCCCAAGCTCCGTCTGGAATCTGTCAGGTTCCATCAGGCGCCTGGGGCGGAACCATCTTACCGGCTCCGCCTCCCTGCGGCAGGGTGCAGCGGTTCGAAAGTCGAGACGAAGGAGAGAGTGATCTGACCATGACAAGGGTCAGATGTACACGCCAAACGACTACTGCGACGGTTCCATAAAGTAAATCCACAGAAACTGCGGTTCAGCGCTAATGGTGTACATTTGTCTCTTACAGGGGGATCCTTGGTGAAAGGGGAGCCGCCTGTCAAGCCTCGCAGCACACTCGACAACGCTACCGCGCGATGACAGCAGCAAGGAACATACATAAGATATACATACACACGGGGTGATGGTGGCACTGGGTGCAGGCGGTTGTGTGCGGGGTGTGGGGTGGAGGTGTCGTGTGTGATGGGTGTAGGGCGGTTCATGAATGTTGCTGCGGAAGAACGCTCCAGAGCACACTGATGCCCGATACGCTGATGAGGGTGTGGTACTAATAACAAGGGCGTGGTATTAAGGAGGAAATGGAGGTAATGAATGGGCGGGCTATTTAAACGCTCACCGTCAGGGATCCATAGCGCTGATTTCATTCATTTTTGCGAATTGCAGCATGTGTCTGGAAGCCGACGTGAATAAACCAGCATTTTGCAAAGAGCTGAACTGTGTTTGCTGAGTTTTGGTTGCGTCTTGCACGGAACTACTGAGAAGTAGCCTTTGAAATGGGCTGTCTAGATAACGCTCTCCAAGGCGGCTTCTCTGCTGGGGTTTTGCTGGGGGGGGATGGACTTCTTTGTGGACATGGTATATCAGTTGTGGAGACGCTCAGGCACTCCCCGGATCCCACAGGCTTTTCTGACTTCTTGGTCAATAGCTTCTTTTAAATAGTGTAGGAGTATGCAGTCAGGCCAATGCCCCAGATTCCCTGCGACCCATCTAAAATCCCATACAAAGTCTTTTATAGGTCGATTACCTTGCTTCATGACCTTTAGCGTGGCTTCGCTTTCATTTATTCTGTCTGGGTCTTCAAATTGGGAATGGAGCAGTGTAATAAACCCATCAGCATCATTCAGTTCTGCAGCGCCCTCATTGTGCAGCTGGGCTATGCATTCAGAAGCCTCTCCCTCATTCATCCCATCTGAAATTGCCGACACCAAGTCCCGTTCTGATTCGTATTGGTCCCCGTACTGATCCACATGAGCCCAGACCCTCCTGAGGAAATAAGCTAGTTTGGCAGGTGTCCCGTCAAAGGTTGCTCTGAAGTGGGGTGGCATTGGCCTCGCGGGTGGAGGGGCCCTGGCAGCGGCTGGCTAGGATAGAACTTGCTGCAGGGCTGTTCCTGGTTGCTGCATTCCAACTGGCTGCTGGGAGACTTGCTGGGCTGGGGGGGGCACCCCCGCCAGCTGCTGGGGCAGGGGGCCTGGCTGCTGAACTGCTTGCTGTGCTGGAGAGAGGGGGGGCACTCCAGCCGGCTGCTGGATTAGTCCCCCCTGTGGTGTCAGGATCGTTGGGCCATGGGGGGCCATGGGGATCCCTGGAAGCTTGGAACAGATGGTGTGGGACACCACTGGCACTGGACCCATCCCTGGCTGGGATAAAAGCCCCAGCCTAGCGGTATACTCTCAGCAGGAGGTAGCGCAAAGGCAGGCTGGCGAGGGGTCCCAAAAGGGGGGTTTTGCATTCCATACACTGGCTGCACCTGGTGCCCCACAGCTGCAGGATGGCCGTGCTGTGCTGATCCCCTCGTTTCACCCCTGGCCATGTAGAGGGGGGTCTGCGCCCTACTAATCCCCCCTCCATGTCCTGGATCAGGGAAGGTGAATGTAGGTTGTGCTAGCCTCCATCTCACCTCAAGAGGTTGGGAAGAGGGTGCGTAACTCCCCACTTCCATCCGCTCAAAACACTCAGGGAGCCCAGTTAAGGACTGGCTTCGCATTGGGTGCAGCCGGTCCCAGTCCCGGGAGTCTCCGGATCCCACAGCAGTCTCCATCCTCCAGTCTGGCTCACGGGGCGACTTCATTTCCCCTCCTGGGGCTGGGTCGGACTGGCAACTCTTCCAGGAATCTGACACCTTGGGCCAAGCCCCCAGCCTTAGGGCTTCCTCTGTAGCCTCAATGGCTCGCACCATTTCTTCAGAAGGAGAAAGCAAGGGGTCGGTAAATCCTTGAGCATTCCCCCCCCCCCCCCCGGCCTCCTCTCTAATTTCTCCTTTCTCCTCCATGTTCACTGAGTCTTCACACTACCTGAGGTTTAGGTAGATGCTGGGGCTCAGCACACCCGACAGTCCCCTTATGGGGTGCCGTTAGGCTTTAATTGTGATTCGGGTTACTGTCAGCGCTCCAGAAAACCCCAACTCTGAGTAAAGATGCAGAAGCAAGCATTTTCCAAAGTTCTCTTTACTAGAATAGGTAAACTGGCACATCTGGGAAAACCCGAATCTGAAGAGCCTGGGTTTTCCCTCAGTAAATCAAAACCCCCAAAACCATCTCCTCACTCCCCAGTTGATCACATGCTCCAATCAACGTCCATCCCATCTCTACCCAGCCCCCTGACCACTCCTTCTCCAGATGCTGGATCACCCTGACCTTGACCAACAGGAAGAATGCTATTATGTCTACTAACAACCCCTCTCCTTAATCCCCCCCTCCTACTTTCCCACACATGAGAAGGTGACAGCATTGAAGCTTCCGGCCTAATATGGCTTCCAAAGCTGACAGCATGCTCAAACTGACAAGGAAATAAAGACGGAGAAGCAAGACACAGAGACTGAAAATAAAGAAGATAAAGACAACGAGATTAATTATGAAAAATTAATTGAATATGTGGATAGTAACAGTAAAAAGGAGGTTTTTAGAGATTACATTGGGATTAACAATGGAAAAAACAGAGAGGGTGGAAAGAGACAAAGAAGGAAAGAAGGATGGAATAGAAAGAACATAAAAAACTTAAATGATTACACTGGGATTAACAGTGAAAAGATAAACAAGAGAGAAAAAGGGTGGAAAACAACAGGAAATGCAGGGCAAAATAGAAGAGTCCAGGA
The DNA here is from genome assembly GCF_029215685.1 of Pituophis catenifer annectens. NCBI lineage: Eukaryota > Metazoa > Chordata > Lepidosauria > Squamata > Colubridae > Pituophis > Pituophis catenifer. Next base: position 29,655,837 of record NW_027256885.1, on the reverse strand, counting down.
CTTTGAAATACAGAATGATTACACTGGGATAAACAGTGGGGAAATAAGAAAAAGAGAAAAGAGATGGGAAACAATGGTAAATATATTTATTTATTTATTTTATTCGGCTTATATGCCGCCCTATCTCACAATGGACTCAGGGCAGCTCACAACAATAAAACACAAGCCACAATAAAAATAAAGACTAAAATCTAAAAAATTTAAAATTAACCCATTAAAACCCTTAAAACCCCATCATCAGACCAGGTCAAGGGATTTGAAAAGCCAGGTTTTTAATTCCCGGTGGAAGGTGCGAAGGTCGGGTGCTAGTCGGAGCTCCAAGGGGAGTTGATTCCAGAGGGTGGGCGCCCCAACCGAGAAGGCTCTACTCCTGGGGGCCGCCAGCCGCCACTGTCTAGCCGACGGCACCCTGAGTAAGCCCTCTCTATGGGCGCGAACCGGGCGATGGGATGTTGTTGCTGGCTGTAGGTGGTCCGCCAAATATCCTGGTCCTAAGCCATGTAGGGCTTTATAGGTCAACACCAGCACCTTGAATCTCACCCGGAGGGCAACCGGTAGCCAATGCAAACCGCGCAGGAGGGGTGTAACATGGGAGTATCGGGATTCTCCCATCACAACCTGCGCGGCTGCATTTTGCACCAGCTGAAGCCTCCGAGTGGTCCTCAAGGGCAGCCCCATGTAGAGAGCATTGCAGTAGTCAATCCGTGAGGTGACCAGCGCATGAGTAACTGTGCGTAGGGCATCTTGGTCCAAGTAGGGACGCAACTGGCGCACCAGACGTATCTGGGTGAATGCCCCCCTGGTCACGGTCGTTATCTGGTCTTCTAAGCTCAACCGTGAATCCAGAAGGACGCCCAAGTTGCGCACCCTATCTACAGGGGGCAAAACTTCACCCCCTATAGTCAGCGATGGCACCTCTCCCCTGAACCGAGATGCCGGTACCCACAGCCACTCGGTCTTGGCCGGGTTGAGTTGCAATTTGTTTCTGCCCATCCAGACCCATACCGCTTCCAGGCACTGGGCCATCACATCAAGGGCATCACTGGGTTGGTTCGGGGTGGAAATATAAAGCTGAGTATCATCAGTGTACTGATGATACCTCACCCCAAAACCACGGATGATCTCCCCTAGCGGTTTCATATAGATGTTGAACAGGAGAGGTGAGAGAACCGACCCCTGAGGCACCCCACAGGTGAGGGGCCTCAAGGTCGATCTCTGCCCCCCCGCCAACACCGCTTGCGTTCGACCCGAGAGGTAGGAGGAGAACCACCGTAAAACAGTGCCTCCCACTCCCAACCTCTCGAGGCGACGCAGCAAGATACCGTGGTCGACGGTATCAAATGCCACCGAAAGATCCAGAAGGACCAGAACAGAGGAAAGACCTCTGTCCCGGGCCCTCCAGAGATCATCCACCAGTGCGACCAATGCCGTCTCCATGCTGTACCCAGGCCTGAAACCCGATTGGCATGGGTCGAGGTAATCCGCTTCATCCAGGACCAGCGGGAGCTGACGTGCAACCACATTCTCAACAACCTTCGCTAAAAAGCGAAGGTTGGAGACTGGACGAAAATGATTTAATACAGCTGGGTCCAAGGCCGGCTTCTTGAGGAGGGGCCTCACCACCGCCTCCTTCAAGGTGGTCAGGAAGTTTCCCTCCCTCAAAGAAGCCACTATCACCGCCTGGATCCAGCCTCGTGTCACCTCCTGGGCCGAATAAACCAGCCAGGAGGGACACGGGTCCAACACACAGGTGGTCTCACTCAGCTTCCCCATGATCCTGTCCACTTCCTCTGGGGTAACAGAATCGAACTCTTCCCAAGACAGAAGACCCGCTGTCTCACCCCTGTCTGACTCTGTCCAGTCAGAGTCCAAGCCATCCCGAATCCGAGCGATTTTGTCTGACAGGTGCTGACCAAACTCCTCGGCTCGTCCCTGTAAAGGATCTTCCCTCACCCTCTGATTTAAGAGGGAGCGGGACACCCTGAACAGGGAAGCCGGGCGATTCTCTGCGGACGCAATGACATCGGTGAAGTAGCGGCACTTTGCCGCTGCCAACTCCACCAGGTAGGCCCGTGTGGCCAACCTTAATTGAAATCGGTCGGATTCGGAACGGCCTGCTCTCCAACAGCTCTCTAGGCCTCGTCTATGCCGCTTCATCTCCCGGAGCTCCTCGGTAAACCAGGGAGCCGGCCGGGATCTGCGACGAGTCAGAGGCTGCAAAGGAACGACCCGGTCCAGAGCCCCGGTAGCAGCCTCTTCCCAGGCCTCCACCAGGGTCATGACCGGGGCGTGGGAGAGAGAGAGAGGGATCATCCCAAGCTCCTTCTGGAACCTCTCAGGGTCCATCAGGCGCCTGGGGCGGAACCAGATGGTCGGTTCTGCCTCCCAGCGAGGAGGGGCGGCGTAATGGAGGCCTAGCCGAAGGAGATAATGGTCGGTCCATGACAGGGGATAAATAATTTAATTTAATTTAATTTAATTTAATTTAATTTAATTTAATTTCGAATTTATATACCGCCCTTCTCCCTGAGGACTCAGGGCGGTGTACAGCCAAGATAAAAAACATAGAATACAAATATTAAAACATTTAAAAATATATATAAAATTTGGCCCAAAAAATTAAAATCGCAGACTAATTAAAAGGATTTAAAAATTTTAAAAATTTCTTCTTAAGCCAACCCGGCTTGCTGAAAAAGATAGGTTTTCAGGGAACGACGGAAGGCATTGAGGTCCTGGATTCTTCTTATCTCCGTGGGCAACTGATTCCAGAGGGTGGGAGCCCCCACAGAGAAAGCCCTCCCCCTGGGGGCCACCAGCCTACATTGTTTGGCTGATGGCACCCTGAGGAGGCCCTCTCTGTGGGAGCGCACGGATCAATGGGAGGTCATCGGTAGCAGCAGGCGGTCTCGGAGATAGCTAGGCCCTATGCCATGGAGCGCTTTAAAGGTGATAACCAACACCTTGAAGCGCACCCGGAAGACCACCGGGAGCCAGTGCAGCTCGCGCAGGAGTGGTGTTACATGGGAGCGCCATGTTGCTCCCATCACTACCCGCGCTGCTGCATTCTGGACCAGCTGGAGCCTCCGGGTGCTCTTCAAGGGGAGCCCCATGTAGAGAGCGTTACAGTAGTCAAGGCGAGAGGTGACGAGGGCGTGAGTGACTGTGCACAGGGAATCCCGATCAAGAAAGGGCCGCAACTGGCGAATCAGGCGAACCTGATAAAAGGTCCCCCTGGTAACAGCCGTCAGATGTTCCTCCAAAGACAGCTGCCTATCCAGGAGGACTCCCAGATTGCGAGCCCTTTCAGTGGGGGCCAAAGACTCGCCCCCAATAGTCAGTGATGGAGTCAACTGACTATATCGGGATGCCGGGAGCCACAGCCACTCAGTCTTGGAAGGGTTGAGCCTGAGCCTGTTCCTCCCCATCCAGATCCGCACAGCCTCCAGGCACTGGGACATCACTTCAAGGGCATCGTTGGGGTGGCCTGGGGTGGAGATGTACAGCTGGGTGTCATCAGCGTACTGGTGGTATCTCACCCCAAAGCCACGGATGATCTCGCCCAGTGGCTTCACATAAATGTTGAACAGAAGGGGCGAGAGGACCGATCCCTGCGGCACTCCACAAATGAGAGGCCTCGAGGTCGACCTCTGCCCCCCTGCCAACACAAACTGCGACCGGTCGGAGAGAAAGGAGGAGAACCACCGTAACACGGTGCCTCCCACCCCCAACTCTTCCAGCCGGTGCAGCATGATACCATGGTCGATGGTATCAAAAGCCGCTGAGAGATCTAATAGGACCAGAACAGAGGAATAACCCCTGTCCCGAGCCCTCCAGAGATCATCGACCAACGCGACCAATGCCGTTTCCGTGCTGTGCCCAGACCTGAAACCTGACTGGAACGGATCCAGATAGGATGTTTCCTCCAGGAATTGTGGAAACTGTTGCGCGACCACACTCTCAACAACCTTCGCAATGAAGCGAAGGTTGGAGACAGGACGATAGTTAGCCAATATTGCTGGATCCAGGGACGGCTTCTTGAGGAGAGGCCTCACCACCGCCTCTTTCAGGGCAGCGGGGAAGTGACCCTCACTCAAGGAAGCAATAATAGGAGATCCCCCACCGAACTCATCTCGCCACTGCTCCGAGACAAAAACCAGATCGGGTGTGTGCCCCCCCCCATGAGTCGGGCCCTGGATAATCTGGGTCAGGTCCATAGCTGCCATGGAAGCCATGAACTCCCAAGCCACACCCGACGCCACACCCAGGGACGGCAGATTGAAGTCCCCCAGAACAATAAGTCTGGGAAATTCCACCACCAGCCCCGAGAGGGCGTCGAGCAGCCCGGGCAGGGCTGTTGATACGCAGCTGGGAGACAGGTACACAATCAACAAGCCCAACTGACCATACTGGCCCCACCTCATGAGGAGGGCCTCACACCCGTCAATCTTAGGAGCAGTGACCTCCCGCGGACTAAGGACCTCCCTAATAACCACCGCCACCCCCCATCCCCTACCCTGGGCTCTTGGCTGGTGCAGCACCCGGAAACCTGGTGGGCACAATTCAGTCAATTCAAATATAGGGCAACATAGGAGAGTTCAAGATTTTAAAGCGCAAAAGAAAAAATGGGGAAAGAAAAAGGCAAAAATGAAAATGAAAATGGAGAAAAGGAGAAAGAAATGAAAGAGAAATATGCTATATATACTTAGAATTGAAATATGAATTGTAGTAAGAAATAATGGAAAATCATGATTGTAAAAATGAAATGAATAATAATTGGAATATTTTTATTTGCATTTTTGAAATTTAGATAATGATAAGTTTTTAGAAATATAAGTTTAAACTGTAACAATTGAAATACCTTTAATGGTATACAGATTGGAAATTGTATTATGAGGCTTTGATACTTACTTGGGTGAAAGAATGGATAGGCTTGAGGAATAAAAGACTACTGACATTGGAGTGACATGAACTTGAAATAAATTGGCATGCCTTTTTATGGTATGGAAAAAACAAAATACATAGATATTTCCAAAGACACTATGTTAGGAATGCACTATTATTAGTTTGGGAGAAAATTAAAGAACAACATGGTTTGAAAATACCGGTCTGGCTTTCAACAATAGAGGCATTGATTTATCCAAATGTTATTGATATAGAGAATGTTACTAGATATACAGTTGTGCTCATATGTTTACATACCCTGGCAGAATTTATGATTTCTTGGCCATTTTTCAGAGAATATGAATGTTAACGCGAAAACTTTTCTTTCACTCATGGTTAGTGTTTGGCTGAAGCCATTTATTACCAATCAACTGTGCTAACTCTTTTTCAATCATAATGACAACAGAAACTACCCAAATGACCCTGATCACAAGTTTACATACCCCAGTTCTTAATATGGTGTATTGCCCCTTTTAACATCAATGACAGCTTGAAGTCTTTTGTAGTATGTGTGGATGAGGCTCTTTATCTTCTCAGATGGTAAAGTTGCCCATTCTTCCTGGCAAAAAGCCTCCAGGTCCTGTAAATTCTTGGGCTGTCTTGCATGAACTGCACGTTTGAGATCTCCCCAGAATGGCTCAATGATATTGAGGTCAGGAGACTGAGATGGCCACTCCAGAACTTTCACTTTATTCTGCTGTAGCCAATGACAGGTCAACTTGGCCTTGTGTTTAGGATCATTGCCATGTTGGAATGTCCAAGTACGTCCCCATGCGCAGCTTCTGGGCTGATGAATGCAAATTGTCCTCCAGTATCTTTTGATAACATACTGCATCCATCAATTCTGACCAAATCTCCTGTGCCTTTGTAGCTCACACATTCCCAAAACATCAGTGATCCACCTCCGTGTTTCACAGTAGGAATGGTGTACTTCTCATCATAGGCCTTGTTGACTCCTCTCCAAATGTAGTGTTTATGGTTTGTGGCCGAAAAGCTCAATTTTGGTCTCATCACTCCAAATGACTTTGTGCCAGGTTTGAGGCTTGTCTCTGTGGTGTTTGGCGTATTGTCAGTGGGATACTTTGTGGCATTTGCATAGTAATGGCTTTCTTCTGGCAAATCGACCATGCAGCCCATCTTTCTTCAAGTGCCTCCTTATTGTGCATCTCGCAACAGCCACACCACATGTTTTCAGAGAGTCCTGTATTTCACCTGAAGTTATTTGTGGGTTTTTCTTTGCATCCCAAACAATTTTCCTGGCAGTTGTGGCTGAAAGTTTAGTTGGTCTACCTGACCGTGGTTTGGTTTCAACAGAACCCCTCATTTTCCACTTCTTGATTAGAGTTTGAACACTGCTGATTGGCATTCTCAATCCCTTGGATATCTTTTTATATCCCTTTCCTGTTTTATACAGTTCAATTACCTTTTCCCGCAGATCCTTTGACAATTCTTTTGCTTTCCCCATGACTCAGAATCCAGAAACATCAGTGCAGCACTGGATGAAGGATGCAAGGGTATGTCAGGAGGCCAGAAACTCATTGACCTTTTATACACACACACTAATTACATGCAAACAAATCACAGGTGAGGATGGTTACCTTTAATAGCCATTCACACCCCTTTGTGTCAACCTGTGTGCATGTTATCAGGCCACAATCACCAGGGTATGTAAACTTGTGATCAGGGTCATTTGGGTAGTTTCTGTTGTCATTATGATTGAAAAAGAGTAAACAGAGTTGATGGGTAATAAATGGCTTCAGCCAAACACTAACCATGAGTGAAAGAAAGGTTTTCATATTATCATTCATATTCTCTGAAAAATGGCCAGGAAATCATAAATTCTGCCAGGGTATCAGGGATGGGTTCTAAAATTTTTTACTACTGGTTCTGTGGGCATGGCTTATTTTGTGGGCGTGGCTTGGTCATGTGACAGTGGGAGTGACTTCATGGTCATGTGACTGGGTGGGCATGGCCAACTCAATGTCACTCACGTCAAGGGGTCCCTCGCCTGGCCCCTCCCTTCCCAGCCATTCTTTGTCACACACAGCCTCAACATATCCATAGTTCTGTAAAAATGTTGTTCACCTTTTTTCAACTTTATTATCTACATACTATAGATGTACTTTCATGGACCACTGAAAGGAGGAAATGGCTCACATGCTTTGCCCAAGAGTGTGATAGGCAACAGGGTTTTAAGGGGCTGCCAGAAAGAATGTATATGTTAAGGATATTGTTGTGTTAACCAACCAGCAGAGCGTAGAGCACAGGGAAACGGTGCTGAGAGCAATGAATAAAATACATACAAACCGGTTTATCAAAGTTTTTACTTTGTAGTGAAAAACAATCTCATAGTCTTTAATCAATCCAAGTCTTAGCCATTCAAATCAGTCCAGTGATACACAAGTCTTCTTACCATACAAAACAGCAGTAGGTAATAAATAGCAGCACATTAACGCTGGTAACAGATCACGATGGTAGCATATCCACCCACGATGATAGCATCTCCACACACGATGGTAGCATCTCCAACAGTGCCTACATTTCAGCTCCCTTCTTAAATACAGTTACAACAGAGCTTATCCAATCAGGATACAATGACTCAGCATTACAATGACTCAGCAGTACTTCTTAAAGCCATAGAATACATATTCATGTTAAAGTCATAGAACACATATATTGTCTATATATTGCCTGGACAACCTGTTAGGCATACACCAGTATCCTAACAGTATAGGCAATGTATTTTCCAAAGCACCAGAAGGCAAAACAAGAAGCAATGGATGGAAACTGAACAAAGAGAGAAGTTAATTTTTCTCCTAAAACTAAGGAGAAAGTTCCTGACAGTGAGAACCAATATAGGTGCAGAAATATTTCAGTCATAATTTCACATATAAAATAGCCATTCGTGCATATTGTTCAAAACAGTAATTAGTATTATGGCTGATGTTTGACAGCAAGCCTAAAAGTCAAAGATAACAAGAGTGCTTCTTTCTCTGTATGTATACAAAACATCACATACCAGGAATAGCATATTAAGATGGACTTATGCAACCTGTGTACACACACATTTATGCTCTGGACTATAGACATTGAATGCATGTAAATCCCTGAAAAATATGTGGTAGCCCTGGGCAAAAGAAAGGCAGTAAAATCATTCTAGGTGTAGGGACAGTGTAAAATATTAACACGTGATAAATAATGGAACAATTAAAAATAATAGCACAGAGGTTTTTTTTTCTCTTTCTCCCTTCCTTCCTCTTTCTTTCTCTCTTTCTCTCTCTTTCTCTGTCTTTTTGGGGGGAGGGTGTTTGTGGCTATGACAACTACTTTCAAAATTGTTACTGGATAGGGCGTTGTCTTACCTGAATGCCCATTCTGGTTGGTGGGGGGGCCAGTGGTCAGGAATGGGTTAAGCCTTGTCTGATGCCCATGGACCGAGTCTGCAAGCTGTTAAGCTCCTCCTCTTCCTCTTGCTTCCCAGCATTCTGACGAGGAATGATGCAGCAGACTTGCACACTGAGCTGAAAGGAGAACATTAAGGTACACATGGCGAATCGGAAACAGGCGACAAACCAGGTGGGGCTGACCGCTGGCCCCCCCACCAATCAGAATGGGCATTCAGGTAAGACAACGCCCTTTCTCATTGAGTGTGGGGGCCAGCGGTCAGGAATGGGACATGCCAAAGCAGAGGTCCTACTGGGAGGGACCTGCCCGGGCCAGTGAGTCCAACCCCGTGTGTACTTGTTGGAGTACCTGACAGCCAAAGGCCGCCTCCGCTGAGGCATAGCTGTCAATTTTGTAATGGTGGATAAACGGTACAGGAGACGTCCAGATGGCGGCCTGGCAGACCTCCAGGAGGGAGGCCTGAGTGGCCCAAGCCGCCGAGGTAGAGGCACTCCTCGTGGAATGGGCTGTGAGCCGGCAAGGGACTGGCAAGGCCTGTGCCTCATAAGCCTTAGCGATAGTCACTCGAAGCCAAGGCCCCAATGTCGCCGGTGAAACCTTCTGGCCAATGGTCTCTGGCTGGAACGAGATGAAGAGAGACTCCATCCGCCGCAGCGAAAAGGTCCTCCGCAGATAGATACGGAGGGCCCGCCTGACATCTAAGGTGTGCCAGGCCCATTCTAACGGGTGGGCAGGAGATGGGCAAAAATTAGGGAGGACCAACTCCTGGGCCCTATGGAAAGGAGTGTTCAACTTAGAGAGGAAGGTAGGATCCAACCTCAGGACGACCCTATCGGGATGAAATATGCAAAGGTCAGCTCTGATGGAAAGAGCTGCCAACTCCGAAATTCGTCTGACCGAAGTAATAGCCAGCAGGAAGGCCACCTTGTACAACAGGAACCGTAAGCTAACCTCCCGGAGGGGTTCAAAGGGGCCTCGGGTCAGTGCCTGAAGAACCCGAAGCAAATCCCATGTAGGGTACCTATGGATTACAGGAGGATGAAGGTTGGAAGCCCCCCGGAGGAATTGCCTAATCAAGGAACGGCTAGCCAGGGAGCCCCGAGTCCCACAACAGAGAATAGAAGAAATGGCTGCCACTTGCCTGTGAAGGGTATTGGGTGCCAAACCTGCATCCAAGCCGTCCTGGAGGAACTCCAACACCTGCTCGGTGGAAGCCGTAATGGGTGCGATGCCCCGTCTGTCATACCAGCCCACGAACAACCGCCACGTGGAGTTGTAGATCTGGGTAGTCGAGGGGCGGCGGGCTGCCTGGATCATGGTGATGACCCTCAAGGACAGCCTGGTCTCCCTCAGCAGGCGCCGCTCAACCTCCATACGGTCAGCTGCAACCAGCTGGCAACTGGATGTAGCAAGGATCCATGTCGGAGTAGGACCTTGTCCGGTGGTAGGCGCCACGGTCGCTGCACCGATAAGGCGAGGAGGTCCGCGAACCAGGGGCAACGAGGACAGTGGGGAGCGATCAGAAGTAGCTCCGCCCATTCTGTCAGCAGTTTTCTGAGGACCCTGGGAATCAGGGGAAGGGGAGGGAAGGCGTACAGGAGGCCGGGAGGCCAGCTGCTGAACAGGGTGTCCACTGCCTCCGCCTCTGGTTTGGGAAACCGTGAGAAGAACCGTGTTGTCTGGCGGTTGGTCCGGGTGGCAAAGAGATCTACCGCAGGAGAGCCGAAACGTACGGTTATCCGTTGAAACAGAGCCGGGTCCATGCTCCATTCCCCTTGGTCCACTGTGGTCCGACTGAGCCAATCGGCCTGTGTGTTTGCCACCTGACATGTGCAAGGCCCAAAGGGACCTCAGATGAGTCTCTGCCCAGGCTCCCAACCTCTCGGCCTCCTCCATGAGGTGTCGAGAGCAGGTCCCCCCCAGGCAGGTCACATGGGCCTTCGCGGCCATGTTGTCTGTCCGGATTAAGACGTGTCTGTCCTGAACCTTGTCCTGAAACACACGGAGGGCTAGGTGGATGGCCCGGAGCTCCAACCAATTGATATTGTGACCCCAGTCGGCCTGGGTCCAATGGCCCTGAGCCAGTGACGATGCAAGGTGAGCTCCCCAACCCTGAAGGCTGGCATCCATGGTCAGGATGAGGCAATGGGGTTCCCTGAACTCCCTCCCTTTGGAGACTGACTCCGAGACCCACCAGTGAAGGGAGCAACGAACCTTGGTGGGAAGGCAGACCATTAGTTGGGAAGACCCCAAATGTCGTTTCTGGTATGGGAGCAGGAACCACTGCAGAGCCCTGCAGTGGAGCCGAGCCCACAGGACAATGCCTATATAAGAGACCATCTTCCCGAGGAGTTGAGACAGTGACGCCATGGGAACGGGTCCCCCCCCCCCGATGTGTCTGACCTGACCAGGGACCGCAAGCTGGACAGGCGGTCCTGGGAGAGATAGACCTTGCTCTCTATTGTGTCGATTATGGCTCCCAGATGTTCAATGCAAGTAGTCGGCTCCAGGTGGCTCTTGGTTGAATTGATGGAAAATCTGTGGGCTTTCAAGACCCGGAGGGTGGTGTCCAGGTCTCGACGCGCTAGCCTCTCCGAATTGGACTGGATAAGGAGATCGTCTAAGTAGAACTGAATCCTTATCGGCAGTGTTCGGAGGTGGCCCACTAGCGTGGCCATCAATTTGGTAAACACCCGAGAGGCCAAGGAGAGGCCAAAAGGTAGAGTGCGGTACTGGAAGTGACGACTCACATGTCAAAACCTGAGAAATTTGCGGAAGGACGGATGAATTGGGACATGGAGATAAGCCTCCGTCAAGTCGACCGACATGAGGTAATCTCCGACCCTGATGCTCTCCAAGATGGATTGGAAGGACTGCATCTTGAACTGGCGGTAAATAACCTGGCGGTTCAAGGACTTGAGGTCGAGGATTGCTCTCCATCCCCCTGAAGATTTCTGGATCATGAACAGGCGAGAATAAAATCCTTGTCCGTGCTGCTCCCGTGACACCGGCTCTATGGCCTGGATGCCGAGAAGGTGTTGATTGGCTGATGCCATCAGGCGCCAGGCTGACCGATCCTGCAAAATTGGGCACCTGTCTGGGGGGGTGGAGAGGAATTCCAGGGAGAGGACCCACCTGATCGTCTCCCTGACCCAAGTGTCTGAAGTGATCGCCTCCCATTGGCTGGCAAAGAGAGCCAGGCGGCCCCCAATGGGAGGCAAGGATGTGCAGTCAGCGGGACCGGCAGAATGGTCGACTGTGGCCACCCCGAAAGGGGCGTTTGAATTGTCCTCTCTGAGGCGGGGGGCCTTGATGGTCCTGGGGCCGTGTATGGGGTGGAAAATATCTCTGGGGTTTAGGCCCTGAATAACCTCCCTCCGAACCCTGAAAGGGACGAAAGGAAGTAGAAGAATGTTGTTCTGATCTACGGGACATGTTTGGCAAGATGCATCATTTATCCCTAGATTCCCCCAACAATGGCTCCAGAGGGGCCCCAAATAGATTATTACCCCCAAAGGGAGAAGTGGCCCAACGCCACTTGGACTTGGCATCCACCTGCCACTGGCGGAGCCAGAGCAAGCGGCGGGCTGCCACCATGGAACCTATGGTCTTGGCTGCAAAACGGGATGAGTTTAAATTGGCGTCGGCAGAGTATTCCAACGCGGCCAAGATCTTATTGATGTCTTGTTGGGATCGGGTGTCAGAGATGGGGATCCTATCCTGGAGCTGACGTAGCCAGAGAATAGAGGCCCGATTGAAAAAAGAAGCGTCCATAGCCGACTTGACAGACCAAGCAGTAGCCTGGTGGGCCTTTACCAGCGAGTGTTCAAGCCGCTTGTCTTCTGGCTGAAGACTGTCCTCTGGAGGACCTGCTAAATTAGAGGGGGCTGAAAGGGCCACTATTGGAGGGTCCACAGATGGAATCTGCAGCTGATCGGACAGTTCTGGTGCCAAGTTGTAAAGTCTCCTATCTAAAGTGTTAGGATTGGGTCCCGATGCTGGAGGGGACCACTGCCTCTGCAACACGTCCCTGAATAATTTGGGCCCCGGGATTTCCTCCGCCTTGAAGGTGGGTTCCTCGAATAAGGGAACCGTGGTAGTAACTACCTCCCCCGAGTTGGTATGGGTGGGATTTTGGGCTAGGCCGAGGTGAGTGGTGGCCTTGGCCTTATGCAGAAGCGATCGAAAAAGCTGTGGTTTGAACAGCCCCACAAAGGAAGGCTGGTCTGGGGAAAGGTCCTCGTCATCTGACAGGTCCTGGTCCCTGATATCCTACCCTGCTAAGGACTCCTGGGCCGAAGAGCCCATGGAGGGGGCTCTAGTCCGAGCCTAAGTCTGAACATCTGAGAAATGAGACGCTTCAACATCTACCTGAGAACAGGCAGAACCAGAAACCCAGGAAGAGGTCCTACGTTGGAGCTCTGTTTGGACTCCCCTCTGAATGGCCTCTTGAATATAGTTGGCCAAATCTGGAGATATGAGTGGCCCCGTCTTGAGCTCCCCTGAGATCTGGGAGGTGGAAGCCACAGCTGGAACTGGTGGTGGCTGGGGTGAATCTGCCCTAGGAGGAGAAACCTCTGACTGCGGGCCGAATAGAGCCTCATTAATCTCCCCTTGCACCGGCACAGCCGTGGGGTCCCCATCCAGGGAAAAGGTGGGGGTAGGAACTGCGGGAGCCCCAGCAGTCCCTGAAGAGGGGGTTGCAAGGCTTGGTTGGACGGGTTGGTCCTTGACAGTAGCCTCCTTAAGGGCTTTTTGAATCGATCGCTCAATAGCCTGGTGGAGCCTAAGCTCCTCTTTGGCCCGGGCTGCATTAGCCTTGCCTCCCCGGTTGAAGTGGAGGATTTCTTGGCCCATTTGGATGGTACAGACTGTGAGGGCCCTGGTGACTCGCGCTCCTGAATGGCCCTCTTGGAAGCCTTAACCTGCCGGGTGGCCATTTTGGATTAGAAACAATGCCGGCTAGGCCTCTAATGCCACAAGGCTGGATTAAAATGGCGGATGGGAGCATCTAGAACCAGGAGGGGCCGGGAGGCAAACCACTCCAGAAAAAGGATCACTGCAAAGTCCCCACTCGAACCAGGTACCGTATCTGGTGAAAGGCAGGACCGCAAAGCCGATCTCGGCACCACTCCGGTCTGTTCCGCAATCAGTGGATCCGGAGGTCTCCGATCCACATTGGAAGGAGCCGGGCATATGGGAGCCCCCAGGATATACCACCCAAGCAGTCTTCAGCGGGCTTGGGCACGAAGCCCTTCATGCTGGTAAGCTCGACCTAGTGAAGGGAGAGAATAAAGGCAAATAAGACCAATAAAGGCAAATAAAGGCAAATACAGTAATTCAATGCCAATGGTCAGGAATAGGCAACTCAGTAAAGCGTGTCTAGTCCAAATCAGACCAAGTCTGAAAGCTGGGAAGCAAGAGGAAGAGGAGCTTAACAGCTTGCAGACTCGGTCCATGGACATCAGACAAGGCTTAACCCATTCCTGACTGCTGGCCCCCACACTCAATGAGAAATTTCCTGTTACATGAAACTGCTAAAAGGCTTTTGCAGTCATATAATGCAACAAAACAATTTTTTAATGGTAAAAGTTAACTGACATATGAAGCTACTTCTAAATAACTATGTAAGAGAGGAATAAATCTTTTTCTGAAAATTACTGGCGCAAATACACAAAATTAGAGCTGTAATGTGTGGTAATATTATTTATAATAGAATTTTGGTGGAGGAAATAGAGTAGCAAGGAGATTGACACATTGAGAACTACATGAAAGGAACATGAAAGTGATAAAGTCACTGTATATGAGTTGAGTAGCTATATAAATTTGTTTAATAAATACAATGGGAAAGGTCTTTGGGGATTCCAGAATTTACATGGCACTAATTGGATTTTTGATCTCCCTTTTATTTTGAGACATAATAGACTAGTTTTACACTATAACTAAATTACACAAGAGAATGTAGTATATATACCAAAAATAATTCAATAACAATTTAATCAGATACATTGGGTTAAGTGATGTAGGTCTTGATCTAATTTCAGGCAAGTTCAAGCCTCTGTTAAGAGATACTTGCATTCTCTCCTCTCTCCCTTCCTTTTTCTTTCTCTTTCTTTCTTTGTCTCTTTCTTTCTTCTCTCTCTCTGTGTTATGAGTAAATGCCTAACTGTATATTTCAATGCATAGACTGACCGCTCCTCCCTCACCTAGCCCTTCCCATGACCCCTCATTACCTTGACTCCGCCTTCGCTATACATAAGGCCGTGCACAGGGATCCACCGACCAGTTCCAGATGTGCACCTGAGAGAGAAGGAAATGGTGTAAATAAATACGTTTAAAATAAAGACTAATCGTGTCTGTGGTTATTGGGCAAGATCCTTGGAAAATAATTCACAAGATGGTAGCAGAGGATGGTTGTGCCCAATAACCAGGAATAACACTAAAGATGGAAGGAAGGATGAACACGAGGTCCATCACCAGACTAATGGCAGAGCTGCAGGAATCCGAAGGAGCCACAGCCAGGATTCCAACTGCCATGGAGGTGGGAGACCTGGACCAGACCAATAGAAGCGTGAGGCCAAGAGAAAAAGCAGCCAGGCACGCCAGGAACAAGTCGCCCGAGAGAGATGAGCTGAGAGAGACCATACAGAAAATGATGGAGGCCTCCATCAGCAAGAGGGAGCTCCTCGCGAAACTCCGGGACCTGCTAGAAGACCACGGAGCAGCGATGAGCCCCCAGGAACAGGACTACGAGACTGCCAGACCGGTAAGAGAAAGATACCCCCTGGCAGGGACCCAGGACCCAAACGATTCCAGTTTTGCACCATGCTCCCGGTGGCCATCTTGGGATGGCCACCGACCAATGGGGAGCCAGGATTCAAACTCAATGGCGCGAAATGAAAGAAACCCCAAAACAAATGGGGGAACAACCAGAAACGTCCCAGAAGGGACATACCAGGGCATCTGGAGCTCGCCTGCTGAGCTCGAAGCCAGAAAAACACCCGAGACCCCAGCAGCCGCCATAGGCCCTGCACGCAACCCCCTCGCACCAGCCACTAACTGCAGGGAGAGAACCGTGAGCCGAGGGGACTACGGGGGGGCCATCGATGACAATACACCCCCCCAGATCCTCCACCCGAGGGCCACCCTCCATGAGGACGACCGCAGGGCACCGATCGCGCTCGAGACATGCCGATGGCAGGACTCGAACCCAGCACCCACAGCACTGACCACATGAGACCCGAGGGAAGGAGGCCACGCCAGCTACTCACCCTCCATGCGACCTCCGCTGGGCTTCCCCACATGCCCAGGGACCAGCGACCAAGGATCGGGACCTCTCACCGCCGCCGCCGCCGCCGCTGCCACCACCACCACCGCCGCGCCGCCGAATCCCAGAAGTCCTCCACTTATGACCTCCTCGCCTCCTCGCCTTTCTCCAGCTTCCAGCAGGGATCCAGCCGCCCATCGATGGATGTCTGCCTCCAGGGACGACGCCGGGGACCCCAGGGGTGAGTCCGGACCCCCAGCTGTAGGCCTAGGCCGAGGCCTAAGAGCAGCAACCGCAAGCTACTCACCCACTGACTACAGGCGCGAAATAGACTTCGCGCATGCTCAATCGGCTCCTGTAAGAAGAGAAGGAGAGAACATAAATACAAGTCTATACAGAGTCGCAAACTGCATCCCCAAGCCATATTGTGAGTTCCCTCACCTGAGATACCATGGACAGCAACAGACTGTGAGTAATTCACCACACAGCTCAACAAATTTACCAACTAACTTTCCCATTCTTAAGTTAGATGGATCAAACCTTATGCAGTGGAATCATCAAATCCAGGTTTTATTTTTAAGGGAGAATATGTTGTTTTTAATTGATGACCCCCCCCCACTAAACCTTGGACTTTAGAAACAGACTGCTTACACCACAGGGCTTACTATATAGTCATAGCAAGCATTTCACCAGGCATATACCCCAGCCTTAGCCATTACCTGACTGTGTCTGAAATTCAGCAAAAAATGTTCAACTTGTTCTACAGTAAAAGCGCTGTCACCACAGCCAAGATATCCAGAGAATTCCATTCTGCCAGGCATAAAGCAGGGACTCCCATGGGTGAACATATACTAAACCTAAATGCCACAAGGGCTGAGTTGATACAGAGGGGGAGGACATATCAGAGGAGAGTATGAAGAGCATTGTCATTAACTCCCTGGACTCCAGCTGGGATAACTTCATAATGCAGCTGGACAGCATAAGCCTAGGCCACCTCACACTTGAATCACTGACAAACAGAATAATAGCAGAAGACAGCTTAAGGAGGGACCGCTCCATCAGCCGCAGGGACTGCAAGCCCACGGAGAGGGGTTGAGTTCCAAACCAGGAACCAAGACTACCCAGAGTGTTTCATCTGTGGTTCCAAGAACCACTATAAACGGGATTATCCAAAAAACTCGAGGGGAAGGAACCACACCTACCACAGCGAAAGGGAAGGCAGAAAGCCAGGACTCCCCGATAGATCCCCATCAGAAAACAGATATAGGCGTAGAGACTCCCCCAACCCAAGGGACAGAAGGGGGAGTAGGGACAGCTCTAGGGAGAGCCGATCAGGATCCATGTATGGGATCGAGGAAAACACACAGGATCCCTCCTATATATTGCCAATTGGACCAGGCCTGATATCAGCTTAGCAGTTAACATGTTATCCAGACACGTCAGTGAACCCAAAATATACCACTGGGAAGGGGTAAAACGAATAATTAAGTACCTGAAACATAGCGTAGATGCATACCTATGTCTGGAACTATCCAAGTCCAAGGAACCCGTGCTGACCTGCTACGCGGATGCTGACTGGGCAGGCGATACCAAGAGCAAGAGCAGGAAAAGCACCTCTGGTTACATATTTCTCATCAATAATTGCCTGGTACATTGGTACACTAGTAAACAGAATCTGTTTGTCACATCCACAGCGGAGGCAGAGTACATCTGCCTGTCAAAAGCAGCTAACAATTTAGTGTGGTTTGATGACCTGCTCTCTGAAATATGGACTGAACCAGTTTATCCAATAACAATCCACGAGGACAATAAAGCAGCCATAGACATTTCCAACACAGACACAGTAGGTCAAAGGTCCAGACACATCGACATCAAGCACAAGCACGTCAGGCAATTATCGAACGTAGGTTTCATCAGAGCCGTACACTGTGAAACTTCTGAACAAGTGGCAGACATTCTGACAAAACCATTACCAAGCAGACAGCACACATATCTGACATCAAAATTAGGTGTGGCTATACCTTGTACAGAATCAACTCCAAATGTTAGGCATTTAGAGGGGGATTTGTTATGAGTAAATGTCTAACTGTATATTTCAATGCATAGACTGACCCCCTCCTCCCTCACCTAGCCCTTCCCATGACCCCTCCTTACCTTGACTCCGCCTTCGCTATACATAAGGCCGTGCACAGGGATCCACCGACCAGTTCCAGATGTGCACCTGAGAGAGAAGGAAATGGTGTAAATAAATACGTTTAAAATAAAGACTAATTGTGTCTGTGGTTATTGGGCAAGATCCTTGGAAAATAATTCACATTCTCTCTCTTTCTTTCTCCTTTCTCCCTTTCTGTGAAGAACCCCAGAAGGTCTTTGGTAGGAGGAAGAAAAGCCAGACGTTTTGAAACTCAGAACATGTCCATTGATAATCTAGCATTCTTAGAGCTCCACTATTGATTAGCTTAGCCTGAGCAAGGATAGCTAGCAGCCAATTACAATAAGCTGTCAACTCAAGCTCAGTGCACATGGAGATCCCCAAACAGTGAGGATGAAGTGTGAGTAAAAGGGTTTACCCTTCCCTCCCTCCCTCCCTCTCTTTCTCCCTCCCTTTCTCCTTTCTCCCTTCCTGTGAAGAACCCCAGAATGAGGTAGAAATTAGGTAAATATGAGGTGAATAAAAGAAATAATCATTCCAAGTCAGGTATATAAAGTCAGATCAAATCTATGAACTCTAAAGTCAGATCAAATCTATGAACTCTGAGTAACCTTCTCTATTAAACTTTGAGAGAACCTATCTATTCACATAAGTATACATGCTGGCTAAAGGCAGCTGGACTCCATTATTGGTAAATATATCTTCTGATGAGGCCCAGCTGTCATCCAGCAGGAAAGCTAAGAGTGGGGTTCTGGTGAATGAAACTAAGCAATTAGTTCATGGATGTCCCCATAATTACTTGACCTATGGCTCTGTGTCAAACCCACTGATTCTATACATCTTCTTAATAGAATCAAAAACTACAGAAATTCAGATATATGTGAACATCTGGACGGATATACATGGGAGACAGAAGGTTACTTATTGTTTAAAGTATAGCCATAATTTCTGCATTTAAACATTACAGCACTTAAAGGACAGTTGTAAAACATAAAGTGATGGGTTAGTAAAAGTTGTAATAGTTTAATTATGAGTAAATGATGGAGTAGTAAAAATGTGTAGCCAAAATAATTTTATTAAATAGTATGTAATGGTTTGGTAATTAGTAAAGTGTAATGTAAGTGTAATGTATTTTTAATGTAACCATATATGGAAGCCGGAAAGGCTCATAGAACTCTTTGTCTTGAAAACATATTTAAATCGTGAAATCATAATCCATCCTTGTTCAGTTTGCAAGAATCAAACAAAGCACTGAACCTTTGCGCAAATAAATGTATCTGTCTGACCAGGAATGTATTTCAGCTTCTCATTTTCTACAACAAGAAGGTCTTTGGTAGGAGGAAGAAAAGCCAGATGTTTTGAAACGTTTTGTAGCTTAGCCTGAGCAAGGATAGCTAGTGCAGGCGCTTACAATAAGCTCTCAACTCAAGCTCAGTGCACCTGGGGATCTCCCTAAACAGTGAGGATTTCTTTGTTTCTTTCTCCCTTGAAGCCCCCCCCCCCCCCTCGCAGCCAGTTTTTGCTTCCAGGGGGCTGCAGGGAGTCTTGCTAGGCACCCCCCCTCATGCCCCATTTTGGCCTTAGCAAGCCTCCTTGCAGCCCCTGGGAGCCAAAACGGGGCACAGGGGAGGGCACCACACACCCCCGCACCCCATTTTGGCCTTAGCAAACCTCCCTGCAGCCCCTGGGAGCCAAACGGGGCATGGGGGTCGCCGCACCCCCCCCCACGCCCCATTTTGGCATTAGCAAGCCTCCCTGCAGCCCCTGGGAGCCAAAACGGGGTGCAGGGGGGGGACTCCTGTAAGGGGCGGGGAAGGTAAGGTCATGAGCCCAGTGGGGGTGGTGCAGCATGCTCGGGGGGGGGTAGTGCAACTTACCTATAGGCAGGATGCGGCAGCTCAGTTGGGGCACAGGGCAGGCACCACGTGGGAAGGCAGTTTAGGCAGGCAAGCGGCCCGGGTGGTAAGGAGGAAAAGGAAGTGACTGGGTGTGGTGGGGACCGGTTCAGGGGTGTGGCCAGCCAGCAATTAATACCGGTTCTGCGACCCTCGCCAATTTATCGCTACCGGTCCACCCGAACTGGTGCGAACCTGTAGCAACCCACCACTGCAGGGTATGTAAACTTATGAGCACAACTGTAAAGATATTTTAAATGAAAAAGGGAACTTAAAACCAAATAAGAATTGAGTGATCAAGGGATTGAGATAACATGGTGGTCATATGTGCAGATACAATCTAGATATGAGAAGGATGTTAAAATGTATGGTTTAAGTAAGGAATTAACAGAATTAGATCAGATATTAACAGGGACAGATGAAAAATTAATAAAGAAAATATATTTGTTAAGTATTAAGATGGAAGAGGAACAAGTAAAAGAGACAATGATAGTATGGGCTAAAAATTTTGGCTATTCGATTAAGTTAGACCAATGGCAGAAATTATAGGATAGAAATTATAAATTAACAATGTCTACTGAATACAAATAAAATCTTTATAAAATGTTTTATAGATGGCATTTTCCGCCCTCAAGATTAGCAAAGATGTTTAAGAATAAATCTGCAAAATGTTGGAAATGTCATCAGACACCTGGTTCATACTATCATATGTGGTGGACATGTCAAAAAGCAAAAAAATATTAGACAAAAATACATAGATGGCTGGAAAAAATAATAAAACAACATATAGATTTGAAACCAGAGACATTTTTGTTGGGCATTTTACCAGACAAGTATAACAAAGGGAATGTATATTTGATTTTACATGTATTGACTGCAGCGAGAATAGTATTTGCACAACAATGGAAAAGTGAAGAGATCCCAACAGATGAAGATATCATTAGAAAAATATTAGAATGTGCAGAGATGGATAAGCTAACACTTACAATTAAGGAAAAGAAAAACTGAATATTTTTTGACTTGGGACTTATTATATCAATGGCTAGCTGACAAAAACAGGAGCTAGAAACAGGGAAATATATGAAATGATCAGTGATACAAGGAAGATGTGTTAAATTGGTTAAACAAATAGTATGACTATTATTGGTATTAATATATATTGATATAAATGTAGTGAATATTGCTGTAAACAGTTTGAATATTACTTCCTAAAATGATTTGTACCCAGTCAACACACTGTTCAATTGAAATTGGAATTTTTTTTTTAATAGAAACTTTATTGAGGTTTTTTACAAAACAAAAAAAAAGAAATAAAAAAAGAGAAAAAGGAAAAACAAACATTCAAACAGAAACATAAAACACATAAGTATAATAACATTTTCAATTAGTATCGGATGTGCAGTGTTTTAACTATTTACATAAATAGTACTTGGTGACATTTCAACTCACTTTTAACCAATATTTAACACACCTTTAGATCTTTCTTTCATTTTGTCATGCAACCACTTGTACCACCTTTCCCACACCATATAGTAAACTGACTTCTCATCATTTATTTTATATACTATAAAATAAAAATTTATTACAAAAAAAAAAGGCGTGCCACCCCAATTGAAGATTATGTCCCTCCAAAATTAATAATCTTCTATCCCTCAAATTTATCCATTCTTTCACCCATGTAAGTACAGAGGCCTGGTAATATAGCTCCCAATCTGGTAGCCCAAAACCCCCTTTGTTTTTAGAATGTTGTAACATTTTCAATCTTATTCTTGCGTTTTTCCCTTGCCAAATATATTTTAACATCATTTTACTTAGCTCCTCAAAGTATTTTTTTTTTACCGCGTTTCCCCAAAAATAACACCGGGTCTTATTTTCTTTTGACTCCCGAAAAAATGGCTAGGGAGGGTCTGCCTGTCCTCCTTTTCTCAGTCTATGCTGCCCCATGCACAGCCAATAAGAGAACTGCAGCGCTCACCAGGGCCCGAAGAGTGCCGGGCTCAGCATAGCTGTAAGCCCGATGCCTGCAGCACTGAACAGGCATGCAGGCCAGCACTCAGAAGCCCAAAGGCGGTAGCAGGCGAGGCGGCACAGGCAGCACGGCTCCACCCACAGCATGGGGCCTGCTGCAGCTGAGAAGGCACTGCTTTCCAGCCAAAAGCAGAAGCAGCAGAAACCCTGGTCTCTTTCTTTCTTGTGCAATGGCACAACAAGCTTTGCAGCACGAGGTTTGACATACCAGCACAGCCAGGCGCGATAGGATGCTTGAGTTGCGAACAACCCGGGGATTTGGGCAGCATTTACTGTAAGTGGCTGGGATGCCTGTAGGATCCCTGGCTTCCAAGGCAGGTGAGGCCGAGAGGAGGTGCTGCAAGGGAGCCCGTTTCTCACATTGGCCGTGTGGGAGTTGCCCACACAGAGGCCGTGCCTCGGGGCGCCACCCTGAGCAGGTGCCGAGCTGGAGGTGGGGAAGGGTCAGTCCCCTGACCTAGGTGCCCTCCGCCGTTTCTCTTGAAATTTTTGTTTGTGTGTGTGTGTGTGAGAGAGAGAGAGAGAGAAAGAGGGAGAGAGAGAGGGAGAAATGGCAGAGAGGAAACCCTTTTAAACAGCATTGCCTGCAATTCTTGTTACTCCCCTCCGTTGTTTCTCTTTCTCTCACACACACACAGACATTGGATCACTTGAAAGGGACAGGCTGGGCTTTGCTTCGATTGTAAGCACACACCTCCCACAATCTTCCACAATTGCCTGTCCTTTTCTCAAGCAGCAGCAGCCGGATAGAGGCGGGGGGGGAGCCAATTTCGACAGGCCGCATGGCTTTGTGCCTCATCGTAGCAGCACCCTAAAGCAACACCTGAGCTCTAGGCCTGGCGGACCGCAAACCGTGGTCACCACCTGCTCCATAGCCACAAGGTGAGCTGCATAACAGAGGGGCCCTCGGCTGCAAGGTTGCCTGGCGCCGTGGCCAGGGCCGTGGCTAGCAAGAGTGTGCTGGAAATATCTCCAGGCACCCGGAGAGACAGAACTGCCAGCCTTCGCTGGATCAGCTGATCCACGGGCCATGGTTAAGGGGCTCAGCAGACATGAGGTGACCGGGGAAGAGAAGGGTTGCCTCCTGTGCTAGCCACGCCCACCCCAAAAAATCAGGCTAGGGCTTATTTTCGGGGTAGGTCATGTTTTCGGGAAAACATGGTAGCTATCGGAATTGTTTGGAACAGAAATAATAATCTCTGAAAGATATTCATTTTTATTGTAGCTATTCTTCCTACCACCGATAATGGCAAGTTTTTCCACTTCTCCAGATCTAGTTTAATTTGTTCCATTAGCTTAATATAATTATCTTCTTTAATGGGCCCACTTGGAAAAACAGTCCTTCTCCAGACAAGGCATCAAGAGGAGGAGATATTAATAGAGGTATTAATAGAGAAGTTTCATTGGAAGACAGTAAAGCATCTCCCCTACAATTACAGCAATCACATCGCTCACTACAAACACATCAGGTTGCGCTTAGAATCCATATGAACAGAATTAATCACGGACGCTGGATTACCAAGAGTGCTATACTAAATTCCCTAAGCCAGCTTCTTCACTGTCACTGGGGGCAGATTGATCTCCGTGCTGCGGAGTGGCTGCCTGAGGCCCCAAATTGGAAGTGGATACTTCTGTCTTTCAAACAGCCGACCATACCACTGATGCTATTCAAGATGAAGGCACATCTAGCCTCCTTTCAAATCTTTCCCATCAGAGTTTTCTGTGAGGAAAGGGTTAAACCCTTAATTGTTAACATGCGAGCTCCCAAAGTTGCTGTCTCTTCCACATTCTCAACCTTGGAAAAGAGAGAGGAAGAAAGTGGGAGTAAGCCAGCCTTGTCCAGTGAAGATGTACTTAACAGCACAGAAACCGGTTTCATTAATGCTTTTGGCACTCTCCCAAGGAAAGAACAAGATAACATACTATTCAAGTTAGAAAATTTAAAGAAATCCTTACTGGACATAATCGACACAGCTGAACTGCTTATTGATCTGGTTTCCCCTATAATTGAGCCTCTTACTTCTCCCCCAGGGGGCAAGGATTTGCATGAATATGAGATCATGGAAAACAGAAGCCAAGACACACAGGGGCCATTAGAGGCCCCAGTAGAGAAGGAGATGTTAGCATCCTTATGTGATTATCCTATGATACCTTTAGCACCACATCAAGAAATCGAGAGAGGACCCACGTCAGTGTCATCAGCTCAAAGCCGAATGGAGCACGACCGAATAACCCCCTGCTCTACACCTACAGAAGAGGTATCAGAATGGCAAGCCTTGTTAGCGGGTGCTAAATCCTCTTACCCTGAACAATTTTACCAGGAGTTGACACAAAATTTAGATGGGCACCCCTCCTTTTAGAGAAGGCCAATTTCATGCGTGACAACACCTCAAGCCATTGCAACAACCATACAACTTTCCTTTGTATAAATCAAATTTCCTGA
The DNA here is from genome assembly GCF_029215685.1 of Pituophis catenifer annectens. Classification (NCBI taxonomy): domain Eukaryota; kingdom Metazoa; phylum Chordata; class Lepidosauria; order Squamata; family Colubridae; genus Pituophis; species Pituophis catenifer. The sequence goes on along the minus strand of NW_027256885.1, from coordinate 29,631,706 downwards.
TGAGCTGCAAAAGAGGATCCCCTCTCCATCATAACCTGGAATATAGTGGGTTGGACTGTTCCACCAAAAGACCAACTTTTTTATCACAATTTGACATTCTCTTCTTACAGGAAACCTGGGCCTCTGCAGAGATACAGTTAGATGGTTATTGGGTTAACTCTATCCCAGCTGTCCCAAGTAAAGTGGGTAGGAGAGCTAAAGGATGCGGGTGCGCTTCAAGGTTTTGGTTACCACCTTTAGAGCGCTCCATGGCTTAGGACCTGGTTATCTACGGGACCGCCTACTACCACCAATAGCCTCCCACCAGCCAGTACGCTCTCATAGAGAGGGACTCCTCCGGGTGCCGTCAGCCAAACAGTGTCGACTGGCGGCCCCCAGGGGGAGGGCCTTCTCTGTGGGGGCACCCACTATCTGAAACGAGCTCCCCCCGGAGATAACGGAGGAGCCCGGATCTGCACATTTTCCGCCGCGCTCTTAAGACCTTCCTATTCCAGCAAGCTGGCCAGGCCTAACCTTTCCCCCCCTTTTTTTTTAATTGAAATTTTTAAATCTGTTTTTAAATTATTGGGATGTTTTAATCTGTCTGGGCCAAAATGATTTAATTCGATTTTATCTGGTTTTTAAATTTTTTGTATCTATGTATTTTATTGTTTGGCTGTTCACCGCCCTGAGTCCTTCGGGAGTAGGGCGGTATACAAATCAACTAAACTAAACTAAACTAAACTAAACTAAACTAAACTAAACTAAACTAAACTAAACTAAACTAAACTAAACTAAACTAAACTAAACTAAACTAAACTAAACTAAACTAAAAGGGGGTATTGTGACATTAGTGAATACATCCTTGCAATTTAAATGTGTATCACTGCCACCTTTGCAGCCATGGGTTGTGACTACCTACAGCAGCAATAATTATTGGGGGGGGGGACTTAAGAAACAGGCAGACAAACACTGAGCTCCCCAAAGGCCATTTCAATTGTGGGAGAAGGTTTACCTCTCCACAAAATATTTGAGGTTAAAACTCCCTAGCAAGAAACCGGGGCCAAAGTTTATGGGACCATTCCCCATAGTAAAGATAATCAACCCAGTGATGGTGCAATTGAAATTGCCCCGACTGCTAGGGAAAATACACCCGGTCTTCCATAATAGCCTCTTAAAACCTGTGGTCGGATCGACCTTGAGGCCACTACCCTGTGAACCCCCAACCCCCATGGTCATATGGGGCCAAACCCATTATGAGGTGCAGCGAATCCTCGATTCGAGGTGGCAGAGGAGACAACTCCAATACATAATCAAGTGGAAGAGTTACCCCTTATCAGAGGCATCTTGGGTAAAGAGTCAAAACATCCAGGTTGATCACCTTATAGCCAAATTTCACGCAGAAAATACAAACAAGCCGGGGGGGGGAGGTGCGTCTCAAAATTCTATACCTGTACTCAAATTGTTTTTGCTTTGTGCAGGTCGCCTTCGGGAAGTGAGGGGAGCCGAATGTCAACTTGCAAAGCTTTCCAGACCAGCTTTCAAGTTGCCATAAGCAGGAGGGGGGAGAACTGATGGAACTTCTTGGCTGCCCCAACGGAAAATACATTCCACACATGCCTTTCTCCAGATTGTATCCTAGGTTACCGGAGTCAGAAGGAGGGGTGGGGTTTTTACAGCCCGCCAATGTGGTCCATTGGAGAATGTGATTTATGACATGCCCAGGGAGGAGGGGGGAGACAGGGTCATGGGGGCCCGTAAATTACGTGGGGTCAGAGCTGATTCCACTTGAGTAATTGCCAGAATGTTGCTCCTAATAAATGACTGGATTTCTTTTGAAACTTGGCTCGAGGCTCATGAATTAATTAGGGCAACTTTCGGAAACTTCACAACTGCTCTTCCTGTTCCAAACAGTACCTATAAAAATTGAAAAGAAATTATTTGATGATTTGAATAAATTGACTCTGAAATTGATTTGGCAAGAGAAAAAAGCGAGAATAAAATTGAAAATGTTACAAGAATCTAAAGAAAATGGAGGGTTTGTACTACCTGATTGGATTTTATATTATCAAGTATATGTGATAACATGGTTAAAAAAATGGATAACCATGAGGAACAAAAGACTGTTATATTTATAAGGACATGACCTACAATTAGGATGGCACGCTTTCCTATGGTATGAGAAAAATAAAATTCAGATACTTTCAAAATCACTATATAAGAAACTCACTAATATCTGTATGGGAATAAAACCTAAAATGGCGTTGGTCCTACCGTGATACGCCCTTTCTCTGCATCATCCCAGGAGTGGCCAAGAATGAGTTGAATCGTCTGTTTCCTGTTGAGACCGAGCTGTCTGTTTCTTTTAGCCACACCTCCTTCCTCCACCTTCCTGCCCCAGTTTCAGCAAGGACGTAGCTGTAAAGACAACTCAAACTATGCAAGCATTAGTTCCCGGACCACAGGCCAAGCGAAAAAGCAGGGTGGGGCTTGGCCACTTCTGGGACGACGCAGAGAAAGGGTGTATCACAGTAGGACCAACGCCCATTCTCCTGCAAGCTCCCAGTAGTGGCCAAGAATGGGAGTTACCAAAGCCTCCCCCAATCACGGGTGGGAAGCCGCTTGGCCAGAACCTGTAGACTCCCCATGTACATGTTGTAACACCCTTCACCCAAATGATGCCTCAGCCGAAGCATAGATGTAAACCTTGTAATGATGGATAAAGGGTGAGGGGGAAGCCCAGGTGGCGGCTCTGCAGATGTCCTCAATAGAGGCCTGCATTGCCCATGCTGCAGAGGTGGCAGCACTGCGAGTGGAATGGGCTGTAACCCCCCTAGGGGTTGGTAAGGCCTGGACATGATAGGCCATTGCAATGCAGGCCCGCAGCCAACGCCCTATGGTAGATGGGGTCACCTTGGCACCTGTAGAAGAGGGATGGAAGGACACAAAGAGTGCTTCCGTCCAATGAGAGTTGGATGTCCTCTTGATATAAATCTTGAGAGCCCTCCTAACATCCAAAGTGTGCCATCAGCGCTCCAGGGCATGGGAAGGTCCTGGGCAGAAATCAGGCAAGATAACCTCCTGGGCCCTATGGATCCTGGAGTTTACTTTAGGGATGAAGGAGGGATCCATCCGGAGGACTACCCTATTAGGATGGAAAATGCACAAATCCTGTCGGACTGAAAGAGCTGCCAGTTTGGAAATGCGTCTAGCGGAGGTGATAGCCACCAAAAACGCAACCTTGAATGTTAAGAACTGTAAACTCACTGTCCATAAGGGTTCAAAAGGTGCTGATGTCAAGGTCTGGAGTACTTTAGATAAATCCCATGTGAGGTATCTATGGACAACGGGTGGTCTGAGGTTAACCGTTCCCTTGATAAACCGCCGGAGAACCGGTTCATGAGCCAATGATAATCTCTTCCCACACCGCAAGACCGTGGACTGTCAACGAAGGGTGTTGTGGGATAGACCTTTGTCCAGCCCGTCCTGCAAAAAATCTAGAACATGTGGTACTGCAGTTGAGGTTCTGAACTCCACACCATTTGGTAAATGCTGACCATGTCAAATCGTAAATACGATTTGTAGATGACCTGCGGGAAGCCTGAATGGTTCTAATGACCCTGGAGGAAAACCCACATTTCCTCAGGAGTCTCCCTTCAAGTGCCAGATGGTCAAGTTGAGCCACTGATGCTCCGGATGTTGCAAGACCCCCTGGCTGAGGGAGATCCTCTCCTGAGGAATCCTCCAGGGTCGAGACACTGAGAGGCCCACTAGGTCTGCAAACCACGGGTGTCTGGGCCAGTGGGGAGCAACTAAAAGGACCTCCGGCCGCTCCTGTATTACCTTCCGTATGACTCCTTGAATGAGTGGAAGAGGTGGAAAACATCCACTGGTGGAGGGAGTGTAACACATTTGGGGGAACACTCACCTTGGCCCGTGAGCTGCTGTTGGTACGGGAGCAGGAACCAGTGAACCTGGCATGCAGCCTCGCCCATGGCACTATTGAGATGCATGACAAACATTCCCAAGAGCCTGGCTAGTAGGGCAATGGGAACCCAACGTTCTGAGCAGGGCAGTCACATTGTCCTTGCAGTCTTGGAAGAGGAAGACCTGGCCCAGCCTGGTGTCGATTTCCGTCCCCAAGTGGACACTTTGGGAAGTTCACAGAGAACCCATGTTGTTGCAAAATGGTGGGCGTTGTCTGCAATGCCTCCTTGGCCTCATCGAAGGAGGACGCTTGCACAAGAATGTTGTCTAAGTAGCTGTTGTGGCCCCGCCCTCTGAGCCTGTCCCATCGGAGGAAGAAAGCTCCGAGCATGAGGAAGAGGAGTCAGCCAGGCCTCCCTCTCCAGGCCCCTCCCCTCTGGCATTGTCTCAAGTGCCGGTCGAGGGAGAGGAGACAGCTGATTCGAATCAAAGTGATAATGAAACATAATTCCTGGACGCACGCCTCCGAAGGCGTGATAAACGTTTGCAGCAGCTTAGGAGGCGTGCTAGGGATTAGAACTGAGTCACTGGACCACACCCCAGAGACTATATAATAGAGGGTAGTGGTCAAAGGATCCTTGTGACGAACAAAGTAAACCTTGGACAGTCACTAAAGCCTCTTCCGGAACTGCTGGGAGGAATATTATTTCTGTTTGGACTTTCTTGAACGTTCGTACCTTATCTGTCTGTTTGTGAAAATAAAGTCCCTTGGCAGACGGTGTGTCTATCGCTGCCAAGAGGGAGATAAGAACTGGGTGCGTTCCAAAGTGTTTCCTTAACCCTCGGCTGGCTGTGTTGTGTGTGTGTGGGGACGGGGACAGATCAGTAGCATTGTAGACGAATAGGGATTGATCGAAGGTAAGTCGCCAGAGATGCCAGAACCTTGGTGAAGGTCCGGGGCGCCGACGCTAGTCTGAAGGGCAAGGCCCTGTATTGGTAGTGAGTCTGTTTGAAGCAGAAGCGAAGATACTGGTGATGTGCCGGGAGAATTGGCACATGGAGGTAAGCCTCCGTAAGATCTATTGATGCCAGGAAGTCGCCCTCCCGAACCCCCTCTAGGATGGTGGCGAGGGAGTTCATTTTGAACCTTTTGTAATTTTTTTAGATTTAGAATTGCTCTCCCCCCCCCCCGAAGACTTTGGAACAATGAAAAGGGTGGAGTAAAATCCCTGACCCCTCTGGCACTCCAGGACCGCCTTGATTGCCTGAATCTCCAGCAGGTGCTGGATGACGGTTTCCAGGAGACCTTCCTTTTCACTGGTTCGTGGAACAGGGCAGCTGACAAAGTGGTTTGGGGGAGTGGAGAGAAAGTCCAAGCTGAGGCCGAGCCTCACTGTATTGAGGACCCAGAGGTCGCTCGTTATCATCTCCCATTGGGGCGCAAAAAGAGCCAATCGGCCGCCAATGGGGACTCTGGACATGGAGTCATCGTGGTCTACGAAAGGCACAACCTTTGCTCTGGAGGTTTTGCCTGGGCTGGGCGCAGAACACCGCGCCTGTTGGCGTTCTGCTCGCTGAGGAAAAAAATGTTTGAGTTTGCTGAAATGAAGGACTGGAATCAGATCGATATGAAGACCTGTGATAATATGGAGTAGTGCGCCTCTCCCCCTTTTTAAAGGAGGATGGAAGGACCTTTCGTCCTTATCTTCTATCAGGACCGGTTCCAGGGCCTCCCCAAAGAGGGTGCCTGCGTTATAAGGGGCCAAGGCCAACCGCCATTTGACTTGGTACAATCTGTAGGCAGAAAATCATTTTGCCTAAAAATTGGGAAAGAAGCATCAATGGTACCCTTCTGAGGGTTCTGACTTGCCTGATGGTGGTGCAGATGCTGGAGCGACATTCCTGGGAGAGGAAGACGAGGCTGGTCTGAGTGTTGATCCTTGCTCCCAGATGGACCAGGCTGGTGGAGGGGGTCATGTGACTCTTCTCCCAGTTCATGGTGAACCCGTGATCTTGGGGGGTTTGGACCATGATCTGGAGATCTAGACTCGCCTGCTGAGGGGATGAGGACAGGACCAAAATGTCATCCAGATAACATAACACATGTATGGGTTTTGTCTGCAAGTGAGCAGCCACCATGTCCAGAAGTTTGGTAAATATTCTGGGGGCGGACGATAGTCCGAAGAGCCGAGCTTTGTATTGGTAATGTAGTCCCGCATAGGAGAACCTGAGGAACCTCCTGTGGGACGGTCTGATGGGCATGTGCAGATAAGCCTCTTGTAGATCTATTGATGTCAAAAGATCTCCCTGTCTTATGCAACCCAGAATGGTGTGCAGGGATTGCATTTTGAAACGTTTGTATTTGATGTGTACATTCAGCTTTTTCAGATCTAGGATGGTTCTGCAGCCGCCTGATTTCTTTTACACCAGAAAGAGTATCGAATAGAAGCCGAATCCCTGATGTTGAAGAGGTACAGGTTCTATGGCCTGAATGGCCAGCAGGTGCTGGATTTCGGCTTCCATCAGAGACGTCTTGGTGGCGTCCTGTAACACCGAGCATTGTATGAACTGTTGAGGGGGTTCGGAACTGAACTCTAGGGTAAGGCCGAGAGTTATTGTTTGCAGTGCCCAGGCGTCGGTGGTTGTGTGCTGCCAGCAGTTTGCAAACCTGCCAAGGCGACTGCCTATGGGGCTCATGTCTGGATAGTCACTTGGTCCGACGGTAAGGTCGGTAGCCAGCTCCTCGAAAGGGGCATCTGGTCTGTGGCTGTCTGGAGCGATCTCAAAAGGACTGTCTGTCCTGTGGCCTGTCTGCGGTTGGTAGAAAGGATCTTTGGTAAATCGAGTTCTGAAATCCCATGTCAGATGCTCGAAAGGACTGCCTACGGTATGGAAAACTAGTTCATCTATCTGCTCGCCTATAGACGTGGGGAAGAACCTTCCTCTTATCCTTACCCCCTACCAAAACAGGGTCTAAGGCTTCCCTGAAGAGACAGCCACCCTTGAATGGAGCCACCACCATCCGCCATTTTGTTTTCATGTCAGCCTGCCAGTGCCTCAGCCATAATAGGCGTCTGGAGGTGATATTGAACACTAAGGCTCGCGAAGCAAATTTAGCCGAATTGAGCGTTGCATCTGCAGAATATTCTGCAGCAGCAATCAGCTTATTTATGTCCTGATGAAAGAGGGTGTCGTGAGGAGACGCCCGGGACTGCATTTGATGAAGCCAGATTAAGGATGTCCTAGAGAAAAAGGACGCCGCTGTGGCAGAACGAATGGCCCAGGCGGCAGCTTGGTGGGTCTTACGAGCAGCAAGCTCCGCCCTACGGTCCTCAGTTTTCAGTCCTTCGGCTGAATCGGAAGGCAGGATATTAGATGTGGCCAAGCTGGCCATTGGAACATCAATGGATGGAAGTTTAAGGAGGTCCTCAAGCTCTTGTTCCACCATGTACATTTTCCGATCCATGCCACTAGGGACAGAGATGGATCCAGGCTGATTCCACTGTCATTGTATGATGTCAACAAAGAGCTTAGGCCAACTTCCGGTTGGCACCGCCGGCGTCGTGGACAGTCTCCCCGGACCGCCGGCCCCGCGATTCCGTTAAAGCCGCTTTGACAGCATTAAGCAGCTGTCTGGTGGCTTGAAAATCTCTCCATCGGGAGAAGAAGGAGAGGAGAGCCGGTGGGTGAGGGTAGAGCTCCCCATAAGCCTCCTGGAATAACTCCAGAGGCTTGGAGGGTGAGAGCTCCCCGGTCAGCCCACTGAAGCTCCAGATCCGGGACGACTCTGTTTTAAACAGAGCCAGACGTCGCGACCAACTCTGCAGGCAAAAGTGAGATTGATTGAAAACAAGCTCAGACAGAGCGGAAACAGGAGAACAAGCATTTACAAGTAACAGTGCTTAACTCCGGGTTTACATTGTTTCTAATTGAATCTCTTTGAGCTGGAGGCTGGAAGATGGCCCCTCTATTGTGGGTGTGAGAGTGAAAGTTTAAAAACGAAAGTGCTTATTGAGAACTTTGCGCTCTGAGAGTGGATTAAAGCTGCTGGGAATTGAGAGTTTGTGGAGAAAAGACTATTTTGCTTGATAAACTATAAACTATAAACTTTTGAAAGCTGTTCAAGGGATTTTGTGGCTGTGAAAGGAAAAAAGACTTTTAAAATAAAGCTAAACAAGTTAAGCGAGGAGTTTCTAAAAGTGGAGGAGGTTTTCCAGTAGTGTCAGTAGTGACACAGAAAGCACAACTTCCAGCTGATTCACAGAGCCAGGAGGCTTCTTTTAATGAACTTAAAGAATTTATAAAAGAAGCCATGAATAACCAAACTGCAGCTATGAATAACCAAATAGTAATTATGGAAAGGAAATTAAAAAAATTTGAAGAGGATATAAAATCAATTAAAGATGTTGTTGAAGAAAAGCATGATGAAATAAGAGATGACATTGTTCTAGCAGTCTCAGGATTGGCAAAACTCCTTGTTCAGCTGGATGAGAGAGTAGAAGAAATCAATGAAGCCAATCTGAATTTGGAAAATAAAGTAGGAGACATTATGACTAAAACAGAGAAGGTGGATGATGAATTGGTTATGTTACAATATAGATCTATGGAATTTGCCTTGAGACTGAGAGGCCTGAAAGAAAACAGCCGGGAAAACTTAAAGGATATTTGTGCAGAAGCTATGGCAGGGCTAATCAAATAAAATCCAGAAGATGTGGCAATCCGAATTGATAAAATTTACAGGGTTAACTCTTGGGTGGCAAGACCAAGAGATGTGGTGATCTATTTTACAACCAGGAGGATCAGAAATGACATCTTACAAGCTTCCTACAAGAATAAGGTTCAAGTGGCTGGACAAGAAGTGGTGGTTTTGAAAGAGATCCCCCCAAAAATGTTAAAAAGCAGAAAGGACTTTGGCTTCCTGGTTGCACTGGGAGAATGGATTAGCTGCTTATTAACTGCTGGGAAGTGAGAGCTTGTGGGGAAAAAAATTATCCTGCCTGATAAATTAGAGACTATAAATTACAAACATTTTAAAGTTGTTTAAAGACTTTGTGGCTTTGTGGCTTTGGGAAAAAGAAAAGAAGATCTCTTTAAAAGAGAGGGGAAAAATGGCTTCTAGACAAGTGAAACCAGGAGTTGTTAAAGGAGGGGGAGGTTCTCCAGTTGTATCAGTGGTGACACAGAAAGCACAACTTCCGGCTGATTTACAGAGTCAGAGTCAGAGTCAAGATGCAGCACTTAATGATTTTAAAGAATTTATGAAAGAAGCCATGAATAATCAAGCAACAGCAATGAAAGAAGCTATGAATAACTTAACATTACTTGTGGAAGGGAAATTAAAGAAAGTTGAGGAGGATATAAATTCAATTAAGGAAGTGGTTGCAGAGAAACACGATGAGATAAGAGAGGATATTGTTTATGCTGTATCAGGATTGTCAAACCTTGTCATCCAGCTTGATGGGAAAGTTGAAGAAATTAATCAAGCCAATTTAAATTTGGAAAGCAAAATAGGAGATGTTATGACCAGAACAGAGAAAGTGGATGATGAATTGGTAATGTTACAATACAGGTCCATGGAGTTTGCTCTGAGATTGAGAGGCCTGAAAGAAAATAGTAAAGAAAACCTAAAATATATTTGTGCTGATGCTATTGCAGAGATAATTAAAGAAAGACCAGAAGATGTGGCAAGCCAAATTGATAAAATTTACAGGGTTAATTCCTGGCTGGCAAAACAAAGGCAGCTGCCAAGAGATGTGGTGATCTATTTTACAACTAGGAGGATCAGAAACGATATCTTACACGCTTCCTACAAGAATAAAGTTCAGGTGGCTGGGCAAGAGGTGGTGGTTTTGAAAGAAATTCCTCCAAAGATGCTGAGAAGTAGAAAAGACTTTGGCTTTTTGGTAAATGAGCTGAGAAATCAACAAGTGGCTTACAGATGGGACGTTCCAATTGGTCTAATAGTGACCTATAATGGAGAAAGATACCGGTTAAACACAGTCTGGAAGGCAAAAGACTTCTATGTAAATGTTTTAAAGGCTGGATACCCACCCTCACCGGGGGGGGGGAAGGAAGAAAATGGAGATGTTACAACAAGAAAAAGATGGAAAACAGATACAAACTTATGCTGAAGTTGCAGCTGGAGGAATTATCATGGAAGAAGATTTGGATCTTGGGGGTTTACCCCCAACTTTGGAACCACCTAAGAAGGGAGAGCCGAAAGTACGACGACTGACCCGATCAACTTATAAACTTCAAGAACAACAATCAAAAAGGCAACAATCTCAAGATTTATCTCAAGAAGTTCAAAAAACAGAAGCAGTGGGGGGGGGGCTAGGCCGAAGAGTAAGGTGGAGGAGGAGCTTCAGCTGATGCTCATACGGCTTCGAAAGGCTAAAGATGGCAACTAAATTCCTATCTTGGAATGTCAATGGCCTAAATTCACCACAAAAAAGAAAGAAAGTATTTCACTACTTGAAACAATTTAACAATGACGTTATTTGCTTACAAAAAACACATATTAGATTATCAGATCAAAAATATTTGATAAATTCAAGATTAGGTACACATTTTGTGGCATCAGTGCCAGAGAAGAAAAATGGGCTAGTCATATATGTAAGGAAAGGACTATCAGCTAATCTAATTGAGGCAGATGATCACAGAAGATATATTGCAATTGAATTATCAACACAGACTGGAAAAATGCTTTTTATTGGAATATATGCCCCTAATCAGCAACAAGACAAGTTTTATAAATTTCTACATACTAAAATAATACAATGGGATTATAAATTTTTTATATTAATGGGTGACTGGAATGGAGTAATAGACACACAGAAAGATAAAAAAAGTTTATCAAAGATATCAACACGTGCAAAATTACCTAAATCTTTTTTTGATATGATGGAAGATATAGAACTGAGAGATATTTGGAGAGAACGTAATGTGGAGGAAAGAGACTTTACTTTTTTTTCTGATAGACATCAATCCTTCTCCAGAATTGATTTTATACTAACCACAAATGATTTTATTTCCAGGGTGAAGAAGACAAAGATATGTCCAAGAACTTTAACTGATCACAGTCCGATTTGGGTGGAATTTGAACAGGAGAGGGGAGAAAGGAGGTCTTGGAGGTTAAATGAAAATTTATTTAGATATGAAGAAAATGTGAAAGAGCTTAAAAAACAAATGAAAGAATTTTTTGTAATTAATATGAATGAGGGTACTTCCATGGAAATGGTCTGGGATGCTAGTAAGGCTTATATGAGGGGTATGTTAATACATATGAATAATAAACATAGACTAAAACAACAAAAGAAGCGGAAAGAGATAGAGGAAGAAATAAAAAAGAAAGAACAATCACTCATACTTAATCCAGGAGACAAGAGAGTAAAAGAAACAATAAATATACTACGAGGGCAATTTAGTATGTTAATGGCTGATCAGGTGGCAACTAGCTTACAATATGCTAAACATAATACATTTTGTAATGCCAATAAACCATGTAGGTGGTTGGCCTACATGTTGAGGAAAAAACAGAAATCACGAGTCATTGGTAAGATAGAATTTAGAGGTAAGCAAGTTTACCAACAGAATATGATCAAAAAGGCTTTTTTAGAATTTTATACAAAGTTATATGCTAGTGACTCAATACAAGGTATAGATATAGATAGATACTTAAAGGAAGGGAATATTCCTGAATTAACGTTGGAACAGAGGGAAGGATTGAATCAACCAATAACTTCCGATGAGATTACTGATGCAATTAAGCAATTAAAAGTAGGGAAAGCTCCAGGAACAGATGGATTAACAGCTGTTTATTATAAGAATTTACACCTTGAAATGGTAGAACCACTTAGAGTTCTATTTTGTAAAATTCAATTAGGGGGAGGAGTCCCACCCTCTTGGCAAACAGCTTTTGTTTCACTGATCCCGAAGGAAGATCAAAATTGTACTAAACCTGAAAATTTTAGGCCAATTTCACTTTTGAACACGGATTATAAAATTTTTGCTAAGATATTAGCAAATAGACTAATGCCAGTTATTCAACAAACAATTCATAATGACCAATCAGGCTTTATAAAAGGGAGGCAAATGAAATATAATGTTAGACAAATTATAAACCTATTGGAATATTTGGAAAAAAATGACCAGGTCCCTGCAGCGTTCATATTTTTGGATGCAGAGAAAGCATTTGATCGATTGAACTGGCAATTCCTGTTTAAAATAATAGAAAAAATGCATTTTGGGGAGTATTTTATACATTCAATTAGAGCAATATATCAGGAACAAACAGCACAAATAATAGTTAATGGAGGTTTAACAGATGCGTTTAAAATTGAGAAAGGTACTAGGCAGGGTTGTCCCTTGTCGCCATTGTTGTTTATCTTAACTTTAGAAGTTTTGTTGAATAAGTTACGTGACTCTGATAAAATAAAAGGAATTGTAATTAGACAGCAGGATTATAGATTAAGAGCATTTGCAGATGACCTGGTTCTTACTTTATCTCAACCTATAGAAGCGGCTCCCTATATGTTGGACATAGTAGCTCAATATGGCAAAGTATCTGGATTTAAAGTAAATCTTCATAAGACAAAGATGATAACTAAAAATATGTCCATAACTCAAAGAGAAGACTTAGGGAGAATAACGGGGTTTGAAGTAGTTAAAAAGGTTAAGTATCTAGGAGTATATATTGCAGCCTCAAACACGAAATTGTTTAAAAATAATTATGAAATTCTTTGGCAAAAAGTACAGAAAGAAATGGAAAATTGGAAAAAGTTACAACTATCACTACTGGGAAGGATAGCAGCAATAAAAATGAATGTACTACCTAGGTTTTTATTTTTGTTTCAAATGATACCAGTGCTTAAGAAAGATGGAAATTTGATGGAATGGCAGAAAGGGGTTAATACTTTCATCTGGGCTGGGAAGAAACCAAGAGTGAAACTGAAAATTATACAGGATATACGTGAGAGAGGAGGTCTTAAAATGCCTAATTTAAGATTGTATTATGCAGCAGCTGCTTTATCACAAATTAGTGATTGGTTTAACTTAACTGAAGAAAGAATGTTAAACATAGAAGATTATGATTTGTTATATGGATGGCATGCTTATTTGTTATATGAAAAAAAAAGTGGATAAAGTGTTTAAGAGTCATATACTTAGAAATGTGTTGTTGAGGGTTTGGAAAAAGTACCAATATAAGCTAAACTATAAGATACCCATATGGGCAAATCCCAGACATGCAATAGAAAATATAAGTATAGAGCAAAAAACAGAGGTGATTACTTATAAAGAGCTTCTTTTTTTGGAAAGGGTTAAGTTGCAACTGAAATCTTTAAATGAATTAAAAGAAGAAGGGATAATTTATACTTGGTTTCAGTATGGTCTGCTTCAAGCTAGATGGAGGGAAGATCAAAGAATTGGTGTTATGCAAAATGAGGAAAATCTGGTGAAACAGATTAGAGATCAAAGTCAGATGCATATTAAAAGGTTGTATAATGCATTATGGGAAATAGATTCAGAAACGGAATTGGTTAAGGATTGTATGATAAAATGGGCACAAAACTTTCAGGAACCAGTGATGATGGAAACGTGGGAAAAGATTTGGGTCAGAAATGTTAAATTTATGCAAGCACAAAATTTGAGAGAGAATTTTTATAAAATGTTTTATAGATGGCATTTAGATCCTAAAAAATTATCATGTATGTACTCTAATTTGCAAGCTAAATGTTGGAGATGTGAATGTAATGATGCAACCTATTATCATATATGGTGGACCTGTAAGAAAATCAAGGCATTTTGGATAAAAATTTGGTGGGTGATGCAGAATATTCTGAAAAGAAGGTTGAAATTTACTCCTCAATTGTTCCTATTGGGTATAACTACAGACTGTACAGTATCAGAGACTAAATTGATTTTGAATCTAATATCAGCAGCTAGGCTGTTGGTAGTGCAATATTGGAAGAAGGACTCTTTGCCTACTATTGAAGAGTGGATACTGAAAGTAACGAACCTAGCAGAAATGGCGAAAATCTCAGCGTACTTGAAGGACTATACACAAGAATGATATGTATCGGAATGGAGAAGATGGATTGACTATATTCAAAATAATTATCAGACAAGAAAATATCAAATAGCTTATGAATGAACGTTAAGTATTAGAAGTATTATGTTATCTATAGTGGAGTTAAGGTTTCAGGGGGGGAGTTAGTAGTCTGAGGATAAGTAGGTTAATCTAGTTTATGATTGTTAAATGAAACACCTTGTATTTTGCTCTGGGAAGTCTGGGGGGGAGGGTGGGATGAGGGGAGGGAAAGGGTGGGGGGAATATGGGGGGAAGAAAATCTGTTTTTTTGTAAAACTTTTCAATAAAAAAAAAAGTAGAAGTGGTGGTTCTGAAAGAGATCCCTCCAAAAATGTTAAGAAGCAGAAAGGACTTTGGTTTTTTGCTAAATGAACTGAGAAACCAACAAGTGCAGTACAGATGGGATGTTCCAACTGGTCTAATAGTGAATTATAGTGGAGAAAGATACCGGTTAAACATAGTTTGGAAGGCAAAAGATTTTTATGTTAATGTTTTAAAGGCTGGATATCCACCCTCACCGGGGGGGGGGGGGTAGAAAGAAAATGGAGATGTTACAACAAGAAAAAGATGGAAAGCAGATACAAACTTATGCTGAAGTTGCAGCTGGAGGAACCACCATGGAAGAAGATTTGGATCTTGGGGGCCCACCCCCAACTCTGGAACCACTTAAGAAGGATGAGCCAAGAGAACAACGATTGACCTGAGCAACTTATAAACGTCAAGAACAACAATTAAAAGTGCAACAACCTCAAGATTTACCTCAAGAAGTTCAAAAAACAGAAGCAGTGGGGGGGGGCTAGGCCGAAGAGTAAAGTGGAGGAGGAGGTTCAGCTGATGCTCTTAAAGCTTCAAAAGGCCAAAGAAGGATAAAGACCAAAGAAGGATAAGTTCCTATCCTGGAATGTTAATGGTTTAAATTCACCACAAAAAAAGAAAGTATTTCATTATTTGAAACAATTTAAGAACGATGTTATTTGTTTGCAAGAAACACATATTAGACTATCAGACCAAAAATATTTGATAAATTCAAGATTAGGTACACATTTTGTGGCATCAGCACCAGAGAAGAAAAATGGGTTAGTTATATATGTAAAGAAAGGACTATCGGCTAATTTAATTGAGGCAGATACTCAAGGAAGATATATTGCAATTGAACTATTAACTCAGAGTGGAAATATGCTTTTAATTGGAATATATGCACCTAATCAACAACAGGATAAATTTTATAAATTTTTACACACTAAAATAATACAATGGGACTATACATCTTTTATCCTAATGGGTGATTGGAATGGAGTAATAGACACACAGAAAGATAAAAAAAAGTTTATCAAAGATCTCAACACGTGCAAAATTACCTAAAACTTTTTTTGATATGATGGAAGATATGGAGCTGAGAGATATTTGGAGAGAGCGGAATGCTGAGAAAAGAGATTTTACATTTTTTTCCGATAGACATCAATCCTTTTCTAGGATTGATTTTATACTAATTACAAATGATTTTTTTTTCTAGGGTGAAGAAGACGAAGATATGTCCAAGAATCTTAACCGATCACAGTCCGGTCTGGGTGGAATTGGAACAGGAGAGGGGGGAAAGGAGGTCTTGGAGGTTAAATGAAAACTTATTTAGATATGAAGAAAATGTGAATGAGCTTAAAAAACAAATGAAAGAATTTTTTGCTATTAACATGCATAAGGGTACCTCTATGGAAATGGTATGGGATGCAAGTAAGGCCTACATGAGGGGAGCTTTAATACATTTGAACAGTAAACATAGATTAAAACAACAGAAGAAGCAGAAAGAGATAGAGGAAGAAATAAAAAAGAAAGAACAATTACTCATAATTAATCCAGGAGATAAGAAAGTAAAAGAAACAATAAATATATTACGAGAGCAATTCAATATGTTAATGGCTGATCAAGTGGCAACTAGTTTACAATATGCTAAACACAATACATTTTGTAATGCTAATAAACCAGGCAGGTGGTTGGCTTATGTGTTGAGGAAAAAACAAATCACGAGTCATTGGTAAGATAGAATTTAGAGGTAAGGAAGTTTATCAACAGAATATGATCAAAAAAGCTTTTTTAGAAATTTACACAAAGCTATATGCCAGTGATTCAATACAAGGTATAGATATAGATAGATACCTAAAGGAAGAGAATATTCCTGAATTAACGTTAGAACAGAGGGAAGGACTGAATCAGCCAATAACTTCTGAGGAGATTATTGCAGCAATTAAGCAGTTAAAAACAGGTAAAGCTCCAGGAACAGATGGACTAACAGCCGTTTATTACAAGAATCTACAGTCTGAAATGGTAGAACCGCTTAGAGTTTTATTTTGTAAAATTCAATTAGGGGGAGGAGTTCCTCTTGGAGAACAGCTTTTGTGTCACTGATCCCGAAGAAAGATCAAAACTGTACCAAACCTGAAAATTTTAGGCCAATATCACTTTTGAATACTGACTATGAAGTTTTTGCCAAGATATTAGCGAATAGATTAATGCCAGTTATGCAACAAACAATTCATAATGACCAATCAGGTTTTATAAAAGGGAGGCAAATGAAATATAATGTTAGACAAATTGTAAATTTATTGGAATATCTGGAAAAAAACAACCAGGTCCCTGCAGCGTTTATATTTTTGGATGGAGAGAAGGCATTTGATCGATTGAATTGGCAATTTTTGTTTAAGATAATAGAAAAAATGCATTTTGGAGAGTATTTTATACAATCAATTAGAGCAATATATCAGGAACAAACAGCACAAATAATAGTTAATGGAGGCTTAACAGATGCTTTTAAAATCGAGAAAGGTACAAGGCAGGGCTGTCCTTTGTCTCCATTGTTGTTTATTTTAACTTTAGAAGTTTTGTTGAATAAGATACGTGACTCTGACAAAATAAAAGGAATTGTAATTAGACAGCAAGATTATAGATTAAGAGCGTTTGCAGACGACTTGGTTGTTACTTTATCTCAACCTATAGAATCGGCTCCACATATGTTGGACATAATAGGTCAATATAGTAAGGTGTCTGGATTTAAAGTAAACCAACATAAGACAAAGATGATAACTAAAAATATGTCCATATCTCCAAGAGAAGATTTAGGGAGAACAACGGGATTTGAAATAGTTAAAAAGGTTAAATATTTAGGAGTATATATTGCAGCCTCAAATACGAAATTATTTAAAAACAATTATGAAGTTCATTGGCAGAAAGTGCAGAAAGAAATGGAAAACTGGAAAAAGCTACAACTATCTTTACTGGGAAGGATAGCAGTAATAAAAATGAATGTATTACCTAGGTTTTTATTTTTGTTTCAAATGATATCAGTGCTTAAGAAAGACGGAAGTTTGAGGGAGTGGCAGAAAGGGGTTAATACTTTTATCTGGGGCGGGAAGAAACCAAGAGTGAAACTGAAA
This sequence comes from Pituophis catenifer annectens, assembly GCF_029215685.1. Lineage (NCBI taxonomy): Eukaryota > Metazoa > Chordata > Lepidosauria > Squamata > Colubridae > Pituophis > Pituophis catenifer. Next base: position 29,614,285 of record NW_027256885.1, on the reverse strand, counting down.
ATCATACAGGATGTACACGAGAGAGGAGGTCTTAAAATGCCTAACTTAAGATTGTACTATGAAGCAGCTGTTTTATCACAAATTAGTGATTGGTTTAACTTAACTGAAGAGAGAATGTTAAATATAGAAGGTTATGATTTGTTATATGGATGGCATGCTTATTTGTTATATAAAAAAAAAGTGGATAAAGTGTTTAAGGGTCATATACTTAGAAATGCGTTGTTGAGGGTTTGGAAAAAGTATCAATATAAGCTAAACTACAAGATACCTATATGGGCAAATCCCAGACACGCAATAGAAAATATAAGTATAGAACAAAAACAGGAGGTGATTACTTATAAAGAGCTTCTTTTTATGGAAAGGGGTAAACTGCAATTGAAACCTTTAAATGTATTGAAAGAAGAAGGGATAATTTATATTTGGTTTCAGTATGGTCAGCTGCAAGCTAGATGGAGGGAAGATCAAAGAATTGGTGTCATGCAAAATGAGGAAAACCTGGTAAAACAGATTAGAGATCAAAGTCAGATGCATATTAAAAGGTTGTATAACGCTTTATTGGAAATAGATTCAGAAACGGAATTGGTTAAGGATTGTATGATAAAATGGGCACAAAACTTTCAGGAACCAGTGATGATGGAAACATGGGAAAGGATTTGGGTTAGAAATGTTAAGTTTACGCAAGCACAAAATTTGAGAGAGAATTTTTATAAAATGTTTTATAGATGGCATTTAGATCCTAAAAAATTATCATGTACAGTATGTACCCGAATTTGCAAGCTAAATGTTGGAGATGTGAATGTGATGATGCAACTTATTATCATATATGGTGGACTTGTAAGAAAATCAAGGCATTTTGGATAAAAATTTGGTGGGTGATGCAGAACATTCTGAAAAAAAGGTTGAAATTCACTCCTCAATTGTTTTTATTGGGTATAACTACGGATTGTACAGCATTAGAGACTAAACTGATTTTAAACTTAATATCAGCAGCTAGGCTGTTGGTAGCGCAATACTGGAAGAAGGACTCTTTGCCTACTATTGAAGAATGGACATTGAAAGTAGCGAATTTAGCGGAAATGGCGAAAATTTCAGCGTATTTGAAGGATTACACACAAGAAAGATATATATCGGAATGGAGAAGATGGATTGATTATATTCAAAATAAGTATCAGACAAGAAAATATCAAATAGTTTATGAATGAATGTTAAACTTTAGAAGTATTATGTTATCTATAGTGGAGTTAAGGTTTCAGGGGGGGATTTGGTAGTTTAAGAATAGTTAGGCTAATTTAGCTTATGATTGTTAACTGAAATACCCTGTATTTTGCTCTGGGAAGTCTGGGGGGGAGGGTGGGATGGGAAGGGGGGAAGGGGTGTGGGGGTGGTGGGGAGGGGAAAAGGGTGGGGGGAATATGGGGGGGGAAATTTTCTCTGTAAAACTTTTTAATAAAAAAAACAAAAAACAAAGAGCTTAGGCGATGGAACAGCCTCTTGGTCTGTGACTGGCTCGGTAAAAAGAAGAGCCATGGGATTTTTATTTATTTTTTTTTATTAAAAAGTTTTACAGAAGGTTTACATGTTTATTCCCCCCCTTCCCTACCACCCCCACCCCCTCCCCTCCCTTACGCCCACCACCACCCCCCTCTTCCCAGAACAAATTACAGGGTATAACATTCAACAATCATAATCCATCCTAATCTAAATAATTATAACATTCAGCATCTCTTATTCCTTCAATTCCCTAATTACCCTGCTAACTTAATTACCTAAAAACACACCAAATATCTACATATTTATTCATAACCTATCTGCAACTTCTTATTCCGGTATTTACTTTGGATATAATCTATCCATCTTCTCCAGTCCCTTAAATATCTTTCATTTGAATGTTCCTTCAAGTACGCCGAAATTTTTGCCATCTCCGCTAGGTTTGTTACTTTCATTGTCCATTCTTGGATTGTAGGTAAATCTTGCTTCTTCCAATATTGCGCCACCAACAATCTTGCTGCAGTTATTAAATTCAAAATCAAATTAGTCTCTATAACCGTACAATCCATAACTATACCCAGCAGAAACAACTGTGGTGTAAATTTTAACCTCTTTTTAAGAATATTTTGTAAAATCCACCAAATTTTTATCCAGAACGCTTTAACCTTTTTACATGTCCACCAAATATGAAAGTATGTAGCATCCTCACAATCACATCTCCAACATTTTGGTTGTACATTCGGATACATACAAGATAGTTTTTTTGGATCTAGATGCCATCTGTAAAACATTTTATAAAAATTCTCCCTTAAATTTTGCGCTTGTGTAAATTTCACATTTCTTACCCATATTTTTTCCCATATTTCCATCATTATTGGTTGTTCAAAATTCTGTGCCCATTTTATCATACAATCTTTAACTAGCTCTGTTTCCGAGTCTATCTCTATCAATATATTATACAATCTTTTTATATGCATTGAACTTTGGTCTCTAGTTTGTTTTATTAAATTTTCATCGCTTTGTATAATACCAATTTTCTGATCTTTTCTCCATCTGGCTTGTAGTTGTACATACTGAAACCAAGTTTGAATTATTTTCTCCTCTTTCAACACATTCAAAGGTTTTAATGTCAGATTTCGATGCTATCTCAAAATAAATGAATTTCCAAACTGCCGATCTTTGAGGAAATTTTCTCTTTATTGAGCACAGCCATCCGATCCTGGCTCTTTCGCAGTCAGTACTGACCTTTACCCCCCAATCCCTCCCTTTCCGATCCCCAATTCTCTGCTTCTCATTGGCTATCTTCCAAGCCACTTTCCTCATCTCTTTTTCGTCAGATCACAGGAATGTCTCCCCCCCTCCCATCTCTGAGGAGACAGAATCTTCAAAGGGATTTAGTAGGCAAAAGTTCAAGCTTCTCCTCTCTTTATATATGTCAGTGCTGGGACGCTGACATCTAATTTTAGTATACCTCCCTCCATATTAAGAATATCTATATATGTAATTACATCCTGTCTGCTTTCTATATTCGTATTCTCTATTGCATGCCTGGGTACTGTCCATATAGGTATCTTTTCATTTAACTTATATTGATATTTCTTCCAGACACGCAATAAAGCATTCCTCAATAAATGGCTCTTAAATGCTCTATCCACCTTTTTATCATACACTAAATAAGCATGCCAACCGTAACCAAATCATGCCCTTCAATGTTCAGAATCCTTCCATTTGTTAAATTAATCCAATCACTAATTGCTGATAAAACAGCTGCTTCATAATATAATTTTAAATTGGGCATTTTCAGCCCCCCTCTTTCTCGTATATCCTGCATTATTTTCAATTTTATCCTTGGTTTCTTACCTTGCCATACAAACTTATTAATACCTTTCTGCCATTCTTCCAGGTTGGCATCCTTTTTTAATTTAATTTAATTTAATTTAATTTCCAATTTATATACCGCCCTTCTCCCTGAGGACTCAGGGCGGTGTACAGCCAAGATAAAAACATAGAATACAAATATTAAAACATTTTAAAATATATATAAATTTTGGCCCGAAAGTTAAGAATTACAGACTAATTAAAAGAATTTAAAAATTTCTTCTTAAGCCAACCCGGCTTGCTGAAAAAGATGGGTTTTCAGGGAACGACGGAAGGCACTGAGGTCATGGATTCTTCTTATCTCCGGGGGCAACTGATTCCAGAGGGTGGGAGCCCCCACAGAGAAGGCCCTCCCCCTGGGGGCCACCAGCCTACATTGTTTGGCTGATGGCACCCTGAGGAGGCCCTCTCTGTGGGAGCGCACGGGTCGATGGGAGGTCGTCGGTAGCAGCAGGCGGTCTCGGAGATAGCTAGGCCCTATGCCATGGAGCGCTTTAAAGGTGATAACCAACACCTTGAAGCGCACCCGGAAGACCACCGGGAGCCAGTGCAGCTCGCGCAGGAGCGGTGTTACATGGGAGCGCCATGTTGCTCCCATCACTACCCGCGCTGCTGCATTCTGGACCAGCTGGAGCCTCCGGGTGCTCTTCAAGGGGAGCCCCATTGTAATTTTTTCCATTTATCCATTTCAACTTGTATTTTATTCCATAACAACTTATAATTATATTTATACAGTTTCCCATTAGAAGGTGCAATATGAACACCTAGGTATTTAACTTTTTTAACTATTTCACATCCCGTTACCCTTTGTAACTCCTCTTTTTGATTTATTGTCATATTTTTAACTATCATCTTTGTTTTTCCAACGTTTATTTTAAACCCAGACACTTGACCATACTGTTTAATTATATCCATCAGAACCTTTGCTGATTCCACTGGTTGAGTTAAGGTCACAACCAAATCGTCTGCAAATGCCCGTACCTTATATTCATGATCTCTAACTTTAATTCCCTCTATCTCATCTATATTACGTATTCTATTCAACAACAGTTCTAAAGTTAATATAAATAATAATGGCGATAAGGGGCATCCCTGCCTCGTACCTTTTTCAATTTTGAAAGTTTCTGTTAAACTGCCATTAACAATTATCTGAGCTGTCTGTTCTTGATATATTGCTTTTATAGATTGCATAAAGCAATTCCCAAATTGCATCCTATAAACCACTCTCAATAGAAATTGCCAATCCAATCGATCAAAAGCTTTTTCCGCATCTAAAAATATAAGCACCGCAGGGATTTGGTTGTTCCTTTCCAAATATTCCAATATATCAACAATTTGTCTTACATTATTTTTCATTTGCCTCCCTTGTATGAAACCAGATTGATCAGCATGAATCATTTTTTGCATTACTGACATTAACCTATTTGCCAATATCTTAGCAAATATCTTATAATCTGTATTCAATAATGATATAGGTCTATAATTCTTTGGGTGTGTCAAATCTTGATCTTCTTTTGGAATTAATGAAATAAAGGCTGTTTTCCATGAAGGTGGTACCCCTTCTCCCAACTGTATTCTGTTAAACAATTCTTTAAGAGGTACAACCATTTCCAATTGTAGATATTTATAATACACAGCCGTTAATCCATCCGTACCAGGAGCCTTGCCAGTTTTTAACTGTTTAATTGCTAAGAGGATCTCCTCCTCTGTTATTAATTGGTTCAACCGTTCCCTTTGTTCCTCTGTGACTATAGGAATATTCTGTCTATCCAAATATCTCTCTATATCTACACCTTGTATTTTGTCTGCAGTATACAATCTTGTGTAAAATTCTAAAAAAGCCTTTTTAATGATATTTTGGTGATAAACCTCTTTACCTTTATACTCTATTTTATTTTATTTTATTTTTATTTTGTTAAATTTCTATACCGCCCTACTCCCGAAGGACTCAGGGCGGTGAACAACCACAGGATAAAACACATAAATACAAAAATTTAAAATAGAATAAAAACGAATTAAATAATTTGGCTGAACAAATTTAAAATACCCCATAATTTAAAAACAAATTAAAATTTACATTTAAAAAGGGGAGAAGATTTAGGCCAGGCCAGCTTGATGAAATAAAAAAGTCTTAAGCGCACGACGGAAGGTGCGCAGATCCGGGATCCTCCGTATCTCTGGGGGGAGCTTGTTCCAGATCGTAGGTGCCCCCACAGAGAAGGCTCTCCCCCTAGGGGCCGCCAGTCGACATTGTTTGGCCGACAGCACCCGGAGGAGCCCCTCTCTATGGGAGCATACTGGCCAGTGGGAGGCTATTGGTGGTAGCAGGCGGTCCCGTAGATAACCAGGTCCTAAGCCATGGAGTGCTTTAAAGGTGATAACCAAAACCTTGAAGCACACTTGGAAGACCACCGGGAGCCAGTGCAGCTCGTGCAGGAGAGGTGTTACATGGGAACTCCACGTCGCTCCCATAACCACCCGCGCGGCCGCACTCTGCGCCAGTTGGAGCCTCCGAGTGCATCTCAAGGGGAGCCCCATGTAGAGAGCGTTATTTTCTCTATGGTATGAGATTTTTGTTTTTTCCTCAGCATGTATGCCAACCATCTACCTGGTTTATTTGCATTACAAAAGGTATTATGTTTAGCATATTGTAAATTAGTTGCCACTTAATATGAGCATCATATTAAACTGCCCTCGTAATAGGGTAATCTCTTCTTTAGTTTTCTTATCCCCTGGATTATGTATTAACACCTTTTCTTTTTTCTTAATCTCTTCTTCTAATTCCCTCCTTTTTTCCATCTGTCTACGCCTATATGCATTATTCATATTTATCAAAACTCCTCTCATATATGCTTCACTAGCATCCCATACCATATCCATAGATGTTCCCTTATTCATATTGAAAACAAAAAATTCCTTCATTAATTTTTTACATTCTAATACGTTTTTCTCGTATCTAAAAAGATTTTCATTTAACTGCCAAGATCTCCTAGACCTTTCCCCACACTCCAGTTCCATCCAAACTGGACTATGATCCGTTAAAATTCTGGGACAAATCTTTGTCTTCTTTACCCTGGAAAAAAAATCATTTGTAATTAATATAAAATCAATTCTCAAAAAAGATTGATGTCTATCTGAAAAAAATGTAAAATCTTGTTCTTTGTAATTCCGTTCACACCAAATATCTCTTAATTCCATATCCTCCATCATATCGAAAAAAGATTTAGGCAGTCTCGCTTGCAATTTAGTAGATTGTAAAAGTCTTTTCTTATCAATATTGGGGTCTATTACTCCATTCCAATCCCCCATCAGCATACATGAATTATAATCCCAGTGTAATAATTTTGTATGTATCAATTTATAAAATTTTTCTTGTTGGTTAGGTGCATATATCCCCAATAAAAGTGTTTTCTTCCCTTCTATCAGTAACTCAATTGCCAAATATCTTCCTTGTTGATCTGCCTCAACTAATTTAGCCGTCAAGTCTCTTTTCAGATAGATCACTATTCCATTCTTTTTTTCCGGGGCAGATGCAACAAAATGTGTTCCCAGTTTTGCATTTATTAGATATTTTTGATCAGTTATCCTTATATGTGTTTCCTGCAGGCATATTATATCATTTTTAAATTGTCTCAGATGGTGAAATATTTTATTCCTTTTTTGTGGTGAATTTAAACCATTGACATTCCAGGTTAAAAACCTAGAAGCCATCTTCAGACTCTCGAAGCTTGGCAAGAGCCGCTTGGTAATCCACTTGGAATTTCTTTTTCGGTCTTGCCCCTCCCACAGCTTCTGTACCAGTATTCACATTTTCTTGTAATAAGGCCTGCGCTTGTAACATTTTTAATTCTTGTTCTTTACGTTTAGTGACTGCTCTGGTTTGTCTTTGATCTTTAACTTCTTCTTGTTTTTCAACTATATCCCATGTTTGGACAGCACTTGAAAGTTGCAGTAATTCATCCTGCGTACTCATAGCTCCACTTTCTGCTTGCTTCTGCAGATCCTCTTTCCTTCCCTCTGTTGCATCTCTTACTTTTTTAACTCCCACAGATGGTGGGTATCCAGCCTTTAGTATGTTAGTGTAAAAATCTCTTGCTTTCCAAATTGTATTAAGGCGATATCGCTCTCCTGCATAGTTCACCACTAATCCAACTGGAACTTCCCATCTGTATTGTATCTGTCGATTTCTAAGTTCATCTGCCAGAAATGCATACTCTTTCTTAGATTTCAACATTTTAGGTGGTATTTCTTTGAATACTGCCACTTCTTGTCCTGCCACTTGCAGCTTGTTTTTGTAAGAGGCTTGTAAAATCTCATTTCTAATCCTTCTGGTAACAAAGTAGATTACAACATCTCTTGGTAATTTCCTTTGTCTGGCTATCCATGAATTAACGCGATAGATCCGATCAATTTGCCGTTCAAGTTCTCCTCTAGACTCTCCTGTAAACTGTGCCAGGGCTTCCACAAAGATCTCTTTCAAGTTTTCTTTGGGATCTTCTTTCAAGCCTCTTATTCTTACAGCAGATTCCATCATCTTATATTGTGTCAACATCACTTCAGCTTCTGTTTTATCAATCTTAATTTGTGTTTCCTCAAATTTACCGTCCAGAATCTCATTAGCTTGAGCAACCTCTTCAACTCTATCCTCTACATAATTAACATGCTTTACCAGTCCCTGGAGTGCAACAACTATGTCTTCCTTTATATGTTTATTTCTTGTCTTAATTATGTCCTTCATTTCTTCCATTTGATCTGAGACTCCTTTAAATGCAAATGCAATATCTTCTTTAAATCCTTCTTTAATTTCTTTCATGGCTTCCTGAAACAACTCAAGTGTTAATGTTTGTGCTTGTGGTTGTGATTGAGCTTGTGTATCTGCTGGGGGCAATAAAGCTTGCAGCCTGGCAGTCTGGGCGGGAGAACTTCCTGCACTCCCTGCTTTAGGCAGCCCAGATTTTGTCTGCTTTGAAGCCATTTTAAAATCACACAGTCTCAGAATCAGTTCATAAAGCCAGTGAAGAAAATCCAGAAAATCTTTAAATTTTAAATCCCAAAGTCTAAAATACAGAATTAAATCCGAAAAGTTTTGAGCGGGGCTGGTAGCTGAAAGGCGCTAATGAGTTAACAAGTCAGTAAAAACTTTCTTCTTAACTTTCACTTTCATTTCTTTGTGTTAACAAGCCAGTGCCATCTTCCCCCCCTTTCCGCTTCAGCTCTGCTCTTGTAGGCTCGGAAAGAAGCAATGTTCAATGGAATTGAGGTATAAATACTTGCAATTATGTAGCCTCCTGTCTTTGTTCTGCCTGCTTCAGTTCTCAATTTGTTTCAATTTCATAGCAGGGTTTTGCTCTGCCTTTTGGCAGAGGCGTCCCGGCTTTGGAGCTTTCCCAGGCTCCTGGGGAGCTCTCACCTTTCGAGCCCCAGAATTAATTCTAGGGCTCTTAGGGAGCTCTACCCTGTGCCTGGCTGCTCTCTTCCCCCTCTTCTCCCGGGGGGGGAGGTTCTTCGCTGCTAGACAGCTGTTTTTTCGCTGTTCTAGCGGCTAACAAAGTTGCGGGGCAAGCGCTCCACAGAGGAGTGTCCACAACATCCTGCAGAGCCGCCGGAAGTCCCCAAGAGCCATGGGATTTTGAGGGTCCGAAGATCCCTCAGGTTGCCCAATAAGCGCCCCCATATTGGCTGTTGATTTTGCCTTATACAATAAAGTTTTAAATAAGTAATGACGGAACAGACCTGTGGTAGCTGGCTTGTCAGGGATGACCCTTTCATCCTTGGAAAGATTGTAATCTGTAACATCCTCTTCTTCGCCCATAAGTGACATGTTGCAAAGGTGAAGGAGAGTGAGGGTCCAGAATGTACTCCCTGTCAGAATGACCCATTGGAATGGCCTTTAGATTCGGATCTGCCGCTGGCAAAGCGGCTAAGAGACCCCTTTGGGTAAGAGCAGCATCAATGCCCTTAGTGATAGTTTGGGCAATCACACAGGTCTTGTGACAGTGCAGTGCCTTGGCCTTCCTCCGGATGGAGCCCCACCGCGGTAGGAGTGAAAGTGGCAGAAGCACGAGAAGCTGTATGGCGATGAGAGGGCCCTGGCTCTGGGTTGGTTCCTCCCAAAGAGGTATTCATGCTCACTGCCTGAAGCTCCTACCTGTTAGTAGATTCAGAAGGAGACCATCCAAACTGTTCTGGCTGGGGTTCCAGGGTCAAATTATCCTTATCTAAAGGATCAGTTGGTTCCCTGCTGCAGACAGGGAAGGAGGATTCCTTGCCAGCCTCCGCCCTTTTTTGGGCCATATCAAATTGTTTCTCTAAGGCACGTTGTCGCCTCATGGCATCCTTATCAGATGCAGCTGAAGTAGAGGCTTGTACAGAGGGCTGGGATCTAGTGGAGGGTCCCTTAGACCTTGCTTTCCCCATTTTTGTGACTGGAGCCTCTGAGGCTTGATGCCTGAGGGAGGAATGGGCAGAGGTGTGAGAAGAAAATGACTGCGAGACACCATTTTTTTTATTTTTTTATTTTTTTATTTTTAAACAAAACAAAACATAAAACAACCATCATCCATTACAATTACAGAAAGTGTGTCGATCTGTTACAATTCTTTTGTGCTTAATCCCATATCCAAAATTTACAGGTTATTTAATTTCTCTTATTTGACAATTTATTATATCCCTTTATATTATTATTCTCATTTAACAATTATTTAACAATGACTTGTCTCCCGTAAAAAAACACTTCATATATTTTATTATTACATTTATTTCATATTTCATACTGCATTTCCATGCATTATTATTATTATTATTATTATTGTTGTTGTTGTTGTTGTTATTGTTATTATTATTAAAATTTCTATACCGCCCTACTCCCGAAGGACTCAGGGCGGTGAACAGCCACAGGATAAAACACATAAATACAAAAATTTAAAATAGAATAAAAACGAATTAAATAATTTGGCTGAATTTAAAATACCCCATAATTTAAAAACAAATTAAAATTTACATTTAAAAAAGGGGAGAAGATTTAGGCCAGGCCAGCTTGATGAAATAAAAAAGTCTTAAGCGCGCGACGGAAGGTGCGCAGATCCGGGATCCTCCGTATCTCCGGGGGGAGCTTGTTCCAGATCATAGGTGCCCCCACAGAGAAGGCTCTCCCACTAGGGGCCGCCAGTCGACATTGTTTTGCCAACGGCACCCGGAGGAGCCCCTCTCTATGGGAGCGTACTGGCCGGTGGGAGGCTATTGGTGATAGCAGGCTGTCCCGTAGATAACCAATTTATAATTATATATCCATTGATAAAATAAATCCTATATTATATAATATTGCTTATCTTCCTGTTCTTGATCTGTCCCCGTACCCACACACACACCAACACAGCCAGTCGAGGGTTAAGGAAACACTTTGGAACGCACCCAGGTCTTATCTCCCACTTGGCAGCGATAGACACACCGTCTGCCAAGTGACTTTATTTTCAAAGTAAAACAGAAAGATAAATACTCAAGAGTCCAAATGTCCGACACTTTAAATCTTTCTCTCAGCAGTTCCGGACGAGGCTTTAGTGACTATCCAAGGTTTGCTTTGTTCGTCACAAGGATCCTTGACCACCACCCTCTATTATATAGTCTCTGGGGTGTGGTCCAGTGACTCAGTTCTAATCCCTAGCACGCCTCCCAAGCTGCTGCAAACGTTTATCACGCCTTCGGAGGCGTGCGTCCAGGAATGATGTTTCTTCATCACTCTGATCCGAACCAGCTGTCTCCTCTCCCTCGGCCGGCACTTGAGACAATGCCAGAGGGGAGGGGCCTGGAGAGGGAGGCCTGGCTGACTCCTCTTCCTCATGCTCGGAGCTTTCTTCCTCCGATGGGACAGGCTCAGAGGGCGGGGCCACAACAGTTCTCTAATTTCAAATGTCAATTTACTCATTTCAGCACATTCCATAACTTTCTTAATAACCATCTTCAGTAGGTATTTTCTCCTTTTTCCAGTTTTTAGCAAATACAATTCTAGCCGCTGTTAAAACGTTCACAATTAAATATCTCAGTTCTCTATTATATGTTTCTGGTAAAATTCGTAATAAAAATATCTCAGGTTTAAAGTCAATGTGTTTCTTTGTCATTTTTTCCAACCATGTGTGGATTTTAGTCCAATATCTTTTCGCTTCTATGCATGTCCACCACATATGATAATATGAACCCGGAGTCTGATGACATTTCCAACATTTCTGTGATTTGTTCTTAAACATTCTGGCTATTCTCATCGGGGGTAAATGCCACCTGTAAAACATCTTATACAAATTCTCCTTATATGCTGTTGACATTGTCATTTTATAATTTTGCCACCACAATTTTTGCCATTTCTCTAAATCAATCCCGTGACCAAAATTTTTCCCCCATGCAATCATTGTGCGAGACGCCATTTTGAAAACATGAGGTAGCTATAGATCAGCAGAAAAAAACTCCTGGTTTGAAAACCTCTGATAATTACAGCCAATTGTATTTCAAATTACCTCCCTGGTGATTAAACACCAGTATAGAGGGCAGTTTAGGGCTGTAGCCACGCCAAGCCGACATCACAGCTTGAAAGTGGGAATAAAATAGGCTGTGGGGGGGGGGAGGAATCAAAAATGGCACAAAGCCTACACCAAGGCTTCTCAGCGCTGATTACCGCAGCTAGCCCAGGGAAGCTGGAATCCGACACCACGGATCCGTGCCCAATGCCAAGAGTGCAGAGCCGGCTCCACGGCTCTCCATGCGCTAATCAACTCACATAAAGTGCCTCTGGGGTGATCAAGAAGAAGCCGACGGCTCCACGCGCCCTGCAGGCCTTCCAAAAATATTTGTTGTTGCCGCTGATCCCCGCGGCTCAGCTGATGACCAAAAACCACTTGTAAAGTGACTAGGAAGCTTTCCTAATAATTATCTTCTCCTAAACTCTGCTTAAAGAAGTCCAAGCAATGGAGCTCAAATAACAGAAGTCTCTCTAGGCTCTCTGAGTTAACAAACTGGGGTTGAACAGGAAGGAGGAGACGTGACTAAACAAATTACAACTCAGTCTCTGGCCAATCAGACAAGGTTATCATCCATTGCTTGGACTCTCTAAGCAGCGCACAGGAGAATGTAATAAAAAACAGGCACATTTTATCATATGTGCTGGACTTGTGTTAAAGCAAAAAAAATTGGGGCAAAAATACACAAGATGGCTAGAAAAGATAATAGGGAAACATGTAGATTTCAAACCTGAACTGTTTTTATTAGGGATGATATCAGAAAACTTAGATAAGAAAAGTATGTACTTAATATTACATGTCTTAACAGCAGCGAGGATTACCTTTGCACAATATTGGAAAAATGAAGAAACACCACAAGACGAAGAGATAATTAAGAAGATATTAGATTGTGCAGAAATGGATACTTACATTGAAAATCAAGCAGGAAGAAGACACAGAATATTATCAAACATGGAACTTATTCTACCAATGGTTGGAAAAAAGGGGTGGAGAGTAAGAATGGAATTTGTATTGTTAAGCAATTTAAATACCCAGAAAACACATTGTTTATTAAGCACTAAGAAATGTAATAAATAGAAAATTAATACAATTTATTTTTAAAAAAATAAAAGAATGCAAATGACCAGCTGTCTGCAAGGAATAGAAATCCTTCCATTCGCCACCATCCAGTCAGAGCTGAAGAGGCTTCTTGGATGAGAAGCGAAACTTTTCAAAGAAAAACAAGACAGTCCACTGCCTCTTGAAAAAAGCACCTTTGGGACAACCATGACCTATGACCTGGATGACTGAGAATCTCCATAGACAAACTCAAAGTAAACTAAAAAAATTTAAAAATCAAAACACTGAAGCCAAGACAACTGCATTGTAATGGATTGCATTTGTCAGGGTATGAAGATTTAATAGCTGTAAGATGATGTAAGGTTGTAAGCAGAGGCAACTGAAAGCTGATGCAATGGGAATGAGGCAGCAGAGTTACTGCCACTTTAAGAAGCTGGGTCAGAAGCTGCCTATATAAGGGAAGTCATTAGAGGGAGTCTCCCTTCTCCTCATGTTCTCTCTTGTCGTGTATCTCATTGCTCTCCTTGTGTCAGTAGCTATATGATAAGGTATTTAACCACGTATAAATCTGTATATATTTAGCTGTATATAAACCACTGTTAATTATCTAAAGGCTCTGTGTACTGTGTGCTGTGTTTTGCTCCTGGGTTTATCTCATATTACTAGTTACGTTGCGTAAACTCTGACAGCATTTCTGACTGATGAAGAAAAAATTAAAATGTATGTAACCACCATAATAATTGTGTCTACATGTTTTTTCTTTATACAACTTGGAAAGCTTCACAGTTTGGAAACAATCTTTCAAAACCAAACTGGATATATTAAGGGTTGATCTGCATATAAATGACAAAGTGTGGGGGGAGGGGGTTGTGTACCATATAAATATACCCACTGTGGATTGTAAATTTGTAGCTTAGCATATTATATAAAACCAAGCAATTGTATTTAACTATAGTTAAACAAGCCACCTTTCCTTATTTATGTTATATAACATGTGAGGGATCTCATGAAGAATGATGGTTCGTCGAGGGCACTTCCAAGAAAAGGTCAGCACGCAAGGATGCAATCAAATTAAGTCTTTATTTAGAAGTAAAAGTGGAGTAAAATAAGGTCCCAGGCATGGAGGCATCCATGCCTGGATTGAGCCCATAGGTCAGTCCCATAGGAGACTAGAACAAGAGCAGGCAAAAGGGAAAGGGTAAAAAGGGGCAAAAAAAGGAAGAGCAGCCCCTGTGCAGGGGTTCTTATAGGGGCCCCTGGCCCCTCCCTTACAAGGTGTGTGAGGGGGCCGGAGGGCCATTAACTTTCCCCAATGGGGCTGCAGGGGCCAGAGCCCCTTGACCCACCAGTGGGATCAAAGGTGTCTCTTTGCCCCCATCTGGTGGCCTTTGAAGAGACTGCCATGGCTGGCACAAAACACCTAACGTAACATGTAATGTAATATGTGAATTCTGTCTGTGATTTAGAACAGTATGGAATTATTCATAGCCCCGGCTAGCCATTGATTAGCTCACAAACTGAAATAGTTCAGTTGGGAAAGAATTTGAGTCTCTTCCTTCTTTTTTAAGCTTACATAAATATAAAGAATCAGCACCAAAATCTGCAAACAACAGAAACTGAAAAAAACATTTTTTTTCTGAAACTCAAAAGTTGTATAAGATACCTAGTAAAAGCTAAAAACAAATGCCTGCCACAGTTCTCTAAGCATTTAAAAGTAGCAATAGTTCTGTATGGAAACTGGCTGAACTCGATGAAGTCCTAGCCTCATGGAATCAGTCTGGAAAAACATTTAATAATTATTTGAAAAAAACCCTGAAATAATGTAGAAGTAGTTGAAAGGTTTTGCCAAAAAGCTGCTCCTTACAAATCTTCAATCCCAATGTTAAAAACTAATTAAATGTGCTCTCCCACTTGTTCAAGTTAAAGAATCTCTACTTCACTTTTAGATAGAACTCCATTAAAAGGAGTTAATACAAGACTAGACAGTAAATGCAAATAGAAACGAATACTTATATTCTTTGTACGTCTATGAAAAACTCTACTGAATTATAAAAATACTTTTTTTAATTTAGTACTTTCTCACTAACAATTGTTTTTCTGACACCTACTGTGATGACCCGGGGTGAGGCATGGAAGCAACACAGCTGGAGAACAGTTCTCACTCCCCTTTATTGCACCAACTTTCCCCCAAACATCTCCACGTTTACTGCAAGACCTGGAGCATAGCTCTCACATGCACTCCCGACAGCCTCTGGGTGCGAGTAGTCCAGCAAGCAAAGTTAGCAAGGCAGCAACCAAGGCAAGAAGTCCAGTGAGGCAGGTAAACCAGGCAAGGCGCACAAGACAAAGCACAGCAAAATCCAGACATCGGCAACTGCACATGAGGTTCCACGGATTCAATGCTTGTTCCCGACAAATGCCCCTCCGAACAGCATCTCTTTAAATCTCATTCCCCAGCCTTGTGAAGGGAGGCGGGACACCCTCCTCCCGAGTTGTCGGGTTGCCCTGCGCTGATCCCGCCTCCTCTCCATTCTTTGGGATCGGGGGAGAGGTAATTGCTCATCGCCAGAGCTCCGGAGCTCCTCTGCTCGACTGCCTGCCCTGTCCTCCCCCCTCACCTGGTCCTCCTGCGCCCCCTCTCTCTCACTGGCGACCCTTCCCAGGCCCGAGGGACCAGGGACTGCCTCGTCCTGCTCCTCCGGTCGTTCCTCCGTTGGCTCTAGCTCTGTCTTGTCCTCCTCCTCCTCAGACTCAGGCTCCGATGGGGCCATGACACCTATACTCTGTGCAAAATTATTAGGCAAGTTGTATTTTGGAAGATTACTTTTATTATTGAACAACTACAGTGCTCTCAGTCAATCCAAAATGTTAATAAATCTCAAACATGAATATTTAAGGAAGAAAAAGTGAAGTTTTAGCTTTCTTAGGAGAATATCTATGTGTACACAATTATTGGGCAACTATTAGTCCTTAATGAGTCTACGTCTACATGGAGGGAAGTAAGCAATGGGGTACCACAAGGTTCCATCTTAGGCCCAGTACTCTTCAATATCTTCATAAACTACTTAGATGAGGGAATAGAAGGGGAACTTGCCAAATTTGCAGATGATATTAAGCTGGCAGGAATAGCTAACACCCTAGATGATAGGCTCAAGATCAAGATGGATCTTGACAGACTTAAACACTGGGCCTTATTTAACAAAATGAAATTCAATGTAGAGAATGGGCATTGGTCCTACCTGAACACCATTTCTTGTAGAGCTGGTAGAGAGAATCCAGGAATGGGTGTTGCTCTGTTCTTCTTCTGCCTGGAGACTGAGCATGTGATCTTTATTTCCATATATGGTCACTCCTCCCTCGTCTGGTGATTCCCCAGTTCGGCAAAGTCATAGCGATGAATAGACATGTGACCTGCAAAATAGTAGCCCCTCCCGGACTGTGGACCAGACGTTAGTAAGGGTGGGGCTGGATTCTCTCTACCACCTCTACGAGAAATGGCGTTCAGGTAGGACCAACACCCATTCTCCCTAGAACTGGATCAAGAGAATCCAGGAATGGGACATACCAAAGCCGGCCTGTCCCCAACAGGTGGGTAGCAGTCTGGTCCTAAGTCCCCCCAGCATTATGAACCCTCTGGAGGACTCGCCTCCCAAAGGCCGCTTCAGCCGAAGCCAAGGTGTCCAATTTATAATGCCTGATAAATGGAGATGGGGAGGACCATGTAGCTGCTCAACACACCTCCTCTATAGAAGCTTGTGTCACCCACGCCATTGTGGCTGCACTTCTGGTGGAATGTGCCGTTACATGCCTAGGCGTTGGTAGGGCCTGAACCTCGTACGCCTTGGCAATGCAGGCTCTAATCCACCGTCCCACTGTTGAAGGAGTGACCCTGTTGCCTAACGTAGATGGCTGAAAGGAAACAAACAAGTATTCCATCTTCCTGAAGGAAGACGTTCGCTTGATGTAAATACGTAGAGCCCTTCTAACATCCAAAGTATGCCACCTCTGCTCTAGGGCATGCCTTGGCCCCGGGCAGAAGTTGGGCAAAATCAGTTCCTGGGCCCTGTGAAACCAGGAATTTACTTTGGGGATGAAAGAAGGGTCCAACCTCAGGACCACCCTGTCCGGGTGGAAGATGCACAGGTCTTGTCTCACGGAAAGAGCCGCCAGTTCAGAAATCCTCCTGGCCGATGTAATAGCTATGAGGAAGGCCACCTTAAAGGTGAGGAATCGTAGACTGGCCAATCTTAATGGCTCAAAGGGACTCTCCGTGAGGGCCTGTAAAACCTTCGTCAGGTCCCAAGTGGGATACCTGTGGACCACAGGTGGATGCAAGTTAGTGGCACCCCTGAGGAATCTGCGCACTGTGGGATGCTTGGTGAGGGACTCTAGGCTCCCACATGACAAAATGGAAGACAGCGCTGCCACCTGTCTCTGGATAGTATTGGGCGTTAAGTCCCTTGGGAGTTGGGCGGCATAGAAATGCGACAAAATACATAAATAATAATAAATTAACCCTTTGTCCAATCCCTCCTGGAGGAACTCCAGGACCTGGGCCATCGAACCTGCTGATGGTTCAGTCCATAACCTGGAGCACCAGGTGCAAAAGGCCTTCCAGGTCACATTGTATATCCTGTCTGTGGACTGCCTTCTAGAAGCTTGAATAGTTTGTATGACCCTGGAGGAGAAATTTTCCTGCCTCAGGGCCCTCCACTCAAGCGCCAGGCAGTCAAGTTCAAGCCACTGGGGCTCCGGATGGACCAAGCTCCCCTGGCTGAGGGAGATTCTTTCCTGAGGTATTCTCCAGGGCTGTGCCACAGACAGGTTGACCAGGTTGGCAAACCATGGTCTCCTGGGCCAATGGGGAGCTATCAGTACCACCTCCGCCTTTTCCATGAGCACCTTCCTGATGACTGCTGGTAGCAGAGGAAGGGGAGGAAAGGCGTACAGAAGAACCCAAGGCCACGGACTGCAGAGGGCATCGATCCCGTCTGCCCCACATGACTTGAATCTGCTGAAAAACCTCGGCAGGTGAGTGTTTTCTGGGGAGGCAAACAAATCTAGAACTGGGACTCTGTAGTGACCTGACAGCTCCTGAGATAGTGAGGTGTGCAGGCGCCATTCTGAATGGTCCACTGTCACCCTGCTGAGGCACTCTGCCTGCACATTCTGTGTCCCAGAGATGTGCTCTGCCCTCAAGGACTGAAGGTGCCTCTCTGCCCAGCATCCTTGATGTTCTGCTTCTGTCATGAGGGACCTGGAATGAGTCCCCCCTTGGCAATTGATGTGGGCTTTGGCTGTCACGTCTGTTAAGACCAGAACATGTTGCCCGATTATGGCATTCTTGAAGCTCCTTAGGGCCAGATGCACCGCTCTGAGCTCCAGCCAATTGATTGTCAAGTTTCAAGGTCGTCTCAAATAAATTGCATTTCAAACAAAGTCTTTGAAGAAAAACTCCTATTTATTAAGCACAGCATTCTAAACCCGACTACAATCGAAGCCAACACTGACTTCCAGCCCCAAAACCCTCCCTTTCCGTTCCCCACTCCCCTGCACTCATTGGCCATCTTCCAAGTCATTCTACCCCTAATCTACTCCAGCTCAAAGGAATTTCCCCCTCCCTTCCCATCTCCTAGGGGATATTATCTCCAGGGAAAATAAGTAGGTGAAAAGTCAAACGTCCCTTTCCAGACACCTTCGCTTCTCCTTCTTATGTCAGCACTAGAGTAAATGCAGGTTGAAGTGCTGACATTGATCTTGTGGGACAGGTCCGCCTGGTTCCACCGGCCCTGGGCTATCAGTGACTGGTAATGGGCCCCCCAACCATAAAGGCTGGCGTCCGTCATGATGGTCAGACGGTTGGGCTCCTTGAACAGGCATCCCTTGGTGAGAGCCTGGGACGCCCACCACCGAAAGGATCGCAGTACCTGTAGAGGGACCCTTACCCCGTCCTGTGAGTTGATCCTGTCATATCTTTGGTAGGGCAGGAGGAACCATTGCAGGGCCCTGGCATGCAGTCGTGCCCACAGAACGATGGAAATGCACAACATCATTTTTCCCAGGAGCTGAGACAGGAGTGCGAGAGGTACTGCACCTGTGGCCATGATGCGTCTTGCTAATTGTTGCAAGCTGTCTTGTCTCTCCGGTGAGGGAGACCACACATACGGATGTGTCTATTATGGCTCCCAAATGGAGCAATCTGGTGGTCGGAGAAAAATGACTTTTCTTGTTGTTGATTGAAAAGCCGTGATCTTGTAGTACCTGGATCGTGGTCCATAGGTCCATCTTTGCTTGAGTTGCAGATGAGGACTGGATCAAAATGTCATCCAGGTAACACTGGACTGATTGGGAGCAATCTTAGGTGGGCTGCCAGAGCTGCCAACAGTTTCGTGAAGGCCCTTGGTGCCGATGAAAGGCCGAATGGCATGGCCCTGTATTGATAGTGTTTGTCTGCATAGGAAAAGTGAAGGAACTGCCTGTGTGCAGCCCTGATTGGTATACGAAGATATGCCTCTGTTAAATCTATGGAGGTGAGGAAGTTGTCCTCTTGTATACTCTCCAGTATCGACCAGAGTGACTGCATTTTGAAACACTTGAATTCCAGACACTGGTTCAGATGTTTCAGATCTAAAATTGCCCTCCACCCCCGGAGCTATTTTGGATTACGAATAATATCGAATAAAATCCCTGTCCCTGTTGTTCCAGAGGGATGGGTTGAATAGCCTGGATGTCCAGCAGATGCTGGATCGCTGTTTCCATCAGGCCTCTTTTGGATGCATCCCTGGAAACGGGGCATCTGATAAAAAAGCTTGGGGGGGGGATGTTGAGAAACTCCAGAGCCAAACCTGAACTCACCGTGCTGAGGACCCACTTGTCAGATATTGTAGCCTCCCATTGATGAACATGGAGGCTGAGCTGGGAGCCAAATGGCGGAACGGCCCTGCAGTCATTTCAAGCGACGATAGGGGTGACTTCCTGCTCCACGAAAGGGCCGCTTGCCCTGAAACTGCTGGCAACTCCAAAACTCTGACTTCTCAGGCCGTCTATCCTGCCTGCCAGAGTACAGTCTCTGGAATTGATGGTATTCGACTCCCGTATCTGGAGCTCAAAAGGATTGTCTCCTAAAATATGGTTAGAACTGCCTGTCTCCCCTCCTGTAAAAGTAAGGCATGGTCTTGCCCTTGTCCTTGGTTTCAACCAGGATGGGCTCCAGGGCCTCCCCAAACAATTTATTGCCCGTGAAAGGGGCTGAAGCCAACTTCCATTTATACTTATTGTCAGCCTGGCCAATGTCTAAGCCATAGCAGGCAACGGTCTGTGATCGAAGAGGCTATAGACCTAGATGCGAACTTGGCTGCATTCAAGGTGGCATCTGCTGAAAACTAAGCTGCAGCCACTAACTTATTAATGTCCTGATGTACCCTAACATCTTCTGGGGGAATCCTTTCTTGCATCTGGCGAAGCCAGAGCAAGGAAGCCCTATTTAAAAATGAAGCTGATGTGGCAGCTTTAATTGCCCAGGCAGCTGTCTGGTGGGCTTTACGCAAGGACAATTCTGCTTTCTTGTCATCTGCCTTTAAACAATCGATTGCTGGCAAAAGTGCCACTGATGTCAAGGCAGCCACTGGTTTATCCACTGTAGGAATCTGCAAGGCTTCAGAGAGGTCTGAGGCTACATTGTAACGTTTCCTTTCTGACCTTGAAGGAGGCAGACCTGCTCCTGGATTGCTCCACTGCCTCTGGACCACATCCAAAAAGAGGTTGGGTGATGGGATTACCTTTGCCTCCATAGTTGGCTCTGAAAAGAGCAAATGGCCAGAATCCCCAGGACTCTGGGTTGATTCTGGAACTGGATCAGATTCCAAATTTGTTATGGCCTTGGCCTTATGTAGCAAGGACCTGAATAAATCCCGTTTAAAGAGACCTGTGAAAGGCGATGGATCAAGGTTCATCCCCTCATCTTCTGAAAAAGCCATAAATTCCTCCTCCTCAGCCGAGGAGTCACCGCTCCTAATGGAAGGAGCTAAAGAGGTAAGACCTTGTGAATCCAGCCAATCCTCCTGAGGTATGGGCTGCGCATGTTGATGCTGGTAAGAGGAAACCCCTTGAGAAGGTTGATTTCTCTGCTGCAAGCCTGCAGCTATTCCCTGCGTAATAGCTTGGGAAATGTCATGGTAAATGTCTAACAATACCACCTCCCTGGCTACCTGGTCCTGCAAGGGTTAACTGACCACATATCCCATAACCCCTGTAACCACTCCTTACCTCCTAGCCCCTCCTCCTGGGTATAATAGCTCCAACCACGAGGTTCTCCAGTAGATCCAGATGTATACCTGAAAGAGAGAGGTACAAGGTCAGTGACCTCCAGTACCACTAGGCCTAGGATCCACCTAGGCCTGCAATAAAGATACAGATTAAAAGATTGAAATTTGTCTTTGAGTTATTGGGCTAGATCCAACATTTCACAATATGGTAGCAGAGGATGGTTGCCCATAACTCCAGATGATGACTGAACCCAGCATCTACCCTGAAGAAGCAAACAGAGTACAGACCAGAGCACTCACCAAGAAGATGGTGAGAAGCTTGCACTCCACCGCCATGGAGGAGACAGAAGCTGGGAGCGAGAAGGACTCCAGCCTGGACGCACAATTAGACGAAGAGGGGCCATCCAAAAGGACCACCGCCCTGGAAGAAGAAACAACACAGAAAATGAATAAATTCAAACTCTCCATCCTGAAACTGATGGAGGCAAGCAGCGACAAAGAAAACCTCATCGCGGACCTTCAAAGCCTCTTCGAGCAGCAAGAAGCAGCGATCGAGGCCCCAAAGACAACCGAGGAAGAAAAGCAAGCAGAAAAGGGTAGGCCATCTCAACCCGATGACCTCGAGCTGGCCGAGCCCATTTTCGTGCCCTCTTCCCAGCGGCCATCTTGGGACGAGCATCAGCCAATGGGAAGCCAGGATTTGAATCCCTTGGCGCAAAAATGCCCGAACCCCGAAACAGACGAGGGGGACACAGAGAGCGACCACGAAGAATCTAGCTCTGAAAGCGACCATGAAAAAACTACAACCACCAAGAAAAAATCACCTAGCAATCTCGATGTGCAGAAGGCAATCGAGACCATCACCGCTGCCCTCGGCTCCGCCTTTGAGCCTCCCGCAGCACTCAAAAAATGAAGAAAAAGTCCTGGAAGCCACAAGAAGGCCAGGACAAACAACAGCGACCAAGCGGCTGACTCACAACCGCCCAAGGAGACCGCGCACACCGACAACCAGCACAAAAAATCAACCACCTGCAGGAAGATTCGACCGCAGGATTGGAACTCGCCACCCGCGACACCAACTGCGCGAAACCCAAGAGTCAAGGGAAGAACCGGCTACTCACCCGCCCCGCGACCTCAGCCAGACCAGCCCACACGACCGGGGACCGACGGCCACGAGGGAGGACTCACCGCCGCCATCGCCGCCGAGCCGCTGGATGCAGAAAATCCTCAACCTACGACCTCCGCTGCCGCTGCGCCGCTGACCCACAGAAGTCCTCGACTCACGACCGCGTTGCCTCCTCACCTTCTTCCCTTCTTCGCCGGGGATCCAGCCGTCCAGCAGTGGTGTCTGCCTTCCAGAGGAGCCTACGGACCCACCGGGGGTGAGTCCAGCCTCCCACCGACAGGCCTAGGCCTAGGCCTGGGAGCTCCAGCAGCAGGAACCTCACCCGATGGACTCCAGCGCGAAATGAGCTTCGCGCATGCCCAGTACCTGCCTGCAACAAGAGAAGCAAGTTACATAGATCCAAGCAAGTACAGAATGGCCACAGACATCCCAAAGCCTTATTGTGAGTTCAACCACACTATGGACCATGGACAGCTCCCCCCAGTAAGTAACTTTACCAACAATTCTGGGGCAAATTATGCCAATTTGCCAAAATTACAGTTAGATGGGGGTAATATTATAGAATGGAGTCAGCAATAAAGAGTTGCTCTCATGAGAGAGAATGCACTGTTCCTAGCTAACAGACTTCCCCAAAAGCCCTGGTCACTGGAAATTGACTGTATCCACCACAGGGCATTTTGTATCATGTTAACTTCTATTCCATCTGCCATGTATCCGTCTATTGAAGACAATCTGACTGTTTATGATGTTGTACAAAAACTATGTAATCTGTTTTACAGCCAGAGTAGAGCCACAACCACTAGAATATCTAGAGAGTTCCATTCCACCAAACACAAGGCAGGGGTCCCCATGAGTGAGCACATTTTAAAGATGAATGCTACAAGGGCAGAGCTCATGCAGAGGGGGGAAATTATCACTGAAGAGAGCATGATAAGCGTAATCATAAACTCTCTTGATAGCAGTTGGGACAACTTCATAACCCAACTAGATAGCCTCAGCTTGCAATACCTAACACTAGGCACACTAACCAATAAGCTCATTGCAGAGGACAATCTGAGGAGGGACCGCCAACTGTCCAGGAGGGATCCTAGGCCTACAAAAAGGGTTGATTTCCAAGATAGGGCCAGAGGCACCCCAGAATGTTACTCTTGTGGATCAAGGAACCACTTAAAGAGGGATTGCCCTAGAAACCATAGGGATAGGGGACACCACAACAGCAGAGGGGGGCGGTCACCTGAACACAGGTACCCAAAGGAAAGGGGGCGAGGGTGGTCACCCAACCCCAGGAAGCACCACGAATGCAGAGACAACTCTAGGGACAGTAACTCAGGTTCTATGTACGGGATCAGGCACGATGACCCAACTGGTAAACATAAGATAGAGAGGAACACATGGCTTCTGGACTCAGGAGCCACAAATCACACTACTTGCAACCCAGAACTACTAGACTCACTCACAGAAATAGACTCAGAAATAAAGGTAGCGAACCAAAACAAAGTCAAAGTAATAGGGAAGGGAAACATACACATTACACAGATAGGGGATTTAGAGGGGGTACTATATGTACCAGAGATACCCCACAATGTACTAGCCATCATCAAAATGACACAGGACACAAACATAGAAATAAAGTTCAAGAGTGGAAAGGCCCACTTGATCAAGCAAGGGAAAGAGATAGGAAAGGTAACCATACATGAGGGACTACCTTACTTCACACCCAACGCAAGGGAGGAAGAAGGCATTAACACCAACATGAACCACGAAATAGATGAGTGCCCAGAAACAGAGGGGGTACAGCAAGAGGCAGAAAATTGCAATAGAAATGCCAACAAGTCTGTATCTATCGGGAAGCCATTGCATGATAACTGTGCCCACCTCCTCCACAGGAGGCTGGGGCACATAAGTTTCCCCATTGTAAAAAGAATGACGGAATGTACCGAAGGTCTCAAAGTAAAGAACTGCGAAAACTATCTGGAGTGTTCAATCTGTAAGCGTTCAAAGATCAAGGTCAAAGCCATCCCCAGGGGGTCAAAACGAACCACAGATTCCCCCTTCCAATTAGTGCATATGGACTTGGTAGGGCCATTGAAACCATCTGTGGGGCATAGGAAGCGATTCTTCCTCACGATTGTGGATGACTACACCAGATACGGGTATGTCTACTCCCTCAGACACAAAAACGAGGTGTCCCAAAGGTTTAAAGAATTCCACAAAAGGAAAGATATGCAACACAATATGAAGATAAGACAAATAATGACAGACAGGGGCTCAGAGTTCATGGCCAAGGAATTCACAAGGTGGCTGAGGGAACAGGGCATAACGCATTACACCTCTTCACCTTTCTCTCCCTTCCAGAATGGGGTCGTAGAAAGAAAAAACGAGATGTTGCAAACGATGATGAGGTGTGCCCTGGAGGATGCTGGGATGGGGCAGCATTTCTGGTCAGAGGCACTGCACTACTCCAATTACACTCTGAATAGACTGTGGTCAAGCTCTATCAATAAGACACCATACGAGATGCTATACAACAGAAAACCCAACATTGCACACCTACACATATTTGGCGCCCCAGCCGATGTCCACATCCCCAGGCAACTGAGAAAGAAAGGAGAAAAATTATCAAAAAGACTGAGATTCGTGGGTTACGAACCAGGCACAAAGGGCTACAGATTTATCGACAACAACAACCGTTTTGTCGTTTCCAGGTCTGCCAGTTTCCAGGAAAACGCAAACTGGTCAAGGGTTCACTCCAACGACATCCCCACCAATAGAGTTGCATTCGAGCATGGTCAGGGGGAAAAGAAGGTTGGAGAACATAAAGCCAACAATCGTAAGGCAAACATCAGAGAGTGGAAGGAAGGGCACCCCTCCCTGAAGATAGATGACCTGACAAACAAAGAGGCAGACAATATGCAAGAAACCGAACCAACCCCCAGCAGGCCAGTCAGAGGGAACAGAAACAAGCTGCCAAAGAAGCTGGAAGACTACGTCATGGCCATCCATAACACCCATTTCACACCCAACTCATATGAAGACATCCTCGAGCTTCCCCAGGAAGAGAGGGAGAAATGGATATCTGCCATGGAGAAAGAGATGGAGAGCCTAAGGAACCTCCAAGTATACTCGCCTGCCCAAATTCCAGAGGACAAAAAGCCGATAGGAACCAAATGGGTGTTCAGAGTTAAGACATTAGAAGACAACAAGGTCCTGTACAAGGCGAGACTGGTCGCACAGGGTTTCGCCCAAAGATACCCTGAAGACTACACAGACACCTACTCGCCTACCGTCAGGGCGGAGAGTGTCAAAAGTGCCCTGGTGGTGGCCACCATCCTAGGCCTGGAAGTCTTCCAATTCGACGTACAAACAGCGTACCTCCACGCCGAATTGGACAAAGAGATATATGTCAAAGCACCACCTGGATACAACGAAGGCGAGAACCAGACCTGGCTGCTGAACAAAAGCCTATACGGACTCAAGCAGTCGGGCAAAAGGTGGTATGATTGCCTAGCCAAGGCTCTCAGATCCATGGGTTTCGAAGCCACTTCAGCTGACAAATGTTTCTTCACAAAGAAAGAAAACAACACATTCGAAGGCGTGCTCGTTTACGTGGACGACATCTTGTACATAAGCAAACATAAGAACAGATGTGACAAGTTCGCCACTGAGCTGGGTAGCCACTTCTCCCTAAAGTCATTAGGGAAGATCGATAAATACCTAGGAGTCCAAGTGATGAAAACCGACAAAGGGTTTCACCTCTCCCAGAAAGAAAAGATCATCGGGTTGCTATCCAAATGCAACATGTCTGAAGCAAAACCCAGCGAGACTCCCATGCAGCCAGAGTTCCTAAAGAATATGTACGAGGAATCTGAACCCTTCACCGACAATAAATTGTATAGATCAACGATAGGGTCACTGCTGTATATATCCAACTGGACCAGGCCTGACATCGCCTTAGCCGTTAACCTGCTGTCCAGACACGTAAGCAAACCCACTATATCACACTGGAACGCCATCAAAAGACTGCTTAGATACCTAAAATTCAGCGCGGATGCCCAACTCTGCCTTGAGCCAGAAATATCCGAGAAACCAAAACTAACCTGCTACGCTGATGCTGATTGGGCCGGAGACATAAAAAGCAGAAAAAGCACCTCTGGCTATGTGCTGCTACTCAACAATTGCCCCATCCATTGGTACACTGGAAAACAAAAACTGGTAGCCACATCAACCACAGAAGCAGAATTCGTTTGCCTATCCAAGGCCGCAAACAACTTAGTGTGGTTCGATGACCTGCTCTGCAGTATTTGGGCTGAACCCTTATACCCAATAATCATCCACGAAGACAACAAAGCGGCAATAAAAATCTCAAGGGCCGATGCTGTAGGTCAACGATCTAGGTACATTGACATTAAGTGCAAACACGTCAGGCAGTTTTCAGAGATAGGTTTCATTAAGGCAGTACACTGTGACACAGAGGAGCAAACAGCAGATATTCTCACTAAACCCCTACCACATAAACAGCATGCGTACCTCATGTCAAAAATGTGTGTTTATATGTAATCCGTACTTGTGCATGTATATTCTCTGTATGTATGTAACCATTTACACCAGGTACCCAGTTAGACATTTAGAGGGGGTTTTGTCATGGTAAATGTCTAACAATACCACCTCCCTGGCTACCTGGTCCTGCAAGGGTTAACTGACCACATATCCCATAACCCCTGTAACCACTCCTTACCTCCTAGCCCCTCCTCCTGGGTATAATAGCTCCAACCACGAGGTTCTCCAGTAGATCCAGATGTATACCTGAAAGAGAG
The DNA here is from genome assembly GCF_029215685.1 of Pituophis catenifer annectens. NCBI lineage: Eukaryota > Metazoa > Chordata > Lepidosauria > Squamata > Colubridae > Pituophis > Pituophis catenifer. The sequence continues at coordinate 29,587,152 of NW_027256885.1, read as the reverse complement.
AGGTACAAGGTCAGTGACCTCCAGTACCACTAGGCCTAGGATCCACCTAGGCCTGCAATAAAGATACAGATTAAAAGATTGAAATTTGTCTTTGAGTTATTGGGCTAGATCCAACATTTCACAGGAAATAATCAATTTCAAATGTTCAGGCAATTCTGAACCAGCTTCCTCCACTGGGCGGAGCTCTGCTGCTGTAGGAGTAAACGTAGCCTCAGGCATAGGTCTGGAAGGGGGGGAGAGGCTCCACTGTTCCTGCCACAGGCAAGTTAGGATTTGCAAGAGAAAAGGATTCAGCTGTATCCCATACCTCTCCTAAAGTTGGATAACACAACTCTCTGGCGCCATTTGGTGACCATTCACGATAAGAGGCTGGCTGCAAAGGGCCTGGATCATTAACAGGACCCAATGGCCTTTCTTCCTGAGGGTGGGAAAATTCCACTGCTCCCATGGGGGAACCTCCCCAATCCTGGCTTTTCCTAGCCTTTTGTATCTTAGCCAGCTCTTTTTCAATTGTCTTTTGGCACCGTTTTGCATCCTTTTCAGCCATCTTAGAGCCTCTGCCACTCTTGGCTGTTGTATGGCTCCTATTCATTGCTCCCTTGGCTGCTGCTCTCTGCCCTGAGGCACCCAGCCTCTGTGACGGGGAAGACCTGGGGCAAGCTCTATTGCCCCCTGCTTTAGGCTGCTTGCTCGAGATGCCATTTTCCACTGCGGATTTAGGCAGCTGGCCCACAATGGGCTGCTGCTGCCGCAGCTCGAATCCATGCTCCACATGCTCCCACCACTTCACAGTATGCCCAGACAAAGCTGGGCAGTGACTGAGTCCTCCTCCGCCCACCTGGCGGGAATGCCCAGGCCTCCGCTCGTAAAAGAGCCGTATTTCAACGTAACAAGCCCTCTCCGCTTACCGCGGCTGGCAGGGACCTCGGCCGATGGAAGCCGGAAAAGGCAGCTAACCAGTGGGCCAGTTAGCCGCCTGATCGCTGAAGCGATCTCCCACAAATTTAAATTATTTGATTCTCCCCTTAAAGCTCATGATTGGGAGAATCCAGGATCAAAGGTGAAGCTGCTCTTTCTACACATCTCTTCTGAGCTGAAGACTGAGCCGAACTGGGGAATCATCAGATGAGGGAGGAGTGACCATAAATGGAAATAAAGATCACGTGCTCAGTCTCCAGGCAGAAGAAGAACAGAACAACACCCATTCCTGGATTCTCTCAATCCAGCTCTAGGGAGAAAAGTAAAGTCTTACACTTAGGCAAGAAAAACCAAAAGTACACATATAGATTGGGTGAAACCAGGCTTAATAGCAGTAACTGTGAGAGGGATCTTGGAGTCTTAGTGGACAACCAGCTAAATATGAGCCAGTAGTGTGCAGCGGCAGCCAAAAAAGCCAATGCAATCCTAAATTGCATTAACAGAGGGATACAATCAAGATCAAGTGAGGTACTAATACCACTCTATAAAGCCTTAGTAAGACCACACCTACAATACTGCATCCAGGTTTGGTCACCACACTATAAAAAAGATGTTGAGACTCTAGAAAAAGTGCAGAGACGAGCAACCAGGAAGATTAGGGGACTGGAGACTAAAACATATGAAGAACGGTTACAGAAATTGGGCATGGCTAGTCTAGTGAAGAGAAGGACCAGGGGAGACATGATAGCAATGTTCCAATATTTGAGGGGCTGCCACAGAGAGGAGGGGGTCAAGCTATTCTCCAAGGCACCTGAAGGCCAGACAAGGAATAATGGATGGTAACTGATCAAGGAGAGATTCAACCTAGAAATAAGGAGAAATTTTCTGACAGTGAGAACAATCAACCAATGGAACAGCTTGCCTTCAGAAGTTGTGGGAGCTTAATCACTGGAGGCTTTCAAGAAGAGATTGGACTGCCATTTGTCAGAAATGGTGTAGGGTCTCCTGCTTGGGCGAGAGGTTAGACTAGATGACCTACAAGGTCCCTTCCAACTCTGTTAACCTAATCTAGTGGGCAAAATTATTATGCAACTAAATGAAAAATGAAAATTTGCCCATCTCACTCGTTTATTTGCATCTGTTAAAGTGAGAATAATAAACAACTCAAAATGTACAAATAAACATTTCTGACATTTCAAAAAAAAAAAAAATCAGTGACCAATATAGCCACCCTTCTTTTCAATAACAGTCATAAGTCTTCCATTCATGGAGTCTGTCAGTTTCTTTTTTTTTTCCAAATTTTTTTTTAAAAAAATTTAAACATAAAACATAAAATACATCTTTTTAGAGCAAGGGTTTGGTCCAGCATAAAATAAGTACAATTATTCACATTCCCTCAATCAATTTTGTTCCAAATTTTGTCCATTTACATCTTTAAAAAAAAGGAAAAAAATCTTATTCTAAACATTTATCATTCTACTATTACGCCCAAAATTCTAAACAATAAACACCGTTCTAAATTTTTATCATTTTAACCATCAATATTTCATATATATTCCTCAATCCTAAAACCCATTACCTCAAATCTATATTTTACTTCTCTTAAATGACATCTAATATCCATAATCTTGACAAAAAGTATTTTCCTCCTCTCTTAAAGTCATTTCATAAACAATCAACATTTCCTTCTATAGTTTGTTACTTCCACAATACTTTTTTTTTTTACTTCAAGTTTATTCTCATATTTTATTGAATCTAATTTTTAACTGGTTCATAGTTTTTTTTGTTTTTTTTTTATTTGATTTATATGCCGCCCTTCTCCGGAGACTCAGGGCGGCTTACAATGCGTTAAGCAATAGCCTTCATTCTTTTGTATATTTTATACAAAGTCAGCTTATTGCCCCCACAAACTGGGTCCTCATTTCACTTACCTTAGAAAGGATGGAAGGCTGAGTCAACCTTGAGTCTTGGAGAGATTCGAACTAGCAGAAATTGCAGGCAGCTGTGTTAATGACAGGGTGCACTAAACCACTGTACTATGAAGGCTCTTTAGTTTAATAGTTTAAATATCTAATATTTAATAGTTTAAATATCTATTTCCCAGCTGTATTTTCCAATACTCCTGTCTGTATTTATTTAAACTGGTTCACAGTTTAGCTATTATTCTCCAGTAAAATCTCTTCCACTTCCTCCTAAATTTATTTTTTAGCTGGTTCGCATCTTAATCAGCTGCTTTCCAGCAATGCTTTCTTCCACTCCTTACCTTAATTATTTTAGCTGGTTCACGGTATAATTTTAACTGCACACCAACCTTCTCCTTAACTCCTCCTAAATCTATTATAAAACTGGTTCACAACTCAAGTAGTTGCCTTCCAGCAATGCTTTCCTCCACTCCTACTCCTATTTTTAACTGGTTCACAACTTTATTTCAATTGATCCCCAGGTATAGTCTCCTCCACTCCTAACTTTTTATTTTTGGCTAGTTCACAGTTTTGCTTTAACTGTTACCCAGCATATGCTTTCCTCCACTCCTAACTCAGTATTTTGGCTGGTTCACAGCTTTGCTTTAACTGTTTTCCAGCACATGCTTTCCTCCACTCCTAACTCTTATTTTTATTTTTAACTGGTTCCCAATTTACTTTAACTGTTTTCCAGTATGATGCTTTCCTCCACTCCTACCTTATTTGTAAAACTGGGTCACAGCTTTGCTTTCACTGATCTCCAGTCATGCTTTCCTCCACTCCTAAATTCATTTATTTAACTAATTCATAACATTTATCTCTTATTCAGTTGTTTAGCTCTAAATTACTTCGGAATGTGTTACCAATATTGTTTTCCAATCTATTCTCCTCCATATCTCTTACCAATTTAAGATAAAAGTATATTTCAATAAATATCTTATCTGCTATTCGCTCTTAAGTTTTCTCCCATTCCATGCTTGTTTCTTATTTTCAATAGGAAACATTTTGAAACACTTTAAAATCAATTTTTTATGGTTCTTAATTCTATAAATAATTCTTTTTAATATCCAATACCTTTAAAGGTAAACATTTTCTTCCAGATTATTAAATCTGTAGGTAGTGCTAGTTAAAAATTCAAAGTTTAAAAAAAGGCATTAGAACATCCAAAAATCATGTTTTTCTTCAATCATTTATGCTCTTATTTCTTAATCAAATTGTTTATATATTTATATGAGAATAGAAAAAAAGGAGAGAGTAATAGCAATAATAATAATAATTACAATAAAAGAAATACAAAAAAATAAGGCAACACTAAAAAAGAAAAAGGAAAAAGGAAGAGAGTAGAAATATAACAAAAGAAGTCAAATGGATTAAAAAAGAAAATAGAGAGGGGAAAAGAAACAAAGAGAAAGATACTAAAAGAAAGAAATAGAGAGAGAGCATAGAGAAGAAAAAGAAAAAAAAGAGTATCTCCTAGCATTATTCAACCACCCAGAAACCATTACATTCATTTAAATCAAAATATAATATTTTGTTGTCTTGTTACATAATATATTCCATTATTCCTTTCTCCAGTCTGTCCAAATATGTATCTTTTCCATTTCAATGTCATCAAAGTTATGAGTTCTACAAAGTTAATTCTGAAGCTATTCCATATATGGTATCATCATGTCCTTCTTCTATTGCCACACCCTTCTTTTGTTGCCACATTTTTTAGTTCAGTTTTCATTGTTCCATTTAATTTCTTCTTTCTAATCTTCAATAAATCCTCCAGTGAACAGATTATGTATCCTAAGTCAAGTTCTCTTAAGTCTTTTCCTCAAAATAGTCAAGTTTAAATAACAAGCAACAAAGTTTCTCTTTTCAAGTAACAAGCAGCCTGGAATTTACACTTTCACTTTTCAGCTGGCAACCATTTTATCTGTCTCCGTTTGTCTTTTTCCTTTGCTTTTGAAGGCATAATTATTTCCTCTTCTCCTTCCTCTCTCCCAAACATAGTCCAATCTCATTTATCCACCAAAAAGTAAAGAAAAAATATATCCAAATCTGTAGTCAGACATTTCCAAAAAGTCAGTAATTTATGTTATCCACCAACTGGTCTTTTGTCTTTGTGCCCCAATAGTTCTCAGCCGCTGTTAAGTCTGGGGCAGACTAATTGTAACTCAGCGTTTGTGGGCAGTTCCTGCCTGGGTTGATGTCCACTCACCCGGCATGCAAACTCCTGGCTCCACTCTCCGCTTCTCCTCTTCTCCTCCTGCGCATTCTTGTATCCCGGTTGCTGCGGTCTCAGGGCAGCCGCCATGGCCGCCGTTCCACCGCCGCCGGCGCAGAGGGCAAGCCTCCGGCCCCGAGAAACCTGCCCGTTCCTCTCGGCCGTCCAAGGGGTCCCTCTCTATCCCCCTGTCCCTACAGGACAGGGTAGGTCCAAAGACCTACCGGCGGGGGCTTGGCAGACGGGGTTTTTGCGGGGCTCCGAAGAGCCCGCTAATTCCCCATCTGTATCCCTGTGGTGCCAACCGGAAGTCCTTGAGTCTGTCAGTTTCTTGATCTGTTGATCAACTGTTTGTGCAGCAGCAACCACAGCCTCCCGGACACTGTTCAGAGAGGTGTATTGTTTTCCTTCACCGTAAATCTCCCATTTAAGAAGGGCCCACAAGGTCTCAATAGGGTTTAGGTCAGGTGAGGAAGGGGACCATGTCATTATTCTTTCATCTTTAAGGCCTTTACTGGCTAGCCATGCAGTGGAATACTTCAATGAATGTGATGGAGCATTGTCCTGCATAAAAATCATGGTCTTCTTGAAAGATGCAGACTTTTTCCTGTACCACTGCTTGAAGAAAATGTCTTCTAAAAACTGGCAGTAGGTTTGGGAGTTGATTTTGAGTCCATCTTCAACCCAAAAATGTCCAACTAGCTCATCTTTAATAATACCAGCACCTACCAGTACCCCACCTCCACCTTGCTGGCGTCTGAGTTGAAGTGGAACTCTGTGCCCATTACAGATCCAGCCATGGGAACATCCATCTGGTCCGTAAAGAGTCACTCTCATCTCATCAGTCCATAAAACCTTTGAAAAAACTGTCTTCAGGTATTTCATGGCCCAATCTTGCAGTTTCAACTTATGTGTCTTGTTCAGTGGTGGTCGGGTTTCAGCCTTCCTTACCTTGGCCATGTCTCTGACCACTGAACACCTTGTACTTCTGGGCACTCCAGGTAGGCTGAAATTCTGGAATATTACAGCACTGGAGGATAATGGGTTCCTGGTAGCTTCATGCTTGATTCTTCTCAAATCTTTGGCAGTTAATGTGCATCGTTTTTTCTCAACACGTTTCTTGTGACCCTATTGACTATTTGCAACAAAATGTTTGATGGTTCTGTGATCACACCCCAATATCTTAGCAATTTCGAGAGAGCTGCATCCATCTGAAAGACTTTTTACAATTTTTAACTTTTTGGAGTCAGTTAAGTCTTTTTTTTTGTTCCATTTTGCCTGAGGAAAAGAAGCTGCCTAATAATTATGCACACCTTGATATAGGGTGTTGATCTCCTTAGGCCACACCCTCCCTCATTACACAAATACACATCACCTGATATGTTTTTTTATAAAAAAAAGTTTTTTTTATTTTATAAACAAACAAACAAACAATACATAATCAATCATTATATCTTCTGAATACATCTTTTAAGTCTTCTTTTTGCTCCTTCAATATTTATCATATCTTAATATTGTAAACAAACAAACAAATAATACATAATCCATCATTCAATATATCTTCTGAGTACATCTTTTAAATCTTCTTTTTACTCCTCCAATATTTATCATATCTTAATATTGTCATTCCCTTTATTATAACATTTCCCCCATTTTTCTTACTTCTCTATTAATACCTTAATCTATCTTTTAATTATATTAAAAATTAGACAACCATTTTATCCCCACACAACCTTCTACCCCCCCTCCCCACCCCCACCCCCGACTTCTCAGAGCAAAAACAGGGTATAGCATTAAACTAAACATAAGCTAAAATATACTAACTTGCTACAAGATTCAAAACTCCCTCACCCTCTTTAACTCCTCTTTTTAAAAAATTGTTCATCAGCCTCCCCTTTTAAAATTCTAATTTAAACATTTTAAAACTTTCTTTAAAGCATATCTCTTTAAGAAAAAGAAAAAAGAAGATATTATTTTGCATCCATTCAATTTTAAATTAACCATTTTAGTACTTCATTAAGTTTTTTTTCTTTTTTCTTTCTCTCAAAAAAATACTTCAATAAAATATTCTTCAGAATATAACCTTAAAGATACTATTAATCCATTGAGTTTAGTTATTTCTAAGTCTTAAATTCATTCTTCAAAATATCAATTTCAAAACTTTCAGAAAACTATCCATTAACTTTAAAGTTAACCATTTTAATACCACAGTCATTTTTTTAAAAAGCTATCCATTTTTAGTTAAACATTTTTACTTAAACTAAAAAAAAAGTGCTAATTTCAATAGACTTTTCAAATTTATTATTAAAATCCTCCCCAAAAGAAATTAATCTTCAATTCTTCCTTTCTTTCTATATTTTTTCCAATCCTTCTTCTTCAATAATACTCTCTCCTTCAACATTGATCCTCCCCCTGCTTTTATTTTCGAAAATTTTTGAATGTAGATTTGAGACTGATGCATCTTTGAAAATCTCTCTCTCCTTAAAGTTATCTCCTTCATTTTGAAAGCTCCATTTCTACTCTTCCTGCTATAATCAGTCACTTCCTCCCTTAAAAATTTATTCTGTCTATAAAACCAAGAATTGTCACGATAAAGTTTATCAGTCTGCAGGAAAGAGTCTATTTGCTGCTTTTCAGTTAACTGCATAGAAGCCTCTGCCAAAACCTCTGTTTTCAATGTGGTAACTTCCATCGTGTTCCTGACAGCCTCTTTTCCCTGCTCCAAAGACAAATTAATTTGATTTTCTTGCTCTTTTCCAGCCAGCAAATCATTTTTGTTCTCCAGATTATAATTTTGAATAGTCCTTTCAATTGATTCCAGTATAGCAGAAGTATAGAAATTTAAAAGTTCTTGTAAAACCTCTATAGTCACAACTTGTGAATTTGCTGGCTCATATAATAATAATCCTCCATCCTTGATGTCAGCCATATTTCAATTCCCAGTTTAAGTTTATTCAGCTATCAGGTCAATAAATCCAATAGTTTTCCACACAATTTAGAAGTATAAAGTAGTTGAGGTCAATGCCATAGTCTTTTTCATTTCACTAGCACCTTAAATCTTTTTCTTGCCGCGTAATCTGGTAGCTTTTACAATGTTGCAGCTTTAACGATCACTTTCACTTGTAAGTTTCGTTTTAAATGCCCTTAAGCGCCATCTTTTTTCTTTTTTCTTTTAAATGGAGTTAAAGTTTAATACTTGCATTTTCTCCTGATTTGCTCTGCCAGCATCCAGATTCGAATTTTCTCATAGTCCTTAAAATTGCACTGCTGGTGTGGTCACGACCCCTTGTTCTGCATAGAGCAGAATCATCCCGGATCCGGAGCACTGAAGGGCTTTCAGGGAGCTCTCACCCTGCAAACCCCAGGCTTAAAAAAAAAGCCTGGGGCTCTAGGGGAGCTCTACCCAGACCCTTCTGCTCTTCTCTCCCCCTTTTTCCCTGGGGGAGAGTTTCGAGCCGCTAGAACAGCTGATTTTTGCTGTTCTAGTGGCAAACGGAATCACGGGGCTGGAGCTCCTAAAGGAGCGTCCATTCAGGAAACGCAGAGCCACCGGAAGTCCACCTGATATGTTTATATCCACTAAGCATTCAAGTTTATACAGCTTGGAGGTGGAAAATATGCATCAAAATATGGTCAAAATACTCACTTGCCTAATAATTTTGCACACAATGTATACTAAAGGACAGAACCATGTCTGAAGTATCTTTATAGTTGCAAACCTTCTATCTAAGCTAGGAAACAAGATAATATTCAGTACGGAGTTAACAATCCTACATAGGGAAAGAGTGCTCACTTACACCACCTTGGAAAAGGGAAAAAATCTGAAACAATGTCAGCCCATTGATTAGAAGAGTTGGTTCAGCTGATCTCCAGTTACACCAGTGTCCTCTTTCTCATTACTCCCTGAACTGTGTGCTTGATGGCAGATGTTGAACATAACAAGTACTGTAGAACTGTATGAAAGTGCATGTCAAAGAAGGAAAACTAAACACCTACAGAACTACCATTTTTATAATTTCTTACACTTCTACTGCAAGTCAGACATCATCCTGAAAAATGGTCTACATCATTTTTCTAACCATGTTTTACTAATGTCAACCGTCCCATCTGGCACATTCAACCAAAGAAACTCTCAGCTCTTTTAAATTACCAAGAGTGTAGCTTTATTGAAAGATCCATCTAGGTACAGCAGAAGTAAAGTCAGTTCTGGGATTTTGCTGTGAAAACCCAAATAGGTAAAACCTCTTTCCCCCCTCTGGGCCACCCACAGTTCATAGTTCACCACTTGGGTTCAGTTCTTTTGTTTTGGGAAAAGACAGTGTGTGCCAAACATTTCATAACTTGACCTTGGTGTCTTAAATGTTTCGCTGGCAACAGAAGGCTCTCTTACATTCCGGAGCTTCCCTCCCTCCTTAGGCATTCGCCCACCCCTCTCCCTTGCTTTTTGGCAAACTGAGAGCAACTATGAAGTCAAATTTGACATGTCAACCCTCCATAAGAATGATAGTCCTGGAAAATAAAAAACAACAGGGCGCACATTAGACATCACCATCCACTTCCACGACCTCTCACACTTGAGCCGACCTGGATGCTCGGCGTGAAATCTGAACACTAATCTAGCTGCCTTTACATCCATTGCTACCACCCATTCTGCATCAGCTAAAGGGTAGCCTCTCCATAATACTAGATACTGCAGTTTCCCCGTGGTACCGGGAGGTAAGAATAGACTTAATTTCATAGTGCTCCTCTCCCTTGACCAAAATGGGAGGAGGACATGGTTCCACAGCAGGCCTTAACCCCGAACTGTGGAAAGGTTTCAGCAGGCTGCAGTGAAACACTGGGTGGACTCGCCTGAGGCTTTTTAGCAGCTGCAATTCTACAGTAACCGGATTTACAATCCAGATAATTTGGAAAGGTCCTATATACTTGGGGCCCAACTTCTTACAAGGCTGCCTCAGGTTGAGAAACTTTGTAGACAAGTACACTTTATCTCCCACTTTGAATTCCCTCTGCAGTACCCTCTTTTTGTCTGCTTGCCTCTTTTGTGTCTCTCTAGCCTTTTGTAATGCTCTGTGCACTACCTGCCATGTTTCCTTTAAAGTTACCATCCATTCAGCCAATGATATTGAGGACAGTTGTCTCTGAGGGATCTCTGGCATCAGTGCAAACTCCACTCCACTAGCTACCCTGAATGGGGTAAATCCTGTGCTATTATGCACAGTGTTATTATATGCCACTTCTGCAAAAGGCAGGAGTTTGGCCCAATTGGTCTGTTGGTAATTCACATAACACCTCAGGTACTGCTCTAACATGGAATTTGTCCATTCAGAAGCTCCATTGGTACTGGGGTGGTAGGCAGAGCTAAGGCCCTGCGAAGAGCCAATCAGCATAATAGCAATAGCACTTAGATTTATATACCACTTCACAGTACTTTACAGCCCTCTATAAGCGGTTTAGAGTCAGCATATTGCCCCCAACAATTTGGGTCCTCATTTTACCAACCTCAGAAGGATGGAAGGCTGAGTCAACCTTGAGCCTGGTGGGATTTGAGCTGCCAAATTGCAAGCAGCTGGCAGTTAGCAGAAGTAGCCTGCAGTACTGCACTCTAACCACTGCGCCACCAAGGCTCTTGAGGAATTCCCGCCAAAATTTTGCTGTGAACTGTGTGCCCCGGTCTGAGATGATGCACTTTGGGACTCCATGCAGTAGGTAGATATGTTGTATGAACAGCCTTGCCAGGGATCGGGCGGAGGGAATCTTTGGGCACGCCATGAAATGTGCTTGCTTGGAAAACAAGTCTGTAATGGTCCAAATTACAGTGTTCCCAGCACTAGGGTGTGTCAAATTTTTCAACTTTCAATTGCCAAAAATTAGCAGTGCTCAAAAGTTGTGACATGCCTTGGAGATTGTAAAGATATTTTGGTTACTTTAATATAATTTAGACGTGCTTGGTAAATAACTACATAAATATCATAACATTTCAGACCAGCAATTCCCGAATACCATCAAAGAACAACATTATTTTGTGTACAGTGAGCCGGGTGGGAAGGTATCTTTATCATTTCACTCCAGAGAAAGGCTCAAAAACAGGAAAACCTGCTCAAGTGATTGCAGATAATCTGGTTTATTTCATGAAGAAAGGCATTGACAAAAGCTTGAAGGCCATTGGTGGAGATTCTACAAATGTTAATACTGACTGTGAAGGTGGTGCCATGCACTGGGTAGAGGTCAAGCTTGACTGGAAGTTGATCTGGTTGGTGTATGCACTCCACACAAATGAGTTACCCCTATGATACTTAATCACAAAATTGGATGGGAAGACCTTGTCGAACAACAAATGGGCAGGTAAAATTGGGAACATGCTAGACACTGCAACAGAACTTGACATTGATCCTTCATTCACCAGAGTTTCTTTTTTTTTTTTTTTAATAAAAAAGTTTTATTTTCTGATCAAACAAGTATACAATATAAACAATCATTCATACTATCATCAGAAAAAAAGAAAAAAAAATCAATTTGGTAAACTCAATCTTCAACCCCTCCTCACCACCCCCCACCCCCGACTTCCCAGAACAAAAACAGGGCATAGATTTCACCAAACATTCGCTAAAATAAACTAGCTAACTGCAAGATTTAATAACTCCCAAGACCCCTTAACTCCCCTTTTACAATTTCATCAACCTCCCTTTATATAAACACAAAGTAACATGTAATCCAATAACTCTAAGAATTTTAAAACCATTAACAAATCTTAAACATTCAAACCTAAAAACATTTTTCCCCCTCCTACTTTTCTCAAAGTTCAGATATTTTGAAATCTCATAACAAAAAATAAACCTTAGATATTCACTAATTAAATTTCTACATTTTTATAATTAACCATTAGTACATTAACTAGAAAACCAAAAAAGATTAATCAACCATTAATACATCATATTTAAAAATCAATATTCAACTTTATACTTTTTCCCCCTCAGTAGTTATAACACCTAAAACATAATCAATTTAAACCATGAATAGAACAACTGCAAAGCCAAAAAAAAAATAATCTTCCATTCTTGGTTTCTTATTTTAAAATCTCATAACAAAAAATAAACCTTAGATATTCACTAATTAAATTTCTACATTTTTTAAGTTTCTAAATTTCCCCCCTTCATTATTCCTCCCTCCAATTTTTAAAATTTAAAAGATAATCAACAACATAATTAACCATTAATACATAAACTAAAAAACCAAAAAGGATTAATCAACCATTAGTACATCATATTTAAAAATCAATATTTAACTTTATACTTTTTCCCCCCTCAGTAGTTATAATACCTACAACATAATCATTTTTAACCATGAGTAGAACAACTACAAAACCAAAAGAAAAGATTAATCTTCCATTCTTGCTTTCTTTTTATATTTTTTCCAATCTTTCTGCATCCCTCCTACTTCTATTTTGAGGAGGTTTTTCATTTTAATTTGAGGTTGATATAACTGCAAAAATTGTCCCCTTTTTAAAAAAGTTTCCTCTGATTTAGAGCCCCCAAATCGCCTCTTCATGCTTATATAAATCAGTTCATTCCTTCGTCTGTAAAACCAAAGTTTGTCAAGAGTTTGTGAAGAAAAGTTCAATTGTTTCTTTTCTATTAAATGTATAGATGCCACTGACAAGTCTCCTTCATCTTCTGAAACTTCGAAAGTCTGGTCATTTACTACTTTTTTCCAAACCAAGTCATAATTTTGAAGGATTCTATCAATTTTTCCGAAAAGAGCAGAGAGTAAGCTCGAAAATTCTTGAGAAAATTCTTCCACCCTCTCTGCTGCAATATCTCCTGAGTTGTCATCATGCTCCGTAGTTGTTTTGATTTCCTCAGTCATTTCTGTTGTTATCCCTTTAAGAATTGCTATTTGGTTACTTATAGCTGCAGTATGATTATTCATGGCTTCTTTTATAAATTCTGTAAGTTCTGCATCAAAATCCTTACAACTCTGTAAATCAGACAACTGTTTCGTTTCTGACACCTCCAAATAGCATCCAGCACTTTCAAGATCTCCTTTCTTAGAAGCCATTTTATTTTAAAGAAATTTTCTTTCTTCCCACAACCATAAAATCATAAAGTCAGAGCCATCCTTTTGAGCAGCATTCAGCAATTTCTTTATAAACAATCTTTTCCCAAACAGCTCTTCAAAATCTATTCCAGCAACTTAAAGCCAGTCTCTGAGCACGAGTCTATTAGCAAAAACTTTTTCTAACTTTCCCTTTTAAAATCGCAACAAAGAAACGCCATCTTAACTTCCAGCTCAGAAAATCCAATTAGAAACATTGTATCCCCGGAGTTAAGTGTTATACTTGCAAAAAGCTTGTCCTCCTGCTTCTGTTCCGCCTGCTTTTTTGAAATCATTTAATCTTCTGTTTGACAGCAGAAATTGGACGCAACACCTAGCTCTGTAAAAAAAAACAGAGTCCCCCCGGATCCGGAGCTTCAGTGGGCTGAACGGGGAGCTCTCACCCTCCTAACCCCTGGAATTAATCCAGGGGTTTTCAGGGAGCTCTACCCTCACCCACCTGCTCTCCTCCCCTTCTTTTCCCGAAGGGGAGATTTTCAAGCCGTTTGACAGCTGATTAACGCTGTCAGAACGGCTCAACGGAATCACGGGGGCGGCGGTCTAAAAAGACCGTCAATGGTGCTGCGGAGCCAACCCGGAAGTCCCATTCACCAGAGTTTCAATTGGTGAGCCAATCTCATTGAGATTGAGTGACACTGAGGACTGAGTGACAGTGTTGTAAAGGATCTCTCTACTACTGATCAAGCGTATGTATATAGGATTAGACAGGCAATAAGGACAGAAGAACGTCCCATAGATCTGGCTCTTCTGGAAATTGGCCCCGTAAGCCATTCACGCTGGTGATCCCACCGTAAACAGATTTGAATTCTTGGTGGAAAAACATGTATTTTTAGGAAGTCTCACTGAAAAAAAATTGCAAAAGTTAATTTTCACCCCATTAAATGACACACCATATAAATTAATCCAGCACTCTCTGGCAAATCCACAATGAAGTCCATGGAGATTTCCTCCCAGGGGTTCATCAGGTTGGCTACCAGCTACATTAGCCCGGGGGGGGGGGGATTTCCTGGGCATCCATTTAATTGAGGCATACACAAGGCAGCTGTCCATGTACACGTCTATGTCCTTTTTCATTTTTGCCACAAGAATTGTCTCTTCACTAGGTGCAGGGTCTTCACAAATCCAATATGTCCCGCTGCTCTAGCATCATTGACTCCTCTGTAAAATCCAGATCTGTTGGCTGGCTGGGATGTATATTTTGGTGCCTTTCCATGCTAGCCCCTCCTTCACAGATAGGTTGTCTTTGTGCTTCTGGAACCACTCATCGCTTGCTAGGGCATCTTTTAAGGCAGATATGTCAAACTCAAGGCCCATGGGCCACATCCGGCCCACAATGTGTTTAGATCAGGCTGTCCTGGAGATAACGAGGGGCCCACCCCAGTGGTGAAATCTAAAATTTGTTACTACCGGTTCTGTGGGCGTGGCTTGGTGGGGGGGTAATGTGACTGGGTAGGCGTGGCCATTTTTTTTTAACTTTTAAAACCATTTTTTCTACAACCTCTTCGGCGAAGAGGTTGTAAAAAAATGCTTTCAAAAGGCTCTGACAATCCCAGCTGAGTTGCCTGATTGGCAGACGCTTTTTTAAAAAGCCTCTGGCGATCAGGGAACTCAGCTTGGATCGTCAGAGGCATTTAAAAGAAAAAAAGGGTTTTTTTCTTTTAAAAGCCTTTGACGATCCCAGCTGAGCCACACAATCATCAAAGGCCTTTTTTTTTTACTTTTAAAAGCATTTTTTGGCTGAAGAGGTTGTAGAAAAAATGCTTTTAAAAGTAAAAAAAAAAGCCTCTGATGATTGTGCGGCTCAGCTGGGCATGTGCTCAGCTGCAGCTCGTTGGCCCCTCAGCTGCTCATTCAACTACAGTGATGGCCAGCTGGATGTGAGCCTGGAGCATCCAATAAGCCGCACTCAGCCATGCCCCACCCCGCCACCTGCCTTGCCCCGCAGCGGCAGCACCAGCAACAGTAGCCCCATCCAGCAGGAGCCCCGCTGCTGAGGTTGAAGAGGTGGAGCTGCGGGTGCAGCGCCAAGTGGACATGCCACTTCTTGGCACCTGAGACAGCCTGGGCGAAGCAGGACAGGCGGTCCTCAGTGTTTGGAGCTTTTGATCCCTTCCATCTCTTTAGTGGACCAGGCTGCTCCACCACACCCCTCGCATGACTGCACTTCACTGCAGACACCAGCGCTGTCAAACCTCTCACTTCCCTGCAAGCTGGCTTTGCCTTCCTTCTTGGGCTCCATGATCAACTGCCAGTTTCCAGCGTGCATGCCTGGCCAAGCCTTGACGGGGCGGCTGTCTGCCCAGGAGCACGGAGAGTGCTGCAGGCACCAGCCGGCAGGTGGCTTCCCCTTTTCTGGCCACGGATACCATGCTCCCACCCCTCCACTCCTCTTTGACCTTTTGTTCCTGAGGAACCAGCAGCAGCTCCAGCTGCCTGCAGCCAATCAGCTGCAACCGGGGACAGCTGGTTCAGCCAATCCACTCCCCGAGTTACTTGAAACTTTTTCTTCAACCATCCCGCCCACTTACCAACAGCTTGCTTTTAACTATTCCTTTCAGTAAATCATTTCCTTAAGTCTAAGTTAGTGTGTTATGTTTACCTATGGTTTGTTCAACAATAGCTTGATAAATAATTCCTGACAATAGAGTCACATATACCACTAAACAAAACATTCCTGCCACAAGACACACATCCTGGTACAAGATAAATCATTCAAACCGATCTTCAACCATACTATGGCTCAAAAGACTGGGAAAATCCACTGAGTCAACTATTATTTCTGCATGTGGATAGAATCTTAGCAGTTGCTATGTTTGCTTGCATGCCTCGATTTAAAATTTAAGATCTTGTAGGTCTACATGCATTCCTAGAAAAATTAAGATCCCCATGTTTTGAAGGTGTAAAGAAAGTGGATTTTCTCCACTAGAACCAACAGCCCAGATGGCAGATGCAATCACATTGTTAGGAAATGATTTTATCTAACTTGTTGGGTTGGCAATATATAAACCATAAATATAGCTTTAAGACTGCTGTATTGCTGTATTGCATCATACTGTGTCCTGATTGGTTAACTCTGTAGCCAATGTCCTTAAAAGGGAGCTTGAAACCTGGTTTGTTTCTCTTTGCTTCTTTTTGCTGACTCTTTGCTGTTTTGCTGTGTTTTGCTACTGTTTGCAAATACAGAAGAACTGATTATTGTGTATGACTACAATGACTGTTAAAAAGACTTTGTTATTGGATTATCCCTGGACTATTGTTTAACCATCTACTGCTTTATATGTGAATGACCTGGACTGTTTATTGGACTGTGCCTTATTACTATTTCCTGAAAGTAAACACAACTCAGTGTATCTGTGTGTTGGCTGTGTTATTTCCTAACTACTCTCAACCGCTTTTCATGTGCACACCCTTGCTACTCAAAGGTTGGTCTGCGAATTCCTCAACACACATTAACGAGGGCCTCTCTCGAGTTTGAGAGAGCTCTATGAAGCTTATAAATAATAAAATCATTTGTGATCTTATTCAGGAGGGGGGAGCGGACCTGGCAGGTATTACAGAAACCTGGTTGGGCCCGGAGGGAGGGGTCCCTCTGGTAGAAATGTGCCCACCAGGCTTCCATGCATTCCATCAGCCGAGGTCACAGGGGAGGGGTGGGGGAGTAACGGTTGTTATTAGAGAAGGCCTTAGGCCAAGGGAGCCCACTGTCCCTCAGACGGCCGGCTGTGAGTCTCTCCTTGTGAAGTGGGGTCATGGGGTTCAGATGGGTTTTCTGATCACGTACCTGGCTCCCTGCCACGTGGCAGCAGCTCTGCCCGAGCTTCTCAATGTTATGACCGTGGTGGCGGTTGATACCCCCAGACTTATGGTCATGGGGGATTTCAACCTGCTGTCCATGGGTGAGACGTCTGAGGCGGCTCGGGAGTTCATGGCTTCCATGACGACTATGGACCTAACCCAGTTAATTCATGGCCCTACAAACGTGGGGGGAAACATGCTGGACTTGGTTTTTGTCTCTGGACAGTGGCTGAGTGATCTCGAGATAGGGGATATAGTCATCGAGCCCTTGTCATGGTCGGATCACTCTCTCCTTCGCCTTGACCTTCGAACCGCTGCACCCCGCCGCAGGGAGGCGGAACCGACAAGATGGTACCGCCCCAGGCGCCTGATGGAACCTGACAGGTTCCAGATGGAGCTTGGGCCAATCCCTGAGGTTCTGGCTCACGCCTCGACTGGAGACCTAGTGGCCGCCTGGGATAGGGCGGCTGCTGGAGCTCTGGATCGAGTCGTGCCTTTGCGGCCTCTGACCTGGCACCGATCTCACCTGGCTCCTTGGTTCACCCAGGAGCTAAGGGAGATGAAACGCCGGAAAAGACGCCTAGAGAGTAGTTGGAGGGCCAGTCGTGCTGAATCTGACCGGACACTGGTAAGATCTCATATTAAGAATTACCTAGTGGCGATAAAAGCAGCAAAATGTACCCATTTCGCTGCTCTTATTGCGACATCAGATAATCGCCCGGCCGCCCTGTTTAGGGTGACCCGCTCCCTGCTCCACCAGGAAGCGAGGGAGGACCCCTTGGAGGGAAGAGCCGAGGATTTTGTTCAGTATCTGTATGACAAAATCACTCAGATTCGGGAAGATCTGGACTCCGACTAGGTAGATCCAGCGGGGATGATGGAGGCAGGTCCTGAGAATGTTATCTGGGATGAGTTTGATCCTGTGACCCCTGAGGACGTGGACAGGATTCTGGGTAGACTGAACGCGACCACATGTTTGTTGAACCCGTGCCCCTCCTGGTTAGTGCTGGCTTCCCGGGAGGTGACGTGAGGCTGGCTCCAGGGGATTATAAATGCTTCATTGGGCGAGGGTGTCTTTCCCACCGCCTTGAAAGAGGTGGTGGTGAGACCTCTCCTCAAGAAGCCTTCCCTGGACCCGGCAGTATTGGCTAATTATCGTCCAATCTCCAACCTTCGCTTTGTGGTGAAGGTTGTTGAGAGTGTGGTTGCGCGACAGCTCCCCTAGTACCTGGATGAAATGACGTATCTAGATCCATTCCAGTCGGGCTTCAGGCCTGGGTACAGCACGGAAACGGCATTGGTCGCTTTGGTGGATGATCTCTGGAGGGCTCGGGACAGGGGTTGCTCCTCTGTCCTGGTCCTGTTAGATCTCTCAGCAGCTTTTGATACCATCGACCATGGTATCATGCTGCACCAGTTGGAAGAGTTGGGGGTGGGATGCACTGTACTATGGTGGTTCGCCTCCTTTCTCTCTGACCGGTCGCAGTCTGTGTTGACAGGGGGGCAGAGGTCGACCCCGAGGCCCCTTATATGTGGGGTGCCACAAGGATCGGTCCTCTAGCCCCTTTTCGTCAACATTTATGTAAAGCCGCTGGGCGAGATCATCTGTGGTTTCAGGGTGAAGTACCACCAGTACGCTGATGACACCCAGCTGTACATCTCCACCCCAGACCACCCCAATGATGCCCTTGAAGTGATGTCCCGGTGCCTGGAGGCCATATGGATCTGGATGGGGAGAAACAGGCTCAGGCTCAACCCATCCAAGACCGAGTGGCTGTGGTTTCCGACGTCCCGATATAGTCAGCTGGTGCCATCGCTGACTATTGGGGGAGAATCATTGGCCCCCACGGAAAGGGCTCGCAACTTGGGTGTCCTCCTGGATTCATGGCTGTCTTTAGAAGAGCACTTGACGGCCGTGACCGGGAGGATTTTTCATCAGGTTCTCCTGATCCGCCAGTTGCGTCCCTTTCTAGATCGGGACTCCTTACGCACGGTCACTCATGCCCTCGTCACCTCCCGTCTGGACTATTGTAACGCTCTCTACATGGGGCTCCCCTTGAGGAGCACTCGGAGGCTCCAACTGGTGCAGAGTGCGGCCACGCAGGTGGTGACGGGAGCGACGTGGCGCTCCCATGTAACACCTCTCCTGCACGAGCTGCACTGGCTCCCGGTGGTCTTCCGGGTGCGCTTCAAGGTTTTGGTTATCACCTTTAGAGCGCTCCATGGCTTAGGACCTGGTTATTTACGGGACCGCCTGCTACCACCAATAGCCTCCCACCAACCAGTACGCTCCCATAGAGAGGGGCTCCTCCGGGTGCCGTCGGCCAAACAATGTCGACTGGCGGCCCCCAGGGGGAGAGCCTTCTCTGTGGGGGCACCTACTATCTGGAACGAGCTCCCCCCGGAGATACGGAGGATCCCGGATCTGCGTACCTTCCGTCGTGCGCTCAAGACTTTTTTTATTTCATCAAGCTGGCCTGACCTAAGTCTTTCCCCTTTTTAAATGGAAATTTTAAATTTGGGGGGACTTCCGGTTTGGTTCCTGTTGCCGAAAGACGGTCCGAAAAAGGACCGCCAGCCCCGCTGCCTGTCAGAGCCGCTTCGATCAAGAGAAGCGGCTCGGAAGTTCCCGAATCCTGAAGGATTGGAGGAATAGAGTTGGCGAGAAGCAGCTAGAGCCCCTGTGAGCCCCCAGATAGCTTCCTTTTGCTTCTGGGGAGGAAACAGGCGCGGCTCCCTTTCAGCTCGACGAGACTCCGGACAGCGTGGGACGAGTCTACCCAGCGTAGAACAAGGCGGCAGGACCAACCTTCTTACTGAGAACAAAGCAAATTCAAACAAACAGGGTGGAAGAACAACTTGAACCACGAAACTGCAAGTATTACTAGCCCTGTGACTAATTTTAAAACAGAAGAGTGAATGAGTGAAAGTCTCTTGAAAATGGCGCCCGGCTTCAGCATTAACAAGAGCTGAAAGCGAGAGTGGATTAGCA
The DNA here is from genome assembly GCF_029215685.1 of Pituophis catenifer annectens. NCBI lineage: Eukaryota > Metazoa > Chordata > Lepidosauria > Squamata > Colubridae > Pituophis > Pituophis catenifer. The sequence continues at coordinate 29,567,159 of NW_027256885.1, read as the reverse complement.
AAGTTATTTCAACAAGTTAAAAAGTAGCATTGTCTGTAACAAGTGGAGGAAAAGAGAATCTTTTTTAAAACAAGCCTGATTTTGCTTCAATTTCACCTTTAATTTGACTAAACCTGGGGGAATTTTTTAGAGGACTTTGTGGTGGAGGAAAGGGAAAAAGGATTTCCTTTTTTGGAAAAGCTAGACTACGTGGCAGGATGGCTTCTAAGCAGACTAAACAGGATGTGAAGGCAGCAGGGGGGGGATCCCCCACACATAAACCTGAACAGCAGCCTCCCAGCCAGCAGAGTCAGAAAAAAGAGATTGATCTTGAAAGTTTAAAGGATTTTATTACTCAGGCTTTGATGAGGCAAGATGAAAATTTGGATGAGAAGTTTAAAAAGTCACAACAGGAAATTAAGCAGGAGATTAAAGAAATCAAAGAGGTGGTGCAAGAAAAATATGATAAGGTGACCCAAAAATTAATGACAGTGGTGACTGGATTGTCAGAAGTAATCATTAAAACAGATAATAAGGTGGAAGAACTTAGATCAGAAATGGATGGCAAAATGAAGGAGACTGATTATAAAATCTTGGAAGCTGACAATAAAATGCAAAGACTTGAAAATGAGATTACAATGATGCAGTTCAGGTCTATGGAATTTGCCATAAGGCTGAGAGGTTTAAAAGAGCATGACAGAGAAGACCTGAGAAAGACTTGTGCTGATGCTCTAGCTGTGTTGTTAAAGATTAGCTCTGAAGAGATTTTCTGCAAAATGGACAAAGTGTACAGAGTGAATTCGTGGGTGGCTAGACAAAGACAATTGCCCAGAGATGTGGTGATATACTTTACAGATAGAAAAATGAGAAATGATATTTTGCAAAAGTCTTTTCTTTCTGCTGTGCAAGTGGATGGAAAGGAGATTGGAGTTTATAAAGAGCTACCACCTAAGATGTTAAAAGATAGAAAGGATTTTGGATTTCTAGTGAATGAATTAAAAAAACAACAAATTCCATTTAGGTGGGATGCTCCAACTGGTATAATCTTGAGGTATAAGGGAGAAAGATACCGATTAAATACTGTTGAGAAGGTGGAAGAATTTTATTCTAATGTCTTTAAAGAGAGCTCACCATTCCCACGTACATCTTCTGTGTTGGAGATAAAGGAGAGTGATAAGGAGACGCAATTTCAGCAAGAGATGGAAGAGCAGCCTAAGCAGCTGGAACTAGAGGTAATGGAAATGCAGGGAGCTACAGGAGGTTTTCTGGACGAGCCCCTGCTAGATTTTCCTTCGAAAATTGTGAATGAACCACCTAAGACTACAAGAGAAGTGGCTTTGGACCTAGCCCGGATGTGTGAAGCTAAAGATCAGCGTATAACTCGAGCAGTTTCTAAGCAACTTAAAGAAAAACAACAACAGGAAAGGGCCAAGCCACAGCAATATAAGAAAGGAGTCAAGGGTAATACACAAGAACGTGAAGCCATGGGGGGAGCAAAGCCGAAGACTACCGATTCGGAAAATCTTCGACAAATGTGCTTGTCACTTCAAAAAAGTGTACATGACGATTAAGTTTTTATCTTGGAACGTGAACGGATTAAACTCACCACAGAAAAGGAAGAAATTATTTACATACTTGAGACAATTTAACAATGATATAATTTGCTTACAAGAAACTCATGTTAGAACACAAGATCAAAAATATCTGATAAATTCAAGATTAGGAACACATTTTATAGCTTCAAATTTGGAAAAAAAGAATGGTGTGGTTATTTACATAAATAAAAGACTGTCAGCTAAAATTATAGAAGCAGATGAATGTGGTAGGTTCATAGCAATTGAACTGTATACAGCAAGTGGTCCAATTCTAGTGATTGGAATTTATGCTCCTAATCAACAACAGGACAATTTTTATAAAACTTTGCATTCTAAAATATTGCAATGGGACTATAGATCTATTTTAATTATGGGAGACTGGAATGGAGTAATTGATTCTAAAATGGATAAAAAGAGTTCGGCGAAGTCAAGGATTAGACTACCACAGACTTTTTTTGATATGAAAGAAGATTTGGAATTAAAAGATATTTGGAGAATACACAACCCAAAAGAATTGGATTTTACTTTTTTTTCAGATAGACACAGATCTTTTTCTAGGATTGATTTTTATTTTACTATCAGCTGACTTACATGTAAAAACAAAAAGAACAAAGATTTTTCCAAGGACTTTAACTGACCATAGCCCGGTATGGATAGAAATTGAGATGGGAAAGAGTGAGAGAAGATCATGGAGATTAAATGAAAATCTGTTTAGATATGAAAAGAACATAACAGAACTTAAAAAGCAGATGAAAGAATTTTTTGAGATGAATTTGAATAAGGGTACCCCTATTGAAATCGTGTGGGATGCGAGTAAAGCATATATGAGAGGGGTACTCATTCATTTTTTAAGGGGTACTCACAATTTTTTAAAATTGTCCTTGTCTAAACTTTTAAGGGGTCCTTGGAGGGGGGAGGGGGTGGGATTGGAATTAGGGCTGTGGGTTTGGGGGATAACCCACTAAGGCGAAGGGGAGGGTCGGGCTTGGCCAGGACGTTCGGCGGGGGGGGATCCAGAGGGGGTCGAGCTGGTCCAGACTGTGTTTATACCATCGGTACTGTGTGTGGGAGAGGTAGATATGGCGGGAGTAGGGGGCCATATCATGTTAAGGGAGCACGCACCCGCTGTCTTCAAGCGGTAGGGTGCTCCGGCCCCCAAGACTCCACTCGTTCTCCAGGTAGTACAGACCTTCAGGGCCCGGGCCTTCGTCTGATGTTGTGCAATGCCAGGTCCGTAGTAAATAAAGCCCCCCTCATCTGTAATCTTGTTTATGAGGGGGGAGCGGACCTGGCGGGTATTACGGAGACCTGACTGGGCCCGGAGGGAGGGGTCCCTCTGGTAGAAATGTGCCCACCAGGTTTCCACGCATTCCATCAGTCAAGGTCACAGGGGAGGGGCGGGGGAGTAGCGGTTATTATTAGAGAAGGCCTTAGGCCGAGGGAGACCACTGTTCCTCAGACGGCCGGTTGTGAGTCCCTCCTTGTGAAGTGGGGCCACGGGGTTCAGATGGGTTTGCTGATCACGTACCTGGCTCCCTGCCACATGGCGGCAGCCCTGCCTGAGCTACTCAACGTTATTGCCACGGTGGCGGTTGATACCCCCAGACTTATGGTCATGGGGGATTTTAACCTGCCATCCATTGGTGAGACATCTGAGGTGGCTCGGGAGTTCATGGCTTCCATGACGGCCATGGACCTGACCCAACTAATTCATGGCCCTATGCACACTGGGGGAAACACACTGGACTTGGTTTTTGTCTCTGGACAGTGGTTGAGTGATCTCGAGATAGGGGATATAGTCATTGAGTCCTTGTCATGGTCAGATCACTCGCTCCTTCGCCTTGACCTTCGAACCGCGGCACCCCGCTGCAGGGAGGCAGAACCGATAAGATGGTACCGCCCCAGGCGCCTGATGGAACCTGATAGGTTCCAGATGGAGCTTGGGCCAATCCCGGAGGTTCTGGCTCACGCCTCGTCTGGAGACCTAGTGGCCGCCTGGGATAGGGCGGCTGCTGGAGCCCTGGACCGAGTTGTGCCTTTGTGGCCTCTGACCCGGCGCCGATCTCGCCTGGCTCCTTGGTTTACCGAGGAGCTGAGGGAGATGAAGCGCCGGAAAAGACGCCTAGAGAGCTGTTGGAGGGCTAGTCTTTCTGAATCCGACCGAACACTGGTAAGATCTCATATTAGGAGTTACCTAGTGGCGATAAAAGCAGCAAAATGCACTCATTTTGCTGCTCTTATTGCATCATCAGATAATCGCCCGGCCACCCTGTTTAGGGTGACCCGCTCCCTGCTCCACCAGGAAGCGAGGGAGGACCCCTTGGAGGGTAGAGCTGAGGATTTTGTTCAGTATCTGCATGACAAAATCACTCAGATTCGGGCAGGTTTGGACTCTGACTGGATAGATCCAGTGAGGGTGACGGAGGCAGGTCTTGAGACTGTTATCTGGGATGAGTTTGATCCTGTGACCCCAGATGACATGGACAGGATTCTGGGTAGATTGAACACGACCACATGTTTGTTGAACCCGTGCCCCTCCTGGTTAGTGCTGGCTTCCCGGGAGGTGACGTGAGGCTGGCTCCAGGGGATTATAAATGCTTCATTGGGCGAGGGTGTCTTTCCCACCGCCTTGAAAGAGGTGGTGGTGAGACCTCTCCTCAAGAAGCCTTCCCTGGACCCGGCAGTATTGGCTAATTATTGTCCAGTCTCCAACCTTCGCTTTGTGGTGAAGGTTGTTGAGAGTGTGGTTGCGCGACAGCTTCCCCAGTACCTGGATGAAGCGTCGTTTCTGGATCCGTTCCAGTCGGGCTTCAGGCCTGGGTACAGCATGGAAACGGCATTGGTCGCATTGGTTGATGATCTCTGGAGGGCTTGGGACAGGGGTTGTTCCTCTGTCCTGGTCCTGTTAGATCTCTCAGCGGCTTTTGATACCATCGACCATGGTATCATGCTGCACCGGCTGGAAGGGTTGGGGGTGGGAGGCACCGTTTTACGGTGGTTCTCCTCCTTTCTCTCTGACCGGTCGCAGTCTGTGTTGACAGGGGGGCAGAGATCGACCCCGAGGCCCCTTATATGTGGGGTGCCGCAGGGATCGGTTCTCTCGCCCCTTTTGTTCAACATTTATGTGAAGCCGCTGGGCGAGATCATCCGTGGTTTTGGGGTGAAGTACCATCCGTACGCTGATGACACCCAGCTGTACATCTCCACCCCGGACCACCCCAACGATGCCCTTGAAGTAATGTCCCAGTGCCTGGAGGCCGTACGGATCTGGATGGGGAGAAACGGGCTCAGGCTCAACCCATCCAAGACCGAGTGGCTGTGGTTTCCGACGTCCCAATATAGTCAGCTGGTGCCATCGCTGGCTATTGGGGGCGAATCATTGGCCCCCACGGAAAGGGCTCGTAACTTGGGCGTCCTCCTGGATTCACGGCTGTCTTTAGAAGAGCACTTGACGGCCGTGACCGGGAGGATTTTTCATCAGGTTCGCCTGATTCGCCAGTTGCGTCCCTTTCTAGATCGGGACTCGCTACGCACAGTCACTCATGCCCTCGTCACCTCTCGTCTGGACTATTGTAATGCTCTCTACATGGGGCTCCCCTTGAGGTGCACCCAGAGGCTCCAACTGGCGCAAAGTGCGGCCGCGCGGGTGGTTATGGGAGCGGCGTGGAGCTCCCATGTAACACCTCTCCTGCGCGAGCTGCACTGGCTCCCGGTGGTCTTCCGGGTGCGCTTCAAGGTTCTGGTTACCATCTTTAAAGCACTCCATGGCTTAGGACCTGGTTACTTATGGGACCGCCTACTACCATCAATAGCCTCCCACCGACCAGTACGCTCCCACAGAGAGGGGCTCCTCCAGGTGCCGTCGGCCAAACAATGTCGGCTGTCGGCCCCTAGGGGGAGAGCCTTCTCTGTGGGGGCACCGACGATCTGGAACGAGCTCCCCCCAGAGATACGGAGGATTCCGGATCTGCGCACCTTCTGCCGCGAGCTGAAGACTCTTTTATTTTATCAAGCTGGCCTCGCCTAAATTTTTCTCCCTTTTAAGTGCAAATTTTAAATTTTAATGTGTTTTAAAATATGGGTATTTTAAATTATGGGTATTAATTCAGCCAAATTTATTTAATTAATTTTTTTTTATTTTAAATTTTGTATATGTATGTGTTTTATTTCATGGCTGTTCACCGCCCTGAGTCCTTCGGGAGTAGGGCGGTATAGAAATTCAATAAAATAAATAAATAAATAAATATGAACTCTAAACACAAATTAAATTGACAAAAGAAAAGATCTGAAATGGAAGCAGAAATAAAGAATAAAGAACAGTTACTTATAAAAAACCCAACAGATGAAAGAATACGAGGAGCTATAAAACTTCTGAAAGATCAATTTCAAATGCTTATGGCGGAACAAACAGCAACAAATTTACAATTTGCGAAACATAACACATTTTGCAACGCTAACAAACCGGGCAGATGGTTGGCTTATACACTAAGGAAGAGGCAGAGTACACGGATTATTGATAGTATTGATACTGGAGGGAAGGAAATTTCTCAACAAAAATTAATTAAAGAAGTTTTTGTAGATTATTATACTAAATTATATGCCAAAGATGATACACAGAATGGACTTATAGAGAAATATCTAGAAAATAAAAGAGTCACAAAAATTACTAGTCAACAAAAGGAGAGAATGAATCATCTTATAACAGTTGAGGAGATTATTGCTGCAATTAAACAATTGAAAACAGCTAAAGCTCCAGGGACGGATGGCTTAACTGCGGTGTACTATAAAACTTTACAAGCAGAAATTATTGAACATCTTAAAGATCTATTTTGTAGTATACAACAAGGGGGTAAGATACCCCCATCATGGAAAACAGCATATATTTCATTGATACCGAAAGAGCAAGTAGGTCCTAAAAAACCTGAGAATTTTAGACCAATATCTCTTCTGAATAATGACTATAAAATATTTGCAAAAGTACTAGCCAACAGGTTGATGCCAGTTATTCAAGAGGTGATTCATTGTGATCAAGCGGGATTTATAGAAGGCAGATACATGAAGGATAATGTAAGGCAAGTTATAGGTCTACTGGAATATCTTGAGAAGAATAAACAGATCCCTGCAGTGCTGGTTTTCTTGGATGCGGAGAAGGCCTTTGATAGAGTGGATTGGAACTTTCTATTAAAGACTTTAAAAAAGATGGACTTTGGGGATCAATTTATACAGGCGGTTTCAGCAATTTATCAAGAACAAAAGGCACAGATTATTATTAATGGAAGTTTGACAACAGATTTTAATATTGAAAAAGGAACAAGACAAGGTTGCCCGTTATCCCCATTGTTATTTATTTTAACATTAGAAGTCTTGTTGAACACAATACGGGACTCAAGTACCTTGAAAGGAATAGTGATAAGGCAAGAGGATTACAGAAGAAGGGCATTTGCAGATGATCTGGTTGTTACCCTAACACAGCCGATGGAATCAATAATCCAGATGAAAGACATTATAGAACAATATGGTACAGTATCAGGATTTAGACTGAACCAGAAAAAAACCAAGATGATAGTTAAAAATATGACACAAGATCGAAAACAGGAACTTGAAAGCAAGGCAGGTTTTGAGATAGTACCAAAGGTTAAATATCTGGGAGTTCAGGTTGCAGAATCAAATATGAAACTGTTCCAAAATAATTATGAGGTGTTGTGGCGAGAGGTACAAAAAGACATGGAGACTTGGAAAAAACTGCAGCTGTCTTTACTTGGAAGAATAGCAGCAGTTAAGATGAACGTTTTGCCAAGATTTCTTTTTTTGTTTCAAATGATTCCGGTGCTTAAAAGTGATAAACAACTGAGAGAAGGGCAAAGTGGAGTGAATAAGTTTGTATGGAATGAGAAAAAGCCAAGAGTTAAACTGAAAATTATGCAAGATGTCCCAGAAAGGGGAGGCCTTAAACTTCCAAACCTACAATTATACTATGAAGCAGCAGCTTTGATGCAAGCAAGTGACTGGTTTGGAAGGAAAAAGACTGGAATATTGAATATAGAAAGTTATGATCTTGAATTTGGTTGGCATGCATACTTATTTTATGAGACTAAAGTGGATAAAGTATTTAAAAGCCACATACTTAGAAATTCCTTGATGAGAGTTTGGAAGAAGCACCGATTCAAATGGGATTATAAAATACCGCTATGGCTGGATCTTGGTCATATCTTGTGGAATACAAATATAATGTCACTTGGGGGGTTTTTATATAAAGAAGTTCTTTTTACAGATGCGGGCAGATGGCAACTGAAGACATTAGAAACGCTGTTGGAAGAAGGGATTAATTTAACTTGGTTACAGTATAATCAACTTCAACTGAGATGGAAAGAGGACCAAAAAACTGGTATAATGATGCATGAAGAAGAATTGGTTAGACATATAAAAGAGAAAGGTCCAATGCATATTAAAAGGGTTTATAATGTTTTGCTAGAAAGGGACTCAGAAACTGAACTGGTTAAAGATTGTATGATAAAGTGGGCACAAAATTTTGCAGAGCCAGTGATGTTGGAAACATGGGAAAAAATATGGGTTCAGAATGTTAAATTTACACAGTCGCAGAATTTGAGGGAAAATTTTTATAAAATGTTTTATAGGTGGCATTTAGATCCTAAGAAGTTATCGTGTATGTACCCTAATGTTCAACCAAAATGCTGGAGATGTGATTGCCTAGATGCCACATATGTGGTGGACTTGTAAGAAAGTGAAGGCTTTTTGGATAAAAATTTGGTGGGTTATGCAGAACGTTTTGAAGAAAAAAATTCAGTTTTCTCCACAATTGTTTCTATTGGGTATAGTTAAGGGTTTTACATTGGGTGAAACAAAGTTGATATTGTACATGATAACAGCAGCGAGATTACTGATAGGTCAATATTGGAAAAATGAAGCTATGCCTAGTATTGAAGAATGGACTTTGAAGATGGCCAGTTTTGCAGAGATGGCAAAGATTTCAGCATATTTAAAAGATCGCTCACAAGAGACTTATGTATGGGAGTGGAAAAAGTGGATAGATTATGTGCAGAATAAATATCAAACTAGGAAATATCAGATAGCTTTTAACTGAAAGTATTATATAGGTATAGAATAATTGAATTTTATGAAGATGTGAAAAATATACAGGGGGTGGAGGGGTTCAAGTTTTATAAAAAGGGGATTTTGATTTGGATTATATTTTGTGGAAGTCCGGGGGGGGAGGGGAGGGTTAGGGGGGATTAGGGAGGGTTAGGGGGGTTAGGGAGGGTTTGGGGGGGGAAATTGGGGAGAAAATGTAATTGTAAAACTTTTTCAATAAAAAAAAAGGAAATTTTAAATTTGGTTTTAAATTATTGGGGTTTAAAATTTGTTCAGCCAAATTATTTAATTCATTTTATTTTATTTTAAATTTTGTATTTATATGTTTTATTCTATGGCTGTTCACCGCCCTGAGTCCTTCGGGAGTAGGGCGGTATATAAATTCAATAAAATAAAATAAATAAAATAAAATAAAGTGTTCATATTTTCATATTATTTAACCTCCTAAAATACAAATAGCCCTCAATTTACAACCATAATTGATACCAGAATTATGGTTGTAAGTCATGGCGGTCATTAACCAGGTTACCATTTGGCCCTGACTGGTTTTATGACCTTTTTGCAGCAGTTGTTAAGCAAATGCCACAATTGTTAAGCAAACATTGCAGTCATTAAATAAACCCATTATACTCCATGGGCATTTTTTTTTTCTGGAAACCAGAAGTAAACTCAAGTTTTTCCAGCAAAAAATGCCAAAAATATTGCAGCCATGTGACTGTGAGATTCTGCAAACAGCCATAAAAGCAGATCGATTGTCAAGCACCCAAATGTAATCATGTGATGGGGAACTTCCAAACTGGTCATAAGTAGTTCTGGGGAGGAGCCATCGTAATTTTGCATAATCACTAAGTAACCAGTCATAAATTGAAGACTACCTGTTATCCTTGGTAATGGCCTATGAATATAAAAACATGTTGGGAATTAATTTTAAAAGATGTAAGGATGCATGCAACTGGCCCTTTGAGGGCAACCATAATGCTGATGTGGCCCTCAATGAAATTGAGTTTGACACCCATGTTTTAAGGGTTGCGCTATGTCCTGGGCTGGCCCCTGCCGCAGCATCGCTTGTTGGATGAGAGCCGGTGCTGCATGCTGCTCAGATGGGATGATGGATGTCACCACTACCTTTTGGGCACTATTATATTGCGGCATACAGGAGAGGGCATCTGCAAGGAAGTTTTTCCCTCCTGGCAGATACTGGAGAGTGAAGTTGAACCGGTTAAAGTATTGGGCCCACCGGACCTGTTTAGGTGATAGTTTCCTGGGGGCCTTTAGTGCTTTTAGGTTCTTATGATCCATCCAGACCTCGAAGGGGATTTTATGCTACCCTCCAGGAACTGCCTCCAGGCTGAGAGCCCATTGGACTGCGTAAGCCTCCTTTTCCAGATAGCCCAACGCCTTTTGGTATCAAACAACATGTAAGACATGTAGGCACAGGGTTGTAACTCCCTTTTTTTTTTTTTTTTTTTAAATTTGATTTATATGCCGCCCTTCTCCAGAGACTCAGGGCGGCTTACAATGTGTTAAGCAATAACTTAACTTTTGGCATTCATTTGGAGGAGAACTGCCCCAGTACTACATAGCTGGCATCAGCCTGTATCATGAACAGCTTCTCTGGGTCGGGGTGCTTCAGGACCGGCTCCACAGCGAAAAGGCACTTCAACTTTTCAAACGCAGTTTGGCAGTCAAGGGACCAATCCAGGGGCTGGCTGGGTTTTGGTTTCACCCCCTTCCCCCCCTCCCCCAATTTTTAGCAAATTGGTGATCGGTAAGGCTATCTGGGCGAAGGTGGGGATGAACTGACGGTAAAAGTTCGTGAAACACAGGAAACTCTGTAGTTGCCTCCTGGTTTGAGGTGGTTCCCACTCCAGTATTGCCTTTACTTTGCTAGGATACATCTCTACTCCTTCATTGAAGATCCAGTATCCCAAGTAGTCTAAGCCAGGGGTCACCAACCTTTCGGACCTCAGGGACCACTAAATTCATAATTTTAAATCCCGTGGACCACTAATATGATCTGCCTAATGACCAGCTGGGTGGGGGTTGGCTAGGTGGTCATTTGACTGAGTGGGCATGGCCAACTCAATGTCACTCATGTCAAGGGGCGCCCCGCTGGCCTCTACTCACCCCTCCCAGCCACTCCTCGCCTGCCCGCCCGGCTCTCTAGGGCCCCAAAAGGAAGCAGTTGTTGGAGCTAAGCAGCCACCACGAGAAAGAGTTGGCAAAACAGCTGGCTCAGTTCAAATTGGATCTGAAGGAGGCTCAGCAGAAGCACCTCACTGAGGACTACAAGCATAGGCTTTCCAAGCAGAGGGAGACCTGCGGGAGTGCAAGGTCAGGTACCGGCGCCTGAAGGCTCAGCGGGCTGAGATGGTCAGCCAGTTCCAGGCTATGGTGCAGTCCCACTGGAACAAGACCCTCCGGCTCTTCGCCACCAGAGGCACTTCCCTCCAGCCTTCGCCCAAAGCCCTGCACCAGGAGGCTGAAGCAAGTCAGAATTTCTGCCCCCCTCCAACCCGCACAAAAAGACCCTGAACGGTGAGACTCTCTGCAGCAACACAAATGTTCATTGCACGTATCCCACCCAGGGGCCGTAGTTTGAGGACCCCTGATTTAGTGCAATATATAAAATGCTAATAATTTTTCTGCGGACCACCAAAATTTTCTTGTGGACCACCAATTGGTGACCGCTGGTCTAAGCGACTCTTGTGAAATTTGCACTTAGACAGCTTCACGTAAAGTTGGGCCTCCTGCAATTTTCTGAGTAAGGCTCTGACCAGCCTCGCATGTTCGTCCGGGTTCTTGGTATATATTAATATATCGTCAAGTACACCAAGACTCCCTTGTACAGGTGCTCATGCAGGACCTCATATATCAGTTACATGAACACGGCAGGGGCCCCTTGCAACCCGAAGGACATTACTTGGAATTGATAGCATCTTAGGGGGCAATTAATCCTGATTTTCCATTTGTCCCCATCCTTAATCCTCACTCGGTAGTATGCCTCCCACAGGTCCAGCTTCGTGAAAATTTTTCCCTTTGCTAAATATCCTAGCATCTCCCTCATAAGGGGGAGAGGATACATACATATTCCATTCAAACCCCTATAATCAATGCACAGTCTAAGGCAGTGGTCCCCAACCCCCGGTCCGCGGACCGGTGCCGGGCCGTGGAGTACCTGGCACCGGGCCGCGCAGCGGCCGGGGGACATGAACGCTGCAGCGCAAAGGCTCCTGGGCCGTGCGCAAAAGCTCCTGGGCCGTGCGCAAAAGCTCCTGGGCCGTGCGCAAAGGCTCCAGGGAAGAGAGCCCCGCGCAGGTACGCACGTGTGGCCCAAAGCCCCCACCCCTGCGCGCGCTCAGCGGGCCATGGTAAAATTATCAAAGGCTGATTGGTCCGCGGCGATAAAAAGGTTGGGGACCACTGGTCTAAGGGACTCGTCCTTTTCTTTGAATAGCACCGGGACTGCCATCCTCAATTTTGCTTGCTGGATGAACCCACTCGCTAGGCTCTTATCTATAAATACTTGGAGTTCATCCATCTCTCTGGGGGTCATACAGTACAATTTTGGATTGGACAAGTTTGGGCCCTTGTATGATCTCTATGGCACAGTCGGTGGGTCAGTGAGGTGGGAGCATATCTGATTCCTTTTCGCTAAAAACCTCAGCTAGGTCATGATACTCTGCTGGAATCAGCGACTCTAATCCACTGTCTCCTTTTAGTGTATTTGCAGTCTCCGCTTTCACTTTTCTAACCGCAGGCGCGTAGTCACCCCTTTGCACTTCTCCTGGCTCTTGCTGACTAGTGGCTCTCCTCCGCATCCACCACTTTCCTCTATCCCAGTTCACAGAGGGGTTCCACTTTTTCCACCACACTAGTTCTAGGACCATGGGGTCAATCATCCCGGGGACTACAATAAACCTAATAGTCTCTATATGAGTTCCCACTTTGAGACAAACCGGCTCTGTCAGGCAGGTGGCTGGTGCACCTTGTTATTGATCCATCTAACTGGGAAAATGACATGGGTCGCCTCAGTTTTCTCAGTCTTAACCCCAACCTCTTCCCCACCTGGGTGCTGACCACACACTAGGTGCAAAACCTGAGTCCAGCAACACTGTGATGACCACCCTCACCCCCGAGGGCACAATTTCTACCCTGGCTGTCATGGGGATGGTGGTGCTACTTACCATTGGGTCATCTTCCCCCTCACTATCGCTCTCGTACAACACCAGACTCGTTTGAGGGTTGGTCGGAGTTCCCCCCTCCTCAGTGGCCAGAGGAGCGGACTCAACGACTTGCCGCAACACTTTTCTAGTCAGATTGAACATATAAGAAGTACTAAGTCTTTGTGATCAGGCTACCAATAGTCTCCATGTTTTCTGTAAAATTCTTAAGTATTTTCTGCAATTCTAAATTGATGGAGATAGATTCATATGCAGTGTACGTACAGTATCTTATTTGTCCCTCCAACAATCAAACTGCTTAAATGTAATTTTGATCTGCGAAGGCAATTGGAATCAGTGTATTAAGTATGAAAGTCATACATTAGCAATAGCACTTCGACTTATATACCACTTCAAAGTGGTAAGTGGTTAACAGTCAGCATATTGCCCCCAACAATCTGGGTCCTCATTTTACCGACCTTGGAAGGATGGAAGGCTGAGTCAACTTTGAGCCGGTGAAAGTCAAACTGCCAAACTGCAGGCAGCCAGCAGGCAGCAGAAGTAGCCTGCAGTACTAACATTCTAATCACTCTGCCACCACAGCTTTACTAGATTACTGGATTTACTCAGAAATTATTTACATTGGAATGTTTGCAAAAACTGAATGGTGTAGATTTAATATAGACAGAATTTAAAGAGAAAATTGGAAGAACCACCTGTTGATATATTGTTAGCATGCTTAAATAATTGTATGCACAACTGCTTTCTACAGAAATATAACAGCTTAAATTACTTCCAACTGTTATTACTACAAAGACTCCTCCCATTTCTAGTTTCTACTCACAAAAAGATAATTACTATTCTTGTTCTTGATATTACCCAATTTGTGTTATGCATATTCTTCCCTTCTACTTCTAGCCATCTTTATCAAATGAAATACTGTATTCTGTGTTGTAAAACTTCAATGGCCCTAATGAAATGCTGCCTCAATGTGGATTCTAGAAGTATCTGTGTTACAACTTGATTTGATTGTTATATCCATTCCGGTTTCCCATGTTAGTCTAGAGTGCTCATCTATATTATTTACTAGGTAATTTAATGATAAAAGTTTTCTATGGAAAAACACAGTAATAGAAATATTTTCCAGATAACTTTCAATTTTTTCAAAACTCAATTATACAGCACTGCTACCAAATACTTTCTGAATAAGAAGCTTTTTGATTTATGGTAATGTCTATATTCTGTCACATATAAATACCTGACCACATGTCCATGCCAGGGGGCAGGGAGCTGCTGAGGTTAACTCCCAGGGACCACCCTTACCTATTGACCCCTCCTTACCTTAGCTCCGCCCCACAGGTACTTAAGGTCCAGCCATGCGGTCCAGAAGCAGTTCCAGCCAAACATCTGTAAGAAAGAGACATGCTATGAATAAAGATCCTTGATTAAGTGATTGCTTGTGTGATGGAGTTATTGGGCCTGATCCTTGAACACCCTTAACATATTCTCCCTTTTCTAATAAGATGAATACATTTCCCAAACCATACTATAATATTCTTTTTAAATAAGAATACTATATTATATGCAAAAGCAAAATGTAAGACCCACAGATTTGAATATATTTGATTTGCAATACTTATAGTCACAATGTTTACCCAAACACAGTACTAGAATTCACTACGTAATACTTTTACAAAAATATAAGTGAGAAGACCTGTCAATATATGCTCAAGTGGTACAGTTTAAACAGCTGAATTTCGAGGATTCTCAGTCCTACCCATTTTCAGCTTTCAGGCAAGGTGACTGAAAGTGAACAAAATACTAAATTCATCTTTCAAGGGCGGGTGTTGTTATTCTTTGCTAGCCACAAAGTTCCAACTGGTTCCTTTGAGTTGGAGTTTGAATCTAGTGATATCATACTACGGTATGCTATTCAACATATGACATTTAATTCAGTAAATATACCACTCTATTTGTTCCTTGCATCAACATGCAATTTAATGTTTGTAAAAAGTAGGAAAGTAAAACCAAAACACAGTATTACCTGTCTTAATCCAAAAGCCAATTTCTGGATGAAAATATTTTTCATTGTTGTAGGTTTATCATCTAGTGATAAATGCTTTTTATGACAGTTTGTTCATTTTATTTTTCCTTTCCAAACTACAGTACTGTGCAAAAGTTTTAGGCAGTTGTGCAAAAATGCTGTAAATTAAGAATGCTTTCAGAAATAGAAGAGGGCAGAGCTGACGTCGCGACGGCACGAGAGAAGATCCTGGGGCTCCAGGACCACCGTCGATATCCCCGCCGCTGGACGGTCCTTTTTGGACCTCACCATCCCGTTGAGACAGTGATTGTGGAGGGCACATTCTGTCGATCCCAGGGACACCGCAAAGTCCCTGGTTGATCCAGGAGAAGCCCTTTTTCCGGCGGTGGGGTGGCAGCCATTGTAGCTGCTGAAGTTGGGACAGCTCCGGAACGGAAGAAGATCGGAAGGAAGTGTGTCGACTCGGTGAGAGACTTTTAATCATAACCTATATGAGAGAGCACCCTGAGATTGAAAGGAAGATCAAATTGAAGACAGAAGAAAATTAAGCGGCGGAATTAAACTTGAGTCGAAGGTAGTTTTTCTTTTACTTTCAAATTACTTGCATTGGTGGATGTTTAAATACTTTTTGCTTTTCAACCTGGACTGGATTGGATTGGACTGCAGGTCTCTGACTTGCTATTGAATTTTTAAATTTTTAGTGCCTTTTCATTATAAATTTGTTCTGATTTCATTTTTTTGTATTTTTTCTCTCTCCTCTTTAGCTATTTTTATTTTAATGCCCATTGAATATAGCAGGGGAAAGGGAAGAGAATATGTAACACTGCCATCTAGTGGATTGGAAATTTTGTTTCTTTTTCTTTGTTTCAAGAAGTAACAATTGTGTTACAATTCAAGGACTCTGAGCCTTTTCATAGATAAGATAGTGGGGAGAACATCAAAAGGACATTAAAACTGTCTGTAGAATTGTTTATTCAGGTGTTCTTCTGGGAATTATAAGAGGCAGGAGCCTGAGATTGAATAAGAAGGAATTTGCAGTGACTCTGAAAGAGAATTGTTTTTTTTTTAATTTTAAAAACAAAACTTTATTCATTCTTAAAAACATTTAAAACATACAAGTTTCTCTTAGTCAAAAAACAAATTTACATATACAGTACACAACTTCACCTACTAATTTCTATTATTATATATACATATATACAAACATACAGTGACATATTTCATTTTCTATCTATCTGACAGTGCAGTTTTTAATTATATTAATTTCTTCTAAATTTCATCTCTACCCATTTCCCCTCCTCTGATTTATCCACTGGTACCATCTATTCCATATTGTAAAATATTTTGAGTCCTCCTTATCCTGTAACTCTAAAGTTAATTTGTCTATTTCTGCGCATGTGTATATCTTTTGTATTAGCTCCTGATTGGTTGGCAATCGATCTATTTTCCAAAGTTGTGCTACCGCTAATCTAGCCGCCGTAATTATGTGAAGTATTAAATATTTTATATCATTTCTAATGTTCTTTTTAATCATGCCTAATAAAAAAATTTCGGGTTCTAATTCAATTTTGTAATCTGTTATTTCTACTATCCATGTTTTTATCTTGTTCCAATATTTCTTAATTTCTGGGCAAAGCCACCAAGCGTGGTAAAAAGTTCCCTGTGCTTTTTTGCATTTCCAACAGGTCGGATTTACATTTGGGTACATTTTCGCTAACCTCGCGGGGGCCAGATACCATCGATACCACATCTTATAGTGATTTTCTTTGTAAGCTACCAATTTTGTCTTGTTGTAATTGTTTTCCCACGCTCTTTCCCATTCTTCTAGCTGTATACTGTGCCCAATGTTCCTCGCCCACGCTATCATCTGCCCTTTAACCAATTCTTCTGCCAGATCATATTCAAGTAGATATTTATAAATTTTTGAAATTAATTTCCCTTCTTTGGATTCTAATAATTTGTCCAGTCGATTTTGTTTTAAATCTATTCCTCCCTCCTCCTGATCCTTCCTATATCTTATCTTTATTTGTGAGTAGGGCCACCATTCTATTACTATTCCTTGTTCTTTTAGTTCTTCCCTAGTTTTCAGTTTCCCCTGCCTATCTAATATTTCTCTGTATCTTAATATTTTTTGTTTTGATAATATATTGGGGTGAGTTATTGCTTCTATTGTTGATAGCCAGCCGGGAATTTTCATGTAGTGTTTGTGTTGGATTTGTTGCCATGTGTTGATTAAAGATTTCCTAATAGTGTGATTATTGAAGTGTTTATATATTTTATTCCCTGAGTTCCAAATAAAGGCATGCCATCCCTTCATCAAGTCATGTCCTTCCAAGTTTAACAGTCTTTGATTATCCAGGGTTATCCATTCCTTGATCCATAATAAGCTTGCAGCCTTATAATATTTTTGCCATGCCAGGAAACCAAATCCGCCTCTAATTTTATCGTCTTGCAATATATTTAATTTTATTCTTGATTTTTTCCCTTCCCATACAAATTTTGTAGTTATTTTATCCAAATTATCAAAGAATTTCTTATCTAGTTTTATTGGAATTGTTTGGAATAAATAAAGGAGTCTTGGAAGTATATTTGATTTTATTGCTGCTATCCTCCCCAACAAAGATAGTCTTAATTTCCCCCATTTCTCTAAGTCCTCTTTTATTTTCTGGACTAAAGGTTCATAATTATCTTGTTTTATTGTTGTAGTTCTAGCCGTCAGATTTATCCCCAGGTATTTCACTTTTTTGGCTGCCTGTAATCCTGAATCTTTTACTAATTTCTCTACTTGTTTTGTTGTCATTTTTTTGTTATCATATTTGTCTTTTCTTTATTAATTTTTAGGCCTGCTACTTTTCCAAATTTTTCAATCTCTTTTAATAATTTTGGGGTTGTTTCTATTGGATCTTCTATGAAGAAGACCAGGTCATCCGCAAAAGCTTGGACCTTGTACTCCTCTCTCTTAATCTTTAATCCTTATATTTCTTTGTTTGCCCTAATTCTAATTAGCAGGTTTTCCAAAGTTAAAATAAAAAGTAGGGGTGACAGCGGGTATCCCTGCCTTACTCCTTTATTTATTCCAAAAATTTTTGTTGGATCCCCGTTTATCAAAATACATGCTTTTTGGTTCTGATATGTTGATGTTATCATTTTTGAAAATTTCTCTCCAAAATTCATAGTTTTAATTTGTTGTTTCATAAATTGCCAATTTACTTGATCAAACGCTTTTTGTGCATCCAGAAAGATCAGGGCCACCTGTCTCTCTGGATGCACCTCATAATATTCCAAAACATCCATTACCATCCTTAAATTATTTTTTATCTGTCTTGTGGGCAAGAAACCGTTTTGGTCCTGATGTATTTTGTTGTGTAATATTTTTTTCAACCTATTAGCAATTATACTCATGAAAACTTTGTAATCAGTATTCAACAAAGAAATCAGCCTATAGTTTTTTATTAATGTGGTATCTGCCCCCTCTTTTGGTATTAGGGAGATATACACTTCTTTCCATGTGTTTGGTAATTTTGCCTCCATCAGCGCTTCATTATATATTTCTAATAATATTCCGTTTAATAATTCTCCAAATGTTTTATAAAACTCCGTTGGTAGACCATCGGTCCCCGGAGTTTTGTTATTTTTCTGTCTCTTCAGCGCTTCTTTTAATTCCCCTATCGTGATCTCCTTATCTAATAGTTCTTTTTCTTCCTCTGTTAGTATTTGCACTCCCTCTCCTTTTAGATAATGTTTAATTTCCTCCATTGTTACTATGTCCTTCTCATAAAGTTTTTGGTAATATCGGACTATTATCTCCTTTTTCTTCTCTAAGCTCTGTTGGATCCTTCCTTCATCATCTTGTAGCTTCTGAATTGTCTTTTTTTTCCCTTTCCTTCCTCAGCCTATACGCCAACCACCTCCCTGGTTTATTTGCGTGTTCGAAGTAATTCTGCCTTATATATTTTAAAGTCATTGCATATTTCCCTTGTTCTAATATATTCAGCTTGTGTTTTGCCGCTATCCATTTTACCCTTATTTGTTCATCCCCTGGTTTTCCTTGCAATTTACATTCCCAATTTTGAATTTCTTCTCGTAATTTATTATATTCTTTTTCTCTCTCTTTTCTCCGTTTTGCATTGTATGCTATTGTAAGGCCTCTTACATACGCCTTAGTTGTGTCCCATAAGTTTTGTAGGGAGGTGTGTTGTTTTGTATTTTCCTTGTAAAACAATTCTAACTCCTTTTCCATATATTTCTTATATTCTTTTTCTTTTATTAACTGTATATTCATTGTCCATCTATTTTTCTTTCTCTGCTGCCCCTTCCACGTCATCATTATTGGGTTGTGATCAGCCCAATCATTTGATAGAATTCCTACCACTTCTATTTCCATCATTAACATACTGGATACCCATGCCATGTCCAACCTAGACCAGGACTTATGTGGATTCAAATAATATGTAAAATTTTTAATTTCGGGATTATAGAATCTCCAGCTATCTATCATATTTAGCTCTTCCACCATATCTATAAAAGTTCTGGTCAATACATTTTTCTTATTTTTATTTTGCTGGCCACATTTATAATCTTTTCTTACATCTAAAATAGCGTTGAAGTCTCCAATCAGACATACATTTTCCATTTTTTGATCCATAATTTTCTCATGCACTTTTTTATAGAATTCTAATTGTTTGCTGTTTGGGGCATATATTACTACCAACAATATATTTTTGAAATCAAGTTTTAACTCTATCATCACTATTCTACCTTCAGTATCCACATATCTTATATTGCTATCTATTCCTTCCTTAATATATACCTCTACTCCTCTTTTTTTCTCTTCTGCCAAAGATGAATATGCTGTACCTAATTTCTTATATTGTACGTATTTTATGTCTTGTTTTCTTATGTGTACCTCCTGGAGGCACACTATATCTGATTTTTGTTTCAAATTTTTTTTTGAAAATTTGGTGTCGTTTGGATGGCGAGTTGAGTCCATTTACATTCACTGATAGGATTTTTAGAGTTCTTTCCATTTTTTACTGACTTTCCTGTTGTTTCTTCTTTGTTTCTTCTTGTTCCTTTTTTTTGCCTCTTGTTTGCACTCCTCCTTCTTCCTGAGTCTCTCCTTCATCTTCTTTTCCACCTTGTGGGGGGGTTCTTTCACGTTCCCGCCTCTGTTTTCCTTTAGTATTCCTTCCTCCCTCTTTACTACCACTTGTTGCCTCGCTGCCCATCATTTGGTCATATAGTTCTCTTGCCTTGCTCTGCAAATCCACCTTTATTTTCTTTCCCTGCCACGTTACTAACATTCCTTCTGGCGTCATCCATCTAAAGGGTATATATCTCCTATTTAGCAATGTGGCCAGGAACCAATAATCTTTTCGCAAGTCTCTTATCCTTTTGGGAATTTGTTTCAGAGTAATTATTTCTTTATTCCTATAGAACTTAGGTTCATCCTTTGTTATTTTGTATACTATATCCCTCACCTTTCTTCTTACAAATCTTATGTGTACCTCGCAGGGAAGTTTGTTTTGTCAGGCGTAATTTGTATGGACCTGGTACACTTCATCTAGTTCATTTATTATTTCGTCCTTTTCTCTTTGGAGCGACACAGCTATCATCTCCGCCATTATCATTGTCAAATCTTCCTCCCTCTCTTCCACTACATTTTGGAAACGCAGATAAAATGCCGCTTTTTCCATTTCCAACTGCGCCACTGTGTTCTCAAGTTCCTTGTTTAATCCTGTCATTTTTGTATCCAGTGCTTCCAATTTTTCTTCTGTCAATTCAGTGTTTTATTCTATTTCTTTTATCCTTTGGTCATTTTTTTGAATAATTTCTTGTATCAAATCCATTTTTCTATCAATCTTTTGGATGTCATTCTTAACTTCTCTCTTTACCTCGTCCATATCTTTTCTGGATTGCTCGTGATTTCTGGTCATGCATTCTTGCATTTTGGCCATGGTTTCTTGAATTGTTATTAACGTGGCTTGCATTGTTGGCATATTGGATGTGCTGGGTTGCTTCTCTGATGCAAACATTCCCTCCAAAGTTTTCTGTGACACTGGGGAGGCCAATGTTCCTGCTAAGATTGATTGATCTTCTTCCCTGTCTTCAACGTTGTTGTGGTAGTACTCGTCATCTCTTTCAAAATTCTATATTGTTCCACCAATATTTTATCAACTTTCTCCCAAATCACCATCCAAATTTTGTATAATTTCTTTCTCTCTCTTTTCTTTTCTCTTGTAAAAATTCAATTCAATAATCTCTCAATCACTTAGTCTCTTTCCTTTAAGTAAATTCCTTTAAATAATTAATTATCTCTATAAAATACTCTGTAAAAATGTAGCAGAAATATGAAAATAAATATAATATAAAATAGCAATATAAGTATTAATATAAGTATAAATATATATAAATATGCAGCTTAAATAATCAAAGACTTATTCAATCAATCAATTCTTAATGCTTAATATTTAGTATTCAATAGTTAATAATTATAATGCTTATAGTACTTAAATTATATATAATATAAAATCAAGAAAAGAAATGTGTATATATGTATTTTTTTACTATTTCAAATTTAATTACCTCCCAATGCTTACTCCTAAGTCACTATAATTATTATAGATCTTAAGTATCTTTCTAAATTGTTAAATACTGTTTTATTTATTAATGAACAAATATCACTATAATTCTTAATTAATTCCAATAAATATCAGTAACAATTATCTATTTTATCTATAACAATCAGTAACAATTATCTATGTCTAAATAAAAGAGGACTATATATGAGCAGTATATTTTCAAATATTCAAATATTCTATAAGTCTTGTTTATATTTTCAACGAAGGAAAACGCAAGTCTCTTTTTTTTTTACGCTGGAGTCTTTTCCTGTTTCAATATGGCGACCTCTAATCTGCACAATCACAGTCTGCAGTTTTTACTTTGCCAAACTACCTCTCTCCTTCCGTTAGGGCAGCCAAAAAAGGAGTATACAAAGAATGTCTGTTCTTCTTCAAATCTCCACAGTTTAAATCCACTTCTTCTCACCTTCGTTTTCGCTGTTTTAGTGTTTTTTTATTCTTTCTCTGCTGGTCTATGTTCCGTCCTCTTCCTTTCTGCTCGCCTCTACAGTTGCCGCCCCTTTACGCTCTGAGGTCTTCTCTTTTCACGCTACCCCTCCGGAAAAATACTTTCTCCTCGATTTGCACCAAATTATTCCAAATTGTTGATTCTCGTTTTCTGCTCACACTCCATGATCTTGCACTGTACTCACTCCTCCACTCCCGATGGTCTCAATCGGCTCGTCGGGCCTCCGGGCCAGCTGCGCTCGTCGCACCCGCTGGCTTCTCCCGAGCCTGGAGTGAGGGATCTTCGCGGTATGGCAGGAGATCGCACCTCTCCTCGCCTCCCCTGAAGCTTCCCCTCCTTATCCCCGATCTCTCCAAGATTGGTCTTTGCCAAAAAAGGCACCAAAAGCTCAGAAAACTGACACCAGAAAGAGAGCGCTTCTCTCCTGTGCCGCCACGACCCTACGTCACCGCCGGAAGTCCCTGAAAGAGAATTGTAAATACTATTTGGGACTTAATAAAAGAATCTTTGGATTTTAAACAGAAGTGATTTTTCTTTAGGCATTTTTTTTCTCTCTCTCTCTCTCTTTTTTTTCCTAAGTGGTAGTTTCTTCACCTTTCCCCTGTGTAAGCATTTTCAATTGGACTGTGAGTTGATGGAGGATCTTTAATTTTTCTTTAATTTTTAAAGTTTTTTACAAATATATATAATTTTTTAGTGCTTCTCTTGTTTCTTTTCTCCTTTGGTTTTTTATTTTGCTTTTTTCCTCTCTTTTTTGGAGTGGAGATTGCCAAGGTTGTTAATATTTTTTATTGGACTGAATTAGATTAAGGCATACAAGAGCCTGAAGATTGCTTCTTTGCTTTTTGTTGTTTCTTTTTTCTTCTTTTTGGCTTTTTGCATATTTTATTGATATTTGGGGTAATACTTGCCCCATCCATAAACGGATTAAGGTATAGAAGAACCTGAAGAATTTTTTATTTGTTTAAACCTTTTCCAACTACTTCACAGAATGAGTAAAAAAGCAACGGCTATTGATTCTTCCACATCGATGCCTTCTTCATCACCATCTGGAGGACAGCGGTCAATACAGACGATGCTACAACAGGAGAAGGAGAAGGAAAGAGAGAAAAAAATGGAATTTTATGCAGAATTTCTCAGAGAGAAAGAAATGGAAACAAGAAAGGCAGAACCACTGATTGAAATCCAAGAAGAAGACTTAGCAATGATTGAAAAAGCAGAAGGAGCAGTAGGGGGTATTGTGGAATACAAAGAACAACGTGAACTGAGATCTACTAGGGCAATAAACCCCTCATATAAAATATGAATATGGAAGAGAAAAAATTGATTACAATAAATATAAACGGACTTAATTTAGCCATTAAAAGAAGAAAGGTATTCCATAAATTAGAGAAATTAAAAGTTTGATATAATCTGCTTGCAAGAAGTGCACATTAAAAAGCAACATGAACAGTTACTGGTACAGCCAAAATTAGGGAAAACTTTTACTTCATTGTCACAATTTAAGAAAAGGGGAGTTGTCTTATACATTAGAAACACAATTCCAGCAGAGGAAATATACGCAGATGATGAGGGAAGAATTTTGATGGTGGAAATAATAGATAATAATATGAAAATACTCTTAATAGCAATATGCTCCAAATAACAACCAAGACAACTTCTACAGAAAGCTACATAAGAAAATAATTGAATTGGACTATGACAATATTTGTATGATGGGGGATTTTAATGGTATAGTAGATGAGAAATTAGACTACAATACAAACAAGGCAATAAAGCACAGTACAAAGATACTTCCGAAATCCTTTTTTTAAATGATAGAGGAAACAAATTTAAAAGATGCATGGAGAGAAAGAAATGCAAAAAATAGGCAATATACTTTTTATTCTGACAGACATTCATCATGGTCTAGATTAGACATGATATGGACGACAATGGAATTGACTTCTAATATAGAAGAAATTGACATAGAAGCTAATACCTGGGCTGACCACAATCCAGTGACCGTGAGATGGAAAGGACAAAGGATAAGATCTAGATGGACTCTAAATAATACAATATTAAAAGAAAAGGATTTTGTACAGAAAATGGAGAAAGAATTGGCTTTCCTTTTTAAAGAAAACAGAAAAGAGGACACATCGATGCATAATCTTTGGGATACAATGAAAGCTTATACTAGAGGTCTGATAATAGACTATACAAGGAAAAGAAATATTAAGAAAAGACAAGTCTATAAAACACTGGAGGATGACTACAAGAAACTTGAAAAGGAGCTTAGAAATTTCCACAAAAGAAGGATATCAAAATAAAAATGGATACAACTAAGCATAAAATGGGATTAATAGAAAAAGAAGATTTAGCACAAAAAATCAGAAGTGCTAAACAGAACTATTTTGAAGATTCCAACAAACGAGGTAGATGGTTAGCATACAAATTGAAAAAAGAGAGAGAATCAAGAAAAATAACACAACTAATGGATGACCAAGGACAACTTAGATTCAGGAATAAAGAGAAGAAAGAAATTATACAAGATTACTATAGAAAACTGTATGAACAAGAAAATATAGAGGAGGAAAATATTAAACATTACTTGCAAAAGGCGAATTTACTCCAGATTCCTAAAGACATTGAAATGATGTTAGAAGGAAATATAACAATGATGGAATTAACTGAAGCACTTAAAAAACAAAAGATTGGGAAGGCACCAGGCCTGGATGGGCTGCCAGCGGAATATTATAAGACATTACAGGAATTGTTGAGTCTCCCATTGCTAGAAGTTATGAATGAAGTTATGTTAAAGAGGAAAATACCCAAGTCATGGTCAGAAGCATACATTACACTTGTTCCAAAAGAGGACACAGACCCACAACAAATCAAAAATTATAGGCCTATTTCCCTGCTAAATTCAGATTATAAAATTTTTGCTTCAATATTGGCAGAAAGACTTAAAAGATATTTAAATAACTTTATACATTCGGATCAAAACGGGTTTCTGCCAAAAAGGCAGATTAAAGACAATATGAGGATAATTCTGGACACTTTGGAATATTATAAGGCACATCCTGAAAAGCAAATGGCTTTGATATTTCTAGATGCTCAGAAAGCCTTTGATAACGTCAACTGGCGATTTATGTTACTTCAATTGGAGCAGATGGGCTTTGATAGAAAATTTATTCAAGCAATAGAAGCCATATACTATAAACAAACAGCAAAAGTAATGATAAATGGAGAATTGACAGAGTCTATTGAGATAAAAAAAGGAACGAGACAAGGCTGCCCACTGTCTCCTCTGTTGTTTGTATTAACATTAGAAGTGCTAAATAGAAATATTAGAGAAGAAAAAGATACAAAAGGAATGAAAATTCAAAAGGAAGAATATGAATTGCAAGCGTTCGCAGATGACCTGGTTTTTATTCTTGAAGATCCTTTAGAGTCAATAATTACATTGATAGATAAAATAGGAGAATTTGGGAAAGTAGCAGGTTTGAAAATTAATAAAGATAAAATGAAGATCTTGACAAAAAATATGTTAATAAAACAAAAAGAAGAATTGGCGGAAATATCAAAGATGCAGGTTACAAATAAGGTTAAATATTTGGGGATATATTTGACAGCAAGATGTAGCACACTTAAAGAGAATAATTATAATAAACTCAAACAACAGATTGGGACAGATTTGGCAAAATGGGAAAATTTACAATTATCATTGATAGGGAGAATATCGACAATTAAAATGAATATACTACCTAGAATTCTATATGTTAGATCAGCGCTGGAAAGAAACGCGACTCAGCTCTGGTCCATTCAGCTCTTTATTAGAATGGTGAAAAACAGACTGCTGGCAGTGGCTCCCGAGCCTCCTTATATTCTGCTCGGGCCAGCCAGCCAGCCAATGACAGCTGTTCAAACTTCCCACCAGTGGAAGTGACCAATCCCCCGGCGGATATCCTTATAAGGACATAACACCCCTCCCCTCTTAGTCCTCAGTCAATCATTCCATGGCGTAAGTGAGTCACGTAGTCGCGCAGGTAGGCGGGACGGACAATGGTCCTACCTGACCTGCGCGGTACAGTTCGTTCTCCGGTGCTGCTCCTGACGGGTCTGGCTCCTGCTGGTACTCGTCCCCCCGGTGGGCAGTCCCGGAAATCGGCCGTTGAGTGTGCGGGGCCTCGCCTAGCGCCTCCAGCTGGAGTGGCCGGCTCGCCCCGCGGCTGGTGGATTACCTCGTCACTGCCAGGATGATGTTGGGTCGGTTCCTGTCGTTCGTCGCGGAGTTGGACTGCACAGCTGAATCCCAGTAGGACCCTTGGTTGTTTCTTTTGGTCTCTGGCTTGCTTCTGTGGGCTTCCCCGGTCGATGGTGGTGGGGTCCCCCCTGGCTGGGGACCCCTGCTGGGGTGTTGTAGTCCTCCCCTGCAGGGCTGGCGTTGGGTCCTCTCGGTGTGGTGGTGCCAGTCGACATTGCTGGGGTGGTGGTGGTCGACTCTGCCTGGTTGGTGTGGACGCGGAGGGGTGGATGGTTGATGTCCTACCTCACTGTGCTGGTGTAGGTCTCCCTCGTCTGGCTGGCTGATGTCGACTCGGTCGGGTTGGTGTTGGTTTTCCGGGTCAGGTTGTCCCTGGTCTACCTCGTCCTGATACCGGTGATGCCATGTTTCGGAGGGTCGCTGGCCATCGTCGCCGTTGGCTTGGTGCCTCGTACCACTGGGTCGGCCCCGGTCTACTGGGCTCTGGCTGTGCTGCTGGCGGTCGTCCCCTTCGCCGTGAGGTTGCGGACCTACCCTGTGGGGGTGGGGTAGGCCTACCTCGCAGGGGTGGGGTAGGCCAACCTCGTCTGGGTATGGCAGGCCTACCTCACTGGGGGGTGGTAGGTCTACCTCGACAGGGTGTTGTAGGTCTACCTCGTCTGGGTGTGGCAGTCCTACCTCGTTGGGGTGGTTTCCTTCGACTCCCCTCACCCTTTTGCGGAGTTGGTTGATGTGCCTTCTGCATGACCGGCCGTCATCCAGCTCCACCTCGTATGATCTTGGGCCCGTCACTCTCCCGATCCGACCCTTGATCCACTTCGGCTGGCCCTGAAAGTTGAGCGCGAACACCAAGTCTCCGCTAGCGAAGCTTCGTGTCGGTGGTGAGTTAATCGGCTTGTCTTTCGGGTTGTACTGTGGATGGAGTCTATCTAGCGGTGAGCGGAATCTTCTCCCCATCAGAAGCTCGGCTGGGCTTTTCTTCGTTGTGACGTGCGGTGTGATGTGTTGTGCCAGCAGGAACTTGTCGATTTGTTCCTGCCAGTCTCCTGGGCCCATCCTGGTGAGCGTGTCCTTCGTGGGCCGTACCATTTTTTCTGCTTGTCCATTTCCAGCTGGCCTGTACGGGGCGATGAGGGCATGCCGGATGCCTTGGCTTGCCAGGAAATCCTCTATGGTCTTGGCTGTGAGTTGCAGGCCGTTGTCGGAGACCAGGATGTCCGGCAGCCTGTGTGTGGCGAATAGGCGGCGGAGTGCCCTGATGGTGGCCTCTGTCGTGGTGGATGGCATCGCGATGACCTCCAGCCATTTTGAGAACGCGTCCACGACGATGAGGAGGGACTTTCCGTTCATTGGCCCCGTGAAGTCGATATGTATTCTTGACCACGGGCCACTGGGCTGCTCCTACTCAGTCGGCTGGGCTTGAGGGGGTGCTGGTCTCATCGCTTGGCACGGGTCACACCTAGCGATCCACGCCTCTATGTCTTTGTCCAAGGCGGGCCACCAAACGTAGCTCCGTGCCAGCGCCTTCATGCGAACTATGCCCGGATGGCCGCTATGGAGGGTTTCTAAGGTGCTCTTCTGTAGTGTGGGAGGGATCACGACCCGGTCACCCCAGAGGAGGCAGCCGTTCATGGTGGCCAGTTCGTGCTGCCTCCGTATGAATGGGGTGAATTCTTCGCCCACTCTTCCGGTCGGCCAACCCCTCAACGTCCATGAGAGCACCTGTTTGAGGGTCTTGTCCCTCAGTGTGTGGGTCGCCACCGTTGCAGATGACACCGGGCACGTCTGATCATTGTCTATGTGGTGAAGTCCGAGGGTAGGTGCCGGGTCAACGACTGGTTCTCGCAGGGGGCATCTGCTGAGGCCGTCAGCATTGCAGATGTTCTTGCCGGGGCGATGGATGAGTCTGTAGGTGTAACCGGAGAGGAAGATGGCCCAGCGTGTCATCCTGGGCGACATGTAGGGTGGCGTTGGCTTGTCCCCGGCGAGCAGTCCAAGTAGAGGCTTGTGATTGGTGACAATTGTAAACGACCTTCCATACAGGTATTCATGGAAGCGTTTAATGCCGGCTATGATGGCGAGGGCTTCCTTATCGAGCTGGCTGTAGTTCTGCTCCGCTGATGACATGGTTTTGGAGAAGTAAGCAATGGGGGCTTCGGTGCCACTGGGCAGCTGGTGGCTGAGGACAGCTCCGACTCCATACGGTGAGGCATCACAGGTCAGGATCAGTGGGAGCGACTCATGGTATTGGATGAGGACGCTGTCGGAGGAGAGAAGACTTTTGATTTTCCGGAATGCTGCCTCTTCTTCCTCTTCCCACTTCCAGGGTACCGCCTTCCCTAGCAGGCGGTGGAGCAGTTCAGCAATGGTGGCTTTCTGGTTCAGAAAAACACTATAAAAATTCAGCAGACCCAGAAAGGCCTGAAGCTCCGTTTTTGATTTGGGGGCTGGAGCCTCGTGTATAGCCCTGACCTTGCTTTTGGTGGGGTGGATGCTCTTGCTATCGATTAGATAGCCCAGGAACTCGACCTCCTGGACCCCAACAATGCATTTGTCCCTTCTAACTCTTAGGCCCTTCGCCTGGAACCGCTGTAGGGCAAGCCTGAGCCGTTCCATCAGTTGGGCTTCCGAGTTTCCAGAGATTAATATGTCGTCGAAGTAAGGTACCACCCCAGGAATGCCTTGGAGAAGGCGTTCCATCATTGATTGAAAAATTCCCGGGGCGGCGCTGACTCCAAATTGGAGACGGTTGCACTTAAAAGCCCCCCTGTGTGTGACGACTGTTTGTGCCTCCGCAGTCCTTTCGTCTACTGGCAATTGCTGGTAAGCCTGGGCCAGGTCCAGTTTCGCGAAAATGGTCCCGCTGCCAAGCGAATGCAACAGATGTTGCACCACTGGCACGGGATATGTGCTCTGCGGCAGTGCCCGGTTGATGGTACACTTATAGTCGGCGCAGATGCGCACAGATCCATCATGCTTCATGGGAGTCACAATGGGGGTCTCCCATGCCGCATGATCAATCGGTTCCAGAGTGCCCTGGGCAATTAGTTTATCTAGCTGGGCATCCACCTTAGGCCTGAGAGCAAACGGAACTCTGCGGGGCTTGAGCTGAATGGGTACAATTTTGGGGTCTAAATTGAAAGAAATGGGTTTCCCCAGAAATTTACCTAGGCTCCCATCGAAGACATCCTTGAAGTCCTCTAAGAGCTGGTCGAGTGCGCTAGCCTGAATTTTGTTGATTCCACCAATCGTGAGCCCTAGGGGCTTGAACCACTCCACGCCTAGTAGGGTTGGACGGGCTTCCTTGACGACGGCGATGGGGAGGCGTCCTTCGAAGTCCTTGAACTTCACCCAGATGTTGGTCCGTCCCAGGATGCTGATGGAGTGCCCTCCGAAATCCACCAACCTCGCTTGGAATGGCTCTAGCTGTTTCCTGGATAGCCGCGGTTGAAGTCTTTTTAGCTGGTCCCAGGCTATGATGGAGTACGGTGAGCCTGAGTCTATTTCCATGGGGCATGGGGCCCCTTCCACGTAGACGGTCACGTGGAACTTGTCGGACCCCTCTGCTGCAGCGTGTGCAATTGTTGTCTGGTGGATCCCTCTGCTCTTGGGGTGGCTGTCGCCGTCTCGCCACCCGCCGTCTCGGTACTGGGACCGTTTGGATGTCCTCTGGTATTCGCGGTCCGTGGGTCTGGGAGGCTCAAAACTTGGCTCTGCCGCCCTGCAGGCTTCTGCAATGTGGCCCTTCCTCTGGCAGCGTCTGCAAGTTGCATCCCGCCAGCGACATCTGGCGCGAGGATGGTCCCCTTTGCAGCTGGCACAACGTTCCTCCCGTCCACCATCTTGGGGTTTTTCCTGCCGTTGGGGTCTTGTGACCTTATGGATGGCCATCTCAGAGTCAGAGTCCGACCCCGTGGAGGTCTCGTCCGATGATGGCTGTGGGTTCCTGCGGACCTTGTGGATCCCCTTGGATCTTCTCATTGCGGCTGCTGCCCTATCAGAGGACTCGGCAGCTGTGGCTTCCTCGATGACCTCTTTTAGGGACACTTTCTTTTGGCTGAGTAGCTTTTTCTGTACTGTGCTGTCCCTCATGCCGAAGACGATGCGGTCCCGCAGCTGAACGTCCACGTCTTCAAATTCGCAGCTGGCCGCGATCTTCCGGAGCGCCGAAACGAATTCCTTGACTGATTCTCCTTCTGCTTGATTTCTCTGGTGGAAGTCGAATAGGTTGGCCAGAGGCGTGCTTACTGGGGCGTAATGGTCCTGGAGCACTTCCTGTAGCTCGGACCATGGCATCTGCTCGATATCCAGCGGTGCCACGAGGTCCATGGCCATTTCCAGGACCTCCGACCCACAGTGCGCCAGGAAGAGAGCCCTCTTTCTGCTGTCATCTAGGTCTGTGAAGCCGCTTCCCGCCAGGAACTGCCTGAAGCGAATCATGAAGGACTTCCATTTCTCAGTGCTCGGGTTGAATGGAGCCATTGAGATTTGTGGTCCAGACATGGTAGTGACTTAGCTCGTGCTTCAGCTCTTTGCTTAAGGTGGCAGTTGGCTTGCAGCTCTTCGTCGGTTCTTCTCTAGTCCTTCGTCGCCAGTGTTAGATCAGTGCTGGAAAGAAACGCGACTCAGCTCTGGTCCGTTCAGCTCTTTATTAGAATGGTGAAAAACAGACTGCTGGCAGTGGCTCCCGAGCCTCCTTATAATCTGCTCGGGCCAGCCAGCCAGCCAATGACAGCTGTTCAAACTTCCCACCGGTGGAAGTGACCAATCCCCCGGCGGATGTCCTTATAAGGACATAACACTATATTTGTTCCAGACAATTCCAATTAGATTGGGAAAAGACTATTTTGAAGATTTGAATAAAATAATGTTAAAATATATTTGGCAGGGTAAAAAGGCGAGGATAAAATTGAAACTGTTGCAAGATGCTAGAATAAGAGGAGGTTTTGGTTTGCCTAATTGGGAACTTTATTATCAAGCGACAAGTTTGATGTGGATTAAAGAATGGATAATGTTAAGAAACATTAGATTATTGACTTTAGAAGGACATGACTTGTTGGGATGGCACGCTTTTTTATGGTACAAGGGAACAAAAACACAGGGGTACTTTAGAAGACATTATATATGAGAGGCTTTGTTACTAAACTGGGAGAAGATTAAAAAACAACACTATTTAAAAATTCCAGTCTGGTTATCGACGATTGAAGCATTTTCATACTCAATAATATTTAGAAGGGAACAAATTGTTAGATATAGTGAACTATTGAATGAAAAGGGTGAACTTAAATCGAAGCAAGAATTGGAGGAACAAGGTTTAAAGATGAACTGGTTTTCTTATATGCAAATACATTCTAGATATGATAAAGATTGTAAGAGAAGGTTTTTATAATAATTTGACTAATTCAGATAAAATTTTAACAGGTTCTGATGACTATATAATTAAAAAACTGTATGGTTATTTATTAGAGGTAAAGTTGAAAGAAGAACAAGTTAAAGAAACAATGATTGCATGGGGGAAAATTTTGGTTATGGAATTGATTTAGAGAAATGGCAAAAATTGTGGTTGCGAAATTACAAAATGACAATGTCAACAGCATATAAGGAAAATTTGTATAAGATGTTTTACAGGTGGCATCTACCCCCGAGAATAGCTAGAATGTTCAAGAACAAATCTGAAAAGTGTTGGAAATGTCATCAGACACCGGGCTCATATTACCATATGTGGTGGACATGTGTAGAAGCTAAAAGACACTGGATTAAAATCCACACATGGTTGGAAAAAATGATAAAAAAACACATAGACTTTAAGCCAGATATTTTTTTTATTAGGGATTGTGCCAGAAATATACAATAGAGAATTGAGATATTTGATTGTGAATGTTTTAGCAGCGGCTAGAATTGTGTTTGCTAAAAACTGGAAAAATGAGAAAATACCAACACAAGATGAAGTTATTAAGAAAATCCTGGAATGTGCTGAAATGAGTAAATTGACATTTGAAATTAGAGAACAAGAAGATATACAATACTACAAGATATGGGATTTATTTTATCAATGGCTTGATAATAAAACATGGAAATGAAATATGAAATATGAAATTAATGTTATAAATATATTTGAAAATAATTTTTTTGAAGCAATAATGCAATAGTTAAATAAATGATAAATGAGGATGTTGATTTGTTTGACAATATGACAAATTAGATAATTTAAATTCTGAATATGGGGATGAAGCACAAAAGATTTGTAACCGACCAACACACTGTTTGCAATTGTAATGGATGATGGATTTATGTTTTATGTTTTGTTTAAAAATTAAAAAAAAGAAAAAGAAAAAGAAATAGAAGTGTTGCCCCACCCCCAAGACAGCATTCTGACCCAGCATGAATTTTTTCTTTCCTGCTGACAGACAGCTGGTTTCACTGCAAAGCTGGCTCTTTGGCAACATGTTACTCAATTATGAATGGGAGCTACTGGTACTAGGAATGACTCAAGATGACACTTGGATGAACATGGACCTACATGAGAAGAGGACCTAGAAGGTAACACCTGTAAGTGGGAGTGGTCGGCAAGCCGAGTGACCATCTTTTTCCTTTCCATTGTCTGCTTTTTAAGAATGCCTGGATTTGGGTCATTCCATGTCAAGTGGTCTGGGGGTCCCTGCTCAACCATCACGGATTTTGATGAAATTTTGTGTGAACATGCACACGTCCCCAATGAACATTGGTAAAGTGTTACATGTGCTGATGCAAAACTTGCGGAGATATAGCCATTTGTGACCCCATACTGCAGCCTTCTACAGTATGACTCTGAGGTTCCAGCAACTTTGAGACATAATATCTCCGGCAATATTTTGTTGAGAGAAACAAAACTTGGCCATCTTGTACAACTTTTTGTGCTCTATTAAACAAAATAATAAAAACATTATCATGAGCGAGCTCCATCTAGATATTTTGGAGCAAAGTTGGCCGAAAATAATTTCTTGTATTCTATATGAATCTGTTAGTCTACTAGCGGTGCTAATGACAGCGGTTAAATGTGCTGTAAGTACTTTAGTGATGCCACACGTTAACATGTTGCGGCTATAGGATTCTGAACTATACAGGTGTAGTTGTCATATTTCTGTCATAACATTAGAACCGTATATAACTTCTGTGTTTCAGATTTTAGAGTACTACACTTTATATTTTTGCAAATTTCCATAATATGCGAAATGGAT
This sequence comes from Pituophis catenifer annectens, assembly GCF_029215685.1. NCBI lineage: Eukaryota > Metazoa > Chordata > Lepidosauria > Squamata > Colubridae > Pituophis > Pituophis catenifer. The sequence continues at coordinate 29,533,716 of NW_027256885.1, read as the reverse complement.
GTCGATGAGCCAACTGGCAATCCTACTTTGCCCAAATGCACTGTTGGAGAAAAATGGTTCATTTTATTCTAACGAAATTGGGCCGCCGAAGAAAAAATACTAATTACTTGACGATCGGAGGTTGAGCTCACAGATGATGACCAAATCTGCTTGCATCACAAAGTGATGTATCTGAAAAAGTACATGAAGCAAAAGTCGTGCTGCAAACCCATTTGACAAACAAAATCACGTAGCTAAACATGGGCTGTTGAAAGTCGATCTAGCCATTTCCAATGATTTAACCCCCTTCATGGATTACTGCCTTGTAGTGGCGAAGGGGTTTACGTAGCTCAATGAAGCTATGAGCTATGCCGTGCAGGGCCACCCAAGACGGACAGGTCATAGCAGAGAGCTCTGACAAAACGTGATCCACTGGAGAAGGAAATGGCAACCCCGTCCAGTATCTTTGCCATGAAAACCCCATGGACAGTACCAAAAGGCAAAAAGATATGATGCTGGAAGTTGAGCCCCTCAGGTCGGAAGGTGTCCAATATGTTACTGGGGAAGAGCAGAGGGCTAGTACTAGTAGCGCCAGAAAGAGTGAAGCGACTGGGTCAAAGCCGAAAGGACGCTCAGCTGTGGATGCATCTGGTGGTGAAAGGAAAATCCGATGCTGTAAAGATTTATTCTCTATAGGAACCTGGAAGGGGCGTTGGCTTACCTGAGACGCACCTGACAGCAGCCAGCCCCTCCCTTAGTCAGTCTGGTCTCCCTTGCTAACCTTTTTTCTCCCAACACGTCGAGTCTGTATCTTCGTCTTCGCCAAAAGCTGGAAGCTCCTAGCAATGAGGGCGGGACTTAACAACTCTAACAGACTCAGTCCTCCAATCTGAACAGAGGACAACAACCCATGCCTGGCTGCTGTCTCCACTCAACGAGAAGGTGCATCTCAGGTAAGCCAACGCCCCTTCTCCGTATTGGTAGAGACAGCAGCCAGGCATGGGACATACCAAAGCTTACTGTCCCTAACTACGGGAGGGCGCAGTCTGGTCAGAGGACTCCCCACTGTCATGAACCCTTTGCAACACCCGACGGCCAAATGCCACCTCAGCTGAGGCAAATTTGTCTATTTTATAGTGCATAATAAATGGTGAAGGGGAAGTTCAAGTTGCCGCCCTGCAGATTTCAGTCAATGATGCCTGCATGGCCCACGCCGCCGACGTGGCCGCACTGCGAGTAGAATGTGCCATCAAACGGGAGGGTTGTGGCAAGGAATGTAGTTCATAAGTCTTTGCAATCCTTTGACGAATCCATCTGCTGATGGTAGACGGAGTCATCCAGACACCTAAGGAGACTGGGAGAAAGGAGATAAACAACGACTCTGTACGACCAGTGGTGGGTTGCCCCTGGTTCGCACCGGTTCTATAGAACCGGTAGTAAAACTGGCGGGAGGCTCTGCCCACTGACCCTGATGTCATGAAAATGCTTCTGGGCATGGGCATAAGAGTGCACACGCAGCCCCGTTGCGAACCGGTAGTAAAGGTAAGTAGAACTCACCCCTGTGTACGACGTAAGTCAGCCGCCTCTTAAGGTAAATACAGAGAGCCCTCCGAACGTCCAGAGTATGCCAACGGCACTCCAAAGAGTGGGTCGGATTAGGGAAAAAATTAGGTAGGATCAATTCTTGCATCCTATGAAAGGGAGTATTAATCTTAGGAATGAAGGAGGGATCGAGCCGAAGGACCACACGATCAGCGTGAAACATGCAGAGGTCACTCCGCATGGAGAGAGCAGCAATCTCCAAAATATGCCTGGTGGAGGTAATTGCCACTAGAAAGGAAACCTTACACGTCAGAAGGCGAAGACTGGTAGTCTGCAATGGCTCGTATGGAGCCCCCGTGAGGGAGGTCAGCACAATGGACAGATCCCAGGTGAGATATCTGTTCAGCACGGGAGGACACAAATTAGTGGCACCCTTCAAAAATCTCCGAATGGTAGGGTGCTAGGATAAGGAAGTAAGCGACCCACAAGTCAGGACCATCAAAAGGGCCACCACTTGCCTTCTAATGGTGTTCGATGATAGTCCCCTATCCAGTCCATCCTGTAGTAATTCCAGAATCGGAAGGAGTGGAAGAGGAGGAAATGCATACAGGAGCCCTTGTGGCCATGTGCTGCGAAGAGCGTCTACCCCCTCCGCTCAAGGGGCTGGAAAGCAGGTGTAAAACCAAGGAAGCTGAGCATTCTGTGGGGTTGCAAACAAATCCACCTCCAGGAGGCCAAAGTGGTCCGCCAGGTCCCTGAAGAGGGAGGGGTGCAGGCGCCACTCCGCATGGCCAATGACCGTCCGGCTTAGCCAGTCCGCCTGCACGTTGGACACCCTGGAAATGTGCTCCGCTGTCAATGAGAGTAGATTAGATTTAGATTAGATTTATTAGATTTCTATACCGCCCTTCTCCCGAAGGACTCAGGGCATTGTACAGCCATATTAAAACACATATAAATTTACAAAATTTAAAAACAATTTAAAACTGAATATATAAAAATTTGGCCCACAAAATTAAAAAACTAACATACACCCCTTATAAAATTCATATTAGGCCAGCCTGGCTTGTTGGAACAAAAGGGTCTTCAGGGCACGGCGAAAGGTACGCACGTAGTAGGTGGCGCTCTCCCCATAGTCCTAGTCTCTTGGCCTCCAACATCAGACCCGCCGATCTGGTGCCCCCCTGGCGGTTGATGTGAGCTTTTGTGGCCACATTGTCAGTAAGTACCAACACATGGGTGTCCGAGACCAACTATCGAAAATGCAGAAGAGCCAAATGAACCGCTCGTAGCTCCAGCCAATTGATGTTTCATTGCAGATCGCAGCCTGACCATCTGCCGTGGGTCATTTGAGACTGAATATGTGCTCCCCAATCAAGGAGACTGGCGTCCGTCATCAACACCAGACGTTGAGGCTTGAGAAACAGCCGCCCTTCAGAGATCTCCAGAGACCTCCACCAGGAGAGGGACCTGCTGATGCTGGGGGTTAACTGGACCTTGGCTGGAGAATTGCCCCTGCCCACCTTCTGAAAAGGCAAAAGAAACCATTGAAGGTCTCTGGCGTGCAGTCGTGCCCAAGGTGTGACATGAATAGCTGAAACCATCTTGCCTAGGAGTGTAGACAACAGTGCCAAGGAAACCTTGCGAGCACCTTGAACCTTACCAACTAATTCTCAAAGACTGGCCTGCCGCTCCTGAGACAAATAAACCTTACCCTCTATTGAATATATTATAGCCCCAAGATGTACTAAATGGGTCGAAGGACTGAATTGGCTTTTCTCCATGTTAATGGAGAAGCCGTGCTCCGTAAGACAAGAAATAGTGACTTGAAGATCCCTGATGGAAAGTAGCCTCGAAGAGTATTGAATTAAAATGTCATCCAAGTAACATTGGACACGGACCGGGATGGCCCTAAGGTGGGCCGCCAAAGTGGCTAGCACCTTAGTAAAGGTGCAGGGTGCAGAGGAAAGGCCAAAGGGCAACGCCCGGTACTGATAGTGAGTACCTGCATAATAAAATCTAAGGAATCTATGATGAGAAGGAAATATGGGAATATGCAAATATGCTTCAGTAAGATCAACAGAAGTGAGGAAGTCACCCTGTCTGACCAGCCAAAATGGATTGCAAAGATTGCATCTTGAACCGTTTATACACAATGTATCGGTTCAGCCTTTTAAGGTCAAGAATTGATCTTCACCTCCCCGAGGACTTCGGAATGAGAAATAAGAGAGAATAGAACCCTTGCCATGCCTGATCCTCAGGTACCTTATGGATAGCTCTAATGTCCAGAAGGTGTTGCACGGCCAAATCCATGAGAATCTTTTTGTGAGCATCTTTAGAGACAGGGCACCAAATAAAAACCCTCGGGGGAGTGGAAACAAATTCAAGGGGTAGACCAGATCTTACCGTATCCCTGTTCTGCCCCAGCTACGGACCCCAAAGAACGCAGCACACACAAAGTCTGTACAAACCTTAGTTTACTAAATGAAATCAGTCTTTTTCAAACAAAGGCTGCTAATTAACTTTCTTAACAGCCTACAAGAATCCAAAGAATAAATAATCATAATCTTACTACAGTTGGCAGAAATCCCAGAAGCAATTTGCAGGAAACTGATAAGAGAACTAAGATCAAGATGCGAAGGAGAGTGAACGAACTTGTTCCCTGCAAATTGCCTCAGTCGTCGTCCTTCCTTAAATAGGCTAAGGGAGTGGCCAATTAGCCCCAAGCCTTACTCTCGAGGAGACCTCCTCCTGAGGAGCCACTCCTGCCTTTTGGCAGCTCTGCGCACCCGTGCATTGAGAAGAGGCTCCTCCTCTTCTTCCTCTTTGCTTATGGGAGCTTCTGGAGGTTCTGAAGGCCCTGGCTGAATCCCCGCCTCTGGTACCACATCTTCTCCAGCCTCATTGTCTGACTTGAGTGCCAGCTGCACAGGCTGCTGGCGCAGCACCACACCAGCTTCCTCTCTGTCGGAATCAGCTACTAGCTGCACAGGCCACTGACGGGCCACAACAATCCCTGACCCAAGTGTCTGACGTAATAGAGTCCCATCAGTCAGCGAAAAGAGCTAACCTGCCCCCGATGGGAAGATCAGACTTGCATTTAACATTGGTGGCGAAATGAACGACTTCCTCCCCCTCGAAAGGGCCGTTTGCCTGGGAAGGTCCTATCTCGTGATGACCTGTCCTGGTACCCCCTCTGCCTAGGCCCAAAAGACCCTTGGGAATGGGAAGGTCCAGCACCCCATTAAGATCCCCGAAGAGGCGGTCTGAAAGAAAGAGGAGAAAAACGGTATTCAGCTTTGCGTTGAGATGAAGGCAGAATCTTCAGTTTGTCTTTAGTCTCCACCAACAAGGGTTCCAGAGGGTCCAAACAAGTTTCTCCCCGCAAAGGGGGCCAATGACAAACACCACTTGTGATGGGTGTCCGCCTGCCAATGACGAAGCCAAACCATGCAACGTGCCGCCGCTGCCGAAACCATTGATTTGGAAGCGAAACGAGCAGAATTCAGAGTGACGTCAGCCAAAAATTGGACTGCCGCTATGATCTTATTAAGATCCTGCTGAAGCCTGGTATCATCAGGCGATAATTTGTCCTGAAGTTGGTGAAGCGAAAACAAAGTAGCTCTATTGAAAAATGATGCCGTGGTGGCTGACCGAATTGCCCAGGCTGCTCCATGGTGCACCCATTGAAGGACTTGATCAGAACGCCATTCCTCCAGCTGCAACCCTTCCTCCGGATTGCCTGGAATGGCAGAGTTTGGTAACAAGGCGGCTATTGGAGGATCCACTGACGGCACCTGAAGCAATGCGGCCATCTCTGGCGCTACGTTGAAGAAACATCTGTCAGAAGACGAAGGGGCTGGGGCTGTACCTGGAGGGGCCCACTGGCACTGGACCACATCAAGAAATAAACGAGGCGCCAGAATAGTGTCCACCGGTTTAGTCGGTTCCGAAAACAGTGGATTCGGCACTTCGCAAGAGGGAGCAGAAGGTTCATCCCCTGCCGTAGGGGAGCCAAGCTGTGCTGCATTAGATGCCTTAAAGAGCAATGATTTGAAAATGGCCGGTGGAAAAAGGCCCGTGAACGCAGGTTGCTCTGGTGAGAGGCCTTCATCATCAGAAAGGTCAGGCTCCTGACGTTCAACCTCCTCCAGGGGCAATGGTCGGCTCCCGTTGGAAGGAGCAGGAGACTCGGGATCCCGAAGAGACAGAAGGTCATCCTGGAAATAGTGACCAGTAGACCCAGATGCTATGGACAGCATCGAAGAATCTCTGTAGAGATGCTGATATCCCGCAGCTAGTGATTGTTGTACAGTTGCGGAAATAAGCGGTTGTATGCTGTCAGGCAGCAAAAGCCATGCTATTGCCCCACTGCAAGATCAGCGGCCTCTCGAAGATGTGTAGGAGGTGGGTCCGCCACCTGGACCTGATCAGAAGTGTCAACACCGACAGGTGGAACAGAAGGAGTAATAGCTGGCCCCCATAAGGTGGCCGTGGAAATAGACAAAGGACAGTCTTGTAATGAGACCTGATCTGGAGTCACACCAGGAGATAACTCCTCAGAAGTTGGCCTGGCAGGTGTAAGAGACGTTCCCTTAGATACTAAATCAGAAGTTGGGGCTTTTTTTTTTTTTTTTTTTTAATTTGATTTATATGCCGCCCTTCTCCGAAGACTCAGGGCGGCTTACAATGTGCTCAGCAATAGCCTTCATCCTTTTGTATATTTATACAAAGTCAGCTTATTGCCCCCACAAACTGGGTCCTCATTTCACCTACCTTAGAAAGGATGGAAGGCTGAGTCAACCTTGAGCCTTGGCGAGATTTGAACCCTGCAGTAATTGCAAGCAGCTGGTCTTAAGCAGCTTAATAACAGGGTGCCTTAAACCCTTGTACTACCAAGGCTTTACTGGCTTTGTCACAGATCTTCTGCAAAGTCTGATGTCTACGCTGCTCATCGCGGCTATAGGCCTTGGTGAGACTGTGGGACTTTTGTTGAGAATGTGATCCCTTACTAGATGTAACCTCATGTCAAGGGAGAGAAGTCTGAGGAGTCCCTGACCCAACGGCCACAGGGTCCTTTTCAGCCAGTTTTGCTGCTGCTGCTGCTGCCTTACGGCCATGTTTTGATTTACTCAGTGCCTTAGGCATTATGCTGCGCTGAACCAGTGGAATCCCTGATAAGGGATTTAAACAATTCAATTAGGGAAAAAAACACTCCCTTTTTTTAAAAAAAATTAAGCCAGTCGCAGCCAAGATGATCTTATCAGGCGTGCTATGACCATCCGCTGATACAAAAAGGAACCACATGCCTAGACAATAAGAATAATTCAAAGTCTGGTAATTGGAGTGTCCTCCACAGTAGTTTGCTAGAAAAAAGGTGGAGCGTGAAGCTCCTGCCGGTATCGCCACTGCCTACGCAGGCAGGAAGGCTAAAAATGGCCGCCAAATTCAAAGCCCCTGCTTTCACAAGATGGGGCGGAAATATCATCACCCAAGGCTCCAGCCGGGCACAGATCAAGCTAGCGCCTTGTGGAGTCAAGAGGCAAACATGTCCGGAAGCCTCCACCGCCCACAAAATGGGGTCCGCCAAAACGTAGAGCGCAAGACTCCTGTTAGTGGCTACAACCTTTATTGGTGGTTTCGCTGTAAATAGAGCATGAAGCTCCTGTCCAAATAGACAGAAATTCGGCCTGTAAGACCCTGGTCACGGCCACAGACTCAGGGAAGTGCTGGGCTCTTGCCTTTACAGCAGGCAGGTGAATTAGAGCGCAAAGCTCCTCTGATCGAAATCGCCAAGCGGCTTACTGAATGACAAACAAAATGGCTGCCCAACTAGCCGTCTCCATAGCGCAAGCTCCTCCAAGCGCTTAATTACATGAACGGTGCTCAAAAGCACCCCAACCGCCAGTCCCAGCCCCCAAGGAGCGCGAGGCTCCTCCGCGACTCTGGAATGCCTGCAATCAATGGAGCGATATAAAATCTGATAATACAACAACGGGAAGCTGGGACGCCCTGAGTAAGGGCAAGACAATAGTCCAGATTGCAACTGCAATTACCAGCTGGTAAAGCAGCTATTCACTCACAAATAGTCCAAGAAGTCAGAAGAAAGGGAATCCAAATTTGAAGATAGTCAGAAATTGAAGAGAGTTGCTCCCACACGTCTGTCCAGTCTGAAGGACTGAGACAAAAGCTGGGAGCCCCTAGCAACGAGGGTGGGACTTAACAACTCTAACAGACTCAGTCCTCCAATCTGAACAGACAAGAACAACCCATGCCTGGCTGCTGTCTCCACCAATACTCCTCCCACGGGACTCCTCCCACTGCCGTGAGAGGGCAGTGGAGTCCAGCCTACCGGCATTGAGATCTATTTTCCTCCAGTACTTTTAGACTACTTGTCGAACCCCTTGTCAGGGTGGCAATTAATCCCATTCTGCTTTTGGGTAATTGCACCTTGATTTAGAGAAGTGGATCAAGGCTTTTCCCTTGAAGCATACTTTAAGAAGATAAACCCAAAGATATATTTGCTAAGAAAAACTCATTTATTTGTTATAAAGAAAATAAAACATCTTACTAATCTAATTAGTTACATCTTGGCAGCTTTCCCGGCCACCTCTCCTGGCCGGAGAACAAAGAAAGTTAGAAGAAAAAGTGAAAGAATGTGGACATGCGCAGTTAGCTTACTGATAAGAACTTGGCAAGCTACGGTAAGTCTTAGAGTTCAAAAATAAGAGCTCATCTGGTAAATACAAAAACACAGTGACAACCCCTTCTTTTGCCAGTTGAGCGAATATCAGGTACATCATCAAATAAGGCACATCTTCTTACGCAGATACTCGTGTTGAGCTGCTGGAAGCGGTTTGTTGAGCATGTCTGCAATCTGATCATGTGTAGATACATACTGCAATTTAACAAAACCTTTTTTCACTAATTGTTTTATGTTTTGATAACGGATGTCAATGTGTCTGGACCTAGAACCTGTGAAATTCATTGTCTTCCATCATGGTGATCGGTCGGATCGGACGTGTCCAGATATCTGTGACTAAAGCATCAAACCACGTTAGAGAATTACATGCATCTGAAACACAAGCATATTCAGCTTCGGTAGATGAACAAGAAACAAAATTCTGTTTACGCACTTGCCAATAAACAGGACATCCATTTAAGAACATCATATAACCTGAAGTACTTTTATGTGATTTCTTATCACTTGCCCAATCAGAATCTGCATAACAACATAATTCTGCATAATCAGTATGTGTTGGTTCTAACAATAATTTCATGTGTTTAGTGTGTTTTAGGCATTTCAATAATTTCTTAACACATGTCCAATGAAACTGTTTTGCCTTACCTACGTGTCGAGACAAAAGATTAATGCTAAGTGCAATGTCGGGTCTGGTCCAACTACTAATGTACAACAGTGACCCAATAACTGAACGATAAAGTGTTTGATCCTCGAACTCAGAACTTGCTTCATGTGTCAAGTTGTGAAAATCTGTTTGCATGGGTGTCTTTGTTGTGTTAGCATCCTTCATGTTGCAATGATGAAAATAAACTCCAGGATCATTGGAATGAATCCTGGACCAGTCAATATCTTCCTCAAAATTAGCAGATTGGGAAATCACAATTACATGTTTGGAGTCAATAAATTTGCTCCATTTTGAGTTATCATCAATACCCATAAATCTCAGTCTCTTTGCTGCTGGACCTCCTTTTCTTCTTTGAGCTAAGGGAATGTTCACCATAGCATATGAACCAAAAATATGGATGTTTTTGAGATCGGGCTTGTCCCCGTACAACATGAAGAAAGGAGTCTGATTTATTACACTGCTCCAAGTACGGTTGACAATGTAATTTGCATATTTGATAGCTTCACCCCAGTATGGCATACTAAGGTTGGCGTCTTCTAGGAGACAACGCATCATGGTTTGCAGTACCCCTTGTCGTCTCTCTACGACTCCGTTATGAGCCGGTGTGTAAGGAGCCGACGTCTGATGAAGAATTCCATTTTTACGCATCCAGTCCTGGAAACGCTGAGACATGAATTCAGCACCACGATCACTCTGGATTCTGGTGATACAAACTTGGTGTTGGGTAGAAACAAGAGCAGCAAAGTCTTTAAAGATCTGAAAAGTCTCAGATTTTTCTTTCATAGGATATACATATCCATATCTAGAGTAATTATCAACAATTGTTAGAAAATATTTTCTACCACCAAGTGTTGGCGGAAAAGGACCAACTATGGCAGTGTGAACCAAATCAAAAATGTGTGTTGACAGGAGTGTACCACGTTTGGGAATGGCTGCTGCTTTGGATTTGGCTTTCTTGCAGACAGCACAATCTAAAAACACCTTATACCCCTTTAGATCCAAACCTTTTGCGAACTCCGGCATCTTCCTAAGAACACGGAAACTGGCATGCCCCAATCTTCTATGCCATTTATGGATACACCTGGAATGCAAAGGTTTACCAGTTAGTGAATTCTCAACATTAACAGTTTTATGGGGAACCTCAGGCTTGCTCTGAGCAACCTGTTTCCTAATTTTCATTTTGTTGGCTTTAGGAGCCTTTGGAATAGCAACAGGATCTCTTTCTGGAGCATCTCTCTCTGGGCCTGTGCTCTCCTCTTTTGGAGTTTGTATACTTGCCTGTGTTTGCGATTTTGGCTTTGGTTTTAAGTAATAAACACCACCAATTAACATGGTTTCAGCAACAATATCTCCATCTTTAACTATGTAACTTGCTTTTTCAAGGTGGTGAACCTGGAACTTTAATGCTCTAGACAAGTGACTCTGACTAAGCAAATTACTGGTTGCTGTTGGTATGTAATAAACATCAGGAATGAATGCATCGACCTCTTCAACATAAACAGTTCCTTTTCCTTTGACCTGACAAGGATGATTGGAAAAAGAATAAAGTTCACGTAGTTCAGGTTCAGGCTCGTGCATCTCTGTGAAAAGTTCCTTTCTGTAAGTAACATGCAACGCTGCACCACTGTCCAAAGTCCACAGGAGTCGTCTGTCGTACTCTGGTTGAGGTTGTGGATCGTTGGTTAAGAGCCTTGATAGTACAAGGGTTTAGTGCACCCTGTTATTAACACAGCTGCCTGCAATTTCTGCTGGTTCGAATCTCTCCAAGGCTCAAGGTTGACTCAGCCTTCCATCCTTTCTAAGGTAGGTGAAATGAGGACCCAGTTTGTGGGGGCAATAAGCTGACTTTGTATAAAATATACAAAAGAATGAAGGCTATTGCTTAAAGCATTGTAAGCCGCCCTGAGTCTCCGGAGAAGGGCGGCATATAAATCAAATTAAAAAAAAAAAAAAAAAAAAGCCAATGTGGCGAGTGGAGCTTGTGGATCACGCCTGGGACCACGACGACCTTGTCTTCCGCCTCTGCCTCTGCCTCTGCCTCTGCCTCCTCTGGAATCTGTTCCTCTGGGCTGGTACGTGATGGGAGCTGGAACTCGTTGGGGACAATCCCGGGTGGCATGTCCCACACGATTACAGATGTAGCATCTTGGCATCCTTGGAACATAGGCTCTTCCTCGGAAGGGACGCCTCGCTGGAGCTCTTGATGCGGGTGGTCCTCTCAAATGTGGAGTAGCTAACATGAGTGCTTCTTCTTCAATTAAAAGTCTGCATATATGATCCACTGTGCGTTGAGCAATAGGCACTAGATTAATCTTTGTGATGGCATCTTTCCATTCATAATTCAATGAGTTAATAATAATGCTGATCATTTGAATATCATCAATAAGATAGCCTCTTTCGGCTTCCGGTTTCCTTGTCTTCGGCGACGGCGGCGCTCTTTGAAGCTCCGCCAGCCCCGCCGCCTGTAGAGCCGCTTCGAGACGAAGAAGCGGCTCGAAAACTTCTAAATCCACAGGATTGAAGAAGGAGAGATCGCAGGGCACAGGTTGAGCCCCTGTAACCCCCCAGGGAAGTTTCTGGGGAGAGAACAGGCGTGGCTCCCTTCCAGCCTGCTGAAACTCCGGGCGACGTGGGACGATTCTGCTTCTGCAGAACAAGCCGGCTGCAGGAAACTTAAAGCGAAAGAACCGGTTTTAATAAACAGCGAAACTACCTGAATCCTGAAATTTGGAAACGCAAGTATCAGCACCTTATTGACTTTCAATTTGAGAAATGCGAGTGAGTGAAAGTGCTTTGAAAAAATATGGCGCCTAGCCTCAGAGTTAACGAGCCAGCGAATGTGGATTGGTGAAGTTATTTTGTTTTGTTACAAAGTTTCCAAGTTGCTACAAAGTTGCCTTGTTTGTTATAAGAGAAACAACAATTTCTCTCCTTTTAATACTGGACTTTGCTTTATTTTAACCCTTATTTGATTAAATCTGGGGGACTTTTTTAGAAGTCTTTGTGCAGGAGGGAAAGGAAAAGGAACTTCCCTCTTTAGAAAAACTAGATCACGAGCCAGGATGGCTTCAAAGAAGCAGGAAGGGAAGGCATCAGGGGGGGGATCCCCCACACACAAACATGAAACGCAACTTCCCCCTGCTCAACAGTTACAAACTCAGAAAAAAGAATTTGATGTGGGAGATTTAAAAGAATTTATTTCTAAAACTTTGGATGATAAATTTCAAAAATCTCAACAGGAGATAGATGATAAACTTCAAAAATCACATCAGGAATTTATGCAGGAAATTAATGAAGTTAAAGATATGGTGAATCAGAATCAAAAAAAGGTGACCAAAAAAATATCAGAAGTGGCGTCTGGCCTGGTAGGATTTATTGGGAAAGTTGATTTTAAAGTTGAAGAATTTAAATCAGAAGTTAATGTTAAGATGAAAGACAATGATTATAAAATTGATGAAGTTGACAATAAAATGCAGAGAATTGAAGATGAGATTGTTATGATACAATTCCGGGCGATGGAATTTGCCATACGGCTTCGGGGAATTCGAGAGGAGGAGAGACAGGATTTGAGACAAGTTTGCTCTGAAACCTTGGCTAAGATTTTACAAGCTAATCCTGATTTGGTATTTCATAAAATAGATAAAATTTACAGAGTCAATTCTTGGGTGGCCAGACAAAGACAACTGCCCAGAGATGTGGTCATATATTTTACTGATAGAGAAATTAGAAATGATATCCTGCAAAAATCTTTTCATACTTCTGTACAAGTGGGGGGTTCACGACTTGAAATTTTTAAAGAATTACCTCCTAAAATGCTGAAAGCCAGAAAAGAATTTGGTTTTCTTGTTAAGGAATTGAAAAATTTACAGATACCCTTCCGGTGGGACGCACCAGCTGGGATAATTTTTAGATATAAGGGAGAAGGATATCGGTTGAATACCGTGGAGAAGGCACAACACTTTTATAGTACTATTCTTAAGGAAAGAACACCATCTCCACGTACATCCACAGTTCTGGAGATTAAGGAGAGTGAAGAGAGGCAATTGAAAGAACAGTCTAAGCAGGAATTAGAAACAGTGCAAGGTGCAGAAGGAGGTTTTCTGAGTGAGCCCTTGCTGGATTCTTCTCCAATTTTGGATTTGATTCAGTTGGCTGAAGTTAAAGATCAACGTATAACTAGAGCTCAATCCAAGCTACTTAAACAAAAGCAACAACAACAACAGGAAAGACAAGACAAGAAGGCAGTTAAGAGTACCGTACAAGAGAGTGGCGCTATGGGAGGAGCGAGATCGAAGCTTTCGGATGAACTTCAAATATTTTGCTCTGCGCTCCAGAAAGAGGCTGATGACCTTTAAGTGTTTATCTTGGAATGTCAATGGGTTGAATTCAGCACAGAAAAGGAAGAAATTATTTACATATTTGAAACAATTTAATAATGATATAATATGTTTACAAGAAACGCATATCACAACTCAAGATCAAAAATATTTGATAAATTCAAAACTAGGAGTACATTTTATATCTTCAACTTCGCAGAAAAAGAATGGTGTGGTTATTTATGTAAATAAAAAATTAACAGCGAAAGTTATAGAAGCAGATCAAGATGGTAGGTTTGTAGCAATTGAACTGCTTACAGCAAATGGCCAAATTCTTCTGATTGGAATTTATGCTCCCAACCAACAACAGGACTATTTTTATAAGATGTTACATACTAAAATATTGCAATGGGACTACAGATCTATTTTAATTATGGGAGATTGGAATGGAGTAATTGATTCTAAACTAGATAAAAAGAGCTTGGCAAAGTCTAGAATTAGACTACCACAGACTTTTTTTGATATGAAAGAAGATATGGAACTAAAAGATGTTTGGAGAATACATAATTTAAATGAATTGGATTACACTTTTTTCTCTGATAGACATAGATCCTTTTCTAGGATTGATTTTATCCTGTTGTCAAATGATCTACTTGTTAAGACAAAAAGAACAAAGATTTTTCCAAGAACTTTGACTGACCATAGCCCTGTATGGATAGAAATTGAGATGGACAAGGTTGAGAGACGCTCTTGGAGATTAAATGAGAACTTGTTTAGATATGAAAAAAATATAATAGAACTTAAAAAGCATTTGAAAGAATTTTTTGAAATAAATTTGAATAAAGGCACTTCAATTGAAATTGTTTGGGACGCAAGTAAAGCTTATATGAGAGGGGTACTTATTTATATGAACTCTAAACATAGACTGTTCCGACAAAAGAAAAGATTTGAGTTGGAAATGGAAATAAAGAATAAAGAACAGCTACTTATTAAAAACCCAACAGATGAAAGAATTCGAAGTGCTATAAAACTTTTGAAAGACCAATTTCAAATGCTTATGGCGGAACAAGTTGCAACAAGTCTACAATATGCGAAGCATAATACATTTTGCAACGCTAACAAACCGGGCAGATGGTTGGCTTACACATTGAGGAAAAAACAAAGTATACGGACTATCGATAGTATTGATATTGGAGGGAAAGAAATCTTTCAACAAAAATTAATTAAAGAAGCTTTTGTGGACTATTATACTAAACTATATGCTAAAGAAGAGGTGCAGAATGGACTTATAGAAAAATATTTAAATGATAAGAGAGTTACAAAAATTACTGATCAACAAAAGGAAAGAATGAATTATCCTATAACAGAGGAGGAGATAACAGCAGCAATTAAACAGTTAAAAACAGCCAAAGTCCCTGGCACGGATGGTTTGACTGCAGTGTATTACAAAACTTTACAAGCTGAAATGGTGGGACAACTTAGAGACTTATTTTGTAATATTCAACAAGGGGGTAAAATACCCCCATCTTGGACAACTGCTTATATATCTTTGATACCAAAAGAACAAGTTGGTCCCAAAAAACCAGAGAATTATAGACCAATATCTCTTTTGAACACAGACTATAAAATTTATGCGAAGGTGTTAGCCAACAGGTTGATGCCAGTAATCCAAAAGGTGATTCATGAGGACCAAGCGGGATTTATTGAAGGCAGACATATGAAGGACAATGTAAGGCAAGTAATAGATTTATTGGAATATCTTGATAAGAATAAACAGATTCCTGCAGTGCTGGCTTTTTTGGATGCAGAAAAGGCCTTTGATAGAGTGGATTGGAATTTTCTACTAAAGACTTTAAAAAAGATGGACTTTGGGGACCAATTTATACAGGCGATCTCAGCGATTTATCAAGAGCAAAAGGCACAGATTATTATTAATGGAAGTTTGACGACAGAGTTTAAAATTGAAAAAGGAACAAGACAGGGATGTCCGTTGTCCCCACTTTTATTTATTTTAACATTGGAAGTCTTGCTAAACACAATACGGGACTCTAAAATTTTGAAAGGTATAATGATAAGGCAAGAGGATTACAGAATAAAGGCATTTGCAGATGATCTGGTTGTTACCCTATCACAACCAATGGAATCAATAATCTTGATGAACGACATTATACAAGATTATGGTAGAGTTTCAGGCTTTAGACTGAATTCAAAAAAGACTAAACTGATAGTAAAAAATATGACACAAGATCGTAAATATGAGCTTGAAAGGAGGGCAGGTTTTGAAATTGTACCTAAGGTAAAATATCTTGGAGTTCAGGTTGCAGAATCAAACATGAAATTGTTTCAAAATAATTATGAGGTGTTGTGGCGAGAGGTTCAGAAAGACATGGAGACTTGGAAAAAGCTGCAACTGTCTTTACTTGGAAGAATAGCAGCAGTTAAGATGAACATTTTGCCAAAATTTCTGTTTTTGTTTCAAATGATTCCGGTGCTTAAAAGTGATAAACAACTGAAAGTTTGGCAGTCTGGTGTGAATAAGTTTGTCTGGAACGAGAAGAAGCCGAGAGTGAAATTGAAAATTATGCAAGATGTTCCAGAAAGAGGAGGTCTTAAACTCCCAAACCTACAGTTATATTATGATGCAGCAGCTCTAACTTTAACAAGTGATTGGTTTGGAAGTAAAAAGACTGGAATACTGAATGCAGAAAGTTTTGATCTTGAATTTGGATGGCATGCTTATTTATTTTATGATGACAAAGCAGATAAAGTATTTAAAAGTCATATACTTAGAGAATCTTTGATGAGAGTTTGGAAGAAGCACCGACTCAAATGGGATTACAAAATACCGTTATGGCTGGATCTTGGTCATACTATGTGGAATACAAATATAATGTCACTCGGGGGGTTTTTATATAAAGAGGTTCTTTTTACAGATGCGGGCAGATGGCAGCTGAAGACATTACAGACACTGTTGGATGAAGGAATTAATTTAACTTGGCTACAATATAATCAACTACAATTGAGATGGAAAGAGGACCAAAAAACTGGTATTATGTTGCATGAGGAAGAATTGGTTAGACATATAAGAGAGAAAGGTCCAATGCATATTAAAAGGCTTTATAATGTTTTGCTAGAAAGGGATTCAGAAACTGAATTAGTTAAAGATTGTATGATTAAGTGGGCACAAAATTTTGAAGAACCAGTGATGTTGGAAACATGGGAAAAAATTTGGGTTCAGAATGTTAAATTTACACAGTCGCAGAACCTGAGGGAAAATTTTTATAAAATGTTTTATAGATGGCATTTAGATCCCAAAAAGTTGTCATGTATGTACCCTAATGTTCAGCCAAAATGTTGGAGATGCGAATGTTTGGATGCTACGTATTATCATGTTTGGTGGACCTGTAGGAAAGTTAAGGCTTTTTGGATAAAAATTTGGTGGGTCATGCAGAATGTTTTGAAGAAAAAAATTCAATTTTCTCCACAATTGTTTTTATTGGGTATAGTTAAGGGTTTTACACGGGGTGAAATAAAACTAATATTGTATATGATAACAGCAGCAAGATTGCTGATAGGTAAATATTGGAAGAATGAAGCTTTGCCTACTATCGAGGAATGGACTTTGAAGATGGCTAGTTTTGCAGAGATGGCGAAGATTTCAGCGTATTTAAAAGATGGTTCACAAGAGACTTATGAATGGGAATGGAAAAGGTGGATAGAATATGTTCAGAACAAATACCAAACTAGAAAGTATCAAATAGCTTTTATTTGAAAATAATGTATTAGAAATATTTTAATGTAAAGAGATAAAGAGGAAAAATTATATAGGGGGAGGGATGGGTTCAGGTTTATATATTAGTGTTATTAGTTATGAGTATGTAATAGGGAAGTCTGGGGGGGGGAGGGTTAGGGAGGGTTAGGGAGGATGGGAAGTTTGGGGAGGGAGGTGGGGGGATGAAAAAAGGGGTGAAAATGTAATTGTAAAACTTTTGCAATAAAAAAAAAAAAATAAGATAGCCTCTTTCTCTCAATTCTCTTCTGATTCCTTTCAGTTTGGTTAAATGTCCTCCAATTTGTTCACCAGGTTTCAATCTCGAACCATGGAACTCAGACATGAGCAAACATGAAGATTCAATTGAAACAGGCCTGTAGCAATTTTCCAATTGGACCCAAATTTGTTGGGCTGTTGTATCAGGCGGAAAGGTAACCTGCAGTTCAGTATCCATGGACATCAATAATGTTGTGCAAGCTTTAGTCTCTAAGTCTCTTACTGCAGGAGTCCATGGCTGAGCAGGAGGATTAAAGATCATACAGTGAGTACCTTCTCTGCGAAGTAACAATCCAATCTCACTGACCCAGGCCTTATAATTCTGTCCTGACAACTTTAATTTTGACTCACCAGCTAGTGGAGCAACAGAAAATGCCTGGTGAGGAACATGCATTTGGTATGCTGGCTGTGCCGGTAAAAATACCTGTGGTATTTGCTATGCTTGTTGTGGACCAACAAATGGTCCTGGTTGCATGGCTGGAGGCACATGTGCATGCACTTGTGGCTGAGGCTGTTGCATTTGAGCTGCAATATTAACATGGCCTGCTGGAGACGCAGTCATTTGCCTTTGCTGCATTAAGCGTTGTTGTGTTCCATCTAAAAGGACACCAGCACCACCAGGGGGTGCTGAAGATTGAGCCTGTGGAGACACTTGTGGCATTGCAGTCTGAATATCTGAGTGAATTAAGGACATCTCTGATAAAGTCTGCTGCAACAATTGTAATTGCTCTCTCAAATTGTGATGCATTTCAGCTTTCTCTAGTAAATTACTTTTGCCAGCAGATGGTGCTGCAACTTTAGTTTCGGGCAGCTCAGATAATTTTTCTGCTTTTGTGGCACTTGTAATTTGATCAGGGAGAACATCATGTGACAAATGTGATGTGTGCACAGCTCTCTGTTCTGATTGGCCTGACACAAAATCCACCAGGGGGTGTGTCTTTGGCTCTGAAGAAGAAGACAAAATGGCGTTTTCAGAGATTTCAAAAGCATGAGACTCTCTCTTATCTTGCTCAAGCATAGATAAGGCCATTTTTGCCTGGGATAGCTCACGTTCAAAAATTTTTATTTGATCACGATAGCTTTTTATAGCTAGATCATCTGGGGTGAGCTCAGAGCTTCAAGGAGAATAATAGATTACTTCTCTCTCTGTGGGATTGAAAATGCTCGGCAGTCTGTAGAAACTCTGGCCTTGCACCAAGCGTTTCAAATTCAGAAGGTTCTGGGAGGACTGTTTGAGAGCATGCATATTCAGAAGGAGACGTCACTGACCTCAGTCGTAGCACGTTTTCTTCAAAAGCAGCTCTGCCATTATCTTCCTCCTGAAGCCTTTGTAAGAGCATTTCGTCCGTTTCTTCTACTCCCACGGTTCCCACGGCTCCTTCTACGTTTTTCGGCATATTTGCAAAAATAATTAGCTTACCTCAGTAGCTAAAAACTATCATCATAAGCTAAAAACTATCATCATAAGCTAAAAGCTTATCATCAAAAGTAACAAGCAAGGAAAAAGCCATAAATTTCGAACCGTCCTTCTGCTACCAGGTGTCAGGGTGGCAATTAATCCCATTCTGCTTTTGGGTAATTGCACCTTGATTTAGAGAAGTGGATCGAGGCTTTTCCCTTGAAGCATACTTTAAGAAAATAAACCCGAAGATATATTTTCTAAGAAAAACTCATTTATTTGTTATAAAGAAAATAAAACATCTTACTAATTTAATTAGTTACATCTTGGCAGCTTTCCCGGCCACCTCTCCTGGCCGGAGAACAAAGAAAGTTAGAAGAAAAAGTGAAAGAATGTGGACATGCGCAGTTAGCTTACTGATAAGAACTTGGCAAGCTACGGTAAGTCTTAGAGTTCAAAAATAAGAGCTCATCTGGTAAATACAAAAATGCAGTGACACCCCTGGCCAGAACTTACCTCCCTTCCATGCTTATTGAATGCATACGGCAGCTGACTTACTTGCATTGCAAGACTCCCCCCTCTCACAGGCCTGGCCCTCCACACTATCGAGGGCCTACCTTGATGACGGGTTTTGGAATCCCGAGAGGTGGCATGTTGCGAAGAGAGGGTTGAGGGGCTTTTTAACCATGTTTTTAGCTAAAATTTTAAGGGGTTCTGGGGGGGAGTTGTTTTAAGATCGGACCTGTGGGGGTCCCTACAGATCAAGGGACTAGCCTGTTGGATGGTGGCAGCGGGGGGTGTGGGGAGAGGGGGCCGGTTGGGGTACGGTGGGGCGAGGGTCATTCTATCTCTTTGGTGGTTGGGAGGAGTGGTAGTGGAGGGAGCAGAGGGCGTAGGGATACCGGTGGGGTGCGCCCCCGCTGCTTGCAGTGGGTTCAGCGCTCCAGCCCTCGTAGCTAAACCTGCGTTCTGGGGGGGATCGGAGTGCAGAACCCGGGACTCTGGCTGGTGTATGTTAATGCCAAGTCCATTGTGCATAAGCCCCGTTGTCCATGATTTTTTTTTTTTAATTTATATGCCGCCCTTCTCTGGAGACTCAGGGCGGCTTACAATGCCTTAAGCAATAGCCTTCATACTTTTGTATATTTATACAAAGTCAGTTTATTGCCCCCACAATCTGGGTCCTCATTTTACCTACCTTTGAAAGGATGGAAGACTGAGTCAACCTTGAGCCTGGTGAGATTTGAACTTGCAGTAATTGCAAGCAGCAGATGTTAATAACAGTGCATTAGTCCACTGTGCTACCAAGGCTCTTCATTTCATTTGATTGACGAGGGGGGTGCGGACCTGGCTTGCATCACGGAGACCTGGTTGGGTGCGGAGGGAGGGGTTCCTCTCTCCGATCTATGCCCACCGGGTTTCCGAGTATTACACCAGCCGCAACTCCACAGGAGGGGTGGCGGGGGTGGCGGTTGTCATCAGGGAAGGTCTTAGACCTAGGGAGGTCACTGTCCCTCAGATTGGCGGGTGTGAGTCCCTTCTGTTGAAATGGGACCCTAGAGTGCAGTCGGCTCTGTTGATTACGTACCTGTCTCCCAGCTGCGTGTCTTCAGTCCTGCCCGCACTACTCAAAGTCTTAGCTGAACTGATGGTTGAGCTCCCCAACCTGATGGTTGTGGGAGATTTTAATCTCCTGTCAGCCGGCGAGACATCAGAGTTGGTGCAGGAATTCATGGCCTCCATGACGGCTATGGACCTGACTCAAGTTGTACAGGGCCCAACTCACAGCGGTGGACACACACTCGACCTGATTTTCATCTCTGGGCAGTGGATAAATGCTCGGGGTAGGGGTGACCTTTCTGTGCTACCCCTGTCATGGACCGACCATTCCCTCCTTCAGCTAGACTTTCCTTCCGCCAACCCCCACCGCTGGGAGGCGGAACCAACTCGTTGGTTCCGCCCCAGGCACCTGATGGACCCTGATAGGTTCCTGAGGGAGCTTAGGACATTTCCCACTGACCTATCCCGCGATTCGCCAGAGGCCCTGGTGGATGCCCGGGAATGGGCAGCCACCAGGGCACTGGATCGAATCGCTCCCTTGCGGCCTCTCCTCCGACAGGGATCCCGGGCAGCTCCATGGTTTTCCGTGAGGCTCAGGGAAATGAAGCATCAGAAGAGATGCCTAGAGGGCCGTTGGAGGTCTTCCCGCTCCGAGTCTGACTGAACACAGTTAAGAACCCAAATTAGGTCTTATCTTGTGGCGATGGAAGCGGCGAAACATGACTATTTCGCTGCTCTCATTGCGTCTGCAGAAAATCACCCAGCAGCCTTGTTCCGAGTGACCCGCTCCCTTCTCCATCAGGGAATGAGGGAGGACCCCTTGCAAGGCAGTGCTGAGGATTTTGCGCAATTTCTGCAAGACAAAATCGCTGAGATTCAGACGGGGTTAGACTTCTGCTTCATTGACTATGCTAAAGCTTTTGATTGTGTGGATCACAACAAATTGTGGCAAGTTCTTAAAGAGATGGGAGTGTTGGCTATTCCTGCCAGTTTGGTGTCATCTGCAAATTTGATGAGTTCCCCATCTATCCCCTCGTCCAAGTCATTGATGAAGATGTTGAAGAGTACTGGGCCTAAAACAGAGCCTTGGGGTACATTAAGAAAACTAAGATCATGGCATCCAGCCCTCTCAATTCCTGGCAAATAGATGGGGAAGAAATAGAGGTAGTGACAGATTTTATTTTCCTGGGCTCCAAGATCACCGCAGATGGGGACTGCAGCCAAGAAATTAAAAGATCCTTACTCCTGGGGAGGAAAGCTATGGCAAATCTAGACAGCTTACTAAAAAGCAGAGACATCAACCTGCCAAAAAAAGTGCGTATAGTCAAGGCTATGGTTTTCCCAGTTGCAATGTATGGCTGTGAAAGTTGGACCATAAGAAAGGCTGAGCGCTAAAGAATTGAGGCCTTTGAACTATGTTGCTGGAGAAGATTCCTGCGAGTCCCTTGGACTGCAAGGCAATCAAACCGGTCAGTCCTAGAGGAGATCAACCCTGACTGCTCTTTAGAAGGCCAGATCCTGAAGATGAAACTCAAATACTTTGGCCACCTAATGAGAAGGAAGGACTCACTAGAGAAGAACCTAATGCTGGGAAAGATTGAGGGCAAAAGCAGAAGGGGACAACAGAGAACAAGGTGGCCGGATGGAGTCACTGAAGCAGTAGGCGTGAGCTTAAATGGACTCCAGAGGATGGTAGAGGACAGGAAGGCCTGGAGGAACGTTGTCCATGGGGTTGCGATGGGTTGGACACGAGTTCCCAACTAACAACAACAACGATTTAACAAAAGTGGCGAAAACAAATGTGAAGCCGGGTCAAAAGATTTGTTCCAGGTGTAAAGCCAAATACGTTTCCATGTTCCAAAGCATGGCAGACTTTTGATTGTCGGATAATTATTATATGGACATTTCAGACACTGTTAATCGAAGTTTGACCGATTTAGGGACTTTTCCATTAAATATTCAGAAGTTGAGCAGTAGGGATAAAACTGGCTATGTGAAACGAAAAACTGAACGCGTGCAGAAAGTGGTAGCAGACAAAATAAGGTTAGCCGCTGGAGTAGCAGCTGAAGATATTGGGCAAACTAGCGAGTCTGCTGCTAAGGAATACCAGTCAATACCAGGATTACGCCGACCTAATAAAAGACATGAAAACGAAAATTAAAATAACTGATAGATCGACAAAAGTTCAATTATTGACTTTGGCCCCAAACAGTTGGTCGGTATTGGTGACAGCAAAAACGTTTGGCGTTTCAGAACGTATGGTTAAAACAATGAGAAAAATAAAGAGAGGCATTTGTGCACTACCAGATGCAAAAGTTGGCAAACCGGTGCCAAAGGAAATTGCCAACAGAGTTCGAGATTTCTACAAGGATGACAAATTTAGCAGGATGTGCCCTGGGAAAAAGGATTGTGTTTCCGTTTGGCTTGATGGCGTCAAGTTTCACAAACAAAAGTGGTTGCTAAAGTGCAATCTGAAAGAACTGTATGTGGCATATTGAAACAAATATGGTGCTGAAATTGGTTTCTCCAAATTCTGTGAATTCAGACCAAAGTGGTGTGTCACCGTCTGTGCCTCAGGCACACATTCCGTCTGCGTCTACACCATTCATCAAAATGTTAAGCTTATGTTACAAGGTGCCAACATTAAAGAGGAGTACAAGCTGCTCTTGGGAAAGGCAGTTTGTTATCTGAACACCAAAGATTGTATATTGCAGCAATGCCAAAACTGCCCTGGTGAAGAGGCACTGATAGCGCATTTGAATGAAATATTAGAGGACTGGGATTCGGAAGAATCAATAGAATTCAAACAATGGGTTCATACTGACCATGAAATACTGGAAACAAATGTTCTCACTATTGATGGCTTCATCAAAATCTCACTAGCAAAATGTTGAAACTGACTGGCCACCACTTCGTTTCAAAACATCAAAGTGAATATTTGAAGTCGTTGAAAGCCGGCCTAAAAGAAACCGAACTGAATGTACTGATGGATTTTGCGGAGAATTACTCGTTTGTTGTCCAAGATGCTGCTCAAGGCTTTCACTGGGAGAATTCACAAGCCACAGTGCATCTGTTTGTCACTTATTATGTTGATAAAGATGGCACACTGCAAATTGTCAACTGTTGCATAATTTCTGATCATATGCAACATGATACGGTTTCCGTGCACATGTTCATTTGGAAGTTGATTGAGTTTTTGACGACTAAAACAAAGATTACAAGAATATACTACTTTAGTGACGGTTCAGCGGCACAATACAAAAAAATTCGTCAATCTGTGCAATCACAAACATGATTTCGAAATTGAGGCCAAATGGATTTTTTTCGGCACGAGTCATGGCAAATCACCATGTGACGGAGTTGGCAGCACGACTAAACGTTTGGCTGCTCGAGCCAGCCTCAGCGACCATCAACCAACCAAATACTGATGCCAACAGATCTGTTTAACTTTTGCAACAGAAACATTCACGGATTTAAATATATACATGTTCTGAAGGAAGAAATCGAAGAAAGCAGGATGCTGCAAGAAGAGAGATGGAAAGTTATCAGCACAATAGCTGGCACAAGAGATCATCACCAGTTTGTGCCAGTTGATTCAAATTCGATTTCTGTCAGCAAAGTTTCAAATGACACAATTAACTTTGTGGCCAAAATGTCCAATACTGTCGATCCAAATTTAAAATTGGCCGACATATTTCCTGGTTGTTATGTTGCCTGCATTTATGACAAAAAATGGTGGGTAGGCAACGTCATGGAAATTTCGATTGAACAAAATGATGCGTTGTTAACATTTATGCATCCGCAAGGCCCTGCTCATTCATTTTATTGGCCTGAAAGACAAGATGTTTTTTTAAAATATTTTTTTTATTTTATTTTAATACAAACATTTCATCAAACAGTGTGTCGTCTGGGTACAAATATTTTGTGCAATAACAATTAAGATTTACAGCCATATTTAATATTTTGTCTATTCTTAACTTAGTACTAATACCTAACATACCTACTATTATAACAATCCTCTTCTTAGCTTATTTAACTTTGTTAGAACATTTTTCATATTTCACTTATCTGCTTTACTAATTTTCATATTTGTTCTCTAACCATTGATAGAATAACTCCCATATGCTATAATAATCAGATTCTTCCTTTTCTTTAATTGCAAGTGTTAATCTATTCATTTCTGCACATTCTAATATTTTCTTAATAACATTCTCATCTGTAGGGATCTCTTCACTTTTCC
This sequence comes from Pituophis catenifer annectens, assembly GCF_029215685.1. Lineage (NCBI taxonomy): Eukaryota > Metazoa > Chordata > Lepidosauria > Squamata > Colubridae > Pituophis > Pituophis catenifer. The sequence goes on along the minus strand of NW_027256885.1, from coordinate 29,509,265 downwards.
AATTTTGTGCAAATACAATTCTAGCTGCAGTTATTACATGAATAATCAGATATACATTTTCTTTACTATAAGTTTCTGGTAAAATCCCCGACAAGAATAATTCAGGTTTGAAATCAATATGTTGTTGTATCATTTTCTCCAACCACATATGAATTTTTGTCCAGTATTTCTTAGCTTCTACGCATGTCCACTGTTGTGGCTCCATTACCTGAGCCTGTGTCATCGGCAGGAGAGGACTCCGAGAGTGAAGGAGAGGAGTTGGCAAGGCCTCCCTCTCCAGGACCCTCCTCTTTGGCAATGCCTTCAGTGTCTGCCGAAGGGCAAGAGATAGGGCCGGGGGCAAGCACGTCCACGCAGCCACAGGTGGACAGTGATGAGAATAATGAGTTTTGGCTGGATCCACGCCAGCGTCGCAGAGATAAGCGTGCGCAACAGAAGAAAAGGCGTGCCCGAGATTAGGCTGAGTCACTGGACCACACCCCACAGGGTATAAAAGGGAGCGTGGTGGCCAGTCAAGCCTTGTGACGAACAAAGCTGAAAGGTTCCACGCCATTATGCATTGCCGGACTTTTGCTATAGACTTTGCTGGATTATATTTGGATTTAAGTTACTCTGTAATTATTGAACATTTTACTTTGATGTACCAGAAGCAGAGAGAAGTTATCTCTTCCCTTCGTAAGTAATAAACTCTTGGCAGGCAGCCACTAGGTTGCTGCCAAGTTCCGTTATCATAAGGAAAAGGATTTTGTCGGCTGGTTTGGTTTTTAACTCTTGGACGTCTGTTGGTGTGTGTGCATGTGGGACGGGGACAGAACATCCACCACATATGATAGTATGACCCCGGTAGCTGATGACATTTCCAACATTTAGCTGATTTATCTTTAAACATTTTTGTCAATCTTTCCGGTGGAAGATGCCACCTGTAAAACATCTTATACAAGTTCTCCTTGTATGCAGTTGGCGTTTATAGTTTCTATCCCATAGTTGCTGCCATTTATCTAACACTATCATATAACCAAAGTTTTTTACCCATGCTATCATTGTTTCCTTCACCTGTTCTTCTTCTAATTTAATACGCAATAAGTAACTATACAATTTTTTTATCACCCTCTCTTCTGTTCCTATCTTATCCAGTTCTGTCAATTCCATATAAAAACCATATAATTTAGCATCTTTTTCATATCTAGATTGTATTTGCAATTGTGTATACCAAACCATATCAATCCCTTGTTTTTTCAATTTTTGTTTAGTTTTAAGCTTCAGACAAAATATCTTTATATCTAACAATATTTCCAATATTTATAATATTTGGACTGGTAAGTGCTTCCATCGTTGAAAGCCAAACTTCAAATAATGTTGTTCTCTAATTTTCTCCCATACTAATAATAAAGCATTTCTTATATAGTGTCTTTGAAAGTAACCGTGTATCTTACTTTTCCCATACCATAAGAAGGCATCAGGGGTGGGTTCTAATTTTTTTTTTACTACTGGTTCTGTGGGCGTGGCTTGTTTTGTGGGTGTGGCTTGGAGGTCATGTGACTAGGTGGGCGTGGCTAGCTGGTCAGAGTCATTTCTAGAAGGTCCTCGCACTTACGACCAGTCCTCGCACTTATGACCCGACTCATTTGTTTGCTTTTAACACTGATCAGCTGTAGGACGGCCCTTTGAAGCCCTGCGGCAAGAGTTTAAACAGTTTTTTTTCCCTCTAGTCATCAGCTGGGACTCAGGAGGCAGCAATAGATTGGGGGTGGGACCAAATAAAAGGTAAGAATAATGTGGGGGGGTGGGGGGGTGGGAGGGCGGCGGGGGAGAACCGGTTCGGTGACGTCATATCGTCACTGCTACCGGCTCGGCCGAACCAGACCAAACCAGGAGGAACCCACCACTGGAAGGCATGCCAACCCAATTGCAAGTCATGTCCCTCCAGCGTTAATAACCTTGTATTTCTCAGTACATTCCATTCCTTCATCCATGCTAACACTGCTGCTTGATAATATAATTCCCAATTTGGTAACCCAAAACTTCCTCTAGTTCTTGTATCTTGTAGCATTTTTAAATTAATTCTCGATTTTTTCCCCTGCCAAATATATTTCACTATTATTTTATTAAGATATTCAAAATATTTTTTCTCCAATTTTATCAGAATTGTTTGGAACAAAAACAATAACCTCGGTAATATGTTCATCTTAATTGTAGCTATTCTTTCTACTAGTGATAATTGCAAGTTTTTCCATTTTTCCAGATCTATCTCAATTTGTTTTATCAGCTTATAGTAATTATCTTCCTTAATCATTACACATATTGCTGTTAATTGAATCCCTAAGTATTTTACTTTCTTTGTAATCTGAATATCTAATCTCTTCATGAACTCTGTTTTCTGTTTCTCTGTAATGTTTTTCACTAATATCTTAGTTTTTTCCTTATTTATTTTCAATCCTGCCACCTCACCATACTCTTCTATTCTTTTTAACAATTTTGGCCCCGGGGGGGGGCGTGGCCAACGTCATGGCGATACGACGGACTCTTTAGGGGCTCCTAAAGAGTAGTCGATATCCCCGTTGTCAGAGGGTCCTTTGTGACCTAAGTTGTCCTGTAGGGACAACCAACAAGAGGAGCATGTACTGGTCGATCCAGGGGGACTACAAACTCCCTGGGAAAACTAGAAGAAGCTCCTCAAATTGGACACAGTGGGAAAGTGACCAAGAAGTCACTAAAAAGCTGGGACAGCCATAACAGAAGAGAAAGTAAAGAGCCAGCCTGTGACATTGAGGTGAGATTGGCTTGACTTTATCATTTTGAAAGTGTCTCTTAAAACTAACTGGAAGATCAAAAGGGTAGAGAAGAGTGGCTGAGAGTGAGGAGTGGGTGCGGGTGTGTACTCGCACCCACATCTGGAAAATTGGGGCGGCAAGGAACGCGTGACTGAGAGCCCATTAAACTTTCTTTTATTAAATTTTTACTAAAAAAAAAAAAGACTTGGAGATTTTAAAAACAATTGGATATTTGAACATTAAAGCTTTGAATGACTGAATGGATTACTTTTTTTTTTTTGAATGGACTGCTACAATGCTGATTGCTTAAAACAGTGGTCACCAACTGGTGGTCCGTGGACCACTGGTGGTCCGTGAGAAAATTTTGGTGGTCCGTAGAAAAATTATTTGCATTTTTTATATTGCACTAAATCAGGGGTCGTCAAACTACAGCCCCTGGGACAGATACGTGCAATGAATGTTTGTGTTGCTGTAGAGAGACTCCCCCTTCAGGGTCTTTTTGTGTGGGTTGGAGGGGGGGCAGAAATTCCGACTCAGGGTCTGCTTCAGCCTCCTGGTACAGGGCTTTTGACAAAGGCTGGAGGGAAGTGTCGCTGGTGGCGAAGAGCCAGAGGGCCTCGTTCCAGTGGGACTGCATCATGGCCTGGAACTGGCTGACCGTCTCAGCCCGCTGAGCCTCCAGGTGCCAGTACCTGGCCTTGCACTCCCTCAGGTCTTCCCTCAGTTTGGAAAGCCTATGCTTGTAATCCTCAGTGAGGTGCTTCTGCTGAGCCTCCTTCTCGGTCAGATCCAATTTGAACTGAGCCAGCTGTTTTGCCAACTTTTTCTCATGGTGGCTGCTTAGCTCCAACAACTGCTTCCTGTTGGGGCCCTGAGGAGCCTGGGCCAGCAGGTGAGGAGTGGCTGGGAAGGGAGTAGCGAGTAGAGGCCGGCGAGGTGCCCCTCGACATGAGTGACATGACCACCCAGCCACCCCACCCACCCAGCCAGTCATTAGGCAGATCATATTAGTGGTCCACGGGACTTAAAATTATGAATTTAGTAGTCCCTGAGGTCCGAAAGGTTGGTGAACCCTGGCTTAAAAGATACTTTGTTTAAAGAAGTGAAAGTACAGTCTGTAATTATACCTAACAAAAAAAAAACTGTGGAGTGAATTTTATCTTCTTTTTGAGAATGTTTTGAATAAACCACCATATTTTTATCCAAAATGCCTTAATTTTTTTCCATGTCCACCATATATGATAATACGTGGCATCATCACATTCGCATCTCCAACACTTAGGTTGCAAACTTGGATACATACAGGCTAGCTTTTTAGGATCTAAATGCCACCTATAAAACATTTTATAAAAATTCTCTCTTAAGTTTTGAGCTTGCGTAAACTTTACATTTCTAAGCCATATTTTTTCCCACATTTCCATCATTATTGGTTCTTCAATATTTTGTGCCCATTTTATCATACAATCCTTAACTAGCTCTGTTTCTGAATCTATTTCTACCAATGCATTATACAACCTTTTTATATGCATTTGACTTTGGTCTCTAATTTGTTTTACCAAGTTCTCCTCATTTTGCGAGATACCAATTTTCTGATCTTCTCTCCATCTAGCTTGCAGCTGTCCATACTAAAACCATGTTTGGATTATCCTTTCTTCTCTTAATTGATTCAAAGATTTTAGTTGTAATATACCTCCTTCCTTATTAAGAAGCTCTTTATAAGTAGTCACATCTTGTTTTTGCTCTACACTTATATTCTCTATCGCGTGTCTGGGTATTGCCCACATTGGTAACTTATCGTTTAATTTATACTGATACTTTTTCCAGACACGCAGTAAAGCATTTCTTAATATATGTCTTTTAAAAGTCTTGTCCATTTTCTTATCATATAATAAATAAGCATGCCAACCATAAACCAAATCATATCAATATCAATATTCAATATTCTTTCTTCTGTTGAATTCATCCAGTCACTAATTGCTGACAGAACAGCTGCCTCATAATATAATCTTAAATTGGGCATTTTGAGACCTCCTCTTTCACGTATATCCTGCATTATTTTTTGTTTTATTCTTGGTCTCTTCCCTGCCCAGACAAAATTATTAATACCCTTCTGCCATATCTTCAAATTTTTATCTTTTTTAAGTATTGGTATCATTTGAAAAAGAAACAAAAACTTAGGCAAAACATTCATTTTTACTGCTGCTATTCTTCCTAACAAGGATAATTGTAATTTTTTCCAATTTTCCATCTCTCTCTGTATTTTTTGCCACAACGGATCATAATTATGCTTAAATAATTTCGCATTTGATGTCATAATATAACCCCCCAAATACTTAACTTTTTTTACTATTTCAAATCCTGTTAGTCTTTCTAATTCATCTTTTTGATTTGTAGTCATGTTTTTAGTTATTATCTTTGTTTTCCCTGCATTTATTTTAAATCCAGGTACTTGTCCATATTGCTTAATTATATCCATTAAACCTACAACCGACTGTAATGGTTGGGTCAAAGTAACAACCAAGTCGTCTGCGAATGCTCGTACTCTGTAGTCATACTGCCTAATTTTAATTCCATTTATTTTGTCCGACCCACGTATCTTACTCAACAAAATTCCAAAGTCAAGATAAACAATAATGGAGACAAGGGACATCCTTGTCTTGTTCCTTTTTCTATATTAAAAGTATCTGTTAAACTACCATTAATTATTATTTGTGCTGTTTGTTTCTGATATATTGCCTTAATAGATTGTGTAAAATATTCTCCAAACTGCATCTTTTCTATTATTTTCAATGAGAAATGCCAATTCAATCGATCAAATGCTTTCTCCGCATCAAGAAATATTAGCACCGCAGGGATTTGGTTGTTCTTCCTCAAATACTCTAATAGGTTAACCACTTGCTTTACATTACTCTTCATTTGTCTACCATTTATAAAACCAGTTTGATCATTATGAATCATTTGATGCATGACTGTCATTAACCTATTTGCTAGTATTTTAGCAAAAATCTTGTAATCTGTATTTAAAAGTGATATAGGCCTATAATTTTTTGGCTGGGTGTGGTCTTGCTCCTCCTTTGGAATCAGAGAAATAAAAGCTGTCCTCCAGGATGGGGGTACATCTCCTCCAGATTGTATGTTGGTAAATAACTCTTTGAGTGGTCCCACCATTTCTAACTGCAAGTGTTTATAATAAGCAGCTGTCAAACCATCCCTCCCAGGGGCTTTACCCACTTTCAACTGCTTAATTGCAAACATAATCTCTTCGAAAGTTATTGGTTGATTTAAACCCTCCCTTTGCTCTCTTGTAATTATAGGAATATTCTCTTTCTGTAAGTATCTATCTACATCTATACTTTGAATTTTATCACTAGCATACAACCTCGTATAAAATTCTAAAAATGCTTTTTTAATCATATTTTGCTGATAAACCTCTTTACCTTTATATTCTATTTTCTCTATGGTCCGTGACTTTTGTTTTTTCCTTAACAGATATGCTAACCATCTCCCTGGTTTATTAGCGTTGCAAAAAGTATTATGTTTAGCATATTGCAAATTAGTTGCGACCTGATCTGCCATTAGCATATTAAATTGCCCTCGCAGTAAGTTAATTGCCTCTTTTATTTTCTTGTCTGCTGGGTTCAATATCAAAGCTTGTTCTTTTTTTTAATTTCCTCTTCTAAGGCCTTCCTTTTTTTTTCCTGTTTACATCTATGTTTATTATTCAAATATATCAAGATACCTCTCATATATGCTTTACTTGCATCCCAAACCATTTCCATAGATGTACCCTTATGCATATTTATAATGAAAATTTATTTCATAAATTTTTTACATTCTTTTACATTTTCCTCATATCTAAATAGATTTTCATTTAACCTCCAAGACCTCTTAAATCCCATTCCATACTCTAATTCCATCCAAACTGGACTATGATCCGTTAAAACTCTTGGGCAGATCTTCGTCTTCTTCACCCTAAAAAAGAGATCATTAGTAATTAATATGAAATCAATCCTAGAGAAAGATTGATGTCTATCAGAAAAAAAGGTAAAGTCTTTTTCTTCAGAGTTCCTCTCTCGCCAGATATCTCTCAACTCCATATCATCCATCATTTCAAAAAACGATTTTGGCAATCTGGCACACGTTGAGATATTTTGCAAGAGCCCCTTCTTATCTTTTTTAGTGTCCAAAACTCCATTCCAATCACCCAATAAAATGCATGATTTATAATCCCATTGTAATAACTTGGAATGTAAAAACTTATAAATTTTTTCCTGTTGTTGGTTCGGTGCATATACTCCAATTAAAAGTATTTTTTCTCCTTTTATTAAAAGTTCAATTGCTATGAATCTTCCTTGATCATCTGCTTCAATTAATTTAGCAATTAAGTCTTTTTTTAGATATATAACTATACCATTCTTCCTCTTGGGAGCAGATGCAACAAAATGTATACCTAACTTTGCATTTATTAAATATTTTTGATCTTTCGTTCTAATGTGAGTCTCTTGTAGACAGATTACATCATTTTTAAACTGTTTCAAATAATGAAATATTTTTCTCCTCTTTTGTGGTGAATTTAGGCCATTAACATTCCATGTCAGAAATCTAGTTGCCATTCTTGGCACCCTGAAGCTTCAGGAGCATCTGCTGGAAATCTCCATGCATTTTGCTTTTTGGCCTTGCTCCTCCCACTGCTTCTGTTTTTGTAGTTTCTTGAATCATCTGGAGTTGCTGCACTCTTAATTCTTCCTGACGCTTGGCTGCCGCTCGGGTCTGTCTTTGATCCTTAGGTTCTTCTATTTTTTCGAGTACCTCCAAAGCTTGAGCAGAAGTCGAAAGTTGTATTAAATCTTCTTGAGTAATCAAAGCTCCCCTTTGGGCCTGTGCCAACAATTCTTCCTTCTCCCCCTTTCTTGCCCCCTCTGCTTCCATCTTCCTTCTAGCTTCTGGGGACTGTGGGCATCCAGCCTTTAGTACATTGGTGTAGAAATCTCTTGCCTTCCACACTGAATTAAGACGATATCTTTCTCCTGAATAGTTCACCACTAGTCCAGCTGGAACCTCCCATCTGTACTGTATCTGACGGTTTCTCAGTTCTTCCACCAGAAAACCATAATCCCTTCTGGCTCTCAACATTTTGGGGGGGATTTCTTTCAGTATTAAAACCTCCTGCCCCTGCACTTGAAGTTTATTTTTAAAAGTGACTTGTAGGATTTCATTGCGTATTCTCCTTGTTGTAAAATAGACTACAATGTCTCTTGGTAGATGTTTCTGTCTGGCAACCCATGAGTTGACACGGTAAATTTTGTCAATTTGCCATTCCAGATTGCTTTTTGATCTCCCATTATCTGTGCAAATGCTTCTGAAAAGATATCTCTCAAATTCTCTTGCTTATTTTCTCTGAGGCCTCTTATTCTCAAAGCAAATTCCATATCTCTATATTGTATCATTATCACATCGGCCTCTGCTCTTTCCATCTTATTCTGGACCTCTCCTATTTTATTTTCCAAGTTCTCATTAGACTGCTTAATTTCTTCCACTTTTTAATCTATTGCTTCAATATGGCCTGCCAGACCTTGGACTGCCATGATAATATCTTCTCTAATTTCCTGATTTCGTTTTTGAATGAACTCTTTAATTTGAACCATCTCCTCAGCAACATCTCGAATTTTATCCTCAAACACCAAAGTAATTTTTTTTTCTGTAACAGAGGCTTGTGTTTTAAGGGCTTCCTGCAACATTTCAAGTGTTAATACTGGTGGTTCTGTTGGAACAGAGAGAGATTGCAATTTGGATGTTTGAGCTGGCGAGCTCCCAGCACTTTTAGGAACAATAGTCTTTATTTGTTTTGAAGCCATTTTTAGTTTCCAATTTGAATTTATTCAGCAACGAGAACAACAAATCAGCCAAATCCAGAAATCCTTTTTTAAAAAACACTGCTATATTCTTTTTAGCCTTTAATCTTCTTTCTTTCAAAGCAAAGATCTCTAATTTTAGACAGGGGCTGCCAGCGCTAAACGAAACTTTCCTTTTTAACTTTCACTTTCACGCCCCATTAAGACTCAATCGCCATCTTGGTTTCACTTTCTCCCCTTAGTTAGTCAGAAGGAAGTAATACACATTTGGAGTTAAAGTTTAGTACTTGCAAATCTGATCTCTCCTGAATTTGCTCAGCCTGCTTCCAAATCCAATGTTTATTCAAAGCGTTGTTTGGAGGGGTGGTCGCTGCGTCTTCTTCTGCTTAAAGCAGAAATGTCCCGGATCTGGAGCTCTGTCGGGCTTCCAGGGAGCTCTCACCCTTCGAGCCCCAGAATTGTTCCTGGGGCTTCTTGGGGAAATCTACCTGCACCCGTCTGCTCTCTTCCTCCCCTTTTCCCGGGGAGAAAGTTTCCAAGCTGCTAGACAGCTGATTTGCACTGTTCTAGCGGCTTTACGCGATCGCGGGGCTGGCGCTCACAAAAGGAGCGTCTTTGGCGCCTATGATGCCACCGGAAGTCCCTACGGTGCCACCGGAAGTCAGGCTTTTTAATTTTTATTAAACTGATCCCTTTATGGACTCTTGTTTTTGATTTTAAAATTCTATTTTTTTTTCTTTTGAAACAGTTGGATTACAATCTTCTTTTTCCTCCCCCCCTTCTGGCTTGTTTTTTTCTCTTTTTTTATTTTTTTTATTTTATTTTTTTGAAGGGAAGGGATGATTTGAGATTTTTTACTTTTCATTTTTTTTTCTTTTTATGCCTACTAATTCAATTATTGAATTAGACAATTGGATTATAATTAAACCATAAGTGGATTATCAATTATCTACATTAAGTTTTTGGAGAAGTGGAAATGAAGAAATTTACGCAGCCAGCACCAAGTCCCTCAGCGGCAGAAATGCAGAAAACCTCCGAGATGATGGAGTTTCGTAAATTTATGCAATCACTCCACGATGGTATCAAACAGGAACTACAAGAAATGAAAGAAATAATGGGGAAGAATGAGGAGAGAATTCAGAAAGTAGAAGAAAAAGTGGAAATGACAGAGAAAAAAGTTGAAAATTTGGTTTCCGTAGACAAATCTCAAGAAAGAACAATTATTCTGCTGGAAATGGAATGTTCTGAATTTTACTTAAGATTCCAAAATATAGACGAAGAAAAAGGAGAAAATCTACCAGAAATAATTGCAGAGATTTTGGCTGAAGCCTTGGAACAACCCAAGGAAAAGATTTTAAATGAGATTGATGAAGCCTTTAGAATAGACACTAGATATGCAATAAGGAATAAATTACCAAGGGAAGTACATGTATGATTCATAAAGAGAGCGATGAAAACAGAGATACTTCAAGCAGCAAGGATTACAGCATTGAAACACAAGGATAAAGAACTTGTGTTTCTACGACAAATACCCAGAAGAGTTAGAGATTTGAGGAGAGAATATCAATTCTTAACAAGATTTTTAATATCTAAAGGAGTGAGTTTTAGATGGTTAATACCTGAAGGGATCATGGTGACATGGCAAGAACAAAGACACAGACTTGATTCAATTGAGAAAGCGAAGTTATTTTATCAACAATTTTGTGGACCAATGGAAGAAGATTTGGGAGCTGTAGGCGTTGCAAAAGAGAAAGATAAAGACAGAGATAAAGAGAAAGAGAAAGAAAGAGAAAGAAAAGGATAAAGAGGAAAAAGCTAAAGAGGAAAGGGCTCGGAGAGAAGGTGTGAGAGCCAAAGACCCAATCGAACAAAGAGAGACTAGGGCAATGAAATTAAAACCTAGTAATAAGTAAACATGGAAGAAGAAATAAAAGCAATATCTTTAAATGTAAATGGACTAAATGCGGTGATAAAAAGAAACAGATTATTGACTAAATTAAATACCTGACGATGGACATTATATGTTTACAAGAAGTTCATATTAGAAAACAACACATAAAACTACTACAATACCCAAAACTAGGAGTTTTATTTACATCACTGATACAACAAAGTAAAAGAGGTGTGGCATTATATATTAAAGAAAAATTAGAACCTAAATCAATTTTTGAAGATGAGGAAGGCAGGATTTTGATGGTGGAAATAAAAATGAACTTTAAACAAATACTCTTGATAGCATTGTATGCACCAAATGAAATACAGGAAGAATTTTATCATCGATTCCACAGGAAAATTATAGCATTGAACTATGAAAATGTATGTATAATGGGTTTTAATGCCGTTTCAGACCCAGATTTGCATTATAAAACTGTGAAGATAAATAAAAAATCTAGAAGATCATTATCAAAATCCTTTTTTACAATGATAGAAGACTTAAGTATCCAAGATATTTGGAGACAAAAACATGTGAAGGAGAATCAATATACTTTTTCTTCAAATAGACACCTATCATGGTCAAGGATAGATATGGTATGGATGTTAATTGGACTTATAGAAGAGGTGCAAGAAGTGAATATTGGTTCAAATATTTGGGCAGACCATAGTCCGATGACAATAGTATGGAAAGGGCAAAAGAAAAAGACAAGATGGACTTTTTTTTTTATTGAAAAGTTTTATAGAAAGTACAAACATTTTCACCCCCCCACCCTTCCCCCCTCAACCCCTCCCTCCCCTTTCCCACCCCCCCTTCCCTCCTTCCCCCCACCCCCCTCCCTAGACTTCCCAGAACAAGCACAGGGTATAGCATTCACAAATCAAAAGCTAGAATATGCTAACAAATGTTACATTTCATATTCTCCCTAGATCCTTAACTCCTTATAATTCAAAAAACAAATATAAACTACTCAAAGTTACTTCATTCATATGCTATATGAATCTTCTTATTCGGATACTTCTTCTGTATGTAATCTATCCATCTTCTCCATTCCGATATATATCTTTCATTTGAATGGTCTTTAAGATATGATGAAATTTTCGCCATTTCTGCCAAATGCACAACTTTTAATGTCCATTCCTCAATGGTGGGTGGATCTTCCTTCTTCCAGTACTTTGCCACCAGTAACCTGGCAGCCGTTATTAAGTTCAAAACCAACTTAGTCTCTATTACAGTACAATCCATGACTATTCCCAACAAAAAGAACTGTGGTGTAAATTTAATTTTTTTCTTTAAAATGTTTTGAATAATCCACCATATTTTTATTCAAAAAGCCTTAATTTTTTTACATGTCCACCATATATGAAAATATGTAGCATCTTTACACTCACATCGCCAACACTTAGGTTGTAGATTTGAATACATACAGGCTAATTTTTTTGGGTCTAAATGCCATCTATAAAACATTTTATAAAAATTCTCCCTTAAATTTTGTGCTTGTGTAAATCTTACATTTCTGACCCATATCTTTTCCCATGTTTCCATCATTATTGGTTCACCTACGTTTTGTGCCCATTTTATCATACAGTCCTTGACTAACTCTGTTTCTGAATCTATTTCCACTAGTGCATTATACAACCTTTTTATGTGCATTTGACCTTTATCTCTTGTTTGCTTTATCGAATTCTCATCCTGCTGCAAAATACCAATTTTTTGATCTTCTCTCCATCTGGCCTGCAGCTGTCCATACTGAAACCATGTCCTAATAATTCCTTCTTCTCTTAATTGCTCCATTGGTTTTAATTGTAATCTGACTCCTTCCTTATAAAGAAGTTCCTTATATGTAATCTTATCTGGCTTTTGCTCTAAGTTTATATTCTCTATCGTGTGTCTGGGTACTGTCCATATTGGTAACTTATCACTTAATTTATATTTGTACTTTTTCCAGACCCGCAATAGAGAATTTCTTAATATATGACTTTTAAAAGCCTTATCTACTTTCTTGTCATAGACTTAATAAGCATGCCAGACGTAGACCAAACCATATCCTTCAATATTCAATATCTTTTCCTCCGTTAAATTTATCCAGTCTGTAATTGCTGAGAGGGCAGCGGCTTCATAGTACAATCTTAAATTGGGCATTTTAAGACCACCTCTTTCTCGGATATCTTGCATTATCTTTTGTTTAACTCGAGGTTTCTTTCCTGCCCACACAAACTTGTTTATGCCCTTCTGCCATTCCTTCAAATTTTCATCTTTTTTAAGTATAGGTATCATTTGAAAAAGAAATAAAAGTTTTGGTAAAATATTCATTTTTACAGCGCCTATCCTTCCCAGCAAAGACAATTGTAGTTTTTTCCAGTTTTCCATCTCCTTTTGTATTTTGTGCCATAGTGAATCATAATTGTGCTGATATAATTTCATATTTGCAGTCATAATATAAACCCCTAAGTATTTAACCTTCTTAACTACTTCAAATCCTGTTAACCTTTCTGTCAGGAATAAATGCCTTGCCTCTGATCCAGAGCTAGAGGCAGGGGGGCTGGACAAGCCAGCCCCCAAGGTCCACCCTAACCCAATAACCCCTCCTTACCTTAGCCACGCCCAAGGGGTACTTAAGGGTCAGCCATGCGTTCCTGCTTCAGTTCCAGACTTGTACCTGTAATGATAAGATGCTTAATTAATAAACAATATCTGATTTAATGAATACCTGCTTATGGAGTTATTGGGCACGATCCTTGAACACATTTAACAATATGGTAGCAGAGGATGGTTTGACAGCCCAATCCTAATACTCCACAACATGCAAAGGACCACGACAGACAGGGTGAATACCAGGGCATTCACCAAGAAGATGGCAGGACGGCCTGCCCAACCCGAAACCACGCAAGGAGAGGCACCCGAGACGAGCGGCCTACTCCACCACCCATGCACCCCGGCCAGAAGCGACGAGGGGTGGAAGAAACACGAGACCTCAAAAGGAGAAAAACACGACCTAAAAGTAAAACTTCTGGAGCTGATAGATTCGTCACAAAGCAACACCGACCTCATCGCGGAACTCCGAAGCCTGGTCAAAGGCTGCGAAGCAGCGAGTGAGGAAGATGAAGACGAATCCAACTACAGCGACGAAGATGCGGTAAGGGGGGACTTCCCCCACCAGAAACCCACCGAAAAGGCCGAAGGAGACTTCGCGCCCTTTTTATGGTGGCCATCTTGGGAGGCGACGTCATCAAAAATGGCCGACCACCCACCAATAGATTCCCGAGATTTAAATCTCATGGCGGGAATCGGGGCCTACCCAAAAATAGCCGACCAAAACTACTACAAAAACCAAGAAAGCCCAAAGCCAAAACCTACAGGCCCGCCTACCGAACCCGAGGTCAACCAAGCCATCGAACTAATCACCGCGGCCCTAGGGGAGAAGATGAAATTACCGAACACGCACCCCGGTGCTAGGCCAAAACGCAAAGGGGACCCTAGCGCGAAGAGGGCCGACACCGGCACACACCCTGGGGAACTGACCGCTACCGCATGGGCCCAGGGCCACCCAGAGCTCCCAAGGAGCCTCCCCATAAAAACGGGACACCGAAGGCGATGGGACTACTCACCGGACCGACGACCGGGACCAGATCCATGGCCCACGGGGCCATCCGCAGGCAGGGGACGTCCATCGGCGGGCAGGGGACTCGGCCCGACACCCGGAGGCGACACCCACACAAGGCCGGGCCATCCGGGACCATTCGCGGCCCCAACGGGACTTCCGACCTCCACCGACGATCCTCACCGCTTCCCGAGGCTCCAGACGACGATCCGCGACGATCCCGAGCAAGCGAGGCTGACCAAGAAGGAACCGAAGGCCCATCCGGAAGGTTGGGGCCTTCACCTGAGAGCTGCGGGGACGAGCTCCTCACTCCACGGCGGCTGGGCAGAAATGAACCTCACGCATGCGCAATGCATCCCTGTAAGAGAAACGGAACAAGACATAGAGCTACACTGACGCAAGCACATAGAGACAAGTCAGTTCAGACTTGACACAGTCGTTCCTCTGCCTTATTGTGAGTACCCTTACGTGAGGAACCATGGACAGCGACATAATGTAAGTAATTTAACTTACAATTCAGGGACTTTGCCAAGTGACTTTCCCAAACTAAGACTAGATGGGGAGAATTTCCTGGACTGGAACCAGCAACTCCAGGTCACCCTGCTAAAGGAAGATCTATTATCCCTAGTCATAGACCCCCCAGAAAAACCCTGGACTTTTGAATTAGATTGCATCCACCATAAAGCATACTGTATTGTCATTGCCAGCATTACCCCCAGTATTTACCCCAGCATTAACCACCACTTGACTGCTCTGGAGGTAATACAGAGGATGCACAAACTATTTTACTGCCAAAGCGTAGCAAGCACCACCAGGTTATCCAGGGAATTCTACGCCACCAAACTTAAAGCAGGGACCCCAATGAGCGAGCATTTATTGTCTCTAAATACCACCAGAGCTCAGCTGACACAAAGGGGGGAGGTCATAAGTGAGAGGACTATGATAAGCATCATTGTAAATTCCTTAGACCCCAGTTGGGACACATTTATCACGCAGATAGACAACCTAGGGTCAGGGAAACTCTCACTGGAATTACTAACAAGTAAACTAATAGCTGAAGACAGCATCAGGAAAGACCGCTTACTAAGCCGCAGAGAGCAAAGACCCAGCAGAAAGGCTGAGCCACAGGGTAGGAGCTACAGTAATGCAGAGTGCTACATATGCGGGTCAAGAAATCATTACAAAAGGGACTGTCCTAGAAACACAGGGGACAGGGATAGGCCACATAGAAGGGACAGACCAGAACAAAGAGCAAGGCACACTAGCGGACGCTCACCAGAGGACAGACACAGGCGTAGGGATTCCCCTAGCCCCAGGGACAGGAGAAACCACAGGGACAGCTCCAGGGAGAGCCAGACTGGATCACTGTATGGCATAGGAGATCAAGAGCGACACGTAGGCCAGGACAGGGAGGAAGGCACATGGCTGCTGGACTCAGGGGCCACAAACCATACCACTTATGACCGTAACTCGCTAACCTCATTTACAGAAGAGAGTTTTATAATAAAAGTGGCTAACCAGAACAATGTGCAAGTAACAGGTAAAGGTAACGCATACGTGCCAGGGGTAGGAGTAGTACAAGGAGTACTATTAGTGCCAAATATACCCTATAACATCCTTGCCACTCTAAAACTAAGCAAGGACAACAATGTCGAGGTGACATTCAAGGAAGGAAAGGCGCAGGTAACTAGAGGGGGCAAAAGAATAGGGAAAGTAGTAATCAGTGGGGAACTGCCATTCTTCCAACCAGTCAGGGGCAAGCAGCCAGAGGTAAACAATCACCAGAAGGTCAAACCCGACAACCCAGACTACACAAGTGGGGAAGTAGAGGGGGTTAGTCACGCACACACCACTGATGATACAAGTGAGCAGGGGACTCCCAGGGAAGGAAAGCCAGCGATAGGGAAGCCAATGCATGACAACTGTGCCCACCTGCTACACAGAAGACTAGGACACATTAGCTTCCCTGTGGTGCAGAAAATGATGGAATGCTCTGAAGGTGTAAAAATAAAGGATTGTGAGAACTATCTCGAGTGTTCTATTTGTAAGAGCTCTAAATTAAAAACAAAACCAAGGCCCAAAAAGTCAGTGCGCACAACTAATTCAATCTTCCAACTCATACATATGGACCTAGTGGGACCACTAAGACCCTCCATCAAATATAGGAAGAGGTACTTCCTGACCATAGTGGATGATTTCAGCCGCTATGGCTTCGTATACACGCTAAAACACAAGAGCGAAGTATTCCAAAAATTTAAGGAATTCTACGCAAGGGTGGAGACACAACATGATACCAAGATCAGGCAAATAATGACAGACCGGGGGTCTGAATTTTTGTCAAGTGACTTCTCGCAATGGCTAAAGACACGCGGGATAATCCACTACACGACTTCTCCATTTTCCGCCTTTCAAAATGGCATTGCAGAACGAAAAAATGGAACACTGCAGACCATGATGAGGTGTGCACTAGAGGATGCCGGCCTAGGGCAGCATTTCTGGTCAGAAGCACTCATTTATTTGAACTACACTTTGAACAGGTTATGGACCAGCGTACTAAACAAAACTCCATACGAGTTAATGTACCAAAGGAAACCACAGGTGTCACACTTACACATATTCGGGGTCACAGCAGATGTGCACATCCCCAAACAATTGAGACATAAGGGAGACAGGGTATCCAGAAGACTGAGGTTCATGGGGTATGAACCAGGAACGAAGGGATATAGATTCATAGACAGCAATAACAATTTTGTGATATCACGAACAGCTGTCTTTCACGAAAACGCCAACTGGTCCAAGATACACCTCAACGAGGTGTCCCTTAGCAAGGACGGACCAGGGGATGACCAAAGGGGGATAAAGCACCAAACAGGAAAGGGTACAGAGCAGGAAAAGAGCAAACCCAAGAGACAGGAAATACCAGTGAAGGGGTGGAAGGAAAACCACCCATGCATCAAAGTGGATTCACTCACCGAGAGAGAAGCTAGGTACATGCATGACACAGAGACACCCCCCGACAGGCCAATCAGGGCAAACAGGGGCAAAAAACCAGAAAGGTTAGGGGACTACGTGTTATCCCTCCACACTAACCAACTAACCCCCAACACATATGAGGACGTACTGAAGTTACCAGATGAGGAAAGAGAAAAATGGGAACAAGCCATGGAGAGGGAAATGGACAGCCTGAGGGAACTAAACGTATACACTCCCTCTAAAGTCCCAATAGGAAAGACGACCATAGGCACCAGGTGGGTCTACAAAATTAAAACACTAGAGGGAAACAAAGCACTCTACAAGGCTAGGCTGGTGGCACAGGGGTTCGCCCAAAAATACCCTGATGATTACACGGAAACGTACTCCCCCACAGTCAGGGCTGAAAGTGTAAAGTGTGCGTTGGTTATTGCATCACTACTTGGGTTAGAAGTACATCAATTCGACGTGCAAACCGCTTATCTGCACGCCGAGCTCGATAAAGAGATATACGTGAGAGCGCCACCTAGCCAAAACACCAGGAAGGGAGAAACCTGGATCCTAAACCGGAGCTTGTATGGACTCAAACAGTCAGGGAAACGTTGGTACGAATGCCTATCCAAGACATTGAAGTCCATGGGATTCTCAGCCACCTCGGCCGACAACTGCTTCTTCACCAAGAAGTCAGACAGTTCCCTCGAGTACGTTTTGATATACGTGGACGATATATTGTATATCGGTGGCCAGTCTAGCAAATGTAATGACTTCGCCAGTGAGCTAGGAAAACATTTTACACTGAAAATATTGGGTAAGGTAGATAAATACTTGGGAGTGCAAATCACAAAAACTGGCAGAGGTTTCCAACTGTCACAGAAGGACAAAATTTTGGAACTAATACATAAGTGCAACATGACAAACGCCAAGGGGTGTGAAACACCAATGCAACCAGACTTCTTGAAGGACATGTATAATGAGGCTGAGTCGTTCAAGGACAACACATTATACAGATCCACCATAGGCTCCCTATTATACATTGCGAACTGGACTAGGCCAGACATCGCCCTGCCAGTTAACTTGCTATCACGACATGTAGGTAAACCCACTGTGTACCACTGGGAAGCCATCAAAAGGGTACTGAGGTACCTAAAGCAGAGCTCCGATGCTTGCCTATCACTAGAACCCGAGAACACCACAACACCCACACTCACATGCTATGCAGACGCTGACTGGGCTGGGGATGTGAAATGCAGAAAGAGTACTTCAGGTTACGTATTCTTTCTAAACAACAGCCCAGTACATTGGTACACAGGCAAACAGGATCTGGTAGCCACATCCACAACAGAGGCCGAATATATTTGTTTGTCCAAGGCCGCCAACAACCTGGTCTGGTTTGATGACCTGCTCGCAGACATATGGACCGAACCGAACTATCCTATCATCATGCACGAGGACAATAAAGCCGCTATGGAAATATCTAAGGCTGAAGCTGTGGGTCAAAGGTCGAGGCATATCGACATAAAATACAAACACGTTAGACAGTTCGCAAGCATAGGATTTATAAGAGTTATACATTGTGACACAGAAGAACAAACAGCGGACATTCTAACCAAACCATTGCAAAATAAACAGCACACGTATTTAACATCAAAATTAGGGGTCCTCCTGAAAAGGGCACCTCAGGTATGCACCACACAAGAACACCTCGGCCAGGCATTTAGAGGGGGTTTTGTCAGGAATAAATGCCTTGCCTCTGATCCAGAGCTAGAGGCAGGGGGGCTGGACAAGCCAGCCCCCAAGGTCCACCCTAACCCAATAACCCCTCCTTACCTTAGCCACGCCCAAGGGGTACTTAAGGGTCAGCCATGCGGTCCTGCTTCAGTTCCAGACTTGTACCTGTAATGATAAGATGCTTAATTAATAAACAATATCTGATTTAATGAATACCTGCTTATGGAGTTATTGGGCACGATCCTTGAACACATTTAACACTTTCTATCTCTTCTTTCTGGCTTCTGACCATATTTTTAGCTATTATTTTCGTTTTGGCTGCATTTATTTTAAAACCAGATACTTGTCCATATAAGCAGGTTATGTCCATCAAGGCTGTAATCGATTGCACCGGTTGGGTTAGGGTAACAACCAGGTCATCCGCAAATGCTCGTAACTTATACTCATGCTGTCTAATTTTAATTCCCTTTATTGTGTCCATCTCACGTATTTTACTTAGTAAAACTTCCAGTGTCAACACAAACAATAACAGAGACAAGGGACAACCTTGCCTTGTTCCTTTTTCTATATTAAAGGGATCTGTTAAGCCACCATTAACTATTATTTGCGCTGTTTGTTTTTGATATATTGCCTTAATAGATTGTACAAATTGTTCTCCAAATTGCATCCTTTCTATTAATTTTAATAAAAATTGCCAATTCAATCTGTCAAAGGCTTTTTCAGCATCCAAAAACACTAGCACTGCAGGGACCTGGTTGTTCCTTCCCAGATACTCTAATAAGTTAACAATTTGCCTTACATTACTCTTCATTTGTCTACCATTTATAAATCCAGTTTGATCATGGTTAATCATTTGCTGCATAACTATCATTAGTCTATTTGCTAAAATTTTAGCAAAAATCTTATAGTCTGTGTTCAATAATGAAATCGGCCTATAATTTTTAGGGTCTGTTTCGTCTTTCCCTTCTTTTGGGATCAACGAAATAAATGCTGTTTTCCAAGTTGGAGGCACCTCTCCTCCCTGTTGTATATTATTAAATAATTCTTTCAACGGTTCCACCATTTCCTCCTGTAAAGTTTTATAATAAATAGCTGTCAGACCGTCCGTCCCAGGAGCTTTACCCACTTTCAATTGCTTAATTGCTAACACAATTTCCTCGGAAGTTATCAATTGATTTAAACTATCCCTCTGTTCATTTGAGATTGTATAAATATTTTCCTTCTGCAAATATCTATCTATATCTATATCTTTAATTTTATCACCAGTATACAGCCTCAAATAAAACTCTAGGAAAGATTTTTTAATCAATTGTTGCTCATAAACCTCCTTACCCTTATATCTTATTTTCTCTATTGTCCTTGATTTTTGCTTTTTCCTTAAAAGATATGCTAACCACCTGCCTGGTTTATTGGCATTATAAAAAGTATTATGTTTTGCATATCGTAAGTTAGTTGCCACCTGATCTGCTATTAACATGTTAAATTGACCTTTCAATAAATTGATTGCCTCTTTAATTTTCTTATCTGTTGGATTGACTATTAAAGCCTGTTCCTGTTTACTAATCTCATCTTCTAATTCTTTCCTTTTTGCCCCCGTTTCTTTCTATGTTTATTATTCAAATATATCAAAATTCCTCGCATATATGCTTTACTTGCGTCCCATACCATTTCCATAGATGTACCCTTTTACATATTCATAACAAAAAATTCTTTCATAATTTTTTTACATTCTTTTACATTTTCTTCATACCTAAACAAATTATCATTTAACCTCCAGGACCTCCTAGACCCTTTTCCACACTCCAATTCCAACCAAACTGGACTGTGGTCAGTCAATATTCTTGAACAAATCTTCGTGTTCTTCACCCTAGATAAAAGATCATTAGTAATTAGAATAAAATCAATCCTTGAAAAGGATTGATGTCTGTCTGAGAAAAAAGTAAAATCTTTTTCTTCCGGATTTCTTTCACGCCAAATATCCCTCAGCTCCCAATCATCCATCATCTCCCAAACGCTTTGGGCAATTTTGCTCTTGTTAAAACATTTTGTTTAGGCCCCTTCTTATCTTTTTTAATATCCAAGACACCATTCCAATCCCCCAACAGGATGCAAGTTTTATATGCCCATTGTGTCAACTTCGAGTGTAGCAAATTGTAAAAATTTTCTTGTTGTTGATTCGGGGCATAGACTCCAATTACAAGTATTTTTTCTCCTTTAACTAAAAGTTCTATCGCTAAGAATCTTCCTTGGTCATCTGCTTCAATTAATTTAGCAACTAAGTCTCTTTTCAAATATATGACTATACCATTTTTCTTTTCTGGTGCTGCTGCTGCGTAGTGTGTACCAAGTCTTGCATTTATCAGGTATTTTTGGTCTTGTACTCTTATATGAGTCTCTTGTAAACAAATCACATCATTTTTAAATTGTTTAAGATAATGAAATATTTTTCTTCTTTTCTGTGGAGAATTCAAACCATTAACATTCCAAGTCAAAAATCTAGTTCCCATCTTTGGGCCCTTGAAGCAACTGGAGCAGATTCTGGTGGTCTTGTCTCATTTGACCTTTAGGTCTTGCTCCTCCCACTGCTTCTGACTTGGTAGATTCTTGAATTGTTTCTTGAGTTGCCATCTGGAATTGTTGCTGTCTTGATACTTCTTTGAGCTTAGCTGTCACCGATCTGGTCTGTCTTTGATCCTTGGGTTGCGATAAATCAATTAATTCCAACTCTTGAACAGCCATCTGAATTTGTAATGGTTCTTCTCCCTTGCCTGTCAAAACTCCCCCCTGAACTACTGTCAGAAGCTCTTCTTTTTCACCTTCCATCACATCCTTCTTTCTTTTGCCCTCTGGTGATTTGGGTGATTTGGGTGTGCCAGCCTTAATACGTTAATATAAAAGTCTCTTGCCTTCCATATTGTGTTAAGCCGATACCTCTCTCCTGAATAGGTCACCACCAATCCAGCCGGCACCTCCCATCTATACTGTATCTGGCGTTTTTTCAGTTCATCCACCAGAAATGCATAATCCCTTCTGGCTCACAAAATTTTAGGGGGGATTTCTTTCATTGTCATCACTTCCTGGCCTTCAACCCGAAGTTTATTGTTAAAAGTGGCCTGTAGAATTTCATTGCGTACTCTCCTTGTATTGAAGTATATCACAATGTCTCTTGGTAGATGTTTCTGTCTGGCAACCCAAGAATTAACGCGATACAGCTTGTCAATCTGCCAGCCCAAATCATTTTTTGACTCCCCCACCAACGGTGCCAATGCCTCAGACATCATTTCTCTCAAGTTCTCTTGTTTGTTCTCCTTCACCCCTCTAAATCTTAAAGCAAATTCCATAGCTCTGTATTGTATCATAGCTACATCATCTTCCACCCTTTGAATTCTGTTCTGAGTTTCATCTAATTTATTATCCAAGATTACCATAGATTGTTTAACTTCTTCAACTTTATCATCCACCATTTCAATATTGCCTGCCAAACATTTAAATGTCTTTATAATATCATCCCTAATTTGCTGATTCCGAGTTGCAATATCATCTGACACAGCCTGTATTTTTTCATTGGTTTCATTAATTTTTTCATTAATCAAAATAGCAAGTTTCTCTTATGTAACTTGGAGGGCTTGTTGTAACATCTCCAACGTTAAAGTCTGTGGATCTGCTGGAGGGGCAGAGGCTTGCAGTCTAGGAATATGAGCTGGGGAGCTACCAGCACTTCCTGTTCCTTTACTAGGAACAGTCTTTACAGATTTTGAGGCCATTTCCACTTTAAAATTCTTTATATTTTAATCAGAAGCCAGAAAGAAAAGTTCCTCAAGAAAAGTCCCAGTCTTAGTTAGCGTTTTTAAATCCTCCTTCTATCAGTTCAAAATTCTTTTCAGACAAAGGGCTGCCAGCAAAACAAAACTTTCTCAGGCTTTCACTTTCTCCCGCCCCTTCAGGCTTCAATCACCATTTTATGCAAAGTACTAATTGTTAGTTCCGAAGGAGGCTACAAACATCGGAGTTAGGTAAAGTTACTTGCAGTCTGATTTCTCCTTGCTTGTTCTGCCTGCTGCTGGTTCAGAATGTTAAAATCCCCTCATTTCCATCGGCAGACTTGGTTGCAGCTTCTAAATCCGCTAATTAGTGGATTCGTCCCTGGTCCGGAGCAGCTTGATAGGCTTTTAGGGAGCGCGCACCCTTCGCGCCCCAGGATCCTTCCTATGGTGTTTGGGGGGGCTCAACCTCCACCTATCTGCTCTTCTCTCTCCCCTTTGCCCGGGGAGAGGGTTCCAAGCCTCCAGACAGCTGTTTTTCGGCTGTTCTGGGGCTTTAACGGAACCAGGGAACGGGCGCTCGTAAAGGAGCGTCTTCGAGGCAAGCGGAGGCAAGCGGAGCCAAGCGGAAGTCCCAAGACAAGATGAACTTTGAATACAACAATATTAAATGAAAAAGGATTCCAGGAATTTGTGGAAAAGGAATTGGATTTTTTTTTTTTAAATTAAATAAAAAGGAGGATACATCACTTCAAAATGTATGGGATAAAATGAAAGCATACATTAGAGGACTGGCAATAACATACTTGGGGAAAAAGAACAAAAAGAAACAGCAGAAACAAATAAGATTGGAAGAAGAATATAAAAGCCTACAAAAAGAGTTCCAGAAAGATGTTCAAAATAAAAAAACTAAGAAATTGTGGTCGACAGGTAAATTCCATTATTGTTTTAAAGAGACAAAGACCAAAATAATCCTGGAACAGAGTTTATTCTTTGCAAAGGGCCTTTCTCTCTAAAGTAGAGAAAGACGGAAATAAAACAATTTACACGAGTTTTTATAGTCTTCAGGAATATCAGAATACACGTCAATAAAGTACCTTGGGAATCAGTTTCAGATCTTACATAACACCTTATATAACATATGCAGTACATAATCCACCCTGGAAATTCCCCAATTCCCAACAGAAATACCCCTCAAAAACATCAATTGCGTACTTCCTTTGATTAATGAGGGCAAGTTAACCCAGGAACATATTTCCTGCAAAACAAACATCCTCTCAAAAACACAGGAATTACACACTTCCTTTCTCATGTTCTTAAATGTCAGCTAAATTATATAATCAGGTTAGACAAGGTAAAACAAAACCTTAACATCATTTTAAAATGGCGTAACTCAGGTTATGCTTTTACAGGAATAATTCCTATTTTTCTCACAATCCCCCCTTCTCCTCTTCATTATCTGTTATTCCTGTAAACTATGAACATCCTGTAACAGTATAGAAACTCCTCTCCATACAATAGGTACTTTGGTCAATGCCATGTTACCACATAAAAACATTAACTTGGAGGGAACTTGTATCCTTAGACATAGAAAGTGTAACCCTTCCTCCAAAATTCAAAACTTCTTGTATGAAGGTATATAATTACCAAATAGCTCAGTGCATTGCTTATATAAAAATTCCATTCTATTTGTAAGGCCAATGTATTGAGGAACTATCTCATATGTATGTTTGCACTTGGCACACACACCATCTTCAAAAGATGACTTAATACATATCTCAGCTTCCTCAGTGGTGTCTATTAGGGTTAGTGGTGTTTCTATAAAAGAATAACGGTGCTCGAATTCAGTATGGAAACATAGCTGCTACCATGTTATAGGGCAACTAGGCAACACAGCCAAAATCCCCATTCCTATCCACACCTGTAGAATAACAAACACTACCACAAAAAACCCCATTATTCCTAGTGAACTAGCTCCCCCAACATATTGTCTAAAGAGATAAAAGATTATTATCTTACCTCCAATTCATCAATCAATCAAGGAGAACTTACATCCACGGGATACCAAAACATAGATTTACACCAATCAATAATATCTTTCCTCAATACAATCAAAAACACAACAAGAATTATTACCACTCCTAGCCAAATACAAAATTCTTCATAAAACTCTTCTTCCATCCGTTGGTCCCCAATCGTCTAAGGTTTGTCATCAAAAAGTCAATTTAAAAGGGTTTGCAGGTTCCGTAGCAACTGTCCTTCCATAAGCCAAAACCACCAGTCCCTCGACTCTGGAATAGCATACCCAACCTTGTTTCTTAGTCCTTACAGCCGACCCTGTAGTTAGCAGAACTTGGAACGGTCCTTTCCACACCAGCTGCAACTTCTTCTCAGTAATGGCTTTTATCAGACCCAGTCTCCACTTTTGTATTCATGTGCTTGGAAATCAAGAGGTGGATTCTGTCCTTTTTACCTTAAATGAGAAAAACACTGGGACAGTCCCTGTATATATTTTCAGAAAAAACATCCTTCAATTTTATCCTAGGCATCTCAACTTTCCCCACATAAGGCAATCCAAACATCATTTCATACATAGATATCCCCAGATCTTTCCTAGGACTAATTCCTATTCTTAATAGAGCTAAAGGCAAACACTTCATTCAAAGTAGTTGAAGCTCTAACATTAATTTTTATAACAGAGATTTACTTATCTGATTAGCACATTCACAACACCCTATAGAACTTAGCATAAACAATAAATGTAGTTGCCAATCAATTCCTAATTGTTCCATAAGCTTCATCACCTTGGACAATGAAATGTATACCCCTATCACTATCAATAAGATCAACCAATGCATATTTGAGTATTATTCACTCCAATATGATTTAACAATCTTCTGAGCACCTGTCTTTACACAAAGAAAGGCTTCAACCTATCCAGTAAAATAATCCACTATTATTATTACATATATCAATGGTCACACCACCAGCATTTCAATGTAATCTACTTAGATTCATTGAAAAGGCCAAATTGTCAAATCTCTACATATTTTTTTGTTTTTGCATACACAATGTATTCATTTCCATACCATTTATATAACTATTGTATACACACCCCTAGACACATATATGCATATACATTTAATAAAATCAATAAGTGCTTGCGTTCCCCAATAGGTTCCCTCATGCACTCATTCAATCACATTCCACATCATAACTTTAGTAAAAATTTTCACTCCATTCTTATTAATCCATTTCCCATTCACTTACACACCCCTTCATCCACTATTTATATAATATCAAGTTTAGAAGGATCCCCAACTGTCTTTAAAACAGCTGTGATAAGTTCCACCTATCGCAATTCCTTTTACTAAATATCAACCCCCTTTCAACCCAGATTATCCCAAAAGTATGTAAGATACCATAAGCATAGTTCAAATCAGCATAAATATTCCCTACCTCATTAGTTAATATGTGCAATGCTTACAATAAAGCAAAAACCTCACATGTCTGCACTGACCATTCAAACGGTAACTTTCCGGCTTCCAATATCTCAATAGTGTCTCCATTCACAACTGCATAACCATCCAGTCTCATCCCATAACCACACAATTTCCCATCTCTCTCTCCTATTGGTCAAGAGAACCAAACTCTCTTGAGACAATTTTAAAAACCTAGCATTTGTGCATCACTTTTTAGTTCCCAGTCCACATGCAAACCAACACTCCTTTGGCTATACCATCTTCCATTACTACAGACAAGTGGAAATTTTTCCTTAAACCAGGCAAACATAACACTGGAGCAACATTACATTATTACTTTCTTCAACTCTTCAACCTTTCTTCCAAACAACTTAGTTTATCAATAAATCAATAGAGTCTCTATAAATACTCAACTCTCCCCACTTCAGAGGAATCACACCACACTTCTATCACGATTAGCTAAACTATTTCCACAAGCTTCAAAGAAATGCAAAGCTTAATCTAAATTCACAAGTCTATACAGACTAACTTACAAGTAACTTCCTAGCTAACCAGACCAAAAGTCCATCTTTACCTTCTACCAGTAATTCTTCCCTCAAGGGAACATCCTTTATCTAGACAACACTAAGCTAAAATAACATAGTCAACTATCCCCCAGACTATCCAGTATCTAGAAATCTCCTTCTCAGCATTCAAAATCATTCAAAATACACAGACACAAAAACATAAAAGAAGTTAATAAAAAAACTTCAAAAAGCAAAAGAAAATCACCTAATAGAGGTACTCCGGATCTCTACTCCCAAAAACTTTTCAAACTTTCAATGTCACTTCTCTAGAGCAGAACAGGAAATACATCTACATAGCTGCCAATGCAGTCAGAAACAATGCAGAATCAAATCACCCATTCGCCCCTCCTTTCTCTCAGACAAACTTAGCAAAGGAAAAAAAAATGTGTAAAAGGGAAAACAAACCGCACCTTCCCTCCCCCCTTTCTTACTTCTCTTGTTCAGAACAAAAAGACGGGGGAAATATAGAGAAGAAAAATACTACTCCTGTCTCTAATTAACATCGCAAATACCTCTACCTAATCCTACTTCTCCATAGGATCTCTCTCTCTCTCTCACTTGCTCATTCAAACACTTGCTATTACAACATAACAACTACTACAACAACAAACTCTTGCCACTCACTATTTCAATATACAAAAGGAAATTTCTCAGGGGTTCAACGCACAGGCATTCACAAATATCAGGATCACCTTACCACCCCCATTTAAGGGCTTACCACACTCACTCATATTTATTCTGCAATCAGACCTTTTAGTGTATTCCAACACACACATGCCTTTTCCCTGCCAATTAGTCAGCATAAATACTTCAGGGAGCTTTATTATCATTCTCAGTATTATTTTTTTACAAGACAATGAGCTCTATTGCCTAAACAACTCTCATTACACACACATACCATTTAACAACATTTGCAAACCTGGAATAAAACCTAGAAAGGTTCCATCCCTTCAGATACCCATTTCATTTTCATCCTTGACATCTTGTAGCCCATTCCTCAAGCAGTGGAAAACTTCAGAATGCGGTTTTTAATCAAAAACTTGATTTCGGGCCCTAACCACACCTGTTCTCCACAGCTCCAGGCTTAAGCCAAGAAGGTCACTTAATTAGCTGGCACACACATATCACCATCACATCACATTAATCACAGACAAAATATTCACATTCAACCTCAGGTAGGAAGAACAATAACCCTTCCTTACCACATTCCTACAGAGTTTTCTGCCTCATCCAAGAACAAGAACGATCTGTATACCAAGCTCACATCCCAGAAGAGACAATGCATCTCTCCCAAGCAGATTAAGACCTACTTCTAGAACAAATATCACATCCAAACGTATAATACACTTTCCACAACTCAATTGCACATTCTTCAACAATGGCACATCAAAAGGTATACCCTTGACACCCCTTATCTTAATAGTTACACCTGTGGGATGCACTCCTCTAGGCAATTTACAAATATAGATTCTAGTCACACCCGTATCTATTAGAAACACATGATCTTCCTCTTCTGGACCCACTAATCATCCTCTTCTCAGGACAAATTCTAGCAAAATGCCTCTCCTCTACACACACAAAGCACTTTTTGCTTTCCATCCACCAACACTAGACTTTTTTCCACTGGAGTAATCCTCTCCCAATTCCAGGACACTGTCGCCACATTGCAACCGAAGTTTCACAAAACCTTTTCCTCTTCTACCTAACTCCTTTCCCTCTCCTGTCTGTTTCAACACAGACACTATCATTCGACTTTTCTTTCTTTCTTTTTCTCTTCTAGTCTTGGCCTCGTCCCTATTCACATAGACCTTTTAAGCTTCTTTCAACAGAGCAGCAATATCAGTAGTAGCCCAATTTTCAAGCTTCTGTATGTCTGGCCATGATTTCGTCACAAATTTCATTTTCATTAAGGACTCATAAGCCGGCGTTTCAGGAGAAAGACCAGTGTGCTTATTCAAATTGTCCTTAATATTTTCCAGAAACACAGACAGTGTTTCTTCCCACAACTGTTCCACCTCAAAAACTTTTGTTAGAGTTTCTTCCTTGAGGTACAGCTGTCTTAACTCCCTCCATTTGTTCCCGATCCGCTAAATTATTATTATTCCAACCAGGATCAACTAATGGAGACTTAACATATGCAGCAACGGGCTGAACAGCCCCCACTTGGGTTTTATCCCAACAAAAAAGCCATAACTGCCTTTCGAATTTGTGACCTCTCCTCAGGGGAGAACAAATAACCCAATATATGCTGTAACTCTGCAAAAGTATACAGATTGGGTCTCAGGAATAAATCCAATGACTCAGACAACTTGATCAGATCCGCCTATAAAGACGGCATATTTCTTTTATAATCTTCCAGATCAGAAGATGTCAAAGACCCATTCACAAAAGCCGCAATACCATTCGGCATTCCTCTTAAAGGAAACATTCCTTCAGTTTGTGAACATTTAACATGAGGAGAAGTGGATGGATTCTGTTTCACAATTACCGACAATTCACCCAACTCCTTCTCCAGCTGCCTATATTACTGCCCTGCTGAAGTCTCTTCCTTTCTGCTCCCAGCAGCAACATCAATTTCACCCACAACTTCGACTATACGAAGGAGGGGGAGGTGGGCATGTAGCATAAGCTAAAGGATCCCAACCTTCCTCTTCTTCTTCCTTCCCATACAAGACTCTAGAACTTCTCAGGGAAGAGGAGTTAAACTACTGAACATGGAACTGAGGTTCAACATATAACAATTGAGCTTTCAACTTCTTTTTTCACCAAAATGTTCTTCAAAGCATTGATCCAATATGGGTCTGACTCCCAAACTTACTCCACCTATAATTAGGCTGTATCAACACAAACGTCAGCCAAACCTCCTTACAATAATTAATCATAATCACCTTATCTAATACCTTTGTACAAGCTTTCAACCAATCCTCTGACTATTGTACTAACAATTTCCCTAACGGAGATATGGGGGATGGAGGATATTTCAGTCTCAGCAGCACTTTTCCCTAGTAAAGGCCCCATACTTTCCCCAACCTGTATTACACTAATTATACACACAAATCATACAGGCCATACACACACAAACATACACAAATCCCAACCACCAAAGAGAAAACATATACTCACTCCTGGTGCACCAAAGTTTTCAGGAACGTTCCTCTCTGTCCAGGCATTCAGGTCTCTGCCTCAAGGTTCATAGAAAAGCAATTCCGGCTGGAAAGGAAATAACCCCATCTCACTGAAATCAGTGTTTGTGCGCACGTATCAGGGAATTCCATTCCAGACAGAATGTTTTCAGTCCCTTCGGGCGCCAATTGTGGTCGACAGGTAAATTCCATTATTGTTTTAAAGAGACAAAGACCAAAATAATCCTGGAACAGAGTTTATTCTTTGCAAAGGGCCTTTCTCTCTAAAGTAGAGAAAGACGGAAATAAAACAACTTACACAAGTTTTTATAGTCTTCAGGAATATCAGAATACACGTCAATAAAGTACCTTGGGAATCAGTTTCAGATCTTACATAACACCTTATATAACATATGCAGTACATAATCCACCCTGGAAATTCCCCAATTCCCAACAGAAATACCCCTCAAAAACATCAATTGCGTACTTCCTTTGATTAATGAGGGCAAGTTAACCCAGGAACATATTTCCTGCAAAACAAACATCCTCTCAAAAACACAGGAATTACACACTTCCTTTCTCATGTTCTTAAATGTCAGCTAAATTATATAATCAGGTTAGACAAGGTAAAACAAAACCTTAACATCATTTTAAAATGGCGTAACTCAGGTTATGCTTTTACAGGAATAATTCCTATTTTTCTCACAGAAATTGATGGAATTGAAGAAGCATGAAATAACCTTAAATGAACAAGAATCATTAGCAAATCAATTGAGAGCATCGAAACAGAATTTTTTTGAAAATGCAAACAAACCAGGAAGGGGCGTTGGCTTACCTGAGACGCACCTTCTCGTTCAGTGGAGACAGCAGCCAGGCATGGGTAGTTCTTGTCTATTCAGATTGGAGGACTGAGTCTGATTGATGTTGTTAAGTCCCGCCTTGCTAGGGGCTTCCAGCTTTTGGCGAAGACGAAGATACAGACTCGACGTGATGGGAGAAAAAACAAAGGTTTAACAAGAAAATACAACCAGACTGACTAAGAGTGGGGCTGGCTGCTGTCTCCACTGAACGAGAAGGTGCGTCTCAAGTAAGCCAACGCCCCTTCTCTGTATTGGTGAAAACAGCAGCCAGGCATGGGACATACCAAAGCTTATTGTCCCTAACTATGGGCGGGCCCAGTCTGGCTTGAGGACTCCCTACTATCATGAACCCTTTGCAACACCCGCCTTCCAAAGGCCGGCTCAGCTGAGGCAAACTTGTCTATTTTATAGTGTTTAATAAATGGTGAAGGTGAAGTCCATGTTGCTGCCCTACAGATTTCAAGCAAGGATGCCTGAGTGGCCCACACTGCTGAAGTGGCCGCACTGCAAGTCGAGTATGCCATCAAACTGGAAGGTTGAGGCAAGGAGTGCAATTCATAAGCTTTAGCAATCATTTGGAATCCATCTGCCTATGGTAGAAGATGTCACTTGGGAACCCAAGGAAACTGGGAGAAAGAAAATGAACAAGGACTCCGTACGACGTATGGCAGCCATCATCTTAAGGTAAATACGGAGAGCCCTCCGAACGTCCAGGGTACGCCAGCACCACTCCAACGAATGGGAAGGATTAGGACAGAAATCCGGCAAGATCAATTCCTGCATCCGATGAAATGGGGCATTAACCTTAGGAATGAATGAGGGATCGAGTCTAAGAACCACTCAATCAGTATGAAAAACGCAGAGATCACTCCGCACAGAAAGGGCAGCAGGTTCTGAAATACGCCTGACCAAGGTAATCGCCACAAGAAAGACGACGTTACACGTCAAAAGGCGAAGGCTGGTGGTCATCAATGGCTCATACGGGGCTTCTGTGAGAGAATTTAGAACAATGGACAAATCCCAGGTAGGATACCTGTTCAACATTGGAGGGCACAAATTTGAAGCACCCTTCAAAAACCTCCTAAAGGTAGGATGCTGAGATAAGGAAGTAAAGCATCCACACGATAAAACCGTTGAAAGAGCTGCCACGTGCCTCCTAATGGTATTGGATGAGAGTCCCTTATCCAGCCCGCCCTGAAGGAACTCCAGCACCTGACCTATGGTGACGTGGAGTGGAAAAAGACCCTTATGGGTACACCAAGAAAAGGCCCGCCACATGGCCGAATAAATGCGTTCTGTTGAAGGACGGCGAGCAGCCTGAATGGTCTTGATGACCCTGGAAGAAAAGTTATTACCCCTCATAGCACGCTGCTCAAGCGCCAGGCAGTCAATTGGAGCCACTGGGGATCCGGATGTATCAATACCCCCTGGCTGAGCGAATCTTTGACCTGGGGAATTCGCCACGGCGGAGCCACAGACAAAAGGCCTTGAGGTTGGCAAACCAGGCACAACGAAGCCAATGAGGCACTAGAAGAACCACCTCGGCTCTCTCTTCCAGCAACTTGTGCACCACTCTCGAAATGAGAGGAAGAGGAGGAAAGGCATACAGAAGACCAGGCGGCCATGGACTGCAAAGGGCATCCACCCCCTCCGCTCGAGGGTCCAGAAACCGGGTGTAAAACGGAGGAATCTGAGCGTTCTAAGAAGTTTTAAACAAATCCACTTCCGGAAGGCCAAACCGGTCCGCCAGGTCCTTGAAGAGTGAAGGAAGCAGACGCCACTCTGCGTGATCGACAACTGTCCTGCTCAGCCAATCTGCTTGAACATTTGACACCCTGGAAATGTGCTCCACTGTCAATGAACGCATGTACGCTCCGCCCACAGTCCCAGTCTCTTGGCCTCCAACATCAGACCTGCCGATCTGGTGCCTCCCTGGCAGTTGATGTGAGCTTTTGTGGCCACATTGTCTGTGAGAACCAACACATGGTTGTCCAACACTAACTGTCGAAAATGCCGAAGAGCCAAACGGACCGCCCGCAGCTCCAGCCAATTGATGTTCCATTGCTGATCGCGACCAGACCATCTGCCTTGAGTCATCTGGGACTGAATATGAGCTCCCCAGCCGAGGAGACTGGCATCTTTCATCAACACTAGACAGTGAGGCTCGATGAAAAGTCGCCCTTTGGAAATCGCTGGAGATCTCCACCAGGCAAGGGATCTTCTCACTCCGGGAGTTAACAGGACCAGGCTGTGGAATTGCCCCTGCCCGCCTTCTGAAAGGGCAAAAGAAATGATTGAAGATCCCTGGCATGCAATCTGGCCCAAGGAGTGACATGAATGGCCGAAACCATCTTGCTTAGGAGGGTAGATAACAGAGCCAAGGAAACCTTGTGAGCTGCTAGAACCTTATTAACGACTTCTCAAAGGCTGTCCTGATGCTCCCGAGACAGAAAAACTCTACCCTCTACCAAATCTATGATAGCCCCAAGATGGACCAAATGGGTTGAAGGAGAGAACTGGCTTTTTTCTATATTAATGGAAAAACCATGCTCTGTCAACCGTAACCTGAAGATCCCTGATGGAAAACATTCTGGAAGAAGATTGGATTAAAATATCATCCAAGTAACACTGCACCCAGACCGGAATAGTCCTGAGATGAGCCGCCAAGGAGGCTAGCACCTTAGTAAAGGCGCGGAGTGCAGAGGAAAGACCAAAGGGCAACGCCTGGTACTGGTAGTGATTTCCTCCATAACAAAACCTGAGGAATCTACGATGAGGAGGAAAAATGGGAATATGCAAATATGCCTCTGTAAGATCAAGTGAGGAAGTGAGGAAGTCGCCCCTTCTGATGCCAGCCAAAATAGATTGCAAAGATTGCATTTTGAACCGTTTATACACTACGTATTGGTTCAACCTCTTAAGGTTCAGAATTGGCCTCCACCCCCCCGAGGACTTTGGAACGAGAAATAGCAGGGAATAGAACCCTGCCCCTGTCTGAGCTTCTGGTACTTTCTGGATAGCTCTGATATCCAACAGATGTTGCACTGCCAAATCCATGAGAATCTTCTTGCAAACATCTCTTGAGACAGGGGACCGAATAAAGAACCTCGGAGGAGTGGAAACAAATTCAAGGGATAGCCCAGATCTAACCATATCCCTGACCTAAGAGTCCGATGTGATAGAGTCCCATCGGACTGCAAAAAAGGCCAACCTGCCCCCGATGGGAAGATCGGACTGGACATTAACGTTGGCGGCGGAAGGAACGACTTCCTCCCCCTTGAAAGGGCCATTTGCCTGAGAAGGCCCTACCTCGGGATGACCTGGTACCCCCTCTGCCTAGTCCTGAAGGACTCTTGGGAACGGGAAGTACCAGCACCCCATTCAGATCCCCGAAAGGGTGGCCTGCGAGAAAAGGGAGAAAAACGGAAGTCGGCTTTGCATTGAGAAGAAGGCAAAATATTCCATTTGTCCTTAGTTTCCACTAACAAGGGCTCCAAGGAAGAGCCAAACAATTCTGTTCCCACAAAGAGAGCTGATGCCAAATGCCATTTGTGACGAGCATCCGCCTGCCAATGATGAAGCCACATCAAGTGATGCACTGCCACAGCCAAAGCCAGAGATTTGGAAACGAAGCGAACAGAATGCAAGGTGGCGTCAGCCGAAAATTGAACTGCTGCTATAATCTTGTTAATATCTTGCTGAAGTCTGGTATCATCGGGAGAAAGCTTTTCCTGAAGTTGGCGAAGCTATAACAACGTAGTCCGGTTGAAAAAGGATGCAGCGGTAGCTGACTTGATTGCCCAGGCTGCTCCCTGATGTACCCATTGAAGGACAAGATCGGAGCGACATTCTTCCGGTCTCAAACCTTCCTCTGGATTCCCAGGAATAGCCGAGTTCGGTAACAAGGCGGCTATTGGCGAATCCACTAACGGTACTTGAAACAAGGAAGCCATCTCTGGAGCTACGTTGAAAAATCGCCTGTCCGCCGATGAAGGAGCCAGGGCTGAACCTGGAGAAGTCCATTGGCGCTGAAGTACATCCAGAAATAAACGGGGTGTAGGAATAGCCTCCACCGGTCTTGACGGTTCCGAAAACAGGGGATTATTCCCTTCACGAATAAGGACCAAGCTGGGCTGCATTTACTGCTTTGAAAAGCAATGACTTGAAAAGGGCTGGTGGAAAAAGACCAGTGAAAGCAGGTTGTTCTGGCAAAAGTCCTTCATCATCTGAAAGATCAGGATCCTGACGTTCAACCCCTTCCAAAGGAGATGGACGATTCCCGTGTGAAGTAGTCGGAGACTCGGGATCTCAAAGAGACAATATATCATCCTGGAAATTGTGGCCAGTTGACTCCGAGGCTACGGACATCACTGAAGATTCCCTGCAGAAATGTTGATAACCCGCAGCTAATGATTGTTGAACTGCTGCAGAAATAAGCGGTTGAATATTCTCAGGCAGCACAAATTCCTGCTGTTGAGCCATAGTAAAACCAGTGGCTTCAGGAGGATGAGAAGTAGATGGAATTGTCCCTTGGACCTGAGCGGAAGGATCAACTTGTTCAGTTTGAATAGAAGGAGAATCAGATGTTCCCCACAGGGCAGCTGTGGAAATAGACAAAGGACAGTCACGCAATGAAATCTGATCTGGAGTCACACCAGGAGACATCTCCTCAGCAGGAGGTCTGGCCAGAATGCAAGATGTCTCCTTAGTAGATAAACCAGAAGGCACAGTCTTACTGGCCTTATCGCAGATCTTCTGCAATGTCTGGTGTCTTCTCTGTTCATCGCGGCTAGAAGCCGCACTTAGACTGTGTGATTTATGCTGAGAGCCAGGTCCCTTACTGGTCATGACTTCATGATGAGGAACAGAAGTTTGAGGGGAACCTGACCCAACGGATACAGGGCCCTTACCAGCCTGCTTAGCTGCTGCTGCTGTTCCTGCTGCTGCTGCCTTGCGGCTATATTTTGACTTACTTTGTGCTTTAGGCATAATGCTGCTCACAGTCAGCATAATCCCTAATAAGAGATTAAGTAGTATATATTAGGGAACAAAAACACACTCCTTTTACTGTAAATAGAAACATATAGCCATCAATATATGTATTTAAATGCCTGAACCTGTGCTTGTGTTAATTTATTTTATGTATATAATTAAATATAGATGTACAAATTTATTGTTAGGAGTATGAATTTAATCTGATTCTCATGAATACCATTCATAACATTGTTATAATCCATAACAATTCATAGACAGAAAATTGAATCTGTCTTATCAAATGCCACAGGTAGACATTAGCAGCAAAAAAGGCTTGAGGACTCTGTCCACTTCAGCCATCAATGAATAATGAGCGTGAATCTCCTGGAATAATGCCACTGTCAATACATGCAGATAGGCTACATAAGACCGCTAATCCACGTTTCCTTTATCACCAATCTCATGTGAGAAGTCTACAATAAAAAACCAGCTAGGCAGCAATAAAAACCTTGCCTCAAAAGGTTTAAAAGCGAGGCAGAAAAAAATAGAGGCTTTTATTTTTGTATACAAAATGGCGACCGCCCCACGTGGTGCTCTAGGCTCCTGAAATTGCTGCAGCTGAATAATATAGGTGGTTAAATGAAGCGCAAAAATGGACGTTGGCTTACCTGAACATCCTTTTTCGTTGCACTGCGTCTCAATTCATGTCTGGGATTTCCTCGCCTGCTTGTCAGGGACTGAGCGTAATATTTCTTTAAATTTGCATAGGTCACGCCTCCTTTGCCTCCTAGATCCTCAGTTGTTTCGCGAAGGCTTCATCCACCAACGTGACCTATGAAGAAGAAAGAGAAGAACACTCCCCGGCCCCCAAACCAGTCAGCCGGAAGGGCGGGATGAATTGAGACGCAGCGCAATGAAAAAGAACGTTCAGGTAAGCCAACGTCCATTTTCCGTTGTGCCGGTTAGTCAATTCATGTCTGGGATATACCCAAGCAAGGGGGGGGAGGCTGACTGCACTCCACGACTGCATCCGAATGGACTCACTGCAAGACCCTACGCCCAAAGGAAGCTTGGGCTGATGCATAACTGTCTAATTTATAATGTCTAACGAACGGAGTCAACGTTGTCCATGTAGCAGCTCTGCAAATGTCCAGGACCGATGCCTGCATAGCCCAGGCTGCCGAGGTAGCTGCACTTCTCGTAGAGTGAGCCCACACCCTAGCTGGGACTGGTCTACCTTTGGAACTATAAGAAAATGATATGCAAGCCTTAATCCAGCGTGCGACTGTTCTAGAAGAAACCTTCTGTCCCATTGAGGCCGGATTAAAGGACACTAAGAGAGCCTCTGTTCTACGAAAAGAGGCCGTTCTAGCTATATATTGCAAGAGCGCTCTCCTAACATCCAGCATGTGCCATTGGACCTCTAACTGATGCCTGGGGGAGGGACAAAAGTCCGGTAAAACTATCTCCTGGGCATGATGGAAGCTGGAATTCACTTTTGGCATAAATGAAGGGTCTAGCCTAAGAACAACCGTGTTGGGCCTGAAAATACACAAATCCTTCCTGACCAACAAGGCAGCCAGTACAGAAACTCTCCTGGCCGATGTAACTGCCAGGAGAAAGGCCACTTTAAGAGATAGAAGTCTAAGACTAACTGACGCCAGAGGTTCAAATGGGGAAGCCGTAAGGGCCTGCAGGACTAATGTCAAATCCCATGTGGGAAACCTGTGGACTGCTGGAGGCCTGATATTAGTGGCCCCTCGCAGAAACCCCCGAATCCTTGGGTCCTGAGTCAAAGAGTGGGAACCGTCCTGGGACAAAACGGTTGACAAGGCTGCCACCTGCCGCCTCAGGGTTGCTGGAGCCAGTCCCTTGTCTAGGGCCTCCTGCAAAAAATTTAAAATGTCAGGCACAGAAGCTGAAGTAGGGTCCACATGGTTATGCGAACACCAAAAACAAAATATTCTCCACGATGCCTCATAGATTCTTGTGGTGGAAGGCCGCCTGGCAGCCTGGATGGTGCGAATCACCTTCCCTGACAAATTGTCTTTCCTCAGGAGGATCCTCTCAAATGCCACCCGGTTAATTGCAGCCACTGGGGGTCTGGGTGTAATACGGCCCCCTGGCTGAGAGAGATCCTGTCCCGAGGAATTCGCCAGGGCTGTGACATGGACAGGCCCACCAGGTCGGCGAACCATAGGCGTCTCGGCCAATGAGGAGCAATTAGTAAAATCTCCGCCCTCTCGGTCACCAATTTTTGAATTACCCTCGGAAGGAGGGGGATCAGAGGGAAAGCGTATAGCAAGCCCTGTGGCCACAGGCAAGACAGAGCGTTGTAGTCCATTGCCCCCGGGCTCAGAAATCAGGAGATGAATTTCGGGAGTTTGTCCAGTCGGGCAAACAGGTCGACAGATGGCTGGCCAAACCTCCTCACCAGTTCCTGGAACAGGTCTGGATGGAGCATCCACTCTGATGGGTCCAGCTGTGTATGGCTCAGCCAGTCGGCCCGAATGTTTGAGGTCCCCGAAATATGTTCTGCTCGAACCGATTGTAAGTGGTTCTCTGCCCAGCTCAACAGATTGTCCGTCTCTTTCATTAGGGACCGGGAGTGAGTGCCCCCCTCTTGATTTTTTATGGGCCTTTGTGGCCATGTTGTCCGTTAAGACCAGAACATGTTGATGTAATAGAATGTCCTGGAAATGATGGAGGGCGAGATGGACAGCCCTCAGCTCCAGCCAATTGATACTGAACTTGGCCTCCACCTGTGACCACTGTCCCTGGACCACCTGGTCCCCCAGATGAGCACCCCAGCCAGTCAGGCTCGCATCTGATGTTACCACTAACCAACTGGGCTCCTGGAAACGACACCCTTTCTGGATGGCCCCCGATGCCCACCATCAGAGGGAAGCACGTACCTTGTCTGGTAATCTCACCTTGGCATTCGATGCACTGAGGCCAGCTCTCTGCGCTGGTAACAGGAACCACTGTAGCTGGCGGGCGTGTCTGCACGCCCAGGGCACTATTGCAATACAGGAAATAAATTCGCCAAGCAGTTGTGATAAGGTGTGCAATGTTACCTGCCTCTTGGCTAAAACATGGTCCACCAGAGCCCTGATGTCCTGTTGTCTTTCGGGCGACAGAAAGACCTGGCCTTGTATGGAATCGATCAAAGCCCCAAGGTGAGTAATGCACATCGTGGGCTGCAGGTGACTCTTCTTCCGGTTGATGGAGAAACTGTGAAGAGTGAGGATGCGGCATACAGTCTGTAGATCTCGTAAGGGCTGCTGATGTGAGGGAGACAGGAGCAATATATCATCCAGATAACACAACAGTTGTATCGGGACGAGACGAATCGTAGCCGCCACCGCCGCCAGCAACTTTGTGAAAGTACGTGGGGCCGATGACAGGCCGAACGGCATGGCCCGATATTGATAATGCTTGCCAGCAAAGGCAAATCTCAGAAACCTGCAGTGTTGTGGATGTATGGGCACATGTAGATATGCTTCCTGCAA
Source organism: Pituophis catenifer annectens (assembly GCF_029215685.1). NCBI lineage: Eukaryota > Metazoa > Chordata > Lepidosauria > Squamata > Colubridae > Pituophis > Pituophis catenifer. Next base: position 29,470,133 of record NW_027256885.1, on the reverse strand, counting down.
ATCTAGAGATGTCATTACATCTCCCTGTCTCACACAGGCCAATATTGTCCAGAGAGAATGCATCTTAAACCTCTTGTACAGAATGAATTTGTTGATGAACTTTAGGTTCAAGATGCCCCTCCAGCCCCCCGAGGACTTGGCGACCAAAAACAGAACCGAATACACCCCAGTCCCTTCCTGTCCTGCTGGAACTGGTTCTATTGCTCCTATTTCTAACAAATGCTGTATTTCCTTGGACAGTTGCTGATGTTTCTCCGGCTGTCTGGGAATTGGACAGGACAGGAAACAGTCGGGAGGAGTGGCCCTGAATTCTAAGGTGAGACCTTGCCTCACTGTCCGAAGAATCCAATCTTCGGACGTAGTAGTCTCCCATTGATGGATGAAATGACTGAGGCATCCACCAATGGGAAGAGGGGGTTGCGAGTCACTTGCCTCGTCTAATGGGTCTGGATCCTGTACCCCGATAGGATCTCCTTGAGGTAGGGTGATATCTACCTCTGTCCCGAAAGGACTGCCTATCTGAATTTCTGTCAAACCCCTGGGGGTAAATCCTAGAGAAGTAGGACCCACTGGGTCCTGAATCCTGGCGAAAGGGCTGTCTCTGGGGATATGGTGTAAACCTGCGTTCTGGTCTCCGATAGGATGCCAGAAGCACCTTCCGTTTATCCTTCCCCTCTACAAGAATAGGCTCCAATGCTGCTCCAAACAAGTCCTTTCCCTTATAGGGAGCAGAGGCCAATTTCCATTTTGATTTTAAATCTGCTTGCCAAGGGTGCAACCAGAGGAGCCTTCTAGATGTTACGTTAGAAGCTATAGCCCTTGCCGCAAATTTTGTGGCATCTAGAAAAGCATCTGCCAAATACTCGGCAGCAGCCACCATTTTATTGATATCTTGCTGTATACGTAAATCGTCAGGAGGAAGACGGTCACGTAACTGCCTCAGCCAGATTAAATTAGCTCTATTAAAAAAGGAGGCAGAAGTTGCCGCCTTCACCGCCCAGGCAGCTGCTTGGTGTGTTTTTCTAAATGAAACCTCTGCCCGTCTATCCTCAGTCCTTAACACTTCTGCCACATCATTAGACAAAACAGTAGAGGAAGTCAAGGTAACAACAGGAGGGTCCACAGTGGGAATGGCCAACAACCCGTCCAATACTGGGTCTACACAATAAGTCCTTTTGTCATGTCCCGTGGGCGTTGAAAAGGACCCAGGGAGATCCCACTGCCTCTTGATTACCTCAGAAAATAATTCCAGGTATGGAATAAAGTCATGGTCAGGGGAGGGAACCGCAAAGAATTCATTCTGAGGCGTCTGCAAGCCCTCTACCTGATCCCCTGAGCTCTCTACCAATCCCATGTTAGTTGCTAATTTTGCCTTGCGTAACAATGTCTTGAAGACCGATGGACGGAAAAGGGTTGCAAAGGCCGGCTTTTCTGGCAGCGCTCCCTCATCTTCTGAAAATTCCTGGTCCCCTGGGTCCCCTTCCGCCTGCCATGAATCCTCGCTACTGACAGATTCTTGCTGGGCGATAGTTAAAGGTTGATGCCTCGATTGAATGGAGGCTTGAGGTTGACAACCTGTCAAGGCTGGTGGCATATGACCGTGCGGATTAAGTCCTGAGGCCAAAGCCTGGGCTAATGCATTTGTCAGTAAAGTCTGAAAATCAAAGGACTGGCTTTGTCCCTGCCCCTCCCCCGCACGGAGCCCCGCTGTGGTTGGGGTAAAAGTGGCCTCTGGTGTCAACCTGGCCCCTGGCTGTAGTGCTTGTGCTCCCCCAAGGGTCTCCAGAACAGTTGCTGAGTCTTTCATCTGACACCCCTGAAGCTCTAAGGCTGTAACAGAAGGAGCCCTGGCTGCTACAGGCTGAGATACAGCTTCCTCTCCTTCAAACTGAGAAGAAGGTGGTTCAGAAATAGTTTGGACCTGTTTTTTGGCCCGTTCAAACTGTCTCTCCAGGGCATTGTGCCTTCTCTGGGTATCTCTGTCCTCAATGGTAGATCTAGGAACTCCTTGGTCAGGTTCCCTCCTACTGGAAGAGGAAGAAGAGCTTTTAGACCTAGACTTAGAGGTCTTTTTAGCTCTGGGAGGAGTCTGGGGTTGTTCCATGTCTGAGGAGAACTCTGGGTCAGCCATTTTAAAAGTCACTGCAAGGCTTGAGTCTCTGAAGCAACAGCAGAGTTGGCGCCTAAATCAACTGCTAACTCCCTCCCAGAAGGATACAAAATGGCGTGAGAGCTAAGCTCTCCCAGCGCTCTGGCTGCTGTGCTGGGAACACTGAAAAAGTCTCCTGTCACTCCAGCCACCCCAGCAGCCTTCAATTGATAACGTGGGCTAAGCCCTCAGATCACTGCCTCTCTGTGCAGACTGTAATTAGTGGTGGAGAAGTAAACTATCTCCTCCCACCACTGGGACCCTCAAACCTGTCACCAAATTGGCATGAAGCAATCCACAGGCTTCTTTCGCTCCTCCGCTGCCAGCCACTTCCACCAAACTTCGATCTTCAGCGCAGCCCGGTCCCAAGGGTACCAATGCGCTAGAGCAAATTGCTCTTCAAGCGCCAATCCGAAGAAATCACCTCAGAGTTTGCCTCGGAGCCCCGAGCAGTGACTCTGGAGCCACCCTACACTAACGGGAGCTTAAAATGGCGGCTGCGGTTATTCCGGCGTACCGGGTGACCATCAGCTGGCCGGCGGCTAAATCGGCGGCTCTGCGCCTTCCAGAGTATCCCAGCCGGGATTAAACTCCTCCTGCTGCTGAGATGTGGGGTGGGGGTGGTGATCTGGAGCCCCAAAGTCACTCACCCACCACGAGCAGCATAAAGCAGCTCCAGCTGCAACTTCAGCCGGAACCTGCACTCTTCAGCTCCTACAATTAAAATAACCAATAAAGAAAATAATAAAATGAGAAAATACTAAAGCCTCTCTAACACCTATCTAACTAACTGTTGTGGCCCCGCCCTCTGAGCCTGTCCCATCGGAGGAAGAAAGCTCCGAGCATGAGGAAGAGGAGTCAGCCAGGCCTCCCTCTCCAGGCCCCTCCCCTCTGGCATTGTCTCAGGTGCCGGCCGAGGGAGAGGAGATCAGTAGGGAGACAGGTGGCTCGGATCAGAGTGACGAAGAAACATCATTCCTGGACGCACGCCTCCGAAGGCATGATAAACGATTGCAGCAGCTTAGGAGGCGTGCTAGGGATTAGAACTGAGTCACTGGACCACACCCCAGAGACTATATAATAGAGGGTGGTGGTCAGGGATCCTTGTGACGAACAAAGCAAACCTTGAATAGTCACTAAAGCCTCATCTGGAATTGCTGAGAGAAAGATTTCTTGTCGGACATTTGGACTCTTGAATATTTATCTTTCTGTTTTACTGTGAAAATAAAGGCACTTGGCAGACGGTGTGTCTATCGCTGCCAAGTGGGAGATAAAGAAACTGGGTGCGTTCCAAAGTGTTTCCTTAAGCCTCGGCTGGCTGTGTTTGTGTGTGTGTGGGTACGGGGACAGATCACTAACTGCCAGAGCAGTTTGAAATAGGTCCCTACAAGAAGACTGAGCAAAAACAACTGAGGATCTAGGAGGCAAAGGAGGCGTGACCTATGCAAATTTAAAGAAATATTACACTCAGTCCCTGACAAGCAGGCGAGGAAATCCCAGACATGAATTGACTAAGCGGCGCAACGGAAAACTCCTGAGTCATTTTACCAAAAATTTTTCGGTTTTTAAATAGCCCGATCGCTGTCACAGATTCGGGCAAGCGCTGGGCTGTGAAATTCCTCACATAGTGTGGCCACGTGGAGTGCGAAACTCCTGAGATAACATGCCGAGCGGCTCAATAGAAAAACAAAATGGCCACCCGATCAGCTCCGTTCAGAGCGCAGCTCTTCTAAGTGCTTAATAATGAAATCCAAAAGAATAAACAGGGCGCAACACCCCAACCGCCAGTCCCAGACCCCCAAATTCAAAATAAAATAAGAGCTTCTTCCGTGAGCCCAAAACATTTGCAAGAACAGGAAATGCAATTCAAAAACGTTAAGAAAGGGGCTGGGACGAATTAATAACAAATACCATACAAATACAAGTTGCTTGCCAGCAGGCAAACAAATATACACTCACGAATCCAAGAAAGACGAAGAAATCCAAGAATCACCCAAATTCTGCAGAGAAATACTCCCACACGTCTGTCCAGTCTGAGGACTGAGAAAAAAGCTGGAAGCCCCTAGCAAGGAAGGCGGGACTTAACAACTTCAATCAGACTCAGTCCTCCAATCTGAACAGACGAGAACTACCCATGCCTGGCTGCTGTCTCCACCAATACAGAGAAGATGGCTAGTGTATAAACTAAAAAAAGAGAAGGAGAAAAAAGTTATAAAATATTTACAAGATGAAGAAGGGAAATTACAATATAGAACTGAAGAAAAAAACAAAGTAATCCAAGAATATTATGAAAAACTTTATTCTCAAGAGAAGATCCCCAAGGAGGAGATACAAAACTACCTGGAAAAATCAGATTTAATTAAAATATCAGAACAATTTAAAGGAATGCTAGATGAAAGAATAACAATGATGGAATTAACATAAGCAATAAAAAGACAAAAGAGTGAAAAAGCGCCTGGACCAGATGGTTTACCAGCTGAGTTGTATAAAACACTGGAAGAAGTGATTTGTAATGTAATGTTGGATTTATTTAATAAACTATTATTAGAGGCTAAAATGCCAGATTCATGGAAAGAGGCATATGTGACACCCACACCTAAAGAAGATACAGATTTACAATTGATTAAAAATTATAGACCGATTTCATTATTAAATGTAGATTATAAGATTTTTGCTTCAATAATGGCAAATAGGTTGAAAAAACCGTTAAATGAATATATCCACAGTGATCAAAATGGATTCTTACCAAAAAGACAAATTAGAGATAATATGAGGATGATTTTGAATACCTTGGAATATTATGAGACTCACCCAGAAAAACAAATGGTGTTGATGTTCCTGGATGCACTGAAAGCCTTTAATAATGTGAACTGGCAGTTTATGATAAAGCAATTACAGAGAATGGATTTTGGGGAGAGATTTATAAATACCATAAAAACAATATATGACAGACAATTTGCCAAGATAATGATGAATGGAGTAATGACAGGAAAGATTAATATAATGAAAGGTACAAGGCAAGGATGCCCTCTATCACCATTGCTGTTTATTTTGACTCTAGAAGTTTTAAACAGGAGCATTAGATGGAGTGTTGGGATAAAAGGGATGAAAGTCAAAAAAGATGAGTACAAACTACAAACGTTTGCCGATGATTTGGTTTTCATTATAGAGGAACGGGCGTTTGTCTTACCTTAAACGCCGATTCTCTCCTGGCTGCAGAGTGGGTCATTAATGAGTTAATGGAGTCCGATTTGTGAGGAGACTGAAACAGAAATTGTGGCCACGCCTCCATGCCTCTGCTTCCTGTCCCAGTTTTCGGCGAAGAAAGACCTGGAAGAGAATCTGGACCAGACATCAGTAATTCCTGATCCAGGCCCCGGCGGAAGGGTGGGGCTGACCCACTCTGCAGCCAGGAGAGAATCGGCATTTAAGGTAAGACAAACGCCCGTTCTCCTATCCTGCTGCAGAGTGGGTCATTAATGGGACATACCCAAGCCAGCAGAGTCATGGGCGGGAAGCCGAAGGGCCTGGATCACCTCCGGCAATGACCTGTTGTAGAACTCGTCTCCCAAATGACGCCTCCACTGATGCAAAAACATCCAGCTTGTAGTGCCTGATGAAGGGTGAGGGAGAGGCCCACGTGGCTGCCCGACAAATCTCCTCAAGGGAGGCTTGCGTGGCCCAAGCAGCTGTGGTTGCTGCATTGCGAGTGGAGTGAGCTGTGATTCGTCTAGGTGGTGGCAGAGCGTTGCTCTCGTAGGCACGGGCAATGCACGCCCTGATCCAGTGACCAATAGTGGAAGAGGTTACCTTGGTCCCCAGGGAAGTGGGTTGAAAAGAGACAAACAGAGCCTCCGTCTTCCTGGAAGGCGCAGTGCGGGAGATATATATTTTTAGGGCTCTCCGCACATCCAAGGTATGCCATTGTCTTTCCAAGGCATGGGAAGGCCGAGGACAAAATTTAGGCAAGATAACCTCCTGTACCCTATGGAACCAGGAGTTAACCTTGGGAACGAAGGTTGGATCCAGGCGCAAAATTGCCTTATCTGGATGGAAAATGCAGAGGTCTGACCTAACAGAAAGGGCCGCCAATTCTAAGATATGCCTTGCTGAAGTGATAGCTACCAGGAAGACGACCTTAAGGGAGAGATGGCGAAGGCTAGCCGTTCTCAGAGGCTCGAAGGGAGGTCCCGTGAGTGCTCTCAGGACCTTAGGTAAGTCCCACGTGGGGTAACGATGAATGACAGGGGGGCGAAGGTTACTGACTCCCTGGAGAAACCTGCGGATATTGGGATGTAAGGCCAGGGATTCCCCTTCCCTGCCTGTCAGGACTGTGGCAAGGGCAGCTACATGACACCTGATGGTGCTGTGGGCCAGCCCTTTATCCAGACCATCTTGCAGGAACTCCATCACCTGTGGAACAGAAGCTGAAACAGGATTAGTCCCACACGCAGAACACCAGCGAGAAAATACCTGCCAGGTGTGATTGTAAATCTGGATCGTGGACTTCTTGTGGTCTGCCTGCATGGTCCGGATGACCCTGTCGGAGTAAGCACGTCACCTCAAGATGGCCCCCTCAAGTGCCAGGCGGTCAGATGGAGCCATTGCGGCTCCAGATGCAGAAGAGCCCCCTGGCTGAGGGACATCCTCCAAGGGGGAATCCTCCATGGTTGGGAAATGGAGAGAACGACGAGGTCCATGAACCACGGTCTTCGAGGCCAATGTGGCGCCACCAGGATCACCTCTGCCTCCTCCTCGATGATCTTGTGTATGACTGCTGGTATCAGAGGCAGGGGCGGAAAGGCGTACAGGAGACCTGGAGGCCATTCGCAGCGAAGCGTGTTGGTTCCTTCCGCCCCCTGAGTTGGAAACCTCGTGAAGAAGCGAGGTAGGTGCGTGTTGAGATGAGATGCAAAGAGGTCTACTTGCGGTTGACCGAAGCGACTGCAGATGTCCCGGAAGAGGTCTAAATGGATACGCCATTCGGAGCTGTTGATTGTGGTCCTGCTGAGGAAATCCGCCTGCGTGTTGGATTCGCCAGCGATGTGGTCCGCCTTCAACAATAGGAGATGTGCCTCCACCCATCTCCCGAGGCGGAGTGCTTCCTGCATCAGCTGCTTTGACCAAGTGCCCCCTTGGCTGTTGACGTGAGCTTTCGCAGTGGTGTTGTCTGTCAGCACGAGGATGTGCTGCTTCTGTACCAGGTGATGGAAGTGGCGCAGGGCAAGGTGAATTGCCCGCAGCTCCAACCAGTTGATGTTGTGTCGAAGGTCCTGTGGAGACCAGTGACCTTGAGCCACCTGGTGGTTGAGGTGAGCTCCCCATCCGTAGAGGCTGGCGTCTGAAGTGATGGTGAGTCTTTGGGGCTCTCGAAAGATCGTCCCCTTGTCCAGGTTGGGGGATGCCCACCAGTGAAGTGAACGCCGAACTGCAAGAGGAACCCGCACCAGAGTCTGGGAGTTGGAAACCTTGGCTCCTTGGAAGGGAAGGAGGAACCACTGGAGCTTGCGAAGGTGTAGACGGGCCCAGGGCACTATTTGGATGCACGAAACCATCTTTCCTAGCAATGACGACAATGTTGCCAGAGGGACCGAGGGATCTCGTAGAACCTGAGCTACCTGCTCCCTGATGGCTATCTTCCTGTCGTGAGACAAGGAGACTTCCCCCGTGGTGGTGTTTATGAGAGCGCCTAGGTGAACCAGGCTCGTGACTGGTTCTAGTTGGCTTTTTGGAAAGTTGGTCAGAAAGCCGTGGCTTTTCAAGGTGTGAAGTGTCAACTGGATGTCCTTTCGGGCCCTCTGAAGGGAGGGGGCCTGGACTAGGATATCGTCTAGATACGCCTGAAGCCTTACTGGTTTTGACTTTAAATGGGCAATTAAGGCAGCTAGGATCTTTGTGAAACAGCGGGGGGCCGATGCCAGCCCGAATGGCAAGGCACGGTACTGCAGATGTCTTCCCGCATAACTGAATCTTAGGTATTTCCAATGTGCCTGGGCAATTGGAATGTGAAGATAGGCCTCAGAGAGGTCGATTGAGGCCAGATAATCTCCCTTGCGAATCCCTTCCAGGATGGATTTGAGGGAACATATCTTTAGATCGAGGATCGCCCTCCAGCCCCCCGAACGCTTCGTTACCACGAAGAGGATGGGATAATAACCCTGTTTCCTTTGATTTGGAGGAACAGGTTCTATGGGTCTGATGTGCACGAGGTGCTGAATGGCCTCCTCCATGCGAGCTCGCTTGGCCAGGTCTCTGGAGACATGGCATGGCATGAAGTGGTTCGGCGGGCTGGTAAGGAAGTCCAGATGGAGACTGAATCTGATGGACCGGAGGACCCAAGGGTCTGTTGTTGTCTGAGCCCACTGGTTTACGAAGAGGCGCAAGCGACCTCCTATGGGGGGGAGGCAATGAGTCACTTCTGTTTACGGAATTGGCGTCCGCCAGTTCCACAGGAGGGGCGTCTCTGATATCCCCCCTGTCTGCCCCTGTAACGAAAGGACTGCCTGTCCTGTTGTCTAAACTGACCTTGCTGGTATGAACATTGTGGCAATTGCTTCTCTTGGTAGTTAAAATGAACTGATTGCCTGCGCGAATAAGGAGTGGCCCTCCTATCTGCCCTTCTAGTGATGGAAAGCAAAATCTTGCGCCTATCCTTGTCCTCTATGAGGAGAGGGTCTAGGGCTGACCCAAATAGGTTGGTTCCCTTGTACGGGGCTGAGGCCAAGTGCCACTTTGCCCTAAGGTCAGCTGGCCAAGACTTAAGCCACAGAAACCTTCTGGAGGTGACGGAGGAAACTAGGGCCCTAGAGCAGTATTTTGCCGCATTAAGAGTGGCATCAGCCAAGAATTGAGTGGCAGCTAGGATCTTATTAAGGTCCTGATGGACCCGGACCTCCGAAGGAGGTAATTTGGCCTGCAACTGCTGTATCCAGAGGATGGTTGAACGATTAAAAAACGAGGCTGCAGTAGCCGCATTGATGGCACATGCGGCAGCTTGATGGGTCTTTTTGAATGAAGCCTCAAATTTTTTATCCTCTGGCTTGACAGCTTCCGGTTGCATAAGGCGCTGGAGATAGCAGGGCGGCCACTGGAGCATCTACTGTAGGAACCTGTAGTAGTTGACTGAAGGAAGGGGCCATGTTATAAAATTTTCTATCTGAAGTACTGGGAGTGGGGAGAATGGAAGGGCTATTCCACTGATTTTGTACCACATCCCCCAAAAGCTTGGGGGCTGGTATGAATAACTGTTTTAAAACAGGTTCTGAAAAAATGCCATGGCCTTTACCAGGAGTAGGAACTTGCTCAGTAGGAACTTCTTCTTGAAGTCCCGCTGTGATTATAGCTTTGTGTAGTAAGGACTTTAAAAGGCTAGCTGGAAAAAACCCAGTGAAGGCCGGTGAATCTGGTAAGGCTGAATCCTCATCCTCAGACAAGTCAGGTTCTCTGGTAATCTCATCTCCAAAAACTAGTTCCCCACTGCCTTTTGAAGGAGAATGAGAGTGATGGGAACTTTCAGTAAGACTGGCTTGGGGAGAAGAATGAGCCTGCTTACTGAGATATTCAGAAACCACAGATGAGGATCTATGGCTGCGGATGCCTGCAGCAATGCCCGAGGAAATGGCTCTAGATATTAACAATTGAACATTATCTGGTAAATTGTCCAACTGAAACTCAGCAGACTCTGGAGCCTTGCTGGACCTAGGGATCTCAGAGTGAGAATCACAGATAAATAGATTGGGCAGCTTAGGTTGCTCCCTGGCAACAAGCAGCTCTTGTGCTTCAGAAATAGTGGGACTTTTATTTTTTATTTTTATTTTATATCCAATTTATATACCGCCCTTCTCCCTGAGGACTCAGGGCAGTGTACAGCCGAATAAAAACATAAATTACAAACATTAAAATAGTATTAAAAGAATATATATAAATTTGGCCCCGTAATTTAAGAACAATAACAAACCCATTTAAAACATTTAAAAAATTAAGAAAAAAAGTTAAGCCAGCCCGGCTTGCTGAAAAAAGAGGGTTTTAAGGGCACGGCGGAAGGCACCGAGGTCTTGGATTCTCCTAATCTCTGGGGGAAGTTGGTCCCAGAGGGTGGGTGCCCCCACAGAGAAGGCCCTCCCCCTGGGGGTCACCAGCCTACATTGTTTGGCTGATGGCACCCCGAGGAGGCCCTCTCTGTGGGAGCGCACAGGTCGATGGGAGGCCGTCAGTAGCAGCAGACGGTCTCGAAGATATCTAGGTCCTATGCCATGGAGCGCTTTAAAGGTGATAACCAACACCTTGAAGCGTACCCGGAAGACCACTGGGAGCCAGTGCAGCTCACGCAGGAGAGATGTTGTATGGGAGCACCATGCAGCTCCCGTAACTGCCCACGCGGCCGCATTCTGGACCAGTTGGAGCCTCCGGGTGCCCCTCAAGGGGAGCCCCATGTAAAGAGCGTTGCAGTAGTCCAGGTGAGAGGTGACGAGGGCATGAGTGACTGTGCGCAGGGCATCCCGATCAAGAAAGGGCCACAACTGGCGTATCAGGCGGACCTGACAAAAAGTCCCCCTGGCCACAGCCGTCAGATGTTCCTCCAAGGACAGCTGCGTATCCAGAAGGACACCCAGATTGCGGGCCCTCTCCGAGGGGGCCAAAGACTTGCCCCCAATAGTCCATCTCCAGGGGTGGAGATTTACAGCTGGGTGTCATCAGCGTACTGGTGGTACTTCACCCCAAAACCACGGATGATCTCGCCCAGCGGCTTCACATAAATGTTGAACAGAAGGGGCGAGAGAACCGACCCCTGAGGCACTCCACATATGAGAGGCCTCGAGGTCAACCTCTGCCCCCCTGCCAACACGAACTGCGACCGGTCGGAGAGAAAGGAGGAGAACCACCGAAGCACGGTGCCCCCCATCCCCAACTCTTCCAACCGGTGCAGCATGATACCATGGTCGATGGTATCAAAAGCCGCTGAGAGGTCTAACAGAGGCTTTCTAACAGAGGAGCAACCTCTGTCCCAAGCCCTCCAGAGATCATCTACCAATGCGACCAATGCCGTTTCCGTGCTGTGCCCGGGCCTGAAACCCGACTGGAACGGATCTAGATAAGACGTTTCCTCCAGGTACTGCGGAAACTGTCGTGCGACCACACTCTAAACAACCTTCGCCACAAAGCGAAGGTTGGAGACAGGACAATAGTTGGCTAATACTGCCGGATCCAGGGAAGGCTTCTTGAGGAGAAAGTCTTGGAGAAAGTCTTCCAACGTCACCCTGAAGGGAAGGCTGGAGAGAGGTTTGTTGAGAGATCTGGGGAGATGTCTGAGCAAGCTGATCACTAGACCTGGACATAGCCTCTAATTGGGAGTGCTTCTTCTCTGCCACAGAGAACTGTTTCTCAAAGGCTTTTTGTCTGCGCTCCATATCCTTCAATTCAGCACTGGATTGTTGAGAGGCCCTGCGACCATGTTTAGATTTGCAGGTAGCCTTTTTCTGGGTGGTAATCCCAACATTGTCTTGTGACCTATCTGCCATGTTGAAATATAAGGCAGATCAACAAGCTGGTGTAAGAATTGTTAACCAGCAGATTTAAGCAGATCAACAATGGGAGTCTGCTAAAGGGCAGCTTACTCAGGGCGAATCTGAGTGCTGCCTGCACCTAGCCCCCCCCCCCCACTATGTGCCAGCCCCCTTTGTGGCAATACTTGCCAAATTGCAGCAGAAGGAAAAAACAGGCTTTAAACTGGCACCACCAGGAGCTGCAGAGGTTAGGAGGAAGATCTGTTGCTGTTGTGAAAACAAAATGGCCACCACAGCCTTGGACACGCCCACTGGCAATGCTTTACAATGGCCGCCCCCTGACTAGGCACTTCTATATACTAGAATAGCCTCCCAAAATGGCCACTGCCAGAATCCAAAATGGCCACTGCCAGAATCCAAAATGGCCACCAAAGCTGATTCAGCCTCGTGGCCTGCCCAAAATGGCCGCTGCCTCACAAAGATAAGGGAGAAGGCTCCCGAGACACCAGGGCACCCCGAAAAATGCAGCAAATTCAACCGCAGCAGATCGCTTCTCCTCTGAGAAGTCTCAGCATGAAATCAAGTACGATGGTGGCGGCGGCGGAATCGGCAGGGAATTTCAAGCCTCCTCCCAGCTGTTCAATTCAAATAGTTTCGGTGGCAAAATGGCCGCCTTGCAGCTGATAGCTTGGCTGCTAATGCAGGGGGCAGCGGCGAAGCAATAACAGAGGAGGGAGGGGGGAGCTTCTCAGAGGGGGAGGGGGGGAATGCCAAGCAAAACTGGCAAGGCCTGTGAGGCCTGGGCCCCAGGGCAGCCACCCCCTTATTCTTAGTAGTGGCGGCTTTATCAGACTAAACTGATGTGGCCAGCACACTAGCCCCCAGAATAAATATAATAAAAGATAAAACCTGTAGTTGATTCAAAAATGGGTTGAATGGAGAGCAACTGCCAAAGATGTCTCTCTCAGACGGACCGAGATGAAAACTGGGACAGGAAGCAGAGGCATGGAGGCGCGGCCACAATTTCTGTCTCAGTCTCCTCACAAATCGGACTCCATTAACCCATTAATGACCCACTCTGCAGCAGGATAGAAGAACCGCAAATAACAGGCCCTAAATTACTAGAAGAGATAGAAGGATATGGAAAAGTATCCGGTTTGAAAGTAAACAAAGACAAAACAAAAATTTTGGTGAAGAATACAACAGAAAAACAAAATAGAGAGATAAAAGAAAATCTAGACATACAAGTGGTGAAAAAAATGAAATACTTGGGAGTATACTTAACTTCAGAATGTGCAACAATAAAAGAAGAAAACTACTACAAGTTAAAGCAACAAATTGAAAAAGACTTGGAAAAATGGAAGAATCTTCAACTATCACTTATGGGTCGGATTGCATTGATAAAGATGAACATATTACCAAGACTATTATTTTTATTCCAAACTGTGCCAATAAAAATTGAAAAGACTTACTTTCAATATCTTAATAAGATCATGAGGAAATTTATATGGCAAAGGAAAAAAGTAAGAATAAGTTTAAGAATGTTGCAAGACACGAAACTACGAGGGGGATTTGGTTTACCAAATTGGGAATTATATTATGGTTGCCGGCATCACGCGCTCTAGAGGTCCTGTCACTTTTGATGGGGGGGAGGTACTTGCCCCTGTTGAAAGGGCCTGCAACTTGGGTATCCTCCTGGATTCCCGGCTGTCTTTAGAAGAACACTTGACGGCCGTGACCAGGGGGGCTTTCGCACAGGTACGCCTGGTGCGCCCTTTCCTAGACCGTGATGCCCTTCGCACAGTCACTCATGCCCTGGTTACATCCCGCTTGGATTACTGCAATTCCCTCTACATGGGGCTGCCCTTGAGGTGCACCCGGGGGCTCCAGCTGGTCCAGAATGCGGCCATGCGGGTGGTTACGGGAGCTCATCGTTACTCCCGTGTAACACCTCTCCTGCATGAGCTGCACTGGTTACCGGTGGTCCACCGGATTCACTTCAAGGTGCTGGTATTGACCTATAAAGCCCTACATGGCTTAGGCCCGGGGTACTTGCAGGACGATCTCCTGCCTGCTTCCCACCGTCCTGTCCGCTCTCACAGAGCCGCTCTCCTCAGGGTACCGTCGACCAGCCAATGCCGTCTGGCAATGCCCAGGGGTAGGGCATTCTCTGTGGGCGCCCCTACCCTTTGGAACGAACTACCCACCGAGCTCCAGACGGCCCCGGATCTCCGCTCCTTCCATCGAGGCCTGAAGACTTGGCTATTCCAACAAATGGGCTGATGCTGATTCTTGGGTTTTATTATTTATTGATTTTAATTTGGTTTTAATGGGATTTTATTATTTTATAATTGTATGTTTTTAATCCTGTGTTCGCTACCCTGAGTCCTTCTGTCAGCCTCTGCCTTTGCTGCTTTGGCTGCCATGGTAACGGGAGGGGGGAGAGCTAGCTAGCATGGGGGGAGGGGGAAGCGTGCTGGAGGAAATCGAAAGTGATTCTTAAGCTACCGGGTTGCATCTTTGAAGCTGCTATCGGGTCAACGGTAGTGGCATTCCTGATTGATGACGCTGCCAGACGTGTGCTTCCACCTGACCCCTGGGAGACCTTTGGATTGGATGATTTACATTGGACACTGGGAGGGGATGCTTTCTATCTGCAATTTTCGCGCGTTTTGTCTCAGATTCTGCTTTTCTTTGGTTGCGATCACTTCATTTTCTAGTAAAAGTACCTTTCTCTATAAACAATGGAGTTTGGGTCATTCTTTCCTGGACTTTGAAGGAAGCATACCTGACATTAAGCAGAATCTCTTTTCTCCAGCCATCCCGGATAAACACCGAGGGGGCTGAACCCAAAAGAATGTCTGATCAAGAGAGTGAAGGAGACCAGATGGGAGCTTCTGGCTCTACGATAACTTCACTTCAAGCAGAGAAAGAAGCTGCAGAGTGGATGGAAAAAATTCGGCTGAGAGAGGAGCCAGAGGAAGCCAGATGGTCAAGGGGAGTAGGAAGGCTGCCAGACCTGAGGAGGACCCCCCATGATTGCTCAGGTGATGCAACTCCTCCGCGATGCCGAGGAAGCTGGAAAAACCATGAGTCTTAGGTATTCCCTGTGGGGAAGGGAGAAGACTACCCCAGGGTGGATCCAGAAGAGACTGCTTATGGGGGAGAGGAAGAGGAAGCTGGGGAAGAAACATCTCAGGCTTCTGGTGCCCAAGCGAGGGATGCAGCAGCCCAGGGACCCCCAGCCTTGCAGGCCCCACCCTGCAGATGCAAAAAACCAAAAATTCCCCCCCTTACCGAAAAGTATGGAGGGAATCCGAAGACTTTGGGGCTTTTCTTGACCCAAGTGTGGAACCACATGCAGGACTGGGGGGGAGGACTACTTATCAGATGGGGCACGAGTGAGATGCGCCACGAATGCCTTAGAGGGAGTGGCAGCTGAATGGATGGTGGTCCTCCACAATAACAATTCCCCCTTGCTGAGAAACTACAACCTGTTCATGGGGGCTCTTAGGAGGCGGTTCGAAGACCACCTAGCTGAGCAGAAGGTGAGACTCCGAATGAAGGGTATCCTGCAGGGCCGGAGATGAGTGGCAGAATACACCCAAGAGTTTCGCGAGCTGGCACCTTATATGACAGGGTGGTCAGAAGCGGCCCTACTGGAGAGCTTCAAAGATGGACTGAATGAAGACATCTACAAAGACTGTAGAACACGGGGGGTCCCCGAAGATTTGCAGAGTTGGTATGTAGTAGCTGAGGACGTGGAGATCGATCTGGCCCGAAGCCGACTCCGAGGAGGCCGTGCAGGGGATCCGTCATCCTCCTACTACCGCAAAGGACCGCCAAAGAGGGCCACGGGGAGAGCGGAATTCAAACCCAAATCGAAGCCCTTCACGTGCTTCAAGTGTGGAAAGGAAGGTCATCGAGCCGCGGAGTGTTTCTCCAAGCCAGTGCCAAAATCTACTGGCTTGGGGCCAAAAAAGGGTGACAAAGTGCCCGCAAAAGCTCGCGAGACCGCCCTGAAAGGAGAAGTTGTTGAGTTCGCTCCCCGAAACCAGGGTGAGTTGGGAACTCCGACCACCACAGACAACAGCGGGACGGACTCCGACTCCGACTCTAATCATCTGGTGAGTTACACTGAGGGCCCCATGCTCGTTGCCATAGAAATAAGGGTGCCATCCATAGGGGCACACACGCAGATGCTAGCCCTATTAGACTCTGGGTGCACCAGGTGCATAATCAGCCCAAAGGTGGTGGAGAAAATGGGCCTGAGGCTAAAAACGTTAAAAAGGCCCATTGCGTTCTGTCAGCTGGACGGATCGATTGCAGGAGGGGGCCCAGCCAGTTTTGTGACTGAACCCATTGAAATGCCATTGGGGGATCACGTAGAGACTCTCAGTTTTATTGTGGCCCCTAGCATGGAACGACCCCTCATACTTGGGCTGCCCTGGCTCCGTAGATGGAACCCACGTGTTAACTGGAAGACGGGGGTTTTGTGCATTCGCACCAGAAACCCGAGACTAGAGAGGGAAGAACCCCCCCTTGAGGACGGAGTAGAACACGAAGGGGCAGAGGTGGCAATAGGCCACATCGAAGGGGAGGAGAAGATTCCAAAGGAGTATTGGGATCTCTGAGAAGTTTTTAGTGAAAGGGCCTCGGATGCGCTGCCCCCCCCCCCCCCACAGAGCTACGGACTGTACCATTGAAATACTCCCTGGGGTAAAGCTCCCTAAGCCAAAGATCTACCCCATGACCCCCCGAGAACTGGGGGAATTACAAAACTTTTTTGACAAAAACCTAGAACGGGGTTTCATTCAACCAGCCAGACCAAGGGTGGCGGCACCAGTACTGTTCCGGGAAAAGAAAGATGGCTCCTTTCGTTTGGTAGTGGATTATAGGAATATCAACGCCATTTGCGTGGAAAACGTCTACCCCCTGCCGCTCATGAAGGACATGCTAGCCCACTTAGGAAAGGGGAAAATCTTCACCAAACTTGACTTACGAGAGGCGTACTACAGAGTGCGAATTAAGGAAGGGGATGAATGGAAAACAGCGTTTCACTGCCCACTGGAATGTTTCCAGTTTTGAGTGCTCCCTTTTGGACTACAAGGAGCCCCTGCTGTGTTAATGCAATTGATTAACAAAGTACTGCATGAGCACCTGTATAAGGGGGTGCTGGTCTATTTGGATGACATTCTTATCTATTCTGAGAACATGGACGACCATGTGAAATTGGTGCGTACTGTCCTGAAAAAACTCAGGGCTGCTGAACTATATGCCAAGCTCTCCAAGTGCGAATTCCACGAAAGCAAAATTGACTATCTTGGATATCGCATATCGCATGAGGGAATAGAGATGGACCCTGGAAAAATTCGGGCAGTATTGGAATGGGCTGCGCCATGCACCCACAAACAACTACAGATTTTCCTGGGATTTGCTAACTTCTATAGACAGTTCATCCCCTCGTTTGCAAAAATCACACTGCCAATAACAAATCTCCTGAAAACAAAAGGTGAAGTAAAACCAAAACCCTCCCGGGCCCTTGAATGGACTATGGACTGTCAGGCGGCATTTGAAAAGTTGAAACGACTGTTTGCTACTGAACCAGTCCTCAAACATCTGGACATGGAAAAACCTTTTGTGCTACAGGCTGACGCGAGCGAAGTGGCAGTAGGAGCAGTACTTCTGCAAAAGAATGCAGAAGGGAAATTACAACCTTGTGCCTATACGTCCCGCAAATTGTCAGAGACCGAAAGGAGATGGGCCATATGGGAGAAGGAAGCTTTTGCAGTGCGATGGGCATTGTTAACGTGGAGACAATTTCTTGAAGGAGCTAAGCATCCTTTTGAAGTTTGGACTGACCATAAAAATCTGGAGGCTTTGAAAACACCACGTAAGCTGTCACCAAAACAAGTTTGCTGGGCTCAGCACTTCAATCGATTTAATTTCACTCTACGCTACCTTCCTGGTGGAAAGAACTTCATGACGGATGCACTTTCCAGATTGCCTCAATACAACAGTACCAAGGAGGAAGGGTATTAATGGTGGAAGTTAAAAGAGGCAACTGTCCAATCTTATTAACAGCAATTTATGCCCCGAATGAAAACCTAGGAGACTTTTATAAAAAATTAGGAGAGAGATTAAGCATGATGGATAAGAGCAAGATTTGCATAATTGGCGATTTTAATGGGGTAATAGATTCAAATAGAGATTATAAGGGGACCAAAGGTAAAAAGAAAAAGAGGAAAAATTTACCAAAACCATTCTTTGATATGGTAGAAGAACTCAATCTAGTGGATATTTGGCGGGTTCTGCACCCATATCAGAGGCAGTATACATATTATTCTAATCCTAAGAAATCTTGGTCTAGGATTGATATGATGTGGATAAGCAGAGATATAGGGTTAGATATTAAGTCAACAGAAATCATGCCCAACATTTGGGCAGACCATAATCCATTAGAGGTTAAATGGGAATGTACGCACAAGAGAAGAAATACAAGATGGAGATTAAATAATCAATTTCTAAAGGACAAGCAAAATGTTGAGAAAGTAAAAAAAGAATTAAATTTATTTTTTGAAGTAAATGAAAAGGAAGCAACATCTCGAGGTATCATATGGGATACAATGAAAGCGTACATAAGAGGACTAGCAATATCGTATAGTGCACACAGGAATAAGGAAAGAAGAGAGAGGCAGAAGGCACTGATAGAAGAATTAGGGAAAGCCGAGAGGGAACTACAACATAAACCAGATAATAAGGATGTTAAAGAAAATTGGATGGTTATACGGCACAAATTAAACGTAATAGATCAAGAGGAATTGGCGTACAAAATGAAACGAACCAAACAATATTATTTTGAAAATGCAAACAAACCGGGCAGGTGGCTGTCCTATAGGTTAAAAAAAGAAAAAGAGAAAGGCATAATTCATCAATTGGAAGACCCGGAAGGCCACCTCAACAATAAACAGGAAGATAAATTGGAGATTGCCCAAGAGTATTATGCGGCTCTGTATGCGGAAGAACAAATTCCTAATGAAAAGGTGGTCCAATACTTGTCAAAAGAAAGTCTTCCAAAAATCGGGGAAGAGGATAAAGAAATACTTAATAAAGAAATAACGATGACAGAATTAAGGATGGTAATATCAAAACTTAAAAAGAACAAATCCCCAGGCCCAGATGGACTTCCAGGGGAATTTTATAAAAATTCGAATTTGGGAGAAATTTTGTTACCAAAGTTGTTAGAAATTTATAATGAGGCCCTAACAGAATCCAAAATTCCAGAATCATGGAGAGAGGCGTATATTACTCTCCTCCAAAAAGAAGGAGAAGACCCAAAATTAATTAAAAATTACAGACCGATATCCCTCCTGAATACGGACTACAAAATCTATATGGGTATTTTAGCAGGAAGGCTAAAAATAATTTTGAATAAATTAATACACAGTGACCAAAATGGATTCCTCCCTGGAAGGCAAATCAGGAATAATACAAGGATGATAATAGACATATTGGAATACTATGAGGAACACCCGAACAAAGAAATGGCATTGGTCTTTGTCGACGCCCAAAAGGCATTCGACAATCTTAATTGGGAATTTATGAAACAACAAATTATCCAAATGGAATTCGGATCAAATTTTGTCAATACGATATCCACAATCTATCAAAAACAAAAGGCTAATATATTACTGAATGGAGAACTAACTAAGGCTTTTCAAATTAGAAAAGGGGTCCGACAAGGGTGCCCTCTATCCCCACTTCTATTTATCTTAGCACTAGAAGTATTCTTGAGAAAGATTAGGAACAATAATGAAATAAAGGGTCTGACAATCAGAAAAGAGATATATAAGACACAGGCATTTGCAGATGATGTGGTATTAATCATGGAAGAACCATTAGAATCAGGCACTAAAAGTCTGGAAGAATTGGGCAATTACGGGGAGGTAGCAGGCCTTAAATTAAATAAATCCAAAACTAAATTATTAACAAAAAATATGACGGAGGTAAGGAAAAAAGTACTGGAAGAATCAATGGAGATCCAAATCGCCAAGAAGGTAAAATACCTGGGGGTCTGGATTTCATCAAGGTGCTCGGCCCTCAGAGAGGATAATTATTTACCATTGATTAGAAATATTAAACAGGATCTGGAAAAGTGGGGAAGACTACAGATATCATTATTAGGCAGAATCGCGGCAATAAAAATGAGCATATTACCCAAGTTATTGTATCTATTCCAAATGGTCCCTGTTAAATTAGATAAAAAATTCTTTCTGGAGCTCAATAGCATCATCAGGAAATTTATTTGGGAGGGAAAGAAACCAAGGATAGCAATTAGGAATTTACAGGACAAGAAGGAAAGAGGGGGTTTCGGATTACCTAAATGGGAGTTATATCAAAAAGCTGCAAACCTAGTATGGCTGAAAGAATGGGCAACCCTGAGAAATAAAAGACTGTTAACTTTAGAAGGGTATGATCTCCAGAAGGGTTGGCATGCATATCTCTGGGATACTGGGAAGAAGATAAAATCTTACTTCCATAGACATAAAATAAGGGAGATCTTGATACAAATATGGGGAGAGATGAGACAGAAGCACTATAGGAAAATTCCGAGATGGCTTTCCACCATGGAGGCTATAATATATCCAAATGTATTAGAAATGGGTAAAACGGTCAGATACAATGAATTATTAGATGGGGGAGGGAACCTTAAAACAAGGGAAGAATTGATGGAACAAGGTATTTCTATAGACTGGTGGCCATATAACCAAATTAAATCCAGATATAAAAAAGATAAGGAGGAATTTGGCATTGAAATGAGCATAAATGGATTTGACAAGATATGGATGGGTACGGACGACAAAATTCTAGCTAAATTATATAATTACTTATTGGAGTACGATATGGCAGAGGAAGTAGTTAAAGAACCGATGTTAGCATGGGCCAAAAATATAGGACAGAATATAAATTTGAACGAATGGGATTCAATATGGAATAATAACCTTAAAATGACAAAGGCGACGGCTTATAAGGAAAACCAATACAAGCTGTTTTATAGATGGCATATGGCCCCAGCTAGGATAGCGAAGATCTACCCCAATTCGAGCCCTAAATGTTGGAAATGTGACCATCAGCAGGGTACTTTTTATCATTGCTGGTGGACATGTAATCAGGCACAAAAATTCTGGAGGATGATATGGGTGTGGATTACAGAAATAATAAAAGAAAATTTTGATTTTGACCCAAAAGCTTTTCTCCTGGGAATTTTGAAAACTGAATATGCAAAAAAGAAAAAGTATTTAATTATACATATTCTGACAGCCGCTAGAATTTCCTTTGCCCAGTATTGGAAAGAAAAACAAATACCACCTCAAGAACATGTTATTGGAAAAATGTTGGAGTGCGCCGAAATGAACAAATTGACTTCAGAAATTAATGACAGAGAAGATTCAGAATTTTATAGCGTGTGGGACATGTGGTACGAATGGATGGGGGAAAGAAATAAAGAAGGTAATAGAGATTAAATTTTAACTAATTAACAAAATCTATATGAATAGTATTAGATTTAGTCTTAGAGAGTTGAGCACTATTATTTTTAAGTGTTTGAAATTAAATCTAGCTTCAAGAAACAATATCAACAAAAGACAAGCAATAATGCATGTAGATGTATATATGTATATAATTGCACCAATGAACCGAAAATGTACCGATTGTATCACTATATGTTATAATAAAAATCAAATTTTTAAAAAAAAAAAAAAGGAAAGAACTTCATGGCGGATGCACTTTCCAGATTACCTCAATACAACAGTACCAAGGAGGAAGTGGTTCGCCCAATCATCCCTTCGACCCAACTAGCGGCACCAGTGACTACCAGAGCGCAGGCAAGGGGTGATCCAGCCCTCTCGGGCGATTTGCTTCAGAAACTACAAGAAGCTCTAAAAACTGACGAGTGGTTTCAAACCCACTCGAATGAATGTACACCTTGCAAACCCTTGCAAAAATGTTTATTCAACATGTTTATAGGTTACATGGGGCTCCAAAACGTATAATCTCGGACAGGGGTGTGCAATTTACCTCCAACTTTTGGAAGGAGTTTCTAATGTTAATAGGCTCCGCCCAGGGGTTAAGCTCCACCCACCACCCCCAGACAAATGGGGCTTGTGAGAGAACCAATGCCGTGTTAGAACAGTATCTGAGACGCTACATAAATTACCAGCAAGATAACTGGGTGGACTTATTGCCATTTGCGGAGGTGGCGTATAATAACTCCATACATAGCAGCACAGGTTTCACTCCGTTCAAGGTGGCTTCTGGCCAAGAATTTGTGCCAATCCCAAAGCAATCTCATGATAACCCACAGAACCCCTCTTTGATTGAGTGGATCGAACAGTTACGAGGCACTTGGGCAGTAACTCGAAAAGCTCAAGATGAAGCACACCGAGCACATAAAGCCCAAGCTGACAAAAGGAGGTGCCCGGCACACACTTACAAAGTGGGTGATATGGTTTACCTTTCCACCAAATATTTACAAACTTCCCAGAAATCGAAAAAGCTTGGACCCAAGTATGTGGGCCCTTTCGCAATCACTAGAGTCATTAACCCAGTCACAGTTGAATTGGAATTGATAAAAAATTTGTGACGTATCCACCCTGTGTTTCATGTCAGCTTGCTGAAACCGGAACATTCGTCCCCTTTGCGTCCGGACCAGGAATCCCCTCCAGTCCCCATACTGATTGAAGGAGAACAACATTTTGAGGTTAAGGAGATCTTGGACTCTAGGAAGCATTATGGTAAAGTGCAGTATTTGGTGGCCTGGAAGCACTTCCCATTGTCTAAAGCTGAATGGGTGAATAAACGTGATGTCCGGGCGCCAAAGAAAGTACAGTTGTTTCACACCAAATATCCTGATAAACCTTAATTTTTATGTTGTGCTGTTATCTCCTTTCCCCTTTTTCTTTTACTTTTTAGAACTAACATCTCTTCTGCAGAGGGGCCGAATGTCAGCCTCCGCCTTTGCTGCTTTGGCTGCCATAGTAACGGGAGGGGGAGAGCAGGTAGCATTATTTATTTATTTATTTATTTATTTATTCGAATTTCTATACCGCCCTTCTCCTTTCGGACTCAGGGCGGTGAACAGCCAGATAAAAAACATCTATACAAACATCACAGTTAAAAAATAAAGTTAAAATAATTTATAAATTTGGCCCATAATTTAAAACTTGTCAATTAAAATAAATATTAAAATTTTTAAAACTAACCCTAAAATCAGGACAGACCGGCTAGCTGAAAAAAATAAGTTTTTAGGGCCCGACGAAAAATCCGGAGGTCGGAGATCACTTGTATCTCTGGGGGTAGATTGTTCCATAGGGTAAGTGCCACCACAGAGAAGGCTCTCCTCCTGGGGGTCGTCAGCCGGCATTGTCTGGCCGACGGCACCCTGAGGAGGCCCTCTCTGTGGGAGCGAACTGGCCGGTGGGAGGCTATTGGTGGCAGAAGGCGATCCCGTAAGTACCCTGGCCCTAAGCCATGGAGCGCTTTAAAGGTGATCACCAACACCTTGAAGCGCACCCGGAAGTCCACCGGAAGCCAATGCAGCTCGCGCAGGAGAGGAGTCACATGGGAGCGCCCCGTCGCTCCCATAATCCCCCGCGCAGCCACATTCTGCACCAGTTGGAGCCTCCGGGTGCACCCCAAGGGGAGCCCCATGTAGAGAGCGTTACAATAGTCCAGACGAGAAATGACAAGTGCTTGAGTGACCGTGCGTAGGGAGTCCCGGTCCAGAAAGGGGCGCAACTGGCGTATCAGGCGAACCTGACAAAAAGCCCCCCTGGCCACGGCTGTCATATGCCCTTCTAAAGACAGCCGCGCATCCAGGAGGACACCCAAGTTGCGGGCCCTCTCCGTGGGGGCCAATGATTCGCCCCCAATAACCAGCGATGGCGTCAGCTGGCTATACCGGGACGCCGGCAGCCACAGCCACTCGGTCTTGGAAGGGTTGAGTCGAAGCCTGTTTCTCCCCATCCAGACCCGCACGGCCTCCAGGCACTGGGACATCACTTCCAAGGCATCATTGGGATGGTCTGGGGTGGAAATGTACAGCTGAGTATCATCAGCGTACTGATGGAACTCCACCCCAAAACCACGGATGATCTCACCCAGCAGCTTCACATAAATGTTGAACAGGAGGGGCGAGAGGACCGACCCTTGCGGCACCCCACAAACAAGGCACCTTGGGGTCGACCGCTGCCCCCCTGTCAACACAGATTGCGACCGGTCGGAGAGATAGGAGGAGAACCACCGCAGAACGGTGCCCCCCACTCCCAGTCCCTCCAGCCGGCGCAACATGATACCATGGTCGATGGTATCAAAAGCCACTGAGAGGTCTAATAGGACCAGGATAGAGGAATAACCCCTATCCCGGGCCCTCCAGAGATCATCCACCAACGCGACCAATGCCGTTTCCGTGCTGTACCCAGGTCTGAATCCGGACTGGAGCGGATCCAGATAGACAGCTTCATCCAGGTACTGGGGAAGCTGTCGCGCCACCACACTCTCAACAACCTTCGCAATAAAGCGAAGGTTGGAGACTGGACGATAGTTAGCCAAAATAGCCGGATCCAGGGATGGCTTCTTGAGGAGAGGCCTCACCACCGCCTCTTTCAAGGCGGCCGGCAGAACACCCTCGCTCAAAGAAGCGTTAATAATCCCCTGGAGCCAGCCTCGTGTAACCTCCCGGGAAGCCAGCACCAACCAGGAGGGACACGGGTCCAATAAACATGTGGTTGCGTTCAGCCATCCCAAGATCCTGTCCACGTCCTCGGGAGCCACAGGATCAAACTCCTCCCAGATAACACTCTCAAGGCCTGCCTCAGTCATCTCGTCTGAACTAACCCAGTCGGCGGCCAAGTCTTCCCGAATCTGAGTTATTTTATCATCCAGATACTGTACAAAATCCTCAGCTCGGCCCTGCAAGGGGTCCTCCCGCGCTCCCAGATGGAGGAGGGAGCGGGTCACCCTAAACAGGGCGGCTGGGTGGTTATCTGATGACGCGATAAGAGCGGCAAAATAGCTACATTTCGCCGCTTTTATCGCCACTAGGTAGGTCTTAATATGAGACCTTACCAGTGTCAAGTCAGACTCGGAACGACTGGCCCTCCAACCGCTCTCTAGGCGTCTTTTCCGGCGCTTCATCTCCCTCAGCTCCTCGGAAAACCAAGGGGCTAAGTGAGTTCGGCGCCGGGTCAGAGGCCGCAAAGGCACGACCCGGTCCAAAGCCCCGGCAGCCGCCCTATCCCAGGCGGCCACCAGGTCATCAGCCGAGTCATGAGCTAGAGTCTCAGGAAATGGCCCAAGCTCCATCTGGAACCTATCAGGGTCCATCAGGCGCCTGGGGCGGAACCACCTGGTCGGTTCCGCCTCCCTGCGACGGGGTACGGCAGTCAGAAAGTCAAGTCGAAGGAGCGAGTGGTCAGACCATGACAAGGGTTCAATATCTACATCCCCTATATCAAGACCACTCAACCACTGACCAGAGATAAAAACTAAGTCCAGAGTGTGTCCCCCCATATGAGTAGGGCCGTGAATTACTTGGGTCAGGTCCATGGCCGTCATGGAAGCCATGAACTCCCGAGCTACCTCAGATGTTTCACCGATAGATGGCAAGTTGAAATCCCCCATGACCACAAGTCTGGGGGTATCAGCCGCCACCTCGGCTATAACATTGAGGAGCTCGGGCAGGGTCGTTGCCACGTGGCAGGGAGCCAGGTACGTGATCAACAGACCCATCTGCGCCCCACGACCCCACTTCACAAAAAGGGACTCACATCCGGCTATCTGAGGTACAGTGGTCTCCCTCGGATCAAGACCTTCTTTTAAAATGACCGCCACCCCCCCGCCCCTGCCCTGAGCTCTCGGCTGATGAAATGCACGGAAGCCTGATGGGCACATCTCCACGAGGGGAACTCCCCCCTCATGGCCCAACCAGGTCTCCGTGATACCTGCCAGGTCCGCTCCCCCCTCCTGAATAAGATCACAAATGAGGGGGGCTTTATTTACCACAGACCTGGCATTACATAACATCAGCCGGAGACTCGGGCGCTGAGACGCTAAGCATGGGTGGGGAAGCGTGCTGGAGGAAAATGAAACCGATAGTTAAGCCACCGGACTGTATCTTTGAAGCTGCCGTCGGGCCAACGTTCACTTCATCTTCTAGTAAAAGTACCTTTCTCTATAAACAATGGAGTTTGGGTCATTCTTTCCTGGACTTTGAAGGAAGCACACCTGACATTAAGCAGAATCTCAGCTCCAGCCATCCCGGATAAACACCAAGGGGGCTGAACCCAAGATATGTCTGACCAAGAGAGTGAAGGAGACCAGATGGGAGCTGCTGGCTCTACTATAACTTCACTTCAAGTGGAGAAGGAAGCTGCAGAATGGATGGAAAAAATTCGGCTGAGAGAGGAGCCAGAGGAAGCTAGATGGTCGAGGGGAGTAGGAAGGTTGCCGGACCTGGGGAGGACCCCCTAAGGAGTAACCAGCTCCAGACCTCGTAAGGGAGAGGCAGTGTGGCTGCAAGAGCAAAAGGAGAGCGTCATGATTGCTCAGGTGATGCAACTCCTCCGCGATGCTGAGGAAGCTGGAAAAACCGTGAGTCTTATGTATTCCCTGTGGGGAAGGGAGGAGACTACCCCAGACTGGATCCAGAAGAGACAGCCTGTGGGGGAGAGGAAGAGAAAGCTGGGGAAGAAATATCTCAGGCTTCTGGAGCTCAAGCGAGGGAGGCAGCAGCCCAGGGACCCCCAGCCTTGCAGGCCCCACCCCGCAGACGCAAAATGCCAAAAATTCCCCCCCTAACCGGAAAATATGATGGGAACCCAAAGACCTTGGGGCTTTTCTTGACCCAAGTGTGGAACCACATGCAGGACTGGGGGGGAGGATTACTTATCAGATGCGGCACGAGTGAAATGCGGCACGAATGTCTTAGAGGGAGTAGCAGCTGAATGGATGGTGGTCCTCCACAATAATAACTCTCCCTTGCTGAGGAATTACAACCTGTTCATGGGTGCTCTTAGGAGGCGGTTTGAAGACCACCTAGCTGAGCGGAAAGCGAGACTCCGAATGAAGGGTATCCTGCAAGGCCGGAGATCGGTGGCAGAATACACCCAAGAATTTCGCGAGCTGGCACCTTATATGACAGGGTGGTCAGAAGCGGCCCTACTGGAGAGTTTCAAGCACGGACTGAATGAAGACATATACAAAGACTGTAGAGCACGGGGGGTCCCCGAAGACTTGCAGAGTTGGTACGTAGTAGCTGAGGATGTGGAAATCGAGCTGGCCCGAAGCCAAATCCGAGGGGGCCGTGCAGGGGACCCGTCATCCACCTTCTAACGCAAAGGAGCGCCAAAGGCGGGCGTGGGGAGAGCGGAATTCAAACCAAAATCGAAGCCCTTCACGTGTTTCAAATGTGGAAAGGAAGGCCATCGGGCCGCCGAATGTTTCTCCAAGCCAGTGCCAAAATCTACCGGCTCGGGACCAAAGAAGGCTGACAAAGCACCCGCAAAAGCTCGCGAAACCACCCTGAAAGGAGAAGTTGTTGAGTTCGCTCCCCGAAACCAGGGTGAGTTGGGAACTCTGACCACCACAGACGACAGCGGGACGGACTCCGACTCCAATGATCTGGTGAGTCACACTGAGGGCCCCATGCTCATCCCCATAGAAATAAGGGTGCCATCCACAGGGGCACATGTGCAGATGTTAGCCCTATTAGACTCTGGGTGCACCAGGTGCATAAACAGCCCGAAAGTGGTGGAGAAAATGGGCCTGAGGCTAAAAACGTTAAAAAGGCCCATTGCGTTCTGTCAGTTGGATGGATCGATTGCAGGAGAGGGCCCAGCCAGCTTTGTGATGGAACCCATTGAAATGCCATTGGGGGATCACGTAGAGACCCTCAGGTTTATTGTGGCCCCTAGCATGGAACGACCCCTCATACTTGGACTGCCCTGGCTCCGTAGATGGAACCCACGGGTTAACTGGAAAACGGGGGTTTTGCGCATTCGCACCGGAAAACCGAGACTAGAGAGGGAAGAAAAACCCCTGGAGGACAGAGTAGAACACGAAAGGGTGGAAGTGGCAATAGGCCACATCGAAGGGGAGAAGATTCCAAAGGAGTATTGGGATCTCCGAGAAGTTTTTAGTGAAAAGGCCTCGGATGTGCTACCCCCCCACAGAGCTACGGACTGTACCATTGAAATACTCCCCGGGGTGAAGCTCCCTAAGCCAAAGATCTATCCCATGACCCCTCGAGAACTAGAGGAATTGCAAAACTTCATTGATAAAAACCTAGAACAGGGTTTTATCCAACCAGCCAGACCAAGGGTGGCGGCGCCTGTAATGTTCCGAGAAAAGAAAGATGGCTCCTTTTGTTTGGTAGTTGATTATAGGAATATCAACGCTATTTGTGTGGAAAACCTTTACCCCCTGCTGCTCATGAAGGACATGCTAGCACATTTAGGAAAGTGGAAATTTTTCACCAAACTGGACTTACGAGAGGCATACTACAGAGTGAGAATTAAGGAAGGGGATGAATGGGAAACCACGTTTAACTGCCCACTGGGATGTTTCCAGTTTTGAGTGCTCCCTTTTGGACTACAAGGAGCCCCTGCTGTGTTAATGCAATTGATTAACGAAGTACTGCATGAGCACCTGTATAAGGGGGTGCTGGTTTTTTTGGATGACATTCTTATCTACTCTGAGAGCATGGACGACCATGTGAAATTGGTGCCAACTGTCCTGAAAAAACTGGGAGAAGAAAGCTTTTGCAGTGCGATGGGCATTGTTAACGTGGAGACAATTTCTTGAAGGAGCTAAGCATCCTTTTGAAGTTTGGACTGACCATAAAAACTTGGAGGCTTTGAAAACACCACGTAAGTTGTCACCAAAGAAAGTTTGCTGGGCTCAACACTTCAACCGTTTTAATTTCACTTTACGCTACCTTCCTGGTGGAAAGAACTTCATGGCGGATGCACTTTCCAGATTGCCTCAATACAACAGTACCAAGGAGGAAGTGGTTTGGCCTATCATACCTGTGACACAACTAGCAGCGCCAGTAACTACCAGAGCACAGACGAGGGCCAATCCAGCCCTCTTGGGTGATTTGCTTCAGAAACTAAAAAAAGCTCTAAAAACTGACGAGTGGTTTCAAACCCACTCGAATGAATGTACACTCCGTGATGGACTAGCTTGGATTGGGACCAAATTGTATGTTCCGGCCAGTTTAAGGGTAGCGGTGTTGCAGCACGCTCATGACGCCAAGACAGCGGGACACTTTGGATTTGTTAAAACTCTACATTTTGTTAAAAGACAATTCTGGTGGCCTGCACTCAAAAAGGACATAGAGGCATATGTAGCTAGCTGTCCGGTGTGTGCCTCAGCTAAGAGACCTCCGGAGAAGCCACCTGGTTTACTTCAGAGTGTGGCAAGGCCAAATGCTCCTTGGAAAGAGATATCCATGGATTTTATTGTAGACCTGCCGGAGAGTGGGGGGTGCACAGTCATTTGGGCAGTAACGGATTTGTTTTCCAAACAAGTGCATTTCATCCCTTGTTCCAAAATCCCTTCAGCTAAAACCCTTGCAAAATTGTTTATTCAACATGTTTATCGATTACATGGGGCTCCAAAACGTATAATCCCAGACAGGGGTGCGCAATTGAGTGGATCGAACAACTATGGGGTACTTGGGCAGTAACTCGAAAAGCTTTAGATGACGCACACCGAGCACATAAAGCCCAAGCTGACAAAAAGAGGTACCCGGCACACGTTTACAAAGTGGGTGATATGGTTTATCTTTCCACCAAATATTTACAGACCTCCCAGAAATCAAAAAAGCTCGGACCAAAGTATGTGGGGCCTTTCCCAATCACTAGACTCATCAACCCAGTCATGGTTGAATTGGAATTGCCAAAAAAATTGAGACGAATCCACCCTGTGTTTCATGTTAGCTTGCTGAAACTGGAACATTCGTCCTCTTTGCGTCCGAATCAGGACTCTCCTCCGGTCCCCATACTGATAGAAGGGGAACAACATTTTGAAGTTAAGGAAATCTTGGATTCTAGGAAGCATCATGGTAAAGTGCAGTATTTGGTGGCTTGGAAGCATTTCCCACTATCTCAAGCTGAATGGGTGAATAAACGTGATGTCCGGGCGCCAAAGAAAGTTCAGTTGTTTCACACCAAATATCCTGATAAACTGGGGGGCTCCCTTGGGTACTCAGGCATTGGGACAAAGTCCATGCCGCTCACTACCTTGAATGGGGTTAGCCCCGTGCTACTGTGAACAGCATTATTATACGCGACCTCAGCAAAAGACAAGAGGTCCGCCAAATTGGACTGCTGATAGTTCACGTAGCACCTCAGGTACTGCTCTACCATAGCATTCAGTCTCTCTGCCCCCCCATTGGTGCTCAGATGAAAGGCTGAGCTAAGGCCCTGGGATGACCCAATGGGCCATAGGAACTCCCTCCAGAATTTAGCTGTGAACTGGACCCCTCTGTCAGAGATAATTCTTCTTGGTACTCCATGGAGGCGGTAGATGTGTTTCAGGAACAGTTTGGCCAACTGGTGGGCTGAGGGTAGTCCGCTGCAGGGTATGAAGTGTGCCTGTTTGGAAAATAAATCTATTACAGTCCAGATCCCCATGTTTCCCCCACTTTTCGGCAACTCCACTATAAAGTCCATTGCAATCTCCTCCCATGATCTTGTAGGCTCTGCTACTGATTGTAGCAGTCCGGGGGGGTTTCCTGGTCGCTTCTTCATCATGGCGCAGATGGTACAACTTTTTACATAACTGTCCACGTCTTTCTTTATGCTGGGCCACCAGAACTGCCTCCGTGCTAAGTGTAAAGTCTTTAGGAATCTGAAGTGGCCTGCCGGTTTAATGTCATGGGTCCTCTGGAGGATCAGGGTGCATAGGGATTCCGGGACATAGAGCTTTGTCCCCTTCCATGCGAGGTCATCCCTTTTTGTCAGGATGTGTTGATTGTCTCGGAACCAGGGGTCTGCCAGCAGTTCAGTTTTGAGTTTTGCCATTAGATCGCTTGTTGGTTGGTCGTGCCGGTCGTGGCGTCGTCATCTGGTGGTTACTTGGCCCGCTATTTGGGTAAGGGGAACGATGGTGTCCACTACCTGCTCCTGCTCACATTTGTACTGGGGGATGCGGGAGAGGGCATCGGCTAGAAAGTTCCTCCCCCCTGGAATGTGCTTTAGCACAAAGTCAAAACGGTTGAAGTACTGAGCCCAACGGACTTGTTTGGGCGATAGTTTTCGCGGGGTCCTGAGGGCCTCCAGGTTTTTGTGGTCAGTCCAGACTTCGAACGGTTTCTGACCCCCTTCCAGCAGGTGTCGCCAGGTTAGCAGTGCCCATTTCACCACAAATGCCTCTTTTTCCCATGCTGCCCATCGTCTCTCTGTGTCTGTGAGCTTGCGGGAGGTGTAGGCACAGGGTTGTAGATTTCCTTGACTTGGTTGTCTCGATGAACCCCCTTTCTAGGTTTTTGTCTATGTAGTTGCGCATTTCTTGCATTTCCCGAGGTGTCATGGCATACAGTTTGGGCTTGGGTAGTTTTGCCCCAGAGATTATTTTGATGGCGCAATCTGCCTCGCGGTGGGGAGGCAGGATGTTGCACTCGGCCTCGCTGAATACTTCTGCAAGGTCCTGATATTCCTTTGGGATCTGTTCGGTCTCTGGGGTTTTGTCGGATGTGGCTGCCAGTTGTTCTGGTGTGCTCTTTTGGAGGGTTCCCTGCATGGGCAGTATTTCTGCTCGCTGGTGTGGGAGGGGTTGGGGTCCCTTTGCTATTCTCAGTCTGCGGGTACCCCCTTGCCACCAGATGGTTGGTCCCCACTTGTCTAGCCAGGAGAGTCCCAGTATGACTGGATCTGTCATTTTGGGGGCTATTATGAATCAAATTACTTCCCAGTGATCCGCTAGCTCTAGCCTCACTGGTTCGGTCAGGTGAGTGGCATAGGCTCCCCCCATTAAGGACCCATCAACCTGTTTCAACCGGATTGGGTAGCTCAGTCTTTTTGCTCTGATCCCCCGTTTCAGGACTGTGGTTAGGTTGATCAAGCATCTGGAGCAGCCTGAGTCTATCATGGCTTAAAAGGCCCCCTGGGTCCCCATTTTTGGGGCTGTGAGGCGTATTGGGAAAACAAAAGGGTGGACTGGTCCCCTCACCATTGGGTCGTTTTCGCCCTCGTCCTCGCTATCATAGGATTCTGGCAACTGGTCATCGTTACCTGGTGTTCTCCCCCCTTCGGCTAGGTGGGAAGGGACCTCTTCAGCCTGGAGGGCCCTCCAGGATGTGTTGGTGGCTCGTTTGGGGCCTCGTTCCAGCTGTGCCCTGGGTGGTGGGTCTGGCCTAGGCCTTGGGGCTGGGGTTGTGCACACAGATACCATGTGGCCCTTCCCCCCACATCTGTAGCACTTCAGCAGGCTTCGAGGGAGGGCTGGTTTCAGGGTCTGCCGTGGTGCTGTGGTTCCCCATTGGCTGGGCGGTTTCAGGTCGGGTTGCCCCCTCTCTTTCGTGTCTGGTTGCTCTCTCATGTTTTTGGCGTGCAATCCACTGTCGACTTTTATTGCTACTCGGAACCACTCAGAGAGCTGGTTTGGGATGTCCAAGTAAGCGGTTACCTGGGCAATTTGATTGTCCAGGCTTGTTCTGAAAAAGTGCACTAGCAACCGCTCTGGCAAAGGGGGTAGCCTCCCAATGACTCTCCTAAATTCACGGATGTGCTCTTTAATGGGACGGCCCCTCTGCTTTAGATAGCTGAGCTCATCCTCTGCATACAGGTCTTCCTCTGCCTCCTCGAATCTGGCCTCTAGCAGTCGTAGGAAGTCATCTGCATCTTGCAGTTGGGGGGCTCTCCTCTTGTGAAGGGCTGCTAGCCATTCCCTTGCTTCCCTCTCTAGCCCCTCTGTGATGGTATTCACCATGGCTCTGGGGGATTGGTAGAGATGTCCATAAAATTCTAGGTGGATCTCAGCTGAGTCAAGGAATAGAGCTAGCTGGTCTGAATCCCCATCAAACTTTCCTCTGAACTGGTGCAGTTCATTCAGCACTGCTCCTCTCTCCCCCGTTGGCCTCTGTATGCTTGCATTTGATGAAGCTGGCCCTCTTCCTCAGCTCTAGTTTGGAGGGAGAGAGGGGTTTGTCTGCCCTGGGCAGCCTGCCTGCTGCATGGAAAAGACACTGGTTGCAGCCTCCTTCTGATGGGTGGAGAAGGGGGGCTGTGTTCCTGTCTGCTTCTCCTCACTCCAAAGGGATCCACTGCTCCTCCCCTCTCCTTTGGCCTGTGTGATGGCCTCTCATCGGGAAGGGTGGCCCGGTCAAATTCCTCCCTTGGCTGCTCTCTGGAACTCCTCAGGGGCTTTGGGAGCCTGGTTTGTTTCCAGTCCAACCTCCACTCCTCTCTTCCCAGCTCGCTCAGGGGCTTCCCCTTTTCCCAGGCATTGGGGTGGGGGAACTCCACCTCAGCTGCTTTAGGAATTAACTCCCACCAATACTCATCTTTTCTTGCTTCCGCCGCTGGAGCAGGCATCTCAGCTTTGATGTCTGAGGGAGGCTTCACTCTGGCTGCAATTAGGCTCTCTTCAGATAGCCTGTCTTCAGCCATGGTTGCCTGATTTTCCCTCCCAGCACCCCAGATATCGGGGAGCGATTGGAGAGTCCAGGATTCAGGAAACCTGGTAAACTTGATAGATTTTTAAAAGCAGTTCTGACTGTCTGTGAAGTTTCCGAAAGATGCCCTAATTAATTCATGAGCCATGAGCCAAACTTCAAAAGAAATACAGTCATTTATTAGGAGCACCATTTTGGCAATATTCGGATGCAGTTAGAACTACTCCCACGTAGATTTACGTTCCCCTATGACCCTGTCTCTCCCTTCCTCCCTGGCCATGTCATAAATCACATTCTCCAATTACCCACTTTGGCTGGCTGTGAAATCCAACACCCTTCTTTTGATTGCGGAAGAAAGCATGTATGGAATGTAGCTTCCGTTAGGGAAATCAATTAGCTCTATCAGTTCTCCCTCCCTCCTGCTCATGGCAACTTGAAAACTTTGCAATTTGACACCTGCCTTAGTTCTTAGTTTAGTGCAGGGGTGTAAAACCTGAGGCCCACTGGGTAGATTCAGCCCACAATGTGCTTAGATCTGGCCCACGGGGCCACCCTGGAGACAGCGAGGGGCCAGCTGGGCACTTCCCCTGGGCACGCACACAGGAGGCGGTTAGCACGTGGGGGCTGGCAGTGCCCAGCAGCAGATGCAGCTCATTGGTCCCTCAGCTGCTCATTGGCCGGCAGCCTCCCAACCAGGCTGTGGGGATCAAGGCTACAGTTTGTTTGTTTGTTTGTTTGTTTGTTTGTTTTATTAGATTTATATACCGCCCTACTCCCGAAGGACTCAGGGTGGTGAACAGGCACAAAATAAAATACATAGATACAAAAGTTAAAAGACATAATTAAAAACAGATTAAATAATTTAGCCCGAGACAATTAAAAAATCCCAATAATTTAACAGATTAAAATTTCGATTTAAAAGAATTTTAAAACAGGGGAGAAAATTAGGCCAGGCCGGCTTGCTGGAATAGGAGAATCTTAAGAGCACGGCGGAAAGTGCGTAGATCCGGGATCCTCCGTATCTCTGGGGGGAGCTCGTTCCAGATAGTGGGTGCCCCCACAGAGAAGGCCCTCCCCCTGGGGGCCGCCAGTCAACATTGTTTAGCTGACAGCACCCGGAGGAGCCCCTCTCTATGAGAGCATACCGGCCAGTGGGAGGCTGCTTGTGGTAGTAGGCGGTCCCGTAAATAACCAGGTCCTAAGCCATGAAGCGCTCTAAAGGTGGTGACCAAAACCTTGAAGCACACCTGGAAGACCACCGGGAGCCAGTGCAGCTCGCGCAGGAGAGGTGTCACACGGGAGCACCATGTTGCTCCCATAACCACCCGCGTGGCTGCACTCTGCGCCAGTTGGAGCCTCCGGGTGCTCCTCAAGGGGAGCCCCATGTAGAGAGCATTGCAGTAGTCCAGGCGGGAAGTGACGAGGGCATGAGTGACTGTGTGTAGGGAGTCCCGATCCAGAAAAGGACACAACTGGCGAATCAGGCGAACCTGATGAAAAATCCTCCCGGTCACGGCCGTCAAGTGCTCTTCTAAAGACAGCCGTGAATCCAGGAGGATGCCCAAGTTGCGAGCCCTCTCCATGGGGGCCAGCGATTCACCCCCAATAGTCAGCAATGGCGTCAACTGACTATATCGGGACGTCGGAAACCACAGCCACTCGGTCTTGGATGGGTTGAGCCTGAGCCTGTTCCTCCCCATCCAGATCCGCATGGCCTCCAGACACCGGGACATCACTTCAAGGGCATCGTTGGGGTGGTCCGGGGTGGAGATGTACAGTCACTGCTGCACCTCTTCCCTCCTGGGCCAAGTTGGGACTCCGTCTCCAAAAGACTGTGGGCGACCCCCCTGCCCAAGGACAGCAGCAGTGGATCCCGGGAGGGTTGGCAGGGTGTTGTGGCCCGCCAGCAGCCTGCGTGGATTGTTGCTGATCCCGACGAGGAGCCTGGTGTGGTGTTGCGCCAGCAGCCTGTGCAGCTGGCGCTCAAGTCGGACAGCGAGGAGGCTGAAGAAGATGTGGTGCCAGAGGCAGGGATTCAGCCAGGGCCTTCAGAACCTCCAGAGGGTCCTTTAAGTGAAGAGGATGAAGTGGAGGAGCCTCTTCTCAATGCACGAGCACGCAGAGCTGCCAAAAGGCAGGAGTGGTTACTCAGGAGGAGGTCTCCTCAAGAGTAAGGCTTGTGGCTAATTGGCCACTCCCTTAGCCTATTTAAGTTTGCACACAGCTTGTAAAAAGGTGCAGGAAACAACGTGTGTTCGTTCGTTCGCTGATCATTGAGTTTGAATTTTCTCTGCAAACCTGGCTTCTGGGCTTTCTGCCAACTCTAGTAAGACTCGTATCTTGTCTGTGGAATTTCTGGCAGGTTGTTAAGAATGTTTTATTAACAGCCTGCATTTGTAAAAGACTGTGTTTTGAAGTATACTGAGTTTTGTTCGGAGTTTCTGTGTGCTACATTCTTTGGGATCCGTAGCTGGGGCAGAACACAGGGTGAACAGCCTGTCCTGGGATCTGCCGGGGGAGAAGTGCCTGGGTGGGTGGGCGGGCTGCCACCAGGCTTAAGTCAACACAGGAGCAGCTTCGCTCATTGCCACCTCATGGGATGCAGCCAGCCAGCCAGCCAGCCAGGCCGGACTGGGCAGTGGTGGTGGAGATGGAAGGCAGCAGGGAAGTTGTTCTCGGGATGAACGGATTGGCTCTGATGCCAGGCTCTGGGAAGCCTCACAGATTTCTCTCCCTTCCAGGTTGCAGCGCTTTGCTGCCAGCATTGGAGGGGGGGGTGAGGAGCAGTGGCAGCGCCAAGTTGGAAGGGGGAGACAGGGGGGAGGGAAGCAAATTGAACTGAGCCTGGTGGCGCAGCAGACTAAACTGCTGCTGTTAAAGTAGCACTTAGTTGCCAGCTGCCTGCAATTACTGCGA
The DNA here is from genome assembly GCF_029215685.1 of Pituophis catenifer annectens. Taxonomy (NCBI): domain Eukaryota; kingdom Metazoa; phylum Chordata; class Lepidosauria; order Squamata; family Colubridae; genus Pituophis; species Pituophis catenifer. Next base: position 29,433,889 of record NW_027256885.1, on the reverse strand, counting down.
GTTCAATTCTCACCAGGCTCAAGGTTGACTCAGCCTTCCATCCTTTCGAGGTAGGTAAAACGAGGACCCGGTTTGTGGGGGCAATAAGCTGATTTTGTATAAAATAGAACACCGCTTGGGGGGGCCAAAAAGCCCTACTAAACAGGTATATACAAAAGTATGAAGGCTATTGCTTAATGCATTGTAAGCCACCCTGAGTCTCCGGAGAAGGGCGGCATATAAATCGAACTAATAATAAATAAATAAATAAATAAATAAATAAATAAATAAATAAATAAATAAATCTCCTCTGGGGGAGGTGTCAAATCCCTCCTTTTTGGTTTTTTTTCTTTTCTTTTTGATGTCTCCTTTTAAATGTTAATCTACTGGCTGAATGTGGATTCAATGTAACCCCCTGCTACTTCTTAAAGTGGCTTTTTAATGTTATTTTTATTGTTTTATTAACTGCCATAATTAGCTGCCATAATAGCTGTGGTGGCACAGTGGTTAGAATGCAGTACTGCATGCTACTTCTGCTGACTGCTGGCTGCCTGCAATTTGTCAGTTTGAACCTCACCAGTCTCAAGGTTGACTCAGCCTTCCATCCTTCTGAGGTCAGTAAAATGAGGACCCAGATTGTTGGGGGCAATATGCTGACTCTGTAAACCGCTTAGAGAGGGCTGTAAAGCCCTGTGAAGCGGTATAAAGTCTAAATGCTATTGCTATAAACCAATTCTGTCTCTTCTGCATGGAAGCTATGACAACTCTGTGTAATGAAAGAGATCTGTTTTGATTTACATTACTATCAAACTTTCACCAAAGTGATTTTGTATTTTATAAATTTATCAAGAAAATTCTGGTCTTAATTTTTTTAAACTTTTGATAATTTATTTATTTTTTTTGCTACAAGCTATTCTCACTGGGTTTTTTTTAGCTTAATCTGTTACGGTGCTCTCCTCGTTTCTGAGAGCAGCTATTTACAACTGGCTGTGAAAGTTTCAACTGTAAAAGTTTAACTTCTGCAGTATTTTGGACTGTATCAAAATATAGTCAAAATGCAAGCAATATATCAAGATAAAAGTTTATTGGGAAAGCTGGGCAGAAAGAATATTTTTCAACTTACAAGTTCAACTTGAAAATTTGGATGAGAAGCTTGATAAAGTAATGATGATTTTAGAAAGTGGTAACCAGATTCGAGCAACAGCATTACAACAAGATTTACAATTAGATGGACTGGAATGTAATTCACCGCTCCCAGCCCTGAAGGATGAGGCTGACTTGGAAAATACAAATTGGTTAGAGGATTCCAACAAAGGAATGGATTCTAAAGATTCAAAGTTGATAAAATGGACCAGCGTTGAACACTTTTTCCAAGAAGATTGAGGGAAACTGGGGAAAGAATTTATTATACCCAACTGGAAAACAAACGTCAAGAGATGTTATAATTTACAGGAGACATTATTGTACAACAAACGCTGTGGAGTTACACACAACAGAGACTCATAACTTTCGGGAATAAAATCCAGTTGCTAGAAAAGATCCCATTTAATATCTTAAGAAAAAGCCCTATTAAGAATCAATCAAGGCTATTTGATCCTGGACAGACCAGAGACAATGATTGCTGTGACTTATGATAAACCAGAAACTGTTAACTTTCTGCAAGTGAAATACATGAAATAGACTGCTAACAGAGGGTTTAGAACTGTGATGGCGAACTTATGGCACACCTGCCCAAAGTGGCACACAAAGCCATGTTGCCTGGCATGCGTGGCCTTGCCTGTTTGTCTTCCAGGTTTCTGGCGCACATATGCGTGCGATGATCAGCTGCCCTCCGGGGTGCGCAGGCGCGGCAGCCAGCTGATTGTTGGGTGTGCATGAGCACCAGAACCTGGAAGTTCGCGACTTCCGGTTGGTGATTCGTAGTGGGGCGATGGAAGGAGAATGGTCTCTGTTCTCTAACACCAAATTTTTTTGTGTTTTGGGGACCCTTCGGAGCGCAAAAAGCCTGGAGGGCATTGCGGACTAGAGGGGGAGTCCAGAGCACAGCGAAGTGAAGGGTGATCACTCGTTGCTCAAATGGACACCCCTGTCGATCCAGCACGAATGTGTCTGACACCTTGTAATGGCAGACCTGAGGCTGCGATGAGCCAGTGAGTACAGGGAAGAGGAGATTTTCACAGCAGACAGCGTCATTTTAAATGACTATTTTGAATACCGCAAGATTAAAGATCATTTAGAAGAAGTGGGTCCGGTCTTATCTGGTTAAAAGATTTCCAGCGAGAGAGCGAGCGGCGATTTGGCAGAAGGAGAATGAGTCAGTATAACACATCTAACTGTTAAGACGGCAACGAGGAGAAAGTGTGAAGATTGTGAAGCTGTAGCACAACTGTAAACAGCTGGTGAGAACTGAGAATTAATAGGAAATAGAAGACGAAGAAGGCGAGAGAGCGGGACTTCCGGCGGTGACGACATCGTGAGCGGGGTGAGGAAACGGCAGCTGCCGTCTCTGGAACCCAAATATTCTTTAATAGAAGCTCTTTACGAGCTTTTCCGATCCCGTAGAGATCGGGAAACAAGAGGGGAAGTCTTAAAGCCCCTGGACGCAGCGCTAGCGTCGGAGGGGAAACAAGACAAACTCCTTGAATCTATTGGAGAAGAAGTCCGCCCCTTGGGCAGACAGGAGCGATGGCGGCCGTCTAGAGCAGTGGTCCCCAACCCCCGGTCCGCGGACCGGTGCCGGGCCGTGGAGTACCTGGCACCGGGCCGCGCAGCGGCCGGGGGACATAAACGCTGCAGCGCAAAGGCTCCTGGGCCGTGCGCAATGGGCCGTGCGCAAAAGCTCCTGGGCCGTGCCCCCACCCCTGCGCGCGCTCAGCGGGCCGCGGCGATAAAAAGGTTGGGGACCACTGGTCTAGAGCAAAGCCAACAGTGGAAAGCGGTTTCGAGTGGCAGAGCGGAGCGGAGAATCCCCAGAAGTGGCGAGACGAGGAGGAACGCAGAGGAGAAGGGGCGCGATCTGACGATTCAACCCGTGGTGGCGATTTACGAGAGGAGCGCATAAGCCAGGACAGAGCAGCAGCGAGAGGAAGTATAACCTCGTGGAGTGACTAAGCTGTATTGAAACGAGGGACTCTAAGACTCTGAAAAGCAGTCGAGCGGTGGAGGAATAAGTACAAAAGAAGAAGACAAATAAATAAATAACAGAACTCTGAGAGTTAAGGCGAATTGAAAGAACGCTAAGTTGCCTATTGGTGCCATTGACGACTGTGTTGAGGGTAAAACTGCCCTCTGCAAAGTGGTGCAACGGACCAGACAGCGAATAGATACGTTGCTTAGCAAAACACACAGATACTCACAGACTCTGAACGTTTAAAGAAAAATAAACAGTCTTTACTTGTAGTAAAAAAAACAAACTTGGCTTCTCAAAACAAAGATAACACTTCTTCAAATAATCACGGTTCAACACACAAACATAGTTTGCTTACAATTCTAGTTCTCTTCAGTAACACAAACACAGTTCCTTTCAGCAGTTCAACCTTCTAATAGCAGGAGCAGAAGTGAATGAACTTCCTGCCTTCTTTTATGTCTGCTTAGCACAGCCAATTAGTCATCTTGTAGCAGTTAAAGTTACAGAACATAGTTTTCTATATATTATCTACCCAACCGTAGGATAAGCATCCAACATTCTCCCCTTTGGGTAGACTAATATATTTACAATCTTAAACCATACTGTTCACATGTATCTATATGTTTCCTACTTCCCTGTGCTTTTGTGAAATGTTCAGCCACATTGTCTTCTGATGCACAATATACAAGTTCTATCATCTTGTTCATTATACATTCTCTTACATTGAGATACCGAAGATCTGTATGTTTTGTTCTAGTCTTTACAGCTATATTTGTGGCCATTTTTATCGCTGCCTGATTATCTTCGTATACTATTATAGGATCTTGTATATCTATTCCTAAATCTAGCATCAGCTGCTTAATACTAATCAAATCCGTACATAACAAAGATAGACAAGAAAACTCTGCTTCCATTGTAGACATACTTAAATGCTTCTGTCTTATTGAATGCCACCATATCAAAGATTTTCCCAGAAATACAGCGATTCCTGAGGTTGATTTTCTTGTATTCACATCTGTTGTGAAACTAGCATCCGCATAAGCGGTTACATGCAATTCTTCTGATGGTTGTAGATATAATGCATGATGCATGGTATATTTCAGATATCTAAGAATACGTTTTGCTCCTTGCCAGTGTCTTTCTGTAGGTTCCATGTTGAATCTAGCTAATTGGTTCACGCTATAAGAAATATCGGGTCTACACCAATTGCTAATGTATGATATTTATTATTATTATTATTATTTATTATTATTTATTAGATTTCTATACCGCCCTACTCCCGAAGGACTCAGGGCGGTGCACAGCCAGACAATAAAAACACATACAATACAAAATTTAAAAAATAGAATAAAATCAAATTAAATAATTTTGGCCCCGACAAATTTAAAAACCCCAAACTTTTAAAACCAATTTAAAATTGAATATATAAATACTAAAAGATATTTAAAATTTAAAAATCTTTTATAAAAGAGGGGGAAAATTAGGCCAGGCCGGCCTGGTGAAATAGTAAGGTCTTTAAGGCGCGGCGGAAGGTGCGCAGATCCGGGATCCTCCGTATCTCTGGGGGGAGCTCGTTCCAGATAGTAGGTGCCCCCACAGAGAAGGCTCTCCCCCTGGGGGCCGCCAGTCGGCATTGTTTGGCTGACGGCACCCGGAGGAGCCCCTCTCTATGGGAGCGTACCGGCCGGTGGGAGGCTATTGGTGGTAGTAGGCGGTCCCGCAAGTACCCGGGTCCTAAGCCATGGAGCGCTTTAAAGGTGGTAACCAAAACCTTGAAGCGCACCCGGAAGACCACCGGGAGCCAGTGCAGCTCACGCAGGAGAGGTGTTACATGGGAACGCCATGTCGCTCCCATTACCACCCGCGCGGCCGCACTCTGCGCCAGTTGGAGCCTCCGGGTGCTCCTCAAGGGGAGCCCCATGTAGAGAGCGTTGCAATAGTCCAGGCGGGAGGTGACAAGGGCATGAGTGACCGTGCGTAAAGAGTCCCGATCCAGAAAGGGACGCAACTGGCGAATCAGGCGAACCTGATGAAAAATCCGCCCGGTCACGGCCGTCAAGTGCTCTTCTAAAGACAGCCGTGAATCCAGGAGGACGCCCAAGTTGCGAGCCCTCTCCGTGGGGGCCAATGATTCGCCCCCAATAGTCAGTGATGGCGTCAACTGACTATATCGGGACGTCGGAAACCACAGCCATTCAGTCTTGGATGGGTTGAGCCTGAGCCTGTTCCTCCCCATCCAGATCCGTACGGCCTCCAGGCACCGGGACATCACTTCAAGGGCATCGTTGGGGTGATCCGGGGTGGAGATGTACAGCTGGGTGTCGTCAGCGTACTGATGGTACTCCACCCCGAAACCACGGATGATCTCGCCCAGCGGCTTCACATAAATGTTGAACAGGAGAGGCGAGAGGACCGACCCTTGCGGCACCCCACATATGAGGGGCCTCGGGGTCGACCTCTGTCCCCCTGTCAACACAGACTGCGACCGGTCAGAGAGAAAGGAGGAGAACCACCGCAACACAGTGCCTCCCACCCCCAACTCTTCCAACCGGTGCAGCATGATACCATGGTCGATGGTATCAAAAGCCGCTGAGAGATCTAACAGGACCAGGACAGAGGAGCACCCCCTGTCCCGAGCCCTCCAGAGATCATCAACCAACGCGACCAATGCCGTTTCCGTGCTGTACCCGGGCCTGAAGCCCGACTGGAACGGATCCAGATACGTCGTTTCATCCAGGTGCTGGGGGAGCTGTTGCGCGACCACACTCTCAACAACCTTCGCAACAAAGCGAAGATTGGAGACCGGACGATAATTTACCAACATTGCCGGGTCCAGGGAAGGCTTCTTGAGGAGAGGCCTCACCACCGCCTCTTTCAAGGCGGCGGGAAAGTCACCCTCACTCAGCGAAGCGTTTATAATCCCCTGGAGCCAGCCTCGTGTCACTTCCCGGGAAGCCAGTACTAACCAGGAAGGACACGGGTCCAATAAACAAGTGGTCGCGTTCAGTCTACCCAGAATCCTGTCCACGTCCTCAGGGGTCACAGGATCAAACTCATCCCAGATAACATTCTCAAGACCTGCCCCTGTCTCTCCCCCTGAGACTACCCAGTCGGAGTCCAAATCTTCCCGAATCTGAGTGATTTTGTCATACAGATACTGAACAAAATCCTCGGCTCTACCCTCCAAGGGGTCCTCCCGCGCTTCCTGGTGGAGCAGGGAGCGGGTCACCCTAAAGAGGGCGGCCGGGCGATTATCTGATGACGCAATAAGAGCAGCAAAATAACTACATTTCGCTGCTTTTATCGCCACTAAGTAATTCCTAATGTGGGATCTTACTAGTGTCCGGTCAGATTCAAGAAGACTGGCCCTCCAACTACTCTCTAGGCGTCTTTTCCGGCGCTTCAACTCCCTCAGCTCCTCGGTAAACCAAGGAGCCAATTGAGATCGGCGCCGGGTCAGAGGCCGCAAAGGCACGACCCGATCCAGAGCACCAGCAGCCGCCCTATCCCAGGCGGCCACCAGGTCTCCAGTCGAGGCGTGTGCCAGAACCTCAGGAAATGGCCCAAGCTCCGTCTGGAATCTGTCAGGTTCCATCAGGCGCCTGGGGCGGAACCATCTGACCGGCTCCGCCTCCCTGCGGCGGGGTGCAGCGGTTCGAAAGTCGAGACGAAGGAGAGAGTGATCTGACCATGACAAGGGTTCAGTAACTATATCCCCTATATCAAGATCCCTCAGCCACTGTCCAGAGACAAAAGCCAGATCCAGCGTGTTTCCCCCTGTGTGGGTAGGGCCATGAATTAACTGGGTCAGGTCCATAGCTGTCATGGAAGCCATGAACTCCCGAGCCATCTCTGACGTCTCACCCACGGACGGCAGGTTGAAATCCCCCATGACCATAAGCTTAGGGGTATCAACCGCCACCGCGGCGATGACGTTGAGTAGCTCGGGCAGGGCTGTTGCCACGTGGCAGGGAGCCAGGTACGTGATCAGCAAACCCATCTGAACCCCATGACCCCATTTCACAAAAAGGGATTCCCAGCCGGCCGTCTGAGGAACAGTGGCCTCCCTCGGTCTCAGACCTTCTTTAATGATAACCGCTACCCCCCCCGCCCCTCCCCTGTGACCTCGGCTGATGGAATGCTTGGAAACCTGGCGGGCACATTTCAACGAGGGGAACCCCCCCCTCCTGGCCCAACCAGGTCTCCGTAATACCTGCCAGGTCCGCACCCCCCTCCTGAACAAGATCACAGATGAGGGGGGCTTTATTTACTACGGACCTGGCATTGCACAGCATCAGCCGAAGGCCTGGGTCCTGAGGGTCTATGCAACCTGAGGAGCGAGTAGAGCCTTGGGGGCCGGAGCACGCCACCGCTCGTAGACAGCGAGTGCGCACTCCCCTAACACGATATGGCCCCCTGCTCCCGCCATATCTACCCCTCCCACCTACAGTACTGATGTTCAAAAAACTATCCGGACAAGCTCTAACCCCCCCTCGATCCCGGGTCCCCCATCCCCCATGCCACGCTTCACTGCCAGACCCGACCCTCCCCCTTGTGGGTTATCCCCCATACCCACAGCCCGAATTCCAATCTGACCCTCCCCCTCCCTAGGACCCCTTAAATATTTGACTAAAAATTTTGTTAGAAAACCCCTCAATCCCCTCGTTTTCACATGATAAACTGCCAATCAACGATTGGTATATCCCTTTATCAAACACCGTACTTTTCACATCAGTGTTGCAATAATCTTGAACCATAGGTGTCTTTGATGGTTTACACAATTCCATTTTGAACTGTTTTAATAGATTATTCATTTTATCAGTTTGGGATAATTTAAATCCTCCCCTAGTTTTTTTCGATCCTTACACCTAGGTATTGTTGTATCTCCCCTAGATTTTTAATCCTGACATGAGCTTTTAATTCATCAACAATCCTGTTGGCCTCTTGCTCATTCTTTGTAATCAGAGCTATATCGTCCAGAAAAAGAAGTAATAATGATACTATACCATCCCTTTCCTTTTTAAATAAACATGGATCTGCTAAGCCTACTTTAAATCCGATATTCTTCAATGTTTTTACAATGCACTGGTTCCATTCATAACCTGTTTTAACTCATACAGACTTTTCTTTAACAACCAACAGTCAGCCTTCCCATTTTCCTCAAATCCTGAGGGTTTCTTTAAATAAATTTCATGCTGTAATGGTGCATGCAGATATGCGGTCTCTACATCTAAATGGTTAACTATATATTTATTTCTAGCTGCCCATACCAACGCTGCTCTTAATGTAATGGCTTTTAAGCTTGGAGTGAATACTTCATCGTAATCGTTAGGAGACTGATTAAATCCTTGAGCTACTAGCCTAGCTTTATATATTGGTATCCCATCTATCCCAGTCTTTAATTTATATACCCACTTACTACCGAGTATAGTTTTCCCTTTTGGAAGTGTTACAGACTCATACACTTTCAAATTCTGCAAAGATTGTAGTTCTTTAGTCATTGCACTTCTCCACACTTTCTGGTCTTCAGGTGGAAACGTGGTCAACTCATTAAATGTAGTAGGGACTTTATTTACTTGATAGACTGTAGTTGCCTGATACCTATCAGGTGGTCTTGTTACTCTACTCGACCTTCTTGGGAGTTCAGGACTTACAGATTGCCTCTCCACCTTTACCTCTTCCTGTACTATGTCTTTCTCTACCTCTTCGCTCTGGATCTCTGACATTTCATTGGTAGCTTCAGTCTGAGTTTCAATGATAACCTCATTTTCAGTACCTAATTTATTCCACCCAACATGCTCCATAAACCTGGCATTTGCACTGTTAACTACCGTTGCTGTTCCTTTTACCCAAAATCTGTAGGACCTGTGGTTTGAATTATAACCAACAAATATTTATTGTTGTGCCCTACTCTGGCCCTTACACCTTAACTGCACTGGAATATGTACCCATGCAGGTGATCCAAATGTGTGTATGTAGCTCAAATCCGGCTTCCTTCCATGCCATACGGTATATGGAATTTTGTTAGTGGTTGTATTTATGGTGTTGTTTAAGAGTGTATTTGCACACATAATTGCTTCTCCCCATAAATTAGCCGGTAAACCTGCATCAGCTAACATTGATCTCATCATTGCTTGTAGGGTTTGTCCTCTCCTTTCAACATATGAGTTACATTGTGGTCTATATGGAGCTGAACATTTGTGCTTTATACCAGCATTATCTAACATTGATTTAAACCTTGTGTTTACAAACTCAGTACCATTGTCAGTTACAATGGTAACTATTTTTTGATTTGTTTTTCTCTCCACAAACTTAATCCATTGAACAAAATACCAAAAAGTATCTACCTTAGTCTTTAATACGTAGCAAAAACCATACCTGGAATAATGGTCAACTATACTGAGAACATAGCAAGCACCTCCTAAACTAGCCTTCATTGGCCCTATTAAATCAGCAAATACCACTTCTTCGTTTTAAACCCGTCAAACCTATTAGCAGGGATTGTTCTACTTTTCTGCTGATTACAAATATTGCAATTTAAATACTGGTTACATGGTTTCAGCTTCAACCCATCAACTAATTTTACAGTTTTCTGTAACATCTTAAAACTGATATGCCCCATACATCTGTGAAGCAAGTGAACACATTCATCATGTGGTTTGACATTTGAGTATACAACATTTGTAACATGGTTACTAGATAATACATATAAACCATCTTTCAGCTTTCCAATAATCTTGGTTTCACCTTTTTCAATTAAACAATCATTGGTTCTAAACGTTACTGTATATCCTAGCTTAACCAATACTCTAACTGAAATCAAATTAAAGTTTAGATTTGGAACATATAACATACGCATTTTTTCTTTTACATATGGACATATTGCCGTTCCCTCACCACATGCCTTTAGCTTCCACCCATTTGCTAAAGAAACCTTATTATTACTAGGCAACATTTTCACAAAATAGTTTTGTGTTCTGACAATGCATAGCGACGCCCCGCTATCAATAACCCACGAATTGTGGTTAACCGGTTTCTTATCAGACATAGCTACATTACATTGTTTTTTATCTTTAACCATGGTTTTTTGTTTCAGCCTTCTGCAAAACCTGGCTATATGACCCTTCTTGCCACAATTAAAACAATGTTTTACAGCATATACATGGTTATTTGCCTTTACATTTACATTAATCGACTCGGGTTCTTCCCTTAGTTGTTTTCTTTCTTCTCTCCTTCTGGCCTCTTCTAGTAGTCGTGAGGTTACATTGGCCAAAGTTAGTTCCTGCTGTGTGAGAACTTCAAATGATGTTACTACGTCGTTGTAGCTCTCATCTAGCAATGATAACAGTATATACACCTGTTGCTGCTCGGAAAAAACCACCTCCTTCTGGTGTAGCTCTCGAAAAATGCTTTTTATGCTATTCAGGTGTGTTAACATGTCACCACCCTTAAGGAGTCATGTGTGAAACAACCTTCGTGTAATGTTAATTTGCGCCTCCACAGTGTGACGAACATAAAGACGTTTCAAATTTCCCCAGCATCTTGCATCAGACTGTTCACCCTCGATGTGAACAAGCTGGGTATCGTCTAGAGACAAACCAATAATACACAATGCACTCTCATTCTTCCTCTGGAACTCGGCTATCTTCCTGGCATCCTCGGCATCGTCAGCATTCCAGGAGGTCACATCTGGTGGATTCTGCACTACATCCCATAGCCCTTCTTTGCACAACAGGAGACTACACTTGGTGGACCAGGATTTGTAGTTGGTGCCATCCAGCCGGGTAACCAGCGATAAGTTGGGAGCTTGACCTTGTGCCATCCTCACCAGGATATTAAATACGTATCAGAACGTCTGGAGCAATAATGTGTGTCGCAACTCTCTTATTGCTGTAACTGGTACACACACTCTGGTACTGGGCCCATAACCAGTGTTGAGGGTAAAACTGCCCTCTGCAAAGTGGTGCAACGGACCAGACAGCGAATAGATACGTTGCTTAGCAAAACACACAGATACTCACAGACTCTGAACGTTTAAAGAAAAATAAACAGTCTTTACTTGTAGTAAAAAAAACAAACTTGGCTTCTCAAAACAAAGATAACACTTCTTCAAATAATCACGGTTCAACACACAAACATAGTTTGCTTACAATTCTAGTTCTCTTCAGTAACACAAACACAGTTCCTTTCAGCAGTTCAACCTTCTAATAGCAGGAGCAGAAGTGAATGAACTTCCTGCCTTCTTTTATGTCTGCTTAGCACAGCCAATTAGTCATCTTGTAGCAGTTAAAGTTACAGAACATAGTTTTCTATATATTATCTACCCAACCGTAGGATAAGCATCCAACATTCTCCCCTTTGGGTAGACTAATATATTTACAATCTTAAACCATACTGTTCACATGTATCTATATGTTTCCTACTTCCCTGTGCTTTTGTGAAATGTTCAGCCACATTGTCTTCTGATGCACAATATACAAGTTCTATCATCTTGTTCATTATACATTCTCTTACATTGAGATACCGAAGATCTGTATGTTTTGTTCTAGTCTTTACAGCTATATTTGTGGCCATTTTTATCGCTGCCTGATTATCTTCGTATACTATTATAGGATCTTGTATATCTATTCCTAAATCTAGCATCAGCTGCTTAATACTAATCAAATCCGTACATAACAAAGATAGACAAGAAAACTCTGCTTCCATTGTAGACATACTTAAATGCTTCTGTCTTATTGAATGCCACCATATCAAAGATTTTCCCAGAAATACAGCGATTCCTGAGGTTGATTTTCTTGTATTCACATCTGTTGTGAAACTAGCATCCGCATAAGCGGTTACATGCAATTCTTCTGATGGTTGTAGATATAATGCATGATGCATGGTATATTTCAGATATCTAAGAATACGTTTTGCTCCTTGCCAGTGTCTTTCTGTAGGTTCCATGTTGAATCTAGCTAATTGGTTCACGCTATAAGAAATATCGGGTCTACACCAATTGCTAATGTATGATATTTATTATTATTATTATTATTTATTATTATTTATTAGATTTCTATACCGCCCTACTCCCGAAGGACTCAGGGCGGTGCACAGCCAGACAATAAAAACACATACAATACAAAATTTAAAAAATAGAATAAAATCAAATTAAATAATTTTGGCCCCGACAAATTTAAAAACCCCAAACTTTTAAAACCAATTTAAAATTGAATATATAAATACTAAAAGATATTTAAAATTTAAAAATCTTTTATAAAAGAGGGGAATCTGGAAAAAGAGGAAGGGGATTGAGTGAAATATAACTAAGATTCTTTGATTGATATTGCAAAATAAGAGGTGATAATTGATTGAATATTAAATTAATTATTGATTTAGTAAAGCTGGCTGTTTAGCAAATAATCATTGTGGGATTAAAGTGTGATAGTTTATAAGAATAGAAGTAAACCTATCTGAAGAATTTAAAGAAACAGAGGATAGAAAATTAACGTTTAAGAATTATATGTTAGCCTGGGAAAATTTCTCTTGAGCATTAAAGATGTCAACAATATCTACTATAATGAAAACAGGGAAAAAACCAGTGGTAAATACTACAACAGTGGCAGCATCACAACTACAACAAAAAACACTAGATAGTATGGTAGGAAAAGAAAAGGAGAAAGAAAAAACGGAAATGACTTTAAATGCTATGCAAAGTATGTTTTCGATGATACAGGAAACGTTATTAAAAACACAAGAAAAGATGGCAGAGAACCAGGAAGAAATTAGATCACTCCACACAGAAATTAAAAATGAAATTGGAGAAGTTAGGGGGGATATTAAAAATATGAATGATAGAATTGGAGACATACAACAATCAATAACCGAAAATGAACAAAGAATTAGGAAAGCAGAAGCTAAAATAGATTCAGTAGAGACGAAAGTAGAGGCAATGGAACAGAAAACTTCTCAAATAAATAAAGAACTGTCCGACTCCTTAGCAATTCTCGAGATGGAAAAAGCTTCATATTTTCTGCGGTTCCAAAATATATCAGAAGAGAAAGATGAAGACCTTGGTGGAAAAATGGCAGTGATAATAGCAGAAATAACAGAAAAAGATAAGCTGGATATAAAGGGACAAATAGACGAAACCTATCGTGTCCATACAAATTACATAAGAAGGCACCGTCTGGCAAGAGAAGTACATGTTAAATTTTCAAAAAGATCAACTAGGGATGAGGTATATATGAAATCCAGAGAAGGGACGTTGACATATAAAGGCAAAGAAATTATAGTCTTAAAACAAATACCCCGAAGAATTAGGAATCAGAGACAACAATACCAGTTCCTAACAAACCAGTTGAATAGACACAAAATAGCCTTTAGATGGCTAACACCGGAGGGGATCCTGGCTACCTTGGAAGATAAAAAATACAAAATAGATACACTAGAGAAAGCAAGAGAGTTTTATAATTCACACTTCAACCAGGAAGATGACCAAGAAAGTAAAGAAGAAATAGAAAGCAGAAGTCAAGAAGAAGTTCAAATAGAGGCAATACAAGAGAAGGAAGTAAGGACAAGCCAAGAAAAAGAAAGGGAGGAGAGAGAAGGCGCGAGGACGAAAACACGGATGGAAACAAGACATACAAAAAAACAGCTACATTAGACAATGGAAGAGGCCTTGAAACTTTTTTCTGTAAATATTAATGGCTTGAATGCACCAAAAAAAAAGATCCGAAAAAAAACTACGAAAAATAGGAGCGGATGTGACTTGTCTTCAGGAAGTACATATAAAAAAAAGACACCAAAAAATCTTAGAAAATTCCAAACTAGGGAAATTATATACATCTTTGACTTCAAAAAAGAATAGGGGAGTGGCGGTTTATGTTAAAGATTGGATCCTTTCGAAATTAATATATGCAGACGAAGATGGCAGAACAGTCATGACTGAATTAATATTGGAAAATAGGAAAATACTGCTAGTAGTAATATATGCACCGGACCAAAATCAACATGAATTTTTTAAGGGCTTACACAATAAAATAGTTGAGCTGGAATACGAAGATATCTGCTTAATTGGTGACTATAATGCGATAGTAGATGTGAAAAAGGACTATAAAATGAGTAAAAAGAACAAGAGAAAAAAAGAGACTCTTCCTTAAGAATTTTTCGACATGGCCATGGAAATAAATTTGAGAGATGTTTGGAGGGAAACTCATGAAGATCAGAACCAATTCACTTTCTATTCTCACCCCCACCAATCCTGGTCCAGGATTGACATGGCTTGGATGACCACGAATATCAGAAATGGGGTGGATAAAATAGAGATAGAAGTGAATCAATGGGCAGACCACAACCCAATACTGGTAAATTGGAAAGGAGTTAAAAGGTTCAGAAGATGGACAATGAATCAAAGAATTTGCAAACAAAAAGAATTTAAAGAAATGCTAGAAAAAGAATTAGATTTGTTCTTTAAAATAAACAAGAAAGAGGATACCTCTATTCAGAATACATGGGACACGGCAAAAGCATATATAAGGGGCTTGACTATAGCATATACAGGAAAAAAGAAGAAAGAAAGAAAACAACAGCTAAATAAATTCCAGGAAGATTTAAAAAATATAGAACATAAACTCCAACAATACCCCCAGAATAAAAAGATAAAGGAAGAGTGGAAAGCAATAAAACATAATTTAAATTTGATGAACCAAAAAGAACTAGCACAGAAAATAAAAATGGCCAAGCAGAATTATTTCGAATTTGCGAATAAAACAGGAAGATGCTGGCCTATAGATTGAAAAAAGACAGAGACAAAAGAATGATATACCAACTTAGAGATTCAAATGGGGAAATCCATTATAGCAGGAAAGAGAAAAAAGAAATCATCCAGACATTCTATGCCAATTTATACAAACAAGAAGAAGTAGAAGTAGAAAAGATAAAACAATACATACAAAGATCGGATATGCCTCACATCACAGACCAACAAAGAGAAATGTTAAATAGACCGATAACTATGTTGGAATTGGATACAGCACTGAAAAAACTAAAAAATAACAAAACTTCGGGACCTGATGGACTACCGGGGGAATTATATAAGACAGTGCAAGAAACAATAGGAGAGATCATGCTGGAGGTATATAACGAGGCCTTAGAGAAGGCAAAAATCCCACGGACCTGGATGGAAGCAATAATTACCATCATACCCAAAGAGGACACTGACCTCCAATTAATCCAGAATTACAGACCGATATCGTTACTAAACACAGATTACAAAGTGTTCGCCATAATTATAGCGGAAAGACTTAAAAAAGTATTGAACAACTACATTCATTTGGACCAAAATGGATTCCTACCGGGCCGCCAAATTAAGAACAATATGAGAGTGATAATAAATGCACTTGAATATTATGAAGCCCACCTGGAGAAACAATCTGCGCTGGTTTTCCTTGATGCCCAAAAAGCATTCGACAATTTAAATTGGAAATTCCTAAAAGAACAGTTAAAGAGTATGCAATTTGGACCAAATCTGGAAAATATTATAGGAGAAATCTACACAAAACAAACAGCGAAGGTAATTTTGAATGATGATATGACAGACCAATTTGACATAACAAAAGGGTTCAGACAAGGCTGTCCACTTTCCTCTTTACTGTATATCCTATCTTTGGAGATCTTGTTAAAAAAAATTAGGGAGGACCAAGAAATTAAAGGACTAAAAGTGAGACGAGAAGAATACAAGACCCAGGCTTTTGCCGACGATCTTGTACTTATAGCAGAAGAACCGCTAGAAGTAGTACCAAAACTCCTTAAGAAAATAGAAGATTATGGAGAGGTGGCTGGTTTAAAGATAAATAGAAATAAATCAAAATTACTAGTTAAAAATCTGACGAAAACTCAGGAGATAGAATTGGAGAATAGTATACAAATTCAAGTGACTAATAAAATTAAATATTTAGGTATTTGGCTGTCACCAAGAACCTCCTCTATAAAAGAAAATAATTATGACAAACTAATAACACAGATAAAAAAAGACCTGGACAATTGGAAAAACTTACAAATCTCATTTATGGGAAGAATCTCCACTATCAAAATGAATACACTACCAAAACTGTTGTACCTGTTCCAGGTTGCACCAATTAAATTAGAAAAAAAACTTTTTTGTGAGCTTAAACAAGATCATTTCTAAATTTATATGGCAGGGGAAACGTCCACGAATAAAATTAAAATTACTCCAGGACTCCAAGGAAAAAGGAGGAACAGCACTCCCGGATTGGGAACTTTATTACCAAGCGGCAGGACTAGTATGGGTTAAAGATTGGATGGAGTTGAATAACAGCAGAATATTATCTATTGAAGGCCATGACTTACAAATGGGCTGGCATTCCTTTTTATGGGATGAAAAGTACAAGTCACATACCTATTTTAAAAGACATACACTTAGAAATGCTTAATTACTAACTTAGTTAAAAATTAAAAAACAACAATATACAAAAATCCCAATTTGGTTTTCACCTTCAGAAGCCCTAAAACACCCAAACCTTACAGAACCCAAAAATATAATTAGATATAAAGACCTAATTGACCATCAAGGAAAACTGAAATCCAAACAACAATTGGAAACAGAGTTAAATAGAGAAATCGATTGGTGGACCTTCTCACAGATACAATCAAAACATAAGGAATACATAAAAACGTATGAAATATGTAAAGAAAAACAGGAACTAGATAAAATTATATTAGATTCTGGAGAGAAATTAATTAGTAAAATTTACAAATTTCTGTTGAGATATAAGATGGAGGAGGAAATAGTTAAAAATATGATGATTAAATGGATGCAAAACTTTAAATACTCAATAGAATTGGAGAGATGGGAAGAATTCTGGCAAATGAACACAAAAACAACATTGGTGGTGGCATACAAGGAGAATCAGCTAAAGATGTTTTACAGGTGGCATATGTCACCTACAAGATTGGCCAAAATAAACCCGAAAAACAGTTCAGTGTGCTGGAAATGCAAGAATCCACAAGGCACCTTTACCACCTATGGTGGACATGCCCGGCGGCAAAGAAATTTTGGTCCAATATTAAGAAATGGCTAGAACAAATCACCAAACTACAAATAGATAAGAAACCCGAAACCTTTCTGTTAGGAATTTTCACAAAAACCTACCCCAAAGAAATAAAATACTTGTTAATACATATTTTAACGGCAGCAACGATAATATATGCCAAAAATTGGAAACTGGAAAAAACCCCAACGGAAGAAGAAATAATAGATAAAATTACACAATGTGCTGAAATGGACAGGCTGACAAAAGAGCTAAAGGAAAAAGAAGACACTGAATTTTATAAAGTCTTGGAATAAATGGTATCAATGGCATATGGCTACTATGGAAGAAATATAACTAGAAGTCAGATAGAATAGAAGTACAAGTGTGCATATAAATACTTCCTTATGGGCGAATAAACCTACAGAGAGAAACTCAGAAAGCGAAGGTATAATCTAAACATATAATATACAGATTATTAAAGCAGAAGTCTTAGAGAGCAGAAGAGAGGAGAGGGAAAAAAGGCAATAAGAAACTATTAAGTTAAGATTTAAGGGAATAAGTATAACTGTATTACTTGAAAGACCATTACGAAACAAACACTTCAAATGATTGATTACTTATAATTGTTTATTGTATAATGTATTTTTATGTTTTTGTCATATGTGTTTTATATCTGTTTTAATAAAATTTATAAATTAAAAAAAAAAGGCGAGAGAGCTGGCACAGTAGAGCGACAGAAAGGGACAGGAACGGGATCTTTGAATCACAGAAGAAAGGAAAGAACTTCTTTTTGTCCTAATCAAACTTTTGAATAGAGGATCTAAAGAACACTGAGTTGAAATTAAAGTGTAAGGGAGGAGAACATTGACCTAAGGAACTATATATTCTTATAATATTATACACTGTCCACACTGACGGGGCATAAGAGACTTGGGAGGAGTTAAGAGTTGTATTCGAAAGAAGGCACCAGAGAAGACACAAGATTCATACCTCTAAGAAACTGGTTGTTTGAATCTTAATGTATACTTAATGTATTTTATAACTGCTTAGTGATTAAGTGAATAATTGCAAAGTAAATAAGATTTGATTATTATTATATTTGCTATTAATTATATTAATTACAGATCTTAGACAATAGTAATATTAATAAAACTCATACTTTATAAAGAGTAAAAACAGTTAATACATTGGATATTATATATAGATAATATAGAACTTGTGAATATATGAAATATTGATAATTGATATTAAATTTGTTTATCGTAGTATAAATTGAGATTTATATTTTTGAATTAATTTGAGATATATATCTACTGGATTGTTAATAGATACCCTAATCTTAATTGCTAGTTTTGATTTTAAAATTGATATACATATAGATTTGTTTAGTGACCTAAGATAGTTTGATTAATTAATATAGAGTATATAGAGTACTGATATTTGTTATTTATCTTATATGCACTTTGGTACATTTACAGCTATATTAATAATAATAATAATGAGAAATAATAATAACAATAATTACAATAAATAGATAGTTTTTTGGTTGATGATAGTGTGGAAAAATATTTATAAGGTCTTGGGAGAGCAAAGTAGAGTATTGAAAGAAATGACCAGTCTTACAACTACGACCTTAAAGGCAGGGAAGAAAACAGCATCGAACCCAACAATAACAATGGCGTCTCCTTCAAATCAATGATCGACCGAGGGGCCTTTAAAGTTGGAAAAATCTACCACGGCTCCAAATATGCAAACAATGCAAGCCACACTGACATTGATTCAAGAGACAATGGTAAAGATGCAAGAAATGATGTTCAGCAACCATGGCAAAATGAAAGTTGATATCTAAAAACTAGATAGTAAAATGAACTCAATCCAGGAAGCAATTGAAAAGAATGAACAAAAAATAAAAATTGTAGAGGCTAAAGCTGAGCAAACTGAAAAAAAAAATTGGATCAAGTAGATCAGAAGATGATGGCTCTAAATAAAGACCTCGATGATTTGGTGATTCAGCTGGAAATGGACAGGGCTTCATTCTATTTGAGATTCCAAAACGTGATTGAGGCAAAAGATGAAGATCTTGGACAGATAATAGCAGAGATCATAGCAGAATCTTTACTGAGGGATAAGCAAGAAATTGTGAAGGAAATGGGCGTTGGTCCTACCTGATACGCCCTTTCTCTCATGGGAGGAAACAGCAGTCACCGATGGGTAGACTCCGTCAGCTAGCCAATCAGGACCGAGTCTGCACTTTGCTTAGGCCCCGCCCTTCCTTCCTGTCTCCAGTTTGTCGGCGAGGACCTCAATGCAGACTGTCGTGTCTCCAACTGAAACGAGAAAGAGTTAGTGAACCCACCCTCCCCGACGTTAGGTGGGTCGGCCCCAGAAAGGGAGGGGCTGACTGCCGTTTCCTCCCATGAGAGAAAGGGCGTATCAGGTAGGACCAACGCCCATTCTCCTCCTTGGTGCAAACAGCAGTCAGCTATGGGACATACCAAAGCTTGATGTCCAAATGGGAGGGAAGATCCACAGCCGAACCCACCTGAGGAGGGCAGAACTTGCTGCAACACGCGGCGGCCAAAGGCAGCATCTGCCGATGCGTAGACTGTCAGCGTTCCAAATTAGGCTCTCTTCCAGTGCTGACATAACAAGATGAACTTTTACCTAGTTTTGTATGCACAGATAGTGTTTCCTGGGAGACGAGGGTGGGGGCTACATTCCTGTGAAAAGAACGTGCCGGGAGGTAGAGATGGATCTGCATGATGGCCAATGGGACATTGGGGTTGGAGAGCGGAAGAGGAGGGGGTTGGAAGGAGGGGCCAGTTGGGCTGCAATTAGAATCAGGAATGTCGGCTATTTCTGTTCTTAATAAAAAGTGATTTATTAGAGACTCTGCGCTTGATAATGGAACTTATTTAAGACAGAACCGAAACCTGACAGACAGCCCAACTCTCCTCCAAATCCAGGCTGGCTGAGTTTAAATCATCCCGTTCCCTCCCAGACATCTGGGCAGACGGACTATGGCTGAAGCCAAGCTCTCGGAGGAAAGCCTGCTTCAAGAAACGGGAGGAGCAGAAGCGGTCGTGATTCCAGCCAACTTGGAAAATACAAAGGTAAAAGATAAAGAAAAACCCCTAAGTGAATTGGGAAGGGCGAGCTGGGGATGGGAATGGCAGCGAAGCCCAGATAAGGCAGCACCTCCCCACCCCAGGATGAGAGACGAGGCAGAGGACTATCAACACCAAGGCTGGCCCTCCAGAGCTCAGCACAGAGAGGAGAGGGCAGAGAGGGAGGAGCCACCCCAGTTCAGAGGGAAGTTCGATGGTGACCCAGACAACCTCGCCCAATTCCTCGATTCAGCTGAGATATACATAGAGCAGTTCGGACACCTCTACCCTTTCCCCAGAGCCCTAGTGAATACCATCTCGGAAGGGCTGGAGGGAGAAGCAAAGAGGTGGTCAGCATCACTCTACAAATACAGGGCCCCCCCAGCTACAAAATGCGGATGGGTTCTTGCAACTATTGAGAGCCCGTTATGAGGAGGAGGAGGAGGACCCCTATGTGGAAGACGAGCTCAGAAACCTAATGCAGAGGGGGAAGCCTATCAGAGAGCATATCCGTGAATTCAGGAGAGTCATTGGGACACTGCCTCCCCTACCAGAGCGATTGCTGGTGTATTTTTTTAGAACAAGCCTAGATAAAAGAATTTCCCAAGTGACTGCCTATCGTGACATCCCAAACCGACTCGCTGAATGGTTCCGGGTAGCGATAAAAGTCGACAGAGGGCTGCGGGCGAGTGACACGTCAAAACCACCAGAGGGAAAGGAGAGAGGCCGACCAGACCAGGGGCCACTCAACAGACGAGAAACCCCAACATCACAGCCCTCCTACAGACCAACTGCCCCACGGAGCCCACTGAAATGCTACAGATGTGGGGGAAGCGGCCACATAGCAGCAAGATGTGGAACGCCTAGACCGGGACCAGCTCCACCGCCCAAAGCACGACCGGAACGAGGGCCCAAGCACGTCACCCACGTACCGCAGGAAGCTCCCCAAATCCCTGAGTTTTTCGCTCATCTGACCAAAACCAGAGGAATCCCAGATGAGGGAGATCAGTTCCCCGAACCCTATGACACGGAAGACGAAGGCGAGGATGACCCGATGGTGAGTGGACCCGTCCATCCTTTTCTTTTCCCCATACGCCTAACAGCCCCCAAAACAGGGGCCCAAGAGACTTTCCAAGCCCTAATAGACTCGGGTAGCACACGGTGCCTAATCAACCTACCCACAGTTCTAAAATTGGGAATCCGAGCTAAACAGCTCAACCAACCAATTCGCTTCGAGCAAGTTGATGGGTCCCTAGTGGGAGGAACGTACGCCACACACTTTTTTATTGAAAAAGTTTTCAAATACAAATTTTTTCCCCCTTTTTCCCCCCCCTCCCCCCCCCTCCCTAACCCCCCCTCCCCACCCTTCCCCCCCTGTGACTTCTTCGTAACAAAAAAAAAAACCCTAATTCATAACAGATTACTTGCTCCCTCCTCAAAATACTGACCTTTACTTACTAAAAGTATTATAAATCCCCCTTTATCCATACATCTCAGAAAAGAAGAAGAGAAAAAAACAAAACAAAAAACAAACACATTATACTATAACTATTATAAAATAACTTCTAATTTAGCATAATAGTGTTTTATATCTATACATTATTGCAACAATTCAAAACCACCTTCCACTTTAAAACTATACGATAAGTCCTACTTTAATAACATTTCAAAGCGGGCTCACCATAAAATCTAATTTAACATTTATTCCACTCTATCCATTTCCTCCACTCCCCTAAATGTATCACTTAAAAATCCCTTTTCTTAAACTAATCAATCTGTAGCTAGCTTATTCACCCACTGTCTTACAAATTTACCATACACAACAATTCTTGATATCTTTAATTCACTGCCCACACTACTTAAAAATATATATATATATATATTCCATTATATCTAAATAAAAAAAGAAAAGACAATAACTTTAAATTTATAGTCCATATAATATCTTCTTGAAGTCTTTCCACTGGATTGTTAGAACCAACATCCATAATGGGGTAACATAGCTTGCTGATGCAACAGTTTATTCAAGGTCTCCAATCATATCTGCCCCCATCAGTAGTAAACATCTTCTTATATATATAAAAGTAAAAACAACCACCCGAGTGACATTATAATTATATTCCATATAATAATAATTGTGGGTTTCATCAGGATTATTAATTTCCATCATCGTATTGGGTAACAACCCGATCTTCTGCATGTCCCAATGTGATTCTCTTGCCTTATAATTCAAAATAATTATAATATATTTATCAACACAAAAAGAAGTTTCAAAGTAGATAATTCAAAACCATCAATTTGAGGCTCTTTCCATGTCCCAAAATTACGGCAATGCAGAGATCTGCCACTATCCTCAGGATGATATTGACCAATGTGTCGCCTCCTCTATGTTTTCACATAATCATTCATATTTTAAAATCACTGGCTTCACTGTTGCTTGGATTAGAAATTTCTATTTTTGCACAACCTATTTCTTTTTTGTTTTCTTTTTGTGGGTTTGACTTCCATCCTAATTTTTTGTGTCTCGCGTTTCTTTTTTATCCCTTGTATATCCTCTAATTGGTTTCCATGCTTGTCCTTGCCTTGATAAGTCATCAC
Source organism: Pituophis catenifer annectens (assembly GCF_029215685.1). Classification (NCBI taxonomy): domain Eukaryota; kingdom Metazoa; phylum Chordata; class Lepidosauria; order Squamata; family Colubridae; genus Pituophis; species Pituophis catenifer. The sequence goes on along the minus strand of NW_027256885.1, from coordinate 29,411,045 downwards.
ATTAAAATCAGATGGCACTTCTCTCGAATTTGTAGATAATCCAGCTGGGGTATCCGATAAATCCAAAGGCAATTTATCTGGTACAGTCTCTGTCTTTAGTTCCAGCTCCTTCTGCTTATCCTGTATTATATCTGAAGACGTTAAATTCATTTTCAACCTATTTTGATAAAATTCTTCCGCTCTTTCAACAGTATTTAACTGGTATCTTTCTCCTTGATATCTCAATATAATACCAACTGGGACGTCCCACCGGAATTGAATATTTCTCCTTTTTAACTCAGACACCAGAAAGCCAAATTTCTTCCTTTCCATTAATATCTTAGGTGGGAGTTCCTTGTAAATCCAAATCTTTCTTCCATACAATTGCAAATTAGAATTGAAGGAATTTTGCACAATTTTATTCCTAATTTCTTTATCTGAAAAATAGATTACCACATCTCTAGGCAATTGCCTTTGCTTGGCAGTCCAGGAGTTTATTCGATAAGCTCTGTCAATCCTACAAAACACTTCCTCAGGTTGAATCTTTAAAATCCCAGCTAGAAATTCAGAAGATATTTTCCTTAAGTCATCTCTGTTATTTTCCTGCAAACCTCTAAGTCTTATTGCATATTCTGTAAAATTATATTGTATCTTTAGAACCTCTTTTTCAATCCTCTGTTGCAGAGTTTCTACATTACCAGACTTTTGATCAGCATCCATTTTAAATTTTTCTTCTGAACTATAATCCTGAATATTTAACAAATCATTTTCAATTTTTTGAATTCTATTGTCCAATTTGTCTTGAATTTCATCCATTTTTGACTCTAGTAAATTAGCATTTATTTCCAACCGAATCATGAATTCTGACATTTTTAAAATTTTTTGCTGCAAAAAGTCAAACTTGGATTTCACCAATTCCTTAGTTTCCTGCTTAAATTTTTCAAGTTGCTGATTCACAATCTCATCCCTTCTTTCAATCTCCTCTAAGAGAAATTCTATTATATTAAAATCAGGTTTCTGGGACTGAAGAGTTAAAACTTGTTCCTTTAAATTCTTAGTGGGGGAATCCCCCCCACCTATTTTTTTGTCTGACTTCACAAGCCTCAGTGCCATGTTTCCGCCTAAGCAGGCTTTGTTAGAAGAAAAAAAAAAACAAGACAAAAGACTTCCAGCCAGCAACAATCAGGCCTCCAGGGGAAAAAGAGAAAAACAAAAACAGGAGCGGAGTTTTGTCTACAAATGTAGCCAGTGGTATTTATTCCGCTACATTGTAATAATAAAAAACGGAAGAACTTTCCCTCTCAAACTCTTCTCCAGCCGCGGCAGACGCCATTTTAAAAAAAACCTTTTTTCCTCTTTCTCTTCCTCTATTCTCTTAAGTAATTTTTAAAAGATAAGTAAAATACTTGCGCTTCAGTATTACAGGTCCAGCTCACATTTTCTTTGAGTAATCTGTCAAATTCGCAGGCTTGCTTTTGACGCCTAGCTCTGCATTAGCAGAGGTCTCCCAAAGCCCGGAGCAGCGGCTGGGGATATGGGGCATCTCATCCGCTCCATCCCAAAAGTAAAAGAAAAACTTTTGGGACTCTGCAGAGAGTTCTACCCACCCCTGCCGGCTCTATCTCCGTTTCCTCATGGGAACGGAGTTTTTTCGAGCCGCCGTTCCGTTGTGAAGGCGGCTCTGACAGGCTATGGAAGCTGACGATCCCAAAGGAACGTCTGGCGGCGGCCAGCAGCAAACAGGAAGTCACGTACGCCACACACTTGACTGAACCCGTGAGACTAGAACTCGCAGATCACTGGGAGACAATCCGCTTCATAATAGCCCCCAAGATGACAGAACCAGTCATATTGGGACTCTCATGGCTCGACAAATGGGGCCCAATCATTTGGTGGCAAGAGGGAACCCGCAGGCTGAGGATAGCAAAGGGGCCCCAACCCCTGCCGCCCCGACCAGAAGAATTCCCTCCCACGCTGAAACCCCAAAGCAGCCCTCCACTACAGAAGAAAACACCACCAACACAAGGGTCCCTCCCAGAAGGTGCAGCAAAGCAATTGGCAGCCGCACCCACCACCGCTTGTAACGCAAACCAGATCCCAAGGGAGTACCAAGACCTTGCAGGGGTATTCAGCGAGGCCGAGTGTGACATTCTGCCCCCCCACCGCGAGACCGATTGTGCCATCGAGATTATCCCAGGAGCGAAACTACCCAAACCTAAAATGTATGCCATGACGCCCCGAGAAATGCAGGAAATGCGGGACTACATAGACAAAAACTTACAAAGGGGATTTATTGAGCCAGTGAAACCAAGGGTAGCGGCGCCGGTCATGTTCAAAGAGAAAAAGGACGGCTCCATGAGACTGGTGGTCGACTTTCGAAGTCTCAACGCTGTTTGCGTACACAACTTGTACCCCCTCCCCCTCATGAAAGACATGTTAGCCCACCTAGCTAAAGGGAAGGTTTTCACCAAACTAGACCTTCGAGAAGCTTATTACCGAGTACGCATAAGGGCAGGAGATGAATGGAAAACAGCATTCAACTGCCCCCTGGGTAGTTTCCAGTTTAAAGTAATGCCTTTTGGATTGCAAGGAGCCCCGGCAGTGTTCATGCAGTTAATAAACGAAGTCTTACATGAACACCTTTACAAAGGGGTCCTCGTCTACCTGGACGATATTCTTATCTACACGGAGACCATAGACGAACATATACCCCTCGTCCGCCAAGTACTGAAAAAACTACTACGGGCAAACCTATATGTCAAACTGCCAAAATGCGATTTCCACCAATCACGGCTAGACTACCTGGGCTACCGAGTATCAAATGAGGGGATAGAGATGGACCCAGCCAAGGTCCAATCAGTTCTACAATGGCAGCCCCCTCGCACCCGCAGACAACTGCAAAGTTTTCTAGGCTTTGCGAATTTCTACAGACAATTCATCCCCTCGTTCGCGAAGATTGCCAAACCTTTGACAGACCTCCTAAAGACAGGAAGCCCAGCGATGAAACCTCGCCTGGGACAACCCCTACAGTGGGACCTGACCTGCCAACAGGCATTTGAGACGCTAAAAGGACTGTTCGCGAAAGAACCTGTCTTAAAACACCCGGATCCAGAACAGCCTTTTGTCATCCAAGCAGACGCAAGTGATGTGGCAGTAGGAGCCGTGTTACTCCAAAAGAACAACCAAGGTGATCTACAACCCTGCGCCTACACCTCCCGCAAACTCACCGATACGGAGAGGCGATGGGCGGCATGGGAGAAGGAAGCATTTGCAGTAAGGTGGGCCTTGTTGACCTGGCGGCACCTTCTAGAGGGAGGCCAGAAACCATTTGAAGTCTGGACTGATCATAAAAACCTAGAGGCCCTAAAAACCCCACGAAAACTGTCACCCAGGCAAGTGCGGTGGGCACAATACTTCAATCGTTTCAATTTCGAGCTTAAGCACATCCCAGGTGGGAGAAATTTCCTGGCTGATGCCCTCTCCCGGATGCCCCAATACAACAGTGAGCGGGAGCAGGTAGTGAATGCCATCATCCCCTCCACCCAAGCTGCGGCCCAAGTGGTCACCAGACGGCAACGACGTGACCAGCAAGGCCAACTTGCAAGTGACTTAACTGCGAAATTAAAAAATGAAACGCTGACAGACCCCTGGTATCGGGACAATCAACATCTCTTGACAAAAAGAGATGAACTAGCATGGAGGGGGACAAAGCTCTATGTCCCACAGAGTTTACGCATCCTGATTCTCAAGAGGAGCCACGATGTTAAACCAGCAGGACACTTCGGGTTCCTAAAGACTCTGCACCTAGTACGAAGGCAGTTCTGGTGGCCACATATGAGAAAGGACGTAGACAGTTATGTAAAAAGCTGCACCATTTGTGCCACGATGAAGACAAGGCCAGGGTGCCCGCCTGGACTGTTGCAACCAGTAGCTGAGCCAACAAGACCATGGGAGGAGATTGCAATGGACTTTATAGTAGACCTACCGAGGAGCAGTGGAAATACAGTGATCTGGACTGTAATAGACTTATTCTCCAAACAGGCACACTTCATTCCTTGTAGTGGACTGCCTTCAGCCCGTCAGTTATCCAAACTGTTCCTGAAACACATTTACCGCCTACATGGAGTCCCCAGGAGAATCATTTCCGACAGAGGGGTCCAGTTCACAGCAAAGTTCTGGAGGGAGTTTCTACGATCCATAGGTTCATCCCAAGGACTCAGCTCAGCATTTCACCCGAGCACCAATGGGGGGGCAGAAAGACTGAACGCTATGATAGAACAGTATCTAAGATGCTACGTCGACTACCAGCAGTCCAATTGGGCAGACCTCCTATCTTTTGCGGAGGTTGCATATAATAATGCTGTCCACAGCAGCACGGGGCTAACCCCGTTCAAAATAGTGAGTGGCATGGATTTTGTTCCCATGCCAGAATATCCGAGGGAGCCCCCTTCCTCAGTCAGTTTGACCGACTGGATGGCAATGTTGAGACAAACTTGGGAAAATGTTAAGAGGGCGCTGGCAAAGGCGGCTCAATCTTATAAGGAACAAGCAGACAAGCACCGAACTCCCCAAAGACCATTTCAGCTGGGAGAGAAAGTTTACCTCTCCACCAAGTACTTGAGACTTAGACTCCCAAGCAGGAAATTGGGCCCAAAATTCATAGGACCATTTCCTATAATAAAAATAATCAACCCCGTTACAGTGCAATTGCAGTTGCCACGGCTTTTGGGGAAAATTCACCCCGTTTTTCACAGTAGCCTTCTAAAACCTGTAGTGGGGTCTACTTTAAGGCCAACTCCACGTGAACCCCCTGGGCCCCTGGTTGTTGGGGGCCAAACGCACTACGAGGTGCAGCGGATTCTTGATTCAAGATGGCACAGGGGGCGCCTCCAGTACTTAATTAAATGGAAGGGTTACCCATTGTCAGAGGCTTCCTGGGTGAAGAGCGCAAACATCCAAGCTGATCGCCTTATAGCAAAATTCCATGCAGACCACCCGGGAAAGCCGGGAGGGGGGGGGTGCACAGCTGGGGAGGGGCTGATGAGACTAATCTTGTTGTGTTTTTCCTATGGGATAGGTGATGTCGCAGAAGTGAAGGGAGAGGGGCCGGATGTCAGCGTTCCAAATTAGGCTCTCTTCCAGTGCTGACATAACAAGATGAACTTTTACCTAGTTTTGTATGCACAGATAGTGTTTCCTGGGAGACGAGGGTGGGGGCTACATTCCTGTGAAAAGAACGTGCCGGGAGGTAGAGATGGATCTGCATGATGGCCAATGGGACATTGGGGTTGGAGAGCGGAAGAGGAGGGGGTTGGAAGGAGGGGCCAGTTGGGCTGCAATTAGAATCAGGAATGTCGGCTATTTCTGTTCTTAATAAAAAGTGATTTATTAGAGACTCTGCGCTTGATAATGGAACTTATTTAAGACAGAACCGAAACCTGACAGAGACGTCCAGACGGTAGTGACAAATAAAAGGTGTCGGGGTAGACCAGGTCGCAGCCTTGCAGACCTCTTCTAGTGATGCTTGAGTCGCCCATGCGGCAGAAGTGGCCGCACTCCTGGTAGAATGCGCGGTCACGTGGCGAGGGACCCTCAGGGACTGCGACTCATAGGCAGAGGAAATAGTGGCTCTGATCCAATGCCCCAGCGTCGGAGTGGAAACCTTGGAACCCATGGTACCAGGTTGAAATGAGACGAATAAGGCGTCCGTGCGACGAAAGGAAGCCATGCGCACGATGTAAACCTTCAAGGCCCTGCGCACGTCCAGAGTATGCCAACTCTTTTCGAGCTGATGAACCGGCTTCGTGCAGAAAGAAGGTAAGACAAGTTCTTGGGTATGATGAAAAACAGAGTTAATTTTGGGAAGAAAAGCGGGATCTGGTTGGTGGACTACCTTGTCAAGATGGAACACACACAACTCACGGCGGACCGACAGGGCGGCCATTTCAGAAATACAACGAGCAGAAGTGACTGTGACCAGGAACGCCACCTTAAGGGAGAGATGACGAAGGGAAACCTCCCGGAGGGGCTCAAAGGGAGCTTTGGTAAGCACCACCAAAACCTTGTTGAGGTCCCAGGTAGGGAAATGGTGGATGACTGGTGGTCACAGATTGGTGGCTCCTCATAGAAACTTACGCACCAAGGGGTCCTTGGTAACGGTGGAGGGAGAGTCACAGGCTAAGACAGAAGAAATAGCTGCCACCTGACGTTTCAGGGTGGAAGGAGCGAGGCCAGCGTCGAACCCATCTTGTAGGAAGCCGATAATGTGTGCCACCGAAGGAGATGTGGGGATCACCTCCCGATTGATGCACCACAGGGAAAAAGCGCGCCACGTAGCCTCATAAATGCAGAGAGTAGATGCCCGCCGAGCGGCCTGAATGGTCAGAATGGCTCTAGGCAGAATGTTGGCCCTGGTCAACAGCTCCCGCTCAGTCTCCAGATGGTTAATTGCAACCACTGGGGCTCGGGGTGGGTCAGGTCTCCTTGGAGGAGGCATATTTGGTCATCGGGAATCCTCCAAGGGGGCGCCACTGATAGGGAGATCAGGTCTGAGAACCAAGGCCTCCTGGGCCAATGCGGGGCAATCAGGATCAGTTCCGCTTTTTCTTGCAGCAATTTGTGTAGAACTTTGGCAATGAGGGCCAGGGGAGGGAAGGCATAGAGTAGCAGGCCTTGGGGCCAGGGAACTAGGAGAGCATCTACCGCTTCCGCACCGGGAGACGAGTACCTAGAAAAGAAATGTGGTACCTGATGATTGACGTGAGAGGCGAAAAGGTCTACTACTGGGAATCCAAAACAAAGAGAGAGGTCACGAAAAAGCTGCGGGTGAAGATTCCATTTGGCGTGGTCCACGAGATGACGACTGAGGGAATCTGCCAGAATATTCAACTTCCCGGAAATGTGGGATGCCCACAAGGATGCCAGGTGGTCCTCCGCCCAGAGCCCTAGGCAAAGGGCTTCATAGAAGAGGGACTTTGAATGAGTACCACCCTGTCTGTTAATATGAGCCTTGGCGGAAGTATTGTCAGTACGCACAAGGACATGTAGGCCGTCAAGCAAGCGGCGGAAATGAAGCAATGCAAAATAAATCGCTCGTAACTCCAACTGGTTAATATTGAACTGCCTCTCCTGTTCAGACCAGTGACCCTGGACCATATGGGTGTCTAGGTGTGCACCCCAACCAGAAAGACTAGCATCAGTGGTGAGCACTAGCCTGGGTGGTTCCCTAAAACCACTGCCCTTGGAAATGGAGGGCGAGGCCCACCACGCCAAGGATTCCAGGACCTCAGAGGGTAGGGAAACCTTCGCTAGGGAGGTGACGGAAAGGGACCATTGAAAAGGGAGGAGAAACCATTGTAACTGTTGACTATGGAGATGGGACCAGGGAACAATGCCAAAAGTAGACACCATTTTACCTAATAACCGGGAGAGGGTGATTAGTGGGACGGAACGGTCTTTAATACACCTAGAAGCCAGGGCAGCTAAGCTGGACTGGCGTGCAGGAGAGAGGGAGACCTGAAATAAGGAGGTATCTATGATAGAGCCCAGGTGTAGGATACGGGTGGATGGGGACAAGGAATTCTTGGACCAGTTAATGAGAAACCCATGAGCTTGAAGCAACTGAATAGATGTACTAACCTCGAGATGGGCTTGGGACTGAGAAGCAGAGAGGATGAGGATATCATCCAAATAAAAAAGAATGCGAATGGGTAAGGACCTAATGTGGGCAATGAGGGCTGCCATCAGCTTAGTAAAAACTCTAGGGGCCGAGGAGAGGCCAAATGGGAGGGCCCTATATTGGTAATGATGGCCTCTATAATAAAAACGTAGGAATTTATGGTGGGCAGGAAAAATGGGTACATGTAAATAGGCCTCAGTTAGGTCAACTGATGATAGAAAATCTCCCTCCCAGATGCATTCCAAAATAGACTGGAGGGAGTGCATCTTGAACCGGCGATAGGTTATGTACCGGTTCAAGGATTTCAAATCTAAAATTGCCCTCCATCCGCCCAAGGACTTAGGGACCAAAAATAAATGGGAGTAAAATCCCAACCTATGTTGGGCAGGAGGGACCGCCTCAATGGCCTTGATGTCTAATAAGTGGGAAATGGCTGAAGCCATACGCTGACGATATGCCAGGTCTCGAGACAGGGAACAGGGAACAAAAACCCTCGGGGGAATGGCACAGAATTCCAGGGTTAGGCCTTCCCTAATCGTATTGCGCACCCAGAGGTCAGAAGTAGTGGAATCCCAGCAGTTGGAAAAGAACGAGAGACGTCCCCCAACGTGGGAATCCGGGGGCATACTAACGAGACCTGCGGAAGGGACTGTCACTGCGTTTTTTTATTTACCAGCTGAGCTCATCATTTCTGGACTATCAGACCTTCCGTACCTTGCCAAGAATTGTTATCAAAAGCTACTACGCATGTCCATCCACCCACATTCCTTCACACACTCTTTCCTTTGTTCTCTTGCCACGGGTGCCAGTTGCTGAGAAAGGAGCCGGCACGAATTATTTCAAAATGTAACAATTACTTTTCTTAGTTAGTGAGGTGTTTTATTTTCTTTATAACAAATAAATGAGTTTTATTAGAGAACTTTTTCTTCGGGTTTTATTTCAGAATATTGCAACTTGGATAAGCCACGACCCATCCTCTAATTAAATCAGGGTGATTGTCCCAGAGCCAAACATGGGATTAATCAATGCCCTGACATCTGGTAGCAGACGGACGGTTGATTTATGGCTTTTCCCTTGTTTTGTTATTTCTGATAAGAGCGCATAGGCAATTAGTTTTTAGCTACTGAGGTACGCTAATTATTTTTGCTAAGATGCCGAAACAGAAGAAAAAGAAAAAAATGAAGCCCAGAGCTTTATCCTCTTCGGATGAAGAGCAGGAGATAGAAATGCCCTCAAGATTCCAGTCTCTTGCTACAGCTACGCAACTGGGACAAGAAGGTGCCATGGGTGAGGAAGATCTGAAAATGCTTTCGGAAACACATCAAAGGAGAGATATCAGAACAGCTGCTTTTGAAGATAATGAATTGCGACTGAGGTCGGTAGCCTTTTCTTCTCAATTTGAATGCTATGAATCTATCCTCCCAGAGCCCACAGATTACAATGTGCTTGGTGCTAGGCCAAGAAAGTTTCCACAAACTGCCGAGCATTCTTCCTCACATATAGAGAGAGAAGTAATTTACTATCCTCCTCAAGGCCCTGAAATCACCCAGCGTGAGATGGCCATCAAATCCTACCGTGAGCATGTAAAATATTATGAAAATGAACTGTCTCGATTTAAGAGAGATTTGTTTATGCTGGAACAAGAAAAGGCAGAGCCCTGTGACTTAAGATTTTCAAAAAGCGCCATCTTGTCTTCTTCCTCAGAGCCAAAGACACACCCCCTGGTGGATTCTGTGTCAGGCCAATTAAGACAAAGAGCACTGCATACATCACATGAAAGTCTCCCTGATCAAGTTACACATAAACCTGCCACGCAGTCATTTCTTGTAACTGGGCTGCCCGAAGCTAAAGGTGCAGCACCATCTGCGGGCGAAAGTAATTTACTACAGGAAGCTGAAACAGAACGAAGCTTAGATGAACACTTTGAATTATTGCAGCAGAGGCTAGCAAACATGTTGTTCGCTCGTTCAAATGTTCAAGCTGAAATGCCACAAGTGTTTCCACAGGCCCAAACTCCAACACCCCCTGGTGGTGCTGGTGTCTTTTTAGATGGAACCAGAGCTGTGGAGTCGGGAGATAAATGTTCCGACTCCGACTCCGACTCCGACTCCTCAGTTTTTTGTACTTCCGACTCCGACTCCGACTCCTCTGTATTAATATGCGAATGTATTTTATACATTCCTTGAAGGAAAGAAAGGCAACATACATGTCATTACCACAGGACTACTGGCTGGGAAGCCAACAGTCTACTGTATTGAACAGTTTAAGCAAAAGACAAACACAATGAAAACAACAAAGTTTTATTAATTTTTTTTTATTAATTTAATTAATCAAGTTGCTGGATAGTAGCAGCAGGCATAAACATCAGGAACAGGAACTTTACCAGTTCAAAAATACAAACCACATTATTTGGTTGTTTTAGAACAAAAACAAAGCTTATCTATATGAACCAAAAACAAAATCTGTAAAACCTAGAAATGGTTTATATTAATCTTGAAATGTAGTTATAGGCTTAGCAAATGCAAATCAATTCAATGTAGAGTTCTAAGGAAGAGAATTGCCTCTGCCAGATCCTCTTTCATAGAGGCTCTTAAGTCAGACTTTATTATTTTTAGGGCTGAAAATAATCTTTCGACACTGACTTGGGTGGGTGGCATTGCAGTAACTATTCTGGCCACATCACTAACGATCTCTGGATAAACAAGGATGGCTTCTTCAACAGTAAGTTTTGATGAGCGATCATACTTTTCAACTTCTTTTAGTGCTTTATAAAACTCCTGTTGGAATTTTTTTATTTGGACATTTACTGGTTCTGTAACGCTTATGCGACGTCGCTTTCCTTTAGCAACTTCCATTTTGTCTAAGAAGGAATCAAAGTCTAATTCTTCGTTTGAAGAAGATGATTCTGAGTTACCACTATTGCTTAAAAGAACTCCATCCTCCTGTGGAGGTATTTCAGGTCGTAATCCCTTCATGCGAACTGCTACATCATAGAGGGCCTTTTTCCCAGTAGCAATCTGTTTACTGTTCAATAAAAGTCGGCTCATTGGGTCGACATAAATAGCCGCTAACAAGATTTCATTTTCCAGCAAAAGACTCTCTCTTTTCATCATTGAAGATGCAATGCCCTCAGCTATTAACCCTCCATTTTTGTTCAGGCGATATAACAGGCTCTTCCATTCCAAGAGGAATTTACCCGGGGTTAGATCATCACATTGCAACCTCTTGGTGACAGTGAAGGGGTGAGAAAGAAGGTTCTCCAGCTCTTTTGTTTGTGTCCACTGGCTTGCAGTTAATGCAAGATTTTCATTGTCCATTTCTTCTATGAAGTCTTTAAGTTCAAGCAAACGCTTCACCATTAAATAAGTGCTTCCCCAGCGAGTTGTTTGATCCAAAATGGCTCCTTTTCCTGCACGTCTTTTCAAAATTGCATCTGTTTTTGGGGCCCTGGCTGCAACAGTTACTTGCCGTAATTTGCCAATTAATGTAGCTGCATGGCGATCTTTTAATCCATCTCTTATGGCAAGTTGCAGTGTATGAACAGCACATCGCATATGATGAATAGTAGCAAGCTTCAATGCTTCTTCAACAAAGTTGTCTAAAAAAATGTCAGCATTCTCTTCAGTTTCTAAACTTTCTCTAATACTTGCAGAGCTGTCTTCCTCTAAGTCTAATATCTGTTTGATACCTTCTTCATCTGCCTTCATCTTCTCAATTGTGCTCAACATGTTAGAAGCGTTATCTGTCACAACACATAAAATCTGTTCCTTTTTAATTTCAAAATCTTCTAGAACACCCTCCACTAACTTCTGAAGGTAATCACTGGTGTGATGTGCCTGAGTGTCCTTTACTCCGAGGGTCCGTGTTATTGTTTTGTTATTTTCATCCACAAATCTAACATTAATAGCGAAATAATTGACTCTGTGACGTGTGCATGCATCCATTTTAAGGAAGACAAAACGTCCTTTCATAACTTTATGTTAGCAGTCTTTTTGCCATTGTTTAGGATGCCTCCGGAGTCGGAGTCGGAGTCGGTGCATTGTTTGCCGACTCCGACTCCGACTCCAGGTACCCAAAATTTCCTCCGACTCCGACTCCTCGACTCCGACTCCGACTCCGACTCCACAGCACTGGATGGAACACAACCACGCTTAATGCAGCAAAGGCAAATGACTGCATCTCCAGCAGGTCATGCCAATATTGCAGCTCAAGCACAAATGGCAGCTGGAATACAGCAGATTCCAATCCAACAGCAGCTACAAATGCCTGCATATGTGCCACAGCCACAAGTGCAAATAGGGCCACCTCCTGGTCCACCTCCAATGGCACAACCAAGACCATTTTTAGGTCCACAACAGGCACAGCAAATACCACAGGCATTCCTGCCAGCACAGCCAGCATACCAAATGCAGGCTCCTTACCAGGCATTTCCTGTCTCTCCACTAACTGGTGAGTCAAAACTAAAAATGTCAGGACATAATTATAAAGCCTGGGTCAGTGAGATTACACTATTGCTTCTTAGAGAAGGCACTCACTGCATGATTTTTAACCCTCCTGCACAACCTTGGAATTTTGCAATACGAGACTTAGAGATTAGAGCTCGTACAACATTATTGATGTCCATGGATACTGAACTGCAGGTCACTTTTCCACCAAATACAACAGCCCGTCAAATTTGGGCTGAATTGGAAAATTGCTACAGGCCTGTCTCAATTGAATCTTCATGTTTACTCATGTCTGAACTCCACGGTTCGAGATTGAAACCCGGTGAACAAATTGGAGGGCATTTGACCAAACTGAAAGGAATCAGAACAGAATTGAGAGAAAGAGGTCATAACATTGAAGATATTCAAATGATCAGCATCATTATTAACTCTTTGAATTATGAATGGAAAGATGCTGTTACAAAAATTAACCAAGTCCCAATTGCTCAACGCACAGTGGACAATGTCTGTAGACTTTTAATTGAAGAAGAGGCATTCATGTTGGCCACGCCACATTTGAGAGGACCACCCGCATCAAGAGCTCCAGCTAGGCGCCCCTTCCGAGGAAGAGCCTACGCTCCAAGGATGCCGAGATGCAACACCTGCAATCGTGTGGGACATGCCACCCGGGATTGTCCCCAACGAGTTCCAGCTCCTGTCACGTACCAGCCCAGAGGAACAGAGTCCAGAGGCAGAGGCAGAGGCGGAAGACAAGGTCGTCGTGGTCCCCGGTGTGATCCACAAACTCCACTCGCCACATTGGCTTTAACCAATGATCCACAACCTCAACCAGAGTACGACAGACGACTCCTGTGGACTTTGGACAGTGGTGCAGTTTTGCATGTTACCTACAGAAAGGAACTTTTCACAGAAATGCACGAGCCTGAACCAGAACTACGTGAACTTTATTCTTTTTCAAATCATCCTTCTCAGGTCAAAGGAAAAGGAACTGTTTATGTTGAAGAGCTCGATGCATTCATTCCTGATGTTTATTACATACCAACAGCAACCAGTAATTTGCTTAGTCAGAGTCACTTGTCTAGAGCATTAAAATTCCAGGTTCACCACCTTGAAAATGCAAGTTACATAGTTAAAGATGGAGATATTGTTGCTGGAACCATATTAATTGGTGGTGTTTATTACTTAAAGCCAAAGCCTAAACCACAAACACAGGCAAGTATACAAACTCCAAAAAGGGAGAGCACAGACCCAGAGAGAGATGCTCCAGAGAGAGATCCTGTTGCTACCCCTAAGGCTCCTAAAGCCAACAAAAATAGAATTGGTAAACAGGTTGCTCAGAGCAAGCCTAAGGTTCCGCATAAAAATGTTAATGTTGAGAATTCACTAACAGGTAAATCTTTGCATTCTAGGTGTATCCACAAATGGCATAGAAGATTGGGGCATGCCAGTTTCCGTGTTCTTAGGAAGATGCCGGAGTTCACAAAAGGTTTGAATCTAAAGGGATGTAAGGTGTTTTTGGATTGTGCTGTATGCAAAAAGGCCAAATCCAAAGCAGCAGCCATTCCCAAACGTGCTACACGCCTGTCAACACGCATTTTTGATTTGGTTCACATTGACATAGTTGGTCCTTTCCCGCCATCATTTGGTGGTAGAAAATATTTTCTAACAATTGTTGATAATTACTCTAGATATGGATATGTATATCCTATGAAAGAAAAATCAGAGACTTTTCAGATCTTTAAAGACTTTGCAGCCCTTGTTTCTACCCAACACCAAGTTCGCATCGCCAGAATCCAGAGTGATCGTGGTGCCGAATTCATGTCTCAGCGTTTCCAGGACTGGATGCGTAAGAATGGAATTATTCATCAGACGTCGGCCCCTTACACACCGGCTCATAATGGAGTCGCAGAACGAAGACAAGGGGTACTGCAAACCATGATGCGTTGTCTCCTAGAAGACGCCAACCTTGGTAAGATATACTGGGGTGAAGCTATCAAATATGCAAATTACATTGTCAACCGTACTTGGAGCAGTGTAATAAATCAGACTCCTTTCTTCATGTTGTATGGCTACAAACCCAATCTTAAAAACATCCATATTTTTGGTTCATATGCTATGGTGAACATTCCCTTAGCTCAAAGAAGAAAAGGAAGTCCAGCAGCAAAGAGACTGAGATTTATGGGCATTGATGATAATTCAAAATGGAGCAAATTTATTGACTCTAAACATGTAATTGTGATTTCCCAATCTGCTAATTTTGAGGAAGATTATCCACTTAAGATAAGGGAAGTCAGCAGTGCAATGACTCAACAGTACAATTAGGATAATTGCAGTCAGCAGTCAGTCAGCAGTCAGTTACAATGACTCATCAGTACAATTACTCAACATTACATCTTAAAGTTACAGAATACAGTTAAAGTTATAGCATACATATATTGCCTGGATAACCCGTTAGGCTTATACCATATCCTAACAGTGAACATTCCCTTAGCTCAAAGAAGAAAAGGAGGTCCAGCAGCAAAGAGACTGAGATTTATGGGTATTGATGATAACTCAAAGTGGAGCAAATTTATTGACTCTAAACATGTAATTGTGATTTCCCAATCTGCTAATTTTGAGGAAGATGTTGACTCGTCCAGGATTCATTCCAGTGATCCTGGAGTTTATTTCCCTAGAGATGATACTGCTGATGCCACACAGCCTGATGATCAAGATTCCACTAGTTCTTCTCAACCTGATGTTCCATCTTCACAAGCCGCAGATGCTGACGCTAGCGACGAATGTGAGGACGAGGACGAAGCAGAAGAAGACTGGACAGTTGTTCCGAGACGTTCCAAGAGGGCCACAAAAGGGATCCCTCCACAACGATATTCTTGGCAACTGACAAAAGCACCCTTGCCTTTGATTTGCAATGTTACACTTCCACCTGATAATTTCACACAAATCAAGCAGCTCCCTAATTCAGAGCAAGACAAATGGTATGATGCAATGCAGGTTGAAATGGACAGTCTAAAGAAACTTAAGGTATTTACACCTGCAAAACCTCCAGCAAACAAAAATGTCATTGGCACTCGATGGGTCTACAGAATCAAAAAGAAACCAAATGGTGAGTCACTGTACAAGGCCAGACTTGTAGCTCAGGGTTTCACTCAACGTTATCCTGAGGACTACACAAATACCTACTCACCGACAGTTCGAACTGAGAGTGTAAAAATTGCTTTAGCAACTGCAACTATCCTTGGTTTAGAAGTTTTCCAGTTTGATGTTGACACGGCTTATCTACATGCAGACCTAGACGAAGAGATCTACGTGAGAAGTCCTCCAGGATTCCAACAGCAAGAAGAGGATACCTGGTTCCTAAACAAAAGTCTTTATGGTCTGAAACAATCTGGTTTAATGTGGTACTTATGTCTTACTGACAAACTAAATTCAATGGGCTTTATTAAGTCCGAAACTGATGAGTGCGTGTTCACAAAAAGATCTAACAATGCATATGAGATAGTTCTTGTTTATGTTGATGATATTGTTTATATTGGTCCAAATAAGCAAATGAGTGAGATTTTTGCCAAAGCTTTGCAGAGATATTTCACATTGAAATCATTAGGTCACATTAGCACTTATTTAGGTGTTCAGATTGAAAAAACACAGAAGGGATTTAGTCTTTCACAAGAGGATAAAATTGAACAAATTTTGCATCATTGCAACATGAAAGATGCTAACACAACAAAGACATCCATGCAAACAGAGTTTCACAACTTGACACAAGAAGCAAGTCCTGAGTTTGAGGATCAAACACTTTATCGTTCAATCATTGGGTCACTATTGTACATTAGTAGTTGGACCAGACCCGACATTGCACTTAGTGTTAATCTCTTATCTCGACACGTAGGTAAGGCATAACAGTTTCATTGGACATGTATTAAGAAATTATTGAGATACCTAAAATACACCAAACATTTGAAGTTATTGTTAGAACCAACACATACTGATTATGCAGAATTAAGTTGTTATGCAGATTCTGATTGGGCAAGTCATAAGAAATCACGTAAAAGTACTTCAGGTTATATGATGTTCTTAAATGGATGTCCTGTTTATTGGCAAGTGTGTAAACAGAACTTTGTTTCTTGTTCATCCACTGAAGTTGAATATGCTTGTGTTTCAGATGCATGTAATTCTCTAACTTGGTTTGATGCTTTAGTCACAGATATCTGGACACACCCGATCCGACCGATCACTGTGATGGAGGACAATGAATCGGTGGTTTATATTTCTGAATCACATTTTACAGGTTCTAGGTCCAGACACATTGACATCCGTTATCAAAATATAAAACATTTAGTGAAAAAAGGTTTTGTCAAAATGCAATATGTATCTACACATGATCAAATTGCTGATATGCTCAACAAACCACTCCCAGCAGCTCAACACGAGTATCTGCGTAAGAAGATGTGCCTTATTTGATGATGTACTGATATTCGCTCAACTGGCAAAGAAGGCGATTGTCACTGCGTTTTTTTTATTTACCAGCTGAGCTCATCATTTCTGGACTATCAGACCTTCCATACCTTGCCAAGAATTGTTATCAAACGCTACTACACATGTCCATCCACCCACATTCCTTCACACACTCTTTCCTTTGTTCTCTTGCCACGGGTGCTGGTTGCTGAGAAAGCAGCCGGCACAAATTATTTCAAAATGTAACAATTACTTTACTTAGTTAGTGAGGTGTTTTATTTTCTTTATAACAAATAAATGAGTTTTATTAGAGAACTTTTTCTTCGGGTTTTATTTCAGAATATTGCAACTTGGATAAGCCACGACCCATCCTCTAATTAAATCAGGGTGATTGTCCCAGAGCCAAACATGGGATTAATCAATGCCCTGACAGGGACGACCTCTCCCCCCTCTGAATGATGTCCTGGGGAAGAAACGTGAAGTGTGTCTAACCTGGAAATCCTGAGGTTGAGTGGCTCTGGAGGAAAACTGTTGAGACGATCAGGCCTGAGATAAGCCGCTGTCTGAGGAACGAAATGTCTGAGAACGAAAATAAGGTTGTTGCCGATAGTCAGACCTTCGAGAGAGAAAAGGGAAGACCTTCCGATGATCCCTGGTTTCAACTAAAATGGGATCGAGGGAGGAACCAAAGAGCTTATCCCCGGCATAGGGGGAAGTGGCCAGACGCCATTTGTTTCTGGCATCGGCCTGCTAGTGACGTAGCCATAAAAGCCTCCTGGAAGTTACTGAGGAACCAATGGCTGCATTAAGCGTGGCGTCTGCGGAAAATTCAACAGCTGCTAAGATTTTATTAATATCTTGGTGAGAATGAGAATCAGATACCGGAATCCTCTCCTGCAACTGTTTCAACCACAATATGGAGGCCCTGTTGAAAAATGAAGCTGTAGAAGCAGCTCTTACCGACTAGGCAGAGGCCTGATGGCCCTTGATCAGGGTACGTTCGGCCCATTTGTCTTCCAGTTTCAACGACTCATCGGGAGGGCCAGTCAGGTGAGTCGTTGAGGAGAGAGCTACTACGGGAGCATCCACTGAAGGGACCTGTAGTAAATCAGAAAACTCTGAAGCTAAAGTGTAGAATCGCTTGTCCTGGGTATTGGGAAAGGTCCGGAACCCGGAGAAGTCCATTGTCTTTTCACGACATCTGAAAACAGTTTAGGAGCAGGCAAGGTTTCAACTCGAACCCTGCAATGCTATCTACATAGGGCTCCCCCTGGGGTGCACCCGGAGGCTCCAGCTGGTCCAGAACGCGGCCGCGCGGGGGATTATGGGGGTGACGTAAATTAAAACAATCCAATTTAAAATCAATTTAAAATTTAACTCAAGTCAGCCCAGCTAGTTGAAATAAATAGGTCTTCAGGGCCCGACGAAAAATCCGGAGGTCTGTTATTGTACGTATCTCTGGGGGGAGGTTGTTCCAGAGGATGGGCGCCGCCACAGAGAAGGCTCTCCCCCTGGGGGTCACCAGCCGACATTGTCTGGCGGACGGCACCCTGAGGAGGCCCACTCTGTGCGAGCGTACTGGCCGGTGGGAGGCTATTGGTGGCAGAAGGTGGTCTCGTAAATATCCCGGCCCTAAGCCATGGAGCGCTTTAAAGGTGGTCACCAACACCTTGAAGCGCACCCGGAAGACCACCGGGAGCCAGTGCAGCTCGCGCAGGAGAGGTGTCACATGGGAGCACCTCGTCGCCCCCATAATCCCCCACGCGGCCACGTTCTGGACCAGCTGGAGCCTCCGGGTGCACCCCAGGGGGAGCCCCATGTAGAGAGCATTGCAGTAGTCCAGGCGGGAAGTGACAAGTGCCTGAGTGACTGTGCGTAGGGAGTCCCGATCTAGAAAGGGGCGCAACTGGCGTATCAGGCAAACCTGATAAAAAGCCCCCCTGGCCACGGCCGTCAAATGATCTTCTAAAGACAGCCGTGCGTCCAGGAGGACGCCCAAGTTACGAGCCCTCTCCGTGGGGGCGAGTGATTCGCCCCCAATAGCCAGCGATGGCGTCAGCTGGCTGTATCGGGACGCCGGAAGCCACAGCCACTCGGTCTTGGAGGGGTTGAGTCGGAGCCTGTTTCTCCCCATCCAGGCCCACACGGCCTCCAGGCACTGGGACATCATTTCAAGGGCATCGTTAGACCAATATCTCTTCTGAATAATGATTATAAAATTTTTGCAAAAGTATTAGCCAACAGGTTGATGCCAGTTATTCAAGAAGTGATTCATTGTGATCAAGCGGGATTTATAGAAGGCAGATATATGAAGGATAATGTAAGGCAAATTATAGATTTATTGGAATATCTTGAGAAGAATAAACAGATCCCTGCAGTGCTGGTTTTCCTGGATGCGGAGAAGGCCTTTGATAGAGTGGATTGGAACTTTCTACTAAAGACTTTAAGAAAGATGGAGAGGTTATGATACAAACAGAGAAAGTGGATGACGAAATGGTTATGTTACAATACAGATCAATGGAATTCGCCCTGAGGCTGAGAGGTTTGAAAGAAAAGAGTGGTGAAAATTTAAAAGATGTTTGCTCCAATGCTTTAGCAGAGCTGATCTCAGAAAGGCCAGAAGATGTGGCAATTCAAATGGACAAAATTTACAGGGTCAATTCCTGGCTGGCAAAACAAAAGCAGCTACCAAGAGATGTGGTGATTTATTTTACAACAAGGAGAGTTAGAAATGACATTTTGCAAGCTTCTTACAGAAACAAGACTAAAGTGGAGGTACAAGAGCTGGTGGTCCTGAAAGAGTTTCCTCCTAAAATGTTAAGAGACAGAAAGCAGTTTGGTTTTTTGGTGAATGAACTAAGAAACCAGCAGCTCCAGTACAGATGGGATGTCCCATTTGGGATAATTGTGACATACGCTGGGCAAAGACATCGTTTAAACACAGTTGGAAAGGCAAAATATTTTTATGCCAATGTTTTAAAGGCTGGATTTATTAATCCCATGTTTGGCTCTGGGACTAATTACCCTGGTTTAGAGGAGATGGGTCGTGGCTTAATCCAAGTTGTCAATAATCTGAAAAGAAACTCGAGGAAGGTTTCTAATAAAACTCATTTATTTGTTATAAAGAAAATAAAACACCTCACTAACTAAGAAAAGTTAATTGTTACATTTTTGAAAATAATTTTCCTGCCGGTCCAAGACGGACCTTGCTGGCAGGAGAACAAAGGAAAGAGAGGTGAGAAGCAAGTGAAGGAATGTGGGTGGATGGACATGCGTAGTAGCTTCTGATAACAATTCTTGGCAAGGTACGGAGAGTCAGATAGTCCAGAAATAATGAGCTCAGCTGGTAAATAAAATAACGCAGTGACATTCCCCTTCTTTGCCAGTTGAGCGAATATCAGTTCATCATCAAATAAGGCACATCTTCTCACGCAGATACTCGTGTTGAGCTGCTGGAAGTGGTTTGTTGAGCATATCAGCAATTTGATCATGTGTAGATACATATTGCATTTTGACAAAACCTTTTTTCACTAAATGCTTTATGTTTTGGTAACGAATGTCAATGTGTCTGGACCGAGAACCTGTAAAATGAGATTCAGAAATATAAACCACCGATTCATTGTCTTCCATCACGGTGATCGGTCGGATCGGGTGTTTCCAGATATCTGTGACTAAAGCATCAAACCAAGTTAGGGAATTACATGCATCTGAAACACAAGCATATTCAGCTTCAGTAGATGAACAAGAAACAAAATTCTGTTTACGTACTTGCCAATAAACAGGACATCCATTTAAGAACATCATATAACCTGAAGTACTTTTACGTGATTTCTTATCACTTGCCCAATCAGAATCTGCATAACAACATAATTCTGCATAATCAGTATGTGTTGGTTCTAACAATAACTTCATGTGTTTAGTGTATTTTAGGTATCTCAATAATTTCTTAATACATGTCCAATGAAACTGTTTTGCCTTACCTACGTGTCGTGATAAGAGATTAACACTAAGTGCAATGTCGGGTCTGCTCCAACTACTAATGTATAACAGTGACCCAATGACTGAACGATAAAGTGTTTGATCCTCGAACTCAGGACTTTCTTCTTGTGTCAAGTTGTGAAAATCTGTTTGCATGGGTGTCTTTGTTGTGTTAGCATCTTTCATGTTGCAATGATGCAAAACTTGTTCAATTTTATCTTCTTGTGAAAGACTAAACCCCTTCTGTGTTTTTTCAATCTGAACACCTAAATAAGTGCTAATGTGACCTAATGATTTCAATGTGAAGTATCTCTGCAAAGCTTTGGCAAAAATTTCACTCATTTGCTTATTTGGACCAATATAAACAATATCATCAACATAAACAAGAACTATCTCATATGCATTGTTAGATCTTTTTGTGAACACGCACTCATCAGTTTCGGACTTAATAAAGCCCATTGAATTTAGTTTGTCAGTAAGACATAAGTACCACATTAAACCAGATTGTTTCAGACCATAGAGACTTTTGTTTAGGAACCAGGTATCCCCTTCTTGCTGTTGGAATCCTGGAGGACTTCTCACGTAGATCTCTTCGTCTAGGTCTGCATGTAGATAAGCCGTGTCAACATCAAACTGGAAAACTTCTAAACCAAGGATAGTTGCAGTTGCTAAAGCAATTTTTACACTCTCAGTTCTGACTGTCGGTGAGTAAGTATTTGTGTAGTCCTCAGGATAACGTTGAGCGAAACCCTGAGCTACAAGTCTGGCTTTGTACAATGACTCACCATTTGGTTTCTTTTTGATTCTGTAGACCCATCGAGTGCCAATGACCTTTTTGTTTGCTGGAGGTTTTGCAGGTGTAAATACCTTAAGTTTCTTTAGACTGTCCATTTCAACCTGCATTGCATCATACCATTTGTCTTGCTCTGAATTAGGGAGCTGCTTGATTTGTGTGAAATTATCAGGTGGAAGTGTAACATTGCAAATCAAAGGCAAGGGTGCTTTTGTCAGTTGCCAAGAATATCGTTGTGGAGGGATTCCTTTTGTGGCCCTCTTGGAACGTCTCGGAACAACTGTCCAATCTTCTTCTGCTTCGTCCTCGTCCTCACTTTCGTCGCTAGCATCAGCATCCGCGGCTTGCGAAGACGGAACATCGGGTTGAGAAGAATCAGTGGAATCTTGATCATCAATCTGCGTGGCATCAGCAGTATCATCTCTGGGAAAATAAACTCCAGGATCATTGGAATGAATCCTGGACCAGTCAATATCTTCTTCAAAATTAGCAGATTGGGAAATCACAATTGCATGTTTAGAGTCAATAAATTTGCTCCATTTTGAGTTATCATCAATACCCATAAATCTCAGTCTCTTTGCTGCTGGACCTCCTTTTCTTCTTTGAGCTAAGGGAATGTTCACCATAGCATATGAACCAAAAATATGGATGTTTTTAAGATCGGGCTTGTAGCCATACAACATGAAGAAAGGAGTCTGATTTGTTACACTGCTCCAAGTACGGTTGACAATGTAATTTGCATATTTTATAGCTTCACCCCAGTATATCATATCAAGATTGGCGTCTTCTAGAAGACAACGCATCATGGTTTGCAGTACCTCTCCGTTGTGAGCCGATGTGTCAGGGGGTGAAGTCTGATGAATAATTCCATTCTTACGCATCCAGTCCTGGAAACGCTGAGACATGAACTCGGCACCACGATCACTCTGGATTCTGGCGATGCGAACTTGGTGTTGGGTAGAAACAAGGGTTGCAAAGTCTTTAAAGATCTGAAAGGTCTCTGATTTTTCTTTCATAGGATATACATATCCATATCTAGAATAATTATCAACAATTGTTAGAAAATATTTTCTACCACCAAATGATGGCGGGAATGGACCAACTATGTCAATGTGAACCAAATCAAAAATGCGTGTTGACAGGCGTGTAGCGCGTTTGGGAATGGCTGCTGCTTTGGATTTGGCCTTCTTGCAGACAGCACAATCCAAAAACACCTTACACCCCTTTAGATCCAAACCTTTTGCGAACTCCGGCATCTTCCTAAGAACACGGAAACTGGCATGCCCCAATCTTCTATGCCATTTATGGATACACCTGGAATGCAAAGGTTTACCAGTTAGTGAATTCTCAACATTAACATTTTTATGCGGAACCTCAGGCTTGCTCTGAGCAACCTGTTTACCAATTCTATTTTTGTTGGCTTTAGGAGTCTTAGGAATAGCAACAGGATCTCTCACTGGAGCATCTCTCTCTGGGCCTGTGCTTTCCGTTTTTGGAGTTTGCATACTTGCCTGTGTTTGCGGTTTAGGCTTTGGCTTTAAGTAATAAACTCCACCAATTAATATGGTTTCAGCAACAATATCTCCATCTTTAACTATGTAACTTGCTTTTTCAAGGTGGTGAACTTGGAACTTTAACATTCTAGACAAGTGATACTGACTAAGCAAATTACTGGTTGCTGTTGGTATGTAATAAACATCAGGAATGAATGCGTCGAGCTCTTCAACATAAACAGTTCCTTTTCCTTTGACCTGGCAAGAATGATTTGAAAAAGAATAAAGTTCACGTAGTTCTGGTTCAGGCTCGTGCATCTCTGTGAAAAGTTCCTTTCTGTAGGTAACATGCAATGCTGCACCACTGTCCAAAGTCCACAGGAGTCGTCTGTCGTACTCTGGTTGAGGTTGTGGATCATTGGTTAAAGCCAATGTGGCGAGTGGAGTTTGTGGATCACGCCGGGGACCACGACGACCTTGTCTTCCGCCTCTGCCTCTGCCTCTGGAAACTGTTCCTCTGGGCTGGTACGTGACGGGAGCTGGAACTCGTTGGGGACAATCCCGGGTGGCATGTCCCACACGATTGCAGGTGTAGCATCTTGGCATCCTTGGAGCGTAGGTCCTTCCTCGGAAGGGGCGCCTAGCTGGAGCACTTGATGCGGGTGGTCCTCTCAAGTGTGGAGTAGCTAGCATGAATGCCTCTTCTTCAATTAAAAGTCTACAAACATTGTCCACTGTGCGTTGAGCAATTGGGACTTGGTTAATTTTTGTAACAGCATCTTTCCATTCATAGTTCAAAGAGTTAATAATAATGCTGATCATTTGAATATCTTCAATGTTATGGCCTCTTTCTCTCAATTCTGTTCTCAGACCTTTCAGTTTGGTCAAATGTCCTCCAATTTGTTCACCGGGTTTCAATCTCGAACCGTGGAGTTCAGACATGAGTAAACATGAAGATTCAATTGAGATAGGCCTGTAGCAATTTTCCAATTCAGCCCAAATTTGTCGGGCTGTTGTATTTGGTGGAAAAGTGACCTGCAGTTCAGTATCCATGGACATCAATAATGTTGTGCGAGCCCTTATCTCTAAATCTCTTATTGCATAGTCCCATGGTTGTGCAGGAGGGTTAAATACCATAAAATGCGTGCCTTCTCTAAGAAGCAATAGTGTAATCTCACTGACCCAGGCTTTGTAATTGTGTCCTGACATTTTTAGTTTTGACTCACCAGTTAGTGGAGAGACAGAAAATGCCTGGTGAGGAGCCTGCACTTGGTATGCTGGCTGTGCTGGCAGAAATGCCTGTGGTATTTGCTGTGCCTGTTGTGGACCTAAAAATGGTCTTGGTTGTGCCATTGGAGGCGGGCCAGGAGGTGGCCCTATTTGCACTTGTGGCTGGGGCACATATGCAGGCATTTGTAGCTGCTGTGGCTGATGCACTGGAATCTGCTGTATTCCAGTTGCCATTTGTGCTTGATCTGCAATATTGGCATGACCTGCTGGAGATGCAGTCATTTGCCTTTGCTGTGTTCCATCTAAAAGGACACCATCACCACCAGGGGGTGTTGGAGTTTGAGCCCGTGGAGACACTTGTGGCATTTCAGCTTGAATCTCTGAGTGAGTTAGAGACAGGTTTGCCAGGGTCTGCTGTAGTAATTTAAAATGTTCATCTAAGCTCTTTTCTCTTTCAGCTTCCTGTAGTAAATTACTTTCGCCAGCAGATGGTGCTGCACCTTTGGGCAGCTTTGCAGACGTGGCATGTTTATATGTAACTTGATCAGGGAGACTTTCATGTGACGTATGCAGTGCCGTCTGTCTTAATTGGCCTGACACAGAATCCACCAGGGGGAGTGTCTTTGGCTCCGGAGAAGAAGGCAATATGGCGCTTTTTGAAAAATTTAAGTCACGGGATTCTTCCTTATCATGCTCAAGCATAAACAAATCTCTCTTAAATCGAGACAGTTCATTTTCATAATATTTTACATGCTCACGATAGGATTTGATGGCCATCTCACGCTGGGTGAGCTCAGGGCTTTGAGAAGAGTAATGAATTACTTCTCTCTCTGCGTGGGGGTGAAAAAGCTTTGCCGTTTGTGGAAACTTTCTTGGCCTGGCACCATGCACATCGTAATCTGTGGGCTCTGGTAGAATAGATTCATAGCATGCAAGTTGAGAAGAAAAAGCTACCGACCTCAGTCGCAGTTCATTATCTTCAAAAGCAGCTGTTCTGATATCTGTCCTTTGATGTGTTTCCGAAGGCATTTTCAGATCTTCTTCACCCATGGCACCTTCTTGTTCCAATTGCGTAGCCGTAGCAAGAGGCTGGAATCTTGAGGGCGTTACTATCTCCTGTTCTTCTTCCAAAGAGGATAAAGCTCTGTGCTTCATTTTTCCTTTTTTCTTCTGTTTCGGCATCTTAGCAATATAATTAGCGTACCTCAGTAGCTAAAAACTAATTGCCTATGCGCTCTTATCAGAAGTAACAAAACAAGGAAAAAAGCCATAAATCAAACCATCCTCGTGCTAGCAGTTGTCAGGGCATTTATTAATCCCATGTTTGGCTCTGGGACTAATTACCCTGGTTTAGAGGAGATGGGTCGTGGCTTAATCCAAGTTGTCAATAATCTGAAAAGAAACTCGAGGAAGGTTTCTAATAAAACTCATTTATTTGTTATAAAGAAAATAAAACACCTCACTAACTAAGAAAAGTTAATTGTTACATTTTTGAAAATAATTTTCCTGCCGGTCCAAGACGGACCTTGCTGGCAGGAGAACAAAGGAAAGAGAGGTGAGAAGCAAGTGAAGGAATGTGGGTGGATGGACATGCGTAGTAGCTTCTGATAACAATTCTTGGCAAGGTACGGAGAGTCAGATAGTCCAGAAATAATGAGCTCAGCTGGTAAATAAAATAACGCAGTGACAGGAAGGCCACCCTCACCAGGGGGTGCTAGAAAGCAATTGGAAATTACACAACAAGAGAAAGATGGAGGGCAACCACAAACTTATGCTCAAGCACTAGCTGGAGGAGCCAATCTGGAAGAAGATCCACTATTGAGTGGGGGTCCACCACCAACCCTTGAGTCATTAACGATGATACAGCTGCCAAAAGATCAACGATTGACAAGAGCTACTTACAAACAACATCTGGCACAACAGCCTCAAGATTCAACCCAACAAGCCCAAAAAACACAAGCAGTGGGAGGAGCTAGGCCGAAGTCTAAAATGGCGGAGGAGGTTCAGCTGATGCTCTCAAAGCTTGGAGCACCCAGAGATGGCAAATAAATTTTTATCTTGGAATGTTAACGGTTTAAATTCTCCACAAAAAAGAAAGAAAATATTTCACTATTTGAAGCAATTTCAGAACGATGTCATTTGTTTGCAAGAAACGCATATTAAATCCTCAGATCAAAAGTACTTGATAAATTCGAAATTAGGTACACATTTTGTGGCATCAGCACCAGAAAAGAAAAATGGCCTAGTTATATACGTTAAAAGAGGCTTAGTGGCCAATTTAATTGAGGCTGACACTCAAGGTAGATATATTGCAATCGAATTAACAACACAGAATGGGAAGCTGCTTGTAATTGGAGTATACGCACCTAATCAACAACAAGATAAATTTTACAAACTTTTACATACCAAAATATTACAATGGGATTATAGATCTTTACTTCTAATGGGTGATTGGAATGGGGTATTAAATACCCAGAAAGATAAAAAAAGTCTTTCCAAGATTTCCATGCGTGCTAAGTTGCCTAAATCTTTTTTTGATATCTTGGAGGATATGGAGCTCAGAGACATTTGGAGAGAAAGGAACGTATTGGAGAGTGATTTTACTTTTTTTTTCAGATAGGCATCAATCTTTTTCTAGGATTGATTTTATATTAACTACAAATGATCTTTTTTCTAGGGTGAAGAGTACGAAGATATGTCCAAGAACTTTAACTGATCACAGCCCGGTTTGGGTGGAACTAGAGCAGGAAAGAGGGGAAAGGAGGTCTTGGAGGTTAAATGAGAATTTATTTAGATATGAAGATAACTTGTGTGAGCTTAAAAAACAAATGAAAGAATTTTTTATTAACAATATGAATAAAGGAACTTCGATGGAGATGGTATGGGATGCGTGTAAGGCATATATGAGAGGAACATTAATTTTTTTGAATAATAAATATAGATTAAAACAACAAAACAGACGGAAAGAGATAGAGGAGGAAATTAAAAAGAAAGAACAATTGCTTATAATTAACCCGGGAGATAAAAAGGCAAAAGATATGATTAATATTTTAAGAGAGCAATTTAATATGTTAATGGCTGGGCAAGTAGCAACCAGCATACAATATGCCAGACATAATACATTTTGTAATGCTAATAAACCTGGGAGATGGTTGGCTTACACGATGAGGAAAAAACAGAAATCACGTGTTATAGACAAGATAGAATTTAGAGGTAAAGAGATTTATCAACAGAATTTAATAAAAAAGGCTTTTTTGGAGTTCTATACAAAGTTATATGCTAAAGATGCAATTCAAGATGTTGATATTGATAGATATTTAAAGATGGAGATTCCTGAATTAACGCTGGAACAGAGAGAGAGATTGAATCAGCCAATAACTTCCGAGGAAATTGTTGGGGCAATTAAACAATTAAAAATAGGTAAGGCTCCGGGAACAGATGGACTAACAGCTGTTTATTATAAACATTTACAATCTGAAATGTTAGAACCACTCAAAATTTTATTTAATAAAATACAAGTAGGAGGAGGAGTACCACCTTCTTGGAAAACAGCCTTTGTCTCACTAATTCCAAAGGAGGACCAAAATTCCATTAAACCTGAGAATTTCAGGCCAATTTCACTTCTGAATACTGATTATAAGATTTTTGCTAAAATATTAGCTAATAGATTAATGCCAGTTATGCAACAAATAATTCACAATGACCAATCAGGGTTTATAAAAGGGAGACAAATGAGATATAATGTTAGACAAATTGTAAACTTACTGGAATATTTGGAAAAAAATAATCAAGTCCCTGCAGCGTTTATATTTATGGATGCAGAGAAGGCATTTGATCGTTTGAACTGGCAATTTTTGTTCAAAATAATAGAGAAAATGCACTTTGGGGAATATTTTACACAATCAATTAGAGCGATATACCAGCAGCAAACAGCACAAATTATAGTTAATGGAGGTTTAACAGAGGCTTTTAAAATTGAGAAAGGAACAAGGCAGGGGTGTCCTCTGTCCCCACTATTATTTATTTTGACTTTGGAGGTACTATTGAACAAGATACGTGATTCAGAAAAATTGAAGGGTATTGTAATTAGACAACAAGATTATAGATTAAGAGCATTTGCAGATGACTTGGTTATTACTTTATCCCAACCTATAGAGTCGGCTCCATATATATTGGATATAATTGATCAATACGGGAAAGTATCAGGATTTAAAGTTAATTCACATAAGACAAAGATGATAGTTAAAAATATGACTATACTTGAAAGAGATAAACTAGCAAGATTAATGTCAGGTTTCGGTTCTGTCTTAATTGAGTTCCATTATCAAGCGCAGAGTCTCTAATAAATCACTTTTTATTAAGAACAGAAATAGCCGACATTCCTAACTCTAATTGCTGCCAAACTGGCTCCTCCGACCAACCCCCTCCTCTTCCGCTCTCCAGCCCGATATCCCATTGGCCATCATGCAAATCCATCTCTACGTCCCGGCACGTACTTCTCACAGGAATGTGGCCCCCACCCTCGTTCCCCAGGAAACCCTATCAGTTGCAAGCAGAGAACTAGGTAAAAGTTCATCTCAGCAATAAATCAGCACTTCGGGTCTTTGCTTCATGTCTTCATGTCAGCACTGGAAGAGAGCCTAATTTGGAATGCTGACATCCGGCCCCTCTCCCTTCACTTCTGCGACATCACCTATCCCATAGGGAAAACACAAAAAGATTAGTCCCATCAGCCCGTCCCTGGCTGTGCACCCCCCCCTCCCGGCTTTCCCGGGTGGTCTGCATGGAATTTTGCTATAAGGCGATCAGCTTGGATGTTTGCACTCTTCACCCAGGAAGCCTCTGACAATGGGTAACCCTTCCATTTAATTAAGTACTGAAGGCGCCCCCTGTGCCATCTTGAATCAAGAATCCGCTGCACTTCGTAGTGCGTTTGGCCCCCAACAACCAGGGGTCCAGGGGGTTCACGTGGCATTGGCCTTAAAGTAGACCCCACTACAGGCTTTAGAAGGCTACTGTGAAAAACGGGGTGAATCTTCCCCAAAAGCCGTGGCAACTGCAATTGCACTGTAACGGGGTTGATTATTTTTATTATTGGAAATGGTCCTATAAATTTTGGGCCCAATTTCCTGCTCGGGAGTCTAAGTCTCAAGTACTTGGTGGAGAGGTAAACTTTCTCTCCCAGCTGAAATGGTCTTTGGGGAGTTCGGTGCTTGTCTGCTTGGTCCTTATAGGATTGAGCCGCTTTTGCCAGCGCCCTCTTAACATTTTCCCAAGTTTGTCTCAACATTGCCATCCAGTCGGTCAAACTGACTGAGGAAGGGGGCTCCCTAGGGTATTCTGGCATGGGAACAAAATCCATGCCACTCACTATTTTGAACGGGGTTAGCCCCGTGCTGCTGTGGACAGCATTATTATATGCAACCTCTGCAAAAGATAGGAGGTCTGCCCAATTGGACTGCTGGTAGTCGACGTAGCATCTTAAATACTGTTCTATCATAGCGTTCAGTCTTTCTGCCCCCCCATTGGTGCTCGGGTGAAAAGCTGAGCTGAGCCCTTGGGATGAACCTATGGATCGTAGAAACTCCCTCCAGAACTTTGCTGTGAACTGGACCCCTCTGTCGGAAATGATTCTCCTGGGGACTCCATGTAGGCGGTAAATGTGCTTCAGGAACAGTTTGGATAACTGACGGGCTGAAGGCAGTCCACTACAAGGAATGAAATGTGCCTGTTTGGAGAATAAGTCTATTACAGTCCAGATCACTGTATTTCCACTGCTCCTCGGTAGGTCTACTATAAAGTCCATTGCAATCTCCTCCCATGGTCTTGTTGGCTCAGCTACTGGTTGCAACAGTCCAGGTGGGCACCCTGGCCTTGTCTTCATTGTGGCACAAATGGTGCAGCTTTTTACATAACTGTCTATGTCCTTTCTCATATGTGGCCACCAGAACTGCCTTCGTACTAGGTGCAAAGTCTTTAGGAACCCGAAGTGTCCTGCTGGTTTAACATCATGGCTCCTCTTGAGAATCAGGATGCGTAAACTTTGTGGGACATAGAGCTTTGTCCCCCTCCAAGCTAGTTCATCTCTTTTTGTTAAGAGATGTTGATTGTCCCGATACCAGGGATCTGTTAGCATTTCATTTTTTAATTTTGCAGTTAAGTCGCTAGCAAGTTGGCCTTGCTGGTCACGTCGTTGCCGTCTGGTGATTACTTGGGCTGCAGCTTGGGTGGAGGGGATGATGGCATTCACTACCTGCTCCCGCTCACTGTTGTATTGGGGCATCCGGGAGAGGGCGTCAGCCAGGAAATTTCTCCCTCCTGGGATGTGCTTAAGCTCGAAATTGAAACGATTGAAGTATTGTGCCCACCGCACTTGCCTGGGAGACAGTTTTCGTGGGGTTTTTAGGGCCTCTAGGTTTTTATGATCAGTCCAGACTGGTTCTCTCTTTTCTTTGGGTCTGCAGGATGGTTCCTCCCCCTGAAAGGTGGCACGGTCAAATTTTTCTTTCAACTCATCTATGGGGCTTTCGAGTGGCTTCCTTAGAATTTCTTGGTGCTTACTTTGTTTTCTGGCTTGTTCCCACTCCCATAGCCAGGAAGCTCTGCCCAATTCACTTAGGGGTTTTCCCTTATCTCTCACGTTGGGAAAGGGGAATTCCGCCTCTGAAGCTTTTGGCACAGTCCCCGGGTACTTATCTGATTCAGGCTTCTTTGTTTGAGGTTTTTCCGAGAAGGAAGGCGGGGAGAGTTGAGCCTTCGCAGTTTCCCAACTGGCTGGAGTCACGTCCGCTTCTCCTCCACTCGTTGCTTGAAGCAGGCTTTCCTCCGAGAGCTTCGCTTCAGCCATAGTGTCGGGGGATAACCTCCAATCCGACCATACGTCTGGGAGGGAACGGGATGATTTAAACTCAGCCAGCCTGGCTTTGAGAGTTTGGCAGTCTGTCAGGTTTCGGTTCTGTCTTAATTGAGTTCCATTATCAAGCGCAGAGTCTCTAATAAATCACTTTTTATTAAGAACAGAAATAGCCGACATTCCTAACTCTAATTGCTGCCAAACTGGCTCCTCCGACCAACCCCCTCCTCTTCCGCTCTCCAGCCCGATATCCCATTGGCCATCATGCAAATCCATCTCTACGTCCCGGCACGTACTTCTCACAGGAATGTGGCCCCCACCCTCGTTCCCCAGGAAACCCTATCAGTTGCAAGCAGAGAACTAGGTAAAAGTTCATCTCAGCAATAAATCAGCACTTCGGGTCTTTGCTTCATGTCTTCATGTCAGCACTGGAAGAGAGCCTAATTTGGAATGCTGACAATTAACAGATTTTGAAATAGTTAAAAAGGTTAAATATCTAGGGGTATACATAGCAGCTTCAAATACAAAATTATACAAAAACAATTATGAGGTACTTTGGCAGAAGGTACAGAAGGATATGGAAAATTGGAAAAAATTACAGTTGTCTTTATTGGGAAGAATTGCAGCAATTAAAATGAATGTTTTACCTAGATTTTTATTTTTGTTCCAAATGTTACCTGTGCTTAAGAAAGATGAAAATCTGAGAGAATGGCAGAAAGGTGTTAATACTTTTATTTGGGTTGGGAAAAAACCCAAAATAAAAATGAAAATTATACAAGATACACGTGAAAGAGGGGGTCTTAAAATGCCTAATTTAAGATTATATTATGAAGCAGCGGTTTTATCACAAATCAG
Source organism: Pituophis catenifer annectens (assembly GCF_029215685.1). NCBI lineage: Eukaryota > Metazoa > Chordata > Lepidosauria > Squamata > Colubridae > Pituophis > Pituophis catenifer. Next base: position 29,379,286 of record NW_027256885.1, on the reverse strand, counting down.
TGATTGGTTTAATTTAACTGAGGGGAGAATTTTGAATTTAGAAGGTTATGATTTGTTATATGGATGGCATGCCTATTTGTTATATGACAAAAAAGTGGATAAAGTATTTAAGGTTCATATATTAAGAAATGCTTTGTTAAGGGTTTGGAAAAAATATCAATATAAGTTAAATTATAAGATACCTTTATGGGCAAATCCTAGACATGCAATAGAAAATATAAGTATAGAACAAAAACAGGAGGTGATTACCTATAAAGAGCTTCTTATTATGGAAAGGGGGGTAATGTATTTGAAATCTTTAGATATACTGAGAGTAGAAGGTATAATTTATACATGGTTTCAGTACGGTCAACTTCAAGCTAGATGGAAGGAAGATCAAAAAACTGGCTTTGTGCAAAATGAGGAGAATTTGGTAAAACAAATTAGAGATCAAAAACAAATGCATATTAAAAGGTTGTATAATATTTTATTGGAAATAGATTCTGAGACGGAATTGGTTAAAGACTGTATGATTAAATGGGCACAAAATTTTCAAGAGCCAGTAATGATGGAGACTTGGGAAAAGATTTGGATTAGAAATGTGAAATTTACACAAGCACAAAATTTAAGAGAAAATTTTTATAAAATGTTTTATAGATGGCATTTAGATCCTAAAAAATTATCATGTATGTATTCTAATGTGCAAGCTAAATGTTGGAGATGTGACTGTGATGATGCAACTTATTATCATATATGGTGGACTTGTAGAAAAATCAAAGCATTTTGGATAAAGATTTGGTGGGTGATGCAGAATATTCTTAAAAAGAGACTGAAATTTACTCCACAGTTGTTCTTACTGGGTATAACTATGGACTGTACAGTTGCAGAGACTAAATTGATTTTGAACTTGATAACAGCAGCAAGATTGTTGGTAGCACAACACTGGAAGAAGGACTTTTTGCCTACTATTGATGACTGGATATTGAAAGTAACTAATTTAGCTGAAATGGCTAAAATTTCAGCATATCTGAAGGATCACACACAAGAAAGGTACATACAGGACTGGAGAAGATGGATTGATTATATACAAAATAAGTATCAGACCAAAAAATATCAAATAGCTTATGAATGATTTCTTTTATTTGTATAAGCGTTATATAAGTGATATTAGAAGTATTATGTTTAAGAAATAGGATTTTATATAGGGCGGGTTAAGAAATTTTTTTTTAGGGGTGTTAGTTTAATGATTGGTTATGCAATTTAGTTTATTGTTAAAGGTCAATAGAAATACCTTGTGTTCTGCTCTGGGAAGTCGGGGAGGGGGAGGGGGGGGTTGGGAGGGGGGGTTGTGTGGAAATTGTGTTTGTTTTAAAACTTTTTCAATTAAAAAAAAAAAGAAAGATGGATTTTGGGGACCAATTTTTACAGGCGGTTTCAGCAATTTATCAAGAACAAAAGGCACAAATTATTATTAATGGAAGTTTGACAACAGATTTTAGTATTGAAAAAGGAACAAGACAAGGTTGTCCGCTATCCCCATTGTTATTTATTTTAACATTAGAAGTCTTGTTGAACACAATACGGGACTCGAGTACCTTGAAGGGAATAGTGATAAAGCAAGAGGATTACAGAAGAAGGGCATTTGAAGATGATCTGGTTGTTACCCTAACACAGCCGATGGAATCAATAATCCAGATGAAAGACATTATAGAACAATATGGTACAGTATCAGGATTTAGACTGAACCAGAAAAAAACCAAGATGATAGTTAAAAATATGACACAAGATCGAAAACAGGAACTTGAAAGCAAGGCAGGTTTTGAGATAGTACCAAAGGTTAAATATCTAGGAGTTCAGGTTGCAGAATCAAATATGAAACTGTTCCAAAATAATTATGAGGTGTTGTGGCGAGAGGTACAAAAAGACATGGAGACTTGGAAAAAACTGCAGCTGTCTTTACTTGGAAGAATAGCAGCAGTTAAGATGAACGTTTTGCCAAGATTTCTTTTTTTGTTTCAAATGATTCCGGTGCTTAAAAGTGATAAACAACTGAGAGAATGGCAAAGTGGAGTGAATAAGTTTGTATGGAATGAGAAAAAACCGAGAGTTAAGCTGAAAATTATGCAAGATGTCCCAGAAAGGGGAGGCCTTAAACTTCCAAACCTACAATTATACTATGAAGCAGCAGCTTTGACGCAAGCAAGTGACTGGTTTGGAAGAAAAAAGACTGGAATATTGAATATAGAAAGTTATGATCTTGAACTTGGTTGGCATGCATACTTATTTTATGAGAACAAAGTGGATAAAGTATTTAAAAGCCACATACTCAGAAATTCTTTGATGAGAGTTTGGAGGAAGCACCGATTCAAATGGGATTATAAAATACCGTTATGGCTGGATCTTGGTCATATCATGTGGAATACAAATATAATGTCACTCGGGGGGTTTTTATATAAAGAAGTTCTTTTTACAGATGCGGGCAGATGGCAACTGAAGACATTAGAAACGCTGTTGGAAGAAGGGATTAATTTAACCTGGTTGCAGTATAATCAACTTCAATTGAGATGGAAAGAGGACCAAAAAACTGGTATAATGATGCATGAAGAAGAATTGGTTAGACATATAAAAGAGAAAGGTCCAATGCATATTAAAAGGGTTTATAATGTTTTGTTAGAAAGGGATTCAGAAACTGAACTGGTTAAAGATTGTATGATAAAATGGGCACAAAATTTTGTAGAACCAGTGATGTTGGAAACATGGGAAAAAATATGGGTTCAGAATGTTAAATTTACACAGTCGCAGAACTTGAGGGAAAATTTTTATAAAATGTTTTATAGGTGGCATTTAGATCCTAAGAAATTATCGTGTATGTATCCTAATGTTCAACCAAAATGTTGGAGATGTGATTGCTTAGATGCCACATATTATCATATGTGGTGGACTTGTAAGAAAGTGAAGGCTTTCTGGATAAAAATTTGGTGGGTTATGCAAAATGTTTTGAAGAAAAAAATTCAGTTCTCTCCACAATTGTTTTTATTGGGTATAGTTAAGGGTTTTACATTGGGGGAAGTAAAGTTGATATTGTATATGATAACAGCAGCGAGATTACTGATAGGTCAATATTGGAAAAATGAAGCTATGCCCACTATTCAAGAATGGACTTTGAAGATGGCTAGTTTTGCAGAGATGGCGAAGATTTCAGCATATTTAAAAGATCGGACACAAGAGACTTATGTATGGGAGTGGAAAAAGTGGATAGATTATGTGCAGAATAAATATCAAACTAGGAAATATCAGATAGCTTTTAACTGAATGTATTATATAGTGATAGAATAATTGAATTGTGAGGATGTGAAAAATATATAGGGGGTGGAGGGTTTCAAGTTTTATAAAATATGTTTCTGATTTGGATTATATTCTGTGGAAGTCTTGGGGGGAGGGGAGGGTTAGGGGGGTCAGGGAGGGTTAGGGGTGTCAGGGAGGGTTAGGGGGGAAATTGGGGAGAAAATATATTTGTAAAACTTTTTCAATAAAAAAAAAAAAAGCACCGCACTCACGAGTAAGGAAAATTAAACAGTTGGGGCCCCAAACAGTACTCACTGCGTAGTCTGTAGAAAACAAAGCAACTCACAATAATGGCAGCAGGAAAAAAAGGTGCGGTAATTAAGGATTACTCTCCCAAGGCGAAAACGCGATCACACGGGCACAGCGAAAAAACGACCTTCACGCCAAAAGCTGCCCAGCAAAGGCCGGAATTGCAGCCGTAGCTCCCGCAAATGCTTCTGATGGACTGGGAGCGGGGCTGTTGCAGGACAGAGCTGCGGAGCGAACTCGTGCGCTCAGCTTGTGACACTGCCGGCCGGCAGCCTCTCGCCGCCACGTGGCCTTCAGTGGCACCGGACAAATGTCCTTCACGCTGGGGCTTCTTGCAGAGATAGAGAGTCAACAATCAGCCAAAATTAGAAAGGAATAGAAAGCCAGAGGCAGGCAGAGAAAAACAGGAGACATGACTGTCCAAGCAGACCGAGTCGATAAACTAGAGACAGGAAGGAAGGGCGGGGCCTAAGCAAAGTGCAGACTCGGTCCTGATTGGCTAGCTGACGGAGTCTACCCATCGCTGACTGCTGTTTCCACCAAGGAGGAGAATAGACGAAATATATCGAATTCAAACAAATTACGCCAGACGCCATAAACTGGCCAGAGAGGTCCATATCAGATTTGTTAGAAAGAGGGTCCGTGATATAGTATATAATATAACCCGAGAAGAACCTATGATTTACAGAGGAAAGGAAATCATTACCTTGAAACAAGTTTCTAGAAGAGTTCGAGAGCTGTGTAAAGATTATCACTTCCTGGCTATACAACTGAATAAATGAAATATGTTTAGATGGATACTTCCAGAAGGGATGCTTGTCACATGGCAAGGCAAGAAGATAAAAATAGACAGTTTAGTGATGGCACAAGGCTTCCTGGATCAACTGATGGGAAATGAAGAGGAGCAGAGTAGCAAAGAGGAGGTGGAGACTACAAGCCAGGAAGAAGAACTGTCACACCAACAAGAGGCCAAAGAAGGAGCTCCGGAAAAGAAGAATAAGGAAGAAAAAGAAAACCAAGAAATAAAAGGTAGTAAAACAAGAACCCAAAGGGTTACAAGGGCAAATAGATACTAGCACTAGGTAGATAGATTAAAGAATGGAAGACTGGAAGCTCATATCAATACACGTAAATGGATTAAACGCAACAGCAAAAAAAAAAAAGACAAATATTCACAAAGTTAAGTAAGCAAAAAGCAGATATAATATGCCTCCAGAAGGTACGCATTCGGAAACAGGATGAAAGATATTTGGAATATAGCAAACTAGGGAAATTATATACAGCTCTATCAGAGAAGAAAAAGAAAGGGGTTGTGATATATATTAAGGGAGGAATAATAGCTAAACAAATCTATGCAGACTCAAAAGGAAGAACGTTAATGGTGGAAATAAAGAGAGGATATACTTCAATTTTGTTAGTAGTTATTTATGCACCTAATAAAAAGCAGGGGGACTATTATAAGAAATTACACGAAAAGATAATTATGACAGGTCATAGGAATATTTGCATGGTGGGCGACTATAATGGGATAGTAGACACCAAAAAAGACTATGCCAGTGGTAAAGATAATAAAAAGAAAAGAAGTATATTACCCAAAATGTTTTTTAATATGGTAGATGAACTAAATTTAATAGACATGTGGAGAATTCTTCACCCAAAAGAAAATAAATATCTTGGTCCAGAATTGATATGCTGTGGATGAATAGGGAACTAGGATTAGGAATAGAAAAAATTGAGATTTCCCCTAATATGTGGGCAGATCACAATCCCCTTGAGGTAACATGGGAAGGCCCAAAAAAAAGAATTAGAAGATGGATGTTAAACCCTCAAATATTGAAAGAAAAGGAGTATATAGAAAGGATAATGAAGGAACTACGATTATTTTTTAAAGAAAATAAAAAACAACACACCTCCCTAACAAATTTATGGGATACTATGAAAGCCTACATAAGGGGGATAACAATAGCCTACAACGCAAAGAAAAATAAGGAAAAATGGAAGATGTGCAATACTCTATTGGAAGAAATTGGAAATTTGGAGAAGTGACTCCAAGTAAAACCAGGAGATGAATTAATTAAAGAGAATTTGACCCTTGTGAGACATAAACTAAATTTATCAGAGCAAGAGGAAATTGCAAAAAACTTAAAACATTCCAAACAATTTTATTTCGAACATGCTAACAAAACCGGAAGGTGGTTGGCCTACAAATTGAAAAAAGAGAGAGAAGGTCAGATTATCCAACAACTGGAGGATGCGATGGGGACTATTCAGAATAATGAAGAAGAGAAAAAGAAAATAGCACAAGATGCAGATCTTTATAAAAAAGAAGAAATACCAATGGAGATGATTGATAATTATTTAATGGAAGAAGAGATTATACCATTAGGGGAGGAAAAAAGGGAACTGTTGAATAAAGAAATAACATCAGAAGAATACAGAGCGGCAATTTTAAGACTCAAGAATAACAAGACACCAGGACCGGATGGTCTCCCAGGAGAAATTTATGAAAAATTGGATGAAATTATAGAACCAATATTATTGGAAATTTGCAATGAAGCATTATATGAAGCGAAGATACCAGAATCGTGGAGGGAAGCATACATCACCCTACTTCCGAAAGGTACAGATAAGAGTCAAATTAGAAATTATAGTCCAATATCCCTTTTAAATAGAGATTATAAAATATTTATGAACATAATTGCAGAAAGGTTGAAAAAAATACTAAACGATACTATACATCCTGATCAAAATGGTTTTCTCCCCAATAAACAAATAAGAGACAATACGAGAATAATTGTAGACACCCTGGAATACAATGAAGCTCATCCAGAGAAACAAGTGGCTCTTGTTTTTCTGGATGCCCAAAAAGTCTTTGATAACTTGAATTGGCAATTTATGATCAGGCAAATTAAATTAATGAAATTTGGAACTAAATTTGAGAATATGATAGAGGCAATATATAAATCACAAAGGGCAAAGGTAATAGTGAATGGGGATACTACAAATACATTTCAGATAAATAAAGGGGTATGACAAGGGTGCCCATTGTCACCATTGCTATTTATTCTAACATTAGAAATTCTATTGAAACAGAATTAGAGCAAACTGTGAGGTAAAGGGAATGAAAATTAAAAGAGAAGAATATAAGGCACAAGCCTTTGCAGACGATGTGGTATTTATCATTGACGAACCTCTGGAATCTGGCCCAGTTTTATTGCAAGAAATAGGAAGGTATGGGGAAGTATCAGGACTTAAAATCAACAAAGGGAAAACCAAAATGTTGGTCAAGAACTTAACAACCCAGAAAAACGAATTAGAAAAGAAATTGGACTTACAAATTGTTAAAAAAATTAAATACTTAGGGATATGGTTAACAGCAAGATGTTCATCCCTAAAAGAAGATAATTATGTGGCTTTGGTCCAAAAAATAAAAAGGGATCTGGAAAAGTGGGAGAAATTACAAATATCACTTTTAGGGAGGATAGCGTCTATTAAGATGAATATCCTACCTAAACTACTGTATATATTTCAAATGATACCCATCCCATTAGATAAAAAATTCTTCACAGAATTCACATAATCAGATAGGGGTTTAGAGATGAATGGCTTGAAGTTAATATCCGTAAATGTCAATGGACTAAATGATTACAAAAAGAGGAAAAGAATATTAGCAAAACTAGGTAAACAAAATGTTGATATAATGTGTTTACAAGAGGTGCACATAAAAAAAGAAGAAAGTAAATGTTTAGAATATAAAAAATTTGGTCAAACATTTGATTCGCTGGCAGAGAAAAAGAAGAGGGGGGTGGTTATTTACATAAAAAAAGGAATTGAAGCAGAACTGAAATGCAAAGATACAAAGGGTAGAATCCTTATGATTGAAATTAAGAGAGGGAATTCCAAGGTATTATTAGTGGGCATTTATGCCCCGAATAAAAAACGGAGAATTTTTTAAGAAACTGCATGAACAATTAGTGAAAATGGCATATAACGAAATCTGTATGATAGGGGATTTTAACAGCATTGTAGATCCTGAGAAGGACCAAAAGAGTAATAAAGTAAAAAAAAATAAAAGGACAAACTTACCGAGAGCTTTTTTTGAGTTAGTCGATGAATTAGATCTAATTGACATCTGGCGTACCCTGCACCCAAACGATAGGCAATATACCTTCTTTTCAAATGCACAAAAGTCATGGTCCAGAATTGACATGGCATGGGTCAGTAGGAATTTGGGGTTAGAAATTGGAACAGCTGTAATTAATCCAAACGATTGGGCAGACCATAATCCATTAGAAATTAGATGGAAGCCTCCTCAGAGAAAATACCAACGGAGGTGGAGGTTTAACGCCAAATTACTGGGCGACAAAGACTGTATACAAAAATTCAAAGAAGAAATAAACTTCTTTTTCAAGGAAAATGAAAACAAAGGCACATCCCGCGCAATAGTTTGGGACACAATGAAGGCCTACCTGAGAGGAGTCGTGATTTCATATACCGCACATAAAAACAAAGAAGAAAGAAAGACCCTGGAAGATTATTTAAATCATATAGGAGAATCAGAAAGAAAACTCCAAGATAATCCAGAAGATGAAGCAGCCAAAGAAAATTGGATGATGTGGAAGCATAAAGTAAATATCATGGAGCAAGAAGAGTTGGCACAAAGAATGAAAAGAACGAAACAATATCTTTTTGAGAATACCAACAAATTGGGGAGGTGGCTGGCCTATAAATTAAAAAAGGAAAATGAAAGGGGAATAATCCATACTCTAGAAGACTCTAAGGGCAAATTTTTGACTAACGAGGAAGAAAAACGGGATAGGGTGAGAGAATATTACGAATCCCTATATAAAGAAGAGGAGATATCGGATGGCAAAATAGAACAATACTTGATAAAAGCAGAGCTCCCACAAATAACTGATGATGAGAAAGAAATGCTTAACAGAAAGATTACAATTGAAGAATTAAAAATAGCCCTTTCCAAATTGAAAAATAATAAAGCGCCAGGACCTGACGGATTTCCAGGGGAAATAATATATAAAAAATTAGAAGAAATACTCCAACTGAAATTAGTAGAAATTTTTAATGATGCACTGTTAGACCATAAAATTCCAGAGTCATGGAAAGAGGCGCATGTCACACTCGTGCCGAAAGAAGGTGCCGACCCAAAACAAATTCAAAATTACAGACCAATTTCGCTCCTAAATACGGACTACAAATTATTCATGGGCATAAAGGCAGAAAGAATGAAAAAGATTTTAAATAATTGGATATATAAAGACCAGAACGGATTCTTACCGGGGAGACAAATTAGGGATAATATGAGAATCGTGCTAGACACGCTAGAGTATTATGAGGAACACCCCGGAAAACAGATGGCTCTGATTTTTGTCGATGCTCAAAAGGCATTTGACAATCTAAATTGGAAATTTATGATTAAACAAATTGAGATTATGAAATTCGGAACAAATTTTGAAATGATGATTAAATCCATCTATAATAACCAAAAGGCGAGTATCTTGGTGAATGGGGATAGGACTAAAACATTCCAAATTAGCAAGGGAGTAAGGCAAGGTTGTCCCCTATCCCCTTTACTGTTTATTCTGGCCCTAGAAGTTCTTCTACGGAAAATTAGATCCAATGACAAAATAAAAGGATTGAAGATCAGGAAGGAGACTTACAAGACGCAAGCATTTGCGGATGATGTAGCCCTAATCCTTGAAGACCCTATAGAGTCGGGACCTAAAGTATTGGAGGAATTAAGTAAATATGGAGAGGTGGCAGGCTTCATACTGAACAAAACTAAAACCAAAGTATTGATTAAGAACACAACTGAGAGCCAGAAAAATGAGATAGAAGAAGTACTAGGATTACAAGTTGCCAAAAAAATTAAATACCTAGGAATTTGGATTACATCAAGATGTTCGACCCTGAAAGACGATAATTATATTCCCCTAATCCAAAAAATAAAACAAGACCTAGATAGCTGGAAAAAAATAAGACTATCACTTTTGGGCAAGATAGCCACAATTAAGATGAACATCCTCCCCAGAATATTATTTCTATTCCAAAATATACCGATAAATTTAGATAAAAAATTCTTTCTAGAACTAGACAAAATTATTAGAGAATTTATATGGGAGGGGAAAAAACCGAGATTTTCCATTAAAATTTTAAGGGGCAAAAAAGACATAGGTGGATTTGGACTCCCGGACTGGGAAATATACTACAGGTCAGCCAAGCTAGTTTGGATAAAAGATTGGATCACCCTGGAAAATAAGAGAATTCTTACCTTAGAAGGCCATGACTTGCAAAAAGGCTGGCACGCCCACATCTGGGAAACGGAGAAGAAAAGGAAGACACATTTCCATAGACATAAAATTAGAGATTCCCTGATACAAACATGGACCCAGATTAGGCAAAAACATTACAAAAAAATCCCAAATTGGCTCTCAACGATGGAGGCCCTGACCCACCCAAATAGGTGGGAGAGGGAGAAAATGGGCAGATATAAAGATATTCTAGACGAAGGAGGGAGGCTTAAACCAAATGATACTTTACGAGAGCAAGGAATAACTTTACATTGGTGGACCTATTCACAAGTAAAATCCAGATATCAGAGAGATAAAGAACAATACGGTCTAGAACTGGGACCAAATGGATTGGATAAAGTCTTGATGGGAACAAATAAAAAGATTCTGGCAAAACTATACAATTATTTATTGAGCGATGACAAGTTTGAAAATGTCACGAAGAACCAAATAATTGCATGGGAGAAAAATATAGGGCGCAATATAAATTTTGGGGAATGGGAGGAGGCATGGAACAGAAATCTTAAATTGACTAGAGCGGTGGCATATAAGGAAAACCATTACAAAATGTTTCATAGATGGTACCTAGCCCCGGCCAGACTAGCGAAGATATATCCCAATATACATCCCAATTGTTGGAAATGTGGCCACGGTCAAGGCACCTTCTTTCACATGTGGTGGACATGCCCGGAAGCAAAAGGATACTGGAATAAAATTAGGAGGTGGTTATATGAAATAACTGATGAAGATATTGAATTAACACCAGAGATTTTCCTCCTGGGAATAATAAAGAAGCCATATAGAAAGGAAATGACACATTTAATGATCCATATAATTACAGCCGCTAGATTGGCATACGCACAGTATTGGAAAGAGAAAATTCAACCACCAGAAGAGCTTACAATTAAGAAAATACTCGAGTGCGCAGAGATGACTAAATTAACTTATGAATTAAATGATGAAAAGTCAGTTTACTATATGGTGTGGGAAAGGTGGTACAAGTGGTTGCATGATAAAATGAAAGAAAGATCTAAAGGTGTGTTAAATATCGGTTAAAAGTGAGTTAAAATGTCACCAAGTATTATTTATGTAAATAGTTAAAACACTGCACATCCGATACAAATTGAAAATGTATATTATATTTATGTGTTCTATGTTATTGTTTGAATGTTTGTTTGTTTTTTCTTTTTATTTCTTTTTTGTTCTCTAAAAATCTTAATAAAGTTTCTAAAAAAAAAAAAAAAATTCTTCACAGAACTTAATAAAATTACCTCCAAATTTGTCTGGTCCGGGAAAAAGGCAAGGATAAAATTACAATCACTTCAAGATAGTAGATGTATGGCTGGTTTTGGTCTTCCGGCGTGGGTAATATATCATAAAGCAGCTACTTTAGTTTGGATAAGAGATTGGGTCAATTTAAGGAATAGAAGAATTTTAACCCTGGAAGGACATGACCTACAAAAGGAGTGGCATGCTTTTATGTGGGACAAAAGGAAAAGGACACAATCATATTTTTTTAGACATAAAATTAGAGATGCATTGATCCGAGTTTGGGAAGAAGTAAGGAGGAAGCATTATATGAAAATTCCGGGCTAGCTATCAACCATGGAAGCTATGATCCACCCCAACACAGTAGATATCAGTAAAAAGCTTAGATACAAAGAAATTTTAGACAAACAAGGAAAACTTAAAAGTAACCAGGTATTAAAAGAACAGGAAATGCTCATTGATTGGTGGCCATATTTACAAATACAGTCCAGATATAAGAAAGACATGGAAGAATTTGGTATTGATATAGAACTAAACCAATTAGATAAACTGCTGATGGGCCCTGAAAGAAAATTAATATCTAGATTATATAATTACTTATTAGAATTTGATAGAGCGGAGGAGGTGGTAAAAGAACCAATGAACGCATGGGCCAAAAATATAGGGCACAATATAAACTTAGATGAATGGGAAACGATTTGGAATAAAAATTATATGTTAACAAAATCGGCAGCATATAAGGAAAATCAATATAAAATGCTATATCGTTGGCACCTAGCACCAGCAAGACTGGCCAAAATATACCCGAACCTAAGTCCCAAGTGTTGGAAGTGTAATCATCACCAGGGTACCTTCTTTCATGCGTGGTGGCTATGTCCCAAAGCGAAGAAGTATTGGAGCAAAATACAACACTGGTTACAAGACTTAACAAATTGCCAAATTGAGTTAATTCCGGAAACATTTCTCCTGGGTGTACTAAAAACCAAATATGACAAAAAAAATAAGCTATTTGATTCTGCATATACTCACAGCAGCAAGAATTGCATTTGCGCAATATTGGAAAGAACATAACTTACCACCAGAGGGATTGATCATTCAAAAAAATTCGAATGTGCCGAAATGAATAAATTAACCTTAGAATTAAAAGAAAAAGAGGATTCAGAATACTATGTGGTATGGGATAAATGGTATGGGTGGATAGATAACAGAAATAAAAATAAGTAATGTTTATAAGGAAGTTGAAGATGTATATATACATGTATATAATGTAGATAACATATGAACTGTTAATCCAAGTTTTTTTTTTAAAAAAATGACACTGCTTGGTTATGTATTAGAGTTTTGAAAAAGAAAATTACAATAAAAATTAAAAAAAAAAGGAACCTGGAAGTTCGGCTTTTTCGGAGTGCGATCCCTTCTCGCGCACAGCAGTGCCGAAAACCGGCGTGCACATGCGTATCAGCCAGCTGATTGTCGGGCGTGCATGCGCGCTAGAACCCAGAAGTTCAGCTTTTCCGGAGTGCGGCCCTGATGAGCGCACATGCGACATTTCTGCGTGACCTTCGCCATCACTGGTTTAGAAGATTAATTTAGCTGTTGGTTTTATCTGTTAACTGTGTTTTTATATTCTAGATAAATGTCAGGCTAAGTGGGTTGGGTAAACAATAGAAATATACTAATTGTGTGCCTGCTTCGCAAGGAGTTATCTTTGGAATATATCAGTATTCAACTAAGGGGGACAATAGCAATAGCATTTAGATTTATATACCACTTCACAATGCTTTACAGCCCTCTCTAAGTGGTTTACAGAATCAGCATATTGCCAACCATCTGGGTCATTTTACTGACCTCAGAAGGATGGAAGGTTGAGCCAACTTTGAGCTGGTGAGAATTTATGTAAATTTTTGTTTTTTCTTTGTACACACTTTTTTTGGTGTAGTTTTGTTTCGTTTTGTCTTGTTTTTGTATTTTTTTTCTCTTTTGGAGTTTGTATTTGAATGTTCCACAAGGTTCCTTCAAGGTTGTTCCAAACATCTTGGAGAACCACAGATCTTCTGTGGATGTAGGCTGCCTCAAATCCTTCTGTCTCTTCATGTAATTTCAAACACTCGATGATGTTGAGATCAGGGCTCTGTGGGGGCCAAACCATCACTTCCAGGACTTCTTGTTCTTTACACTGATGATAGTTCTAAATGACATTGGCTGTATGTTTGGGGCTGTTGTCCTGCTGCAGAACAAATTTGGGGCCAATCACATGCCTCCCTGATGGTATGGCTTGATGGATAAGTATCTGCCTGTATTTCTCAGCATTGAGGACACCATTGATCCTGACCAAATCTCCACCTCCATTTGCAGAAACGCAGCCCAACTTGCAAGGAACCTCCAACATGCTTCACTGTTGCCTGCAGACACTCTTTATTATACCACTCTTCAGCCCTTCGGTGAACTAACTGCCCCCTGCTACAGCCAAATATTTCAAATTTTTCTTTTTTTTTTTTTTATTGAAAAAGTTTTCAAATACAAATTTTCCCCCTTTTTTTTCCCCTCTCCCTCCCCCTCCCTAACCCCCCCCTCCCCACCCATCCCCCCCTGTGACTTCTTCATAACAAAAAAAAACCTAATTCATAACAGATTACTTACTCCCTCCTCTAAATATTGACCTTTACTTACTAAAAATATTATTAATATTATGACATCCCCCTTTATCCATACATTTCAGAAAAGAGAAAAGAAAGAAAAAAAAAGACATTATACTATAACATTATAGAATAACTTCTCCACTTTAAAACTATACGATAAGTCCTACTTTAACATTTAATCTTCTATATATATTACTATAACATTTCAAAGCGGCCTTCCCCATAAAATCTAGTTTAACATTTATTCCACTCTATCCATTTCCTCCACTCCCCTAAATATATCACTTAAAAATCCCTTTTCTTAGACTAATCAATCTACTAACTAGCTTATTCACCCACTATCATGCAAAATTACCATACACAACATTTCTTAATATCTTTGATTCACTGCCCACACTACTTAAAAATATATGTCTATATTTTCCATTATATCTAAATAAAAAAAAAGAAAAGACAATGACTTTAAATTTATAATCCATATAATATCCTCTTTGAGGTCTTTCCACTGGATTGGTAGAACCAACATCCATAATCGGGTAACATAGCTTGCTGGTGCAACAGTTTATTCAGGGTCTTCAATCATATCTGCCCCCATCAGTAGTAAATATCTTCTTATATGTATAAAGGTAAAAACAACCACCCGAGTGACATTATAATTATATTCCTTATAGTAATAATTGTGGGTTTCATCAGGATTATTGATTCCCATCATCGTAGTGGGTAACAACCCGATCTTCTGCATGCCCCAGCATAATTCTCTTGCCTTGTGATTCAAGATAATTATAATATGTTTATCAACACAAAAAGAAATTCCAAAGTGGATAATTCAAATCCATCAGTTTAAGGCTCTTTTCACGTCCCCAGATTACGGCCATGCAGAGATCTGCCACAATCCTCAGGATGATATTAACCAATACATCGCCTCTTCTATGTTTACACATAATCATTCACATTTTAAAGTCACTGGCTTCACTGTTGCTTGATTTAGAAATTTCTATTTTTATGCAACCTTTTTCTTTTTTTCTTTTCTTTTTGTGGGTTTGGTTTCCATCCTGGTTTCCTTTCTACAAATTGTGTATCATCTGGTCGGTTTTCATTCTGCTTTGTAGATTGGTCTTGTTGGTTTTGTTTTTGTATCTCATGTTTCTTTTTTATCCCTTGTATATCCCCTAATTGGTTTCCATGCTTATCCTTGCCTTGATAAGTCATCACATTAAGGTTAGATGCCACTTCTCTCAAATTTGTAGATAGTCCAGCTGGGGTATCCAATAAATCCAAAGGCAATTCATCTGGTACAGTCTCTGTAATTCGATATTTTACCTTTATTTCCAGCTCCTTCTGCTTATCCTGTATTATACCTGAAGATGTTAAGTTCATTTTCAACCTATTTTGATAAAATTCTTCCGCTCTTTCAACAGTATTTAGCTGATATCTTTCTCCTTGATATCTGAATATAATACCAACTGGGGCGTCCCACCTAAATGGGATATTTCTCTTTTTTAACTCATTCACCAGAAAACCAAATTTCTTCCTTTCCATCAATATCTTAGGTGGGAGTTCCTTGTAAATCCAAATCTTTCTTCCATACAATTGCAAATTAGAATTGAAGGAATTTTGCACGATATTATTCCTAATTTCTTTATCTGTAAAATAAATCACCACATCTCTAGGCAATTGCCTTTGCTTGGCAATCCAGGAGTTTATTCGATAAACTCTGTCAATCCTACAAAACACTTCCTCAGGTTGAACCTTTAGAATCCCAGCTAGAATTTCAGAAGATATTTTCCTTAAATCATCTCTATTATTTTCCTGCAAACCTCTTAATCTTATCGCATATTCTGTGAAATTATATTGTACCATTAAAATCTCTTTTTCAATCTTCTGTTGCAGATTTTCTACATTACCAGACTTTTGATCAGCATCCATTTTAGGTTTTTCTTCTAAGCTATTATCCTGAGTGTTTGTCAAATCATTTTCAATTTTTTGAGTTCTATTGTCCAATTTATCTTGAATTTCTTCCATTTTAGACTCTAGTAAATTAGTATTTGTGTCCAACTGTATCATAAATTCTGAAAAACCATTAGCCACTTTTGAGAATTTTTTCTCCAAAAAATCAAACTTAGATTTCACCAATTCTTTAATTTCCTGCTTAAATTTTTCAAGTTGCTGATTCACAATCTCCTCCCTTCTTTCAATCTCCTCTAAGAAAAATTCTATTATATTAAAATCAGGTTTCTGAGACTGAAGAGTTAAGACTTGTTCCTTTAAATTGTTGGTGGGGGAATCCCCCCCCTACTTGTTTATCTGACTTTGTGAGTCTCAGTGCCATGTTTCCGCCCAGGCAGGCTTTGTTAAAAAAAAACAAAACAAGAAAAAAGACTTCTTTCCAATCAACAACAATATCAAGTCTCCAAGGGAAAAAAAGAGAAAAAGACACAGGAGCGAAGTTTTGTCTACAAATGTAGCCAGTGGTATTTATTCCGCTACATTGTAATAATAGAAAACGGAAGGACTTTCCCTTTCAGCCTCTCCTCCAGCCGACGCCATTTTAAAAGGCTTTTTTTCCTCTTTCTTTTCCTCCTCTCTCTTAAGTAATTTTTAAAAAATCAGTAAAATACTTGCGGTTCAGTATTACAGGTCCAGCTCACATTTTCTTTGAGTAATCTGTTAAATTTGCAGGCTTGCTTTTGACGCCTGGCTCTGCATTAGCAGAGGTCTCCCAAAGCCCGGAGCAGCGGCTGGGGATACGGGGCATCTCATCCGCTCCGTCCCAAAAGTAAAGGAAAAACTTTTGGGACTCCGCAGAGAGTTCTACCCACCCCTGCCGGCTCTATCTCCGTTTCCTCATGGAAACGGAGTTTTTTCGAGCCGCCATTCCGTTGTGAAGGCGGCTCTGACAGGCAGTGGAAGCTGACGATCCCAAAGGAACGTCTGGCAGCGACGAACAGCAAACCGGAAGTCCAAATATTTCAAATTTTGACTCATCAGTCTACAGCACCTGCTGCCATTTTTCTACATCCCAATTCCTATGTTTTCATGCATAGTTGACTTGCTTAGCCTTGTTTCCACATCAGAGGTATGGCTTTTGGGGGACAATTCTTCCATGAAGACCACTTCTGGCCAGACTTCTCCGGACAGTAGATGGGTATACCTGGGTCCCACCGGTTTCCACCAGTTCTGTGCTGATGGCACTGCTGGACTGTAGAGGTTGAAGGTCATATAATGTCGGGCCGAGAGCATCAAATTGCCTCCGTTTCTGGTGTCATGTATTTTGTTCCTGTATGATCTCATTCTGGCTCTGGTGTGTCTTATCTCACCTTCCTTCTGAGTGGGGGAACAGGGAGGAGGATCTGCCAATTAGAACGCTGTTGTTTGCCTGCCTTTTGTCTGCCTGTAAAAACTGTATAAAAAATAAAAGTCTCTGCGAAAGGAGAGGGAGACATCTTGACAGAGCAAAAGTTTGGACCCTGATTTCTGCACTGGACATCTTCCAATGTCAAAGAGAAGTAAGCATGATTTGTCATCTGCTGCATTAAGTTTCCTTGGCCAACCACTGCATCTACAGTCCTCAGTATTGCCTATTTCTTTGTGCTTCTTCAAAAGAGCTTGAACAGCACATCTTGAAACCCCAGTCTGCTTTGAAATATTTTCCTGGGAGACACCTTGCTGATGCAGTGTAAGTACCTTGTCTTGTTCCTGTGCTCAGTTTTGCCATGGTGTGTGACATGAACCTGTCTTCCACAACCTCACCTTAGTTGCAGGGTTCAGCTGTTCCTCACCCAGCACAGCGGAGGCTTCCCTTCAGGTGACCCTCCTCCTCCTCCTTTTGCGACCCCCTGGCCAGCTGTGGTGGGGCCAGGAGTGTGTGCATGAGTGGGGAGACCCTACTCAAGCGAGCAGCTGGCTGCCCCGCATGCGCCTTTGCTGCGCTTTGGCTGAGCCCGCCAGCTCACTCTCCAGAGTTTGCCAGTGCGCACACTCCCAGCCCCGCCACAGCCGGCCAGGGGGTCGCGAGAGGAGGAGGAGGGTCATTTGAAGGGAAGCCTCCACTGCGCTTTGCGCTTGTTCCTCAGCCAGCCCAGATTTTCAAAAAGAAGAAAGAAAAGCAGTAGCGAAGAGCCCCAATGAGAGCTTGCTGGGCTTTCCGAGAGAGTGAGAACAGACACAGACACACAGAGAGAGATACAGAGATACACACACACACACACACACACACACACACAAACACAGACATAGAGAGATACAGAGAGGGGAGAGAGAGGGAGGGGGAGAGAGGGATACAGAGAGAGGGGGGGAGAGATACAGAGAGAGGGGGAGAGGGGAAGATAGAGAGGGAGAGGGGGAGAGAGGGAAAGGGGAGAGAGAGATACAGGGAGAGAGGGAGAGACAGAGATACAGAGGGAGAGGGGGAGAGAAGGGGGGAAATGGAACAGATACAGAGAGAGGGGGAGAGGGACAGGGGGAGAGATACAGAGAGGGGAGATAGAGACAGAGATACAGAGAGGGGGAGATAGGGAGGGGGGGAGACATAGAGAGAGGGGGTGAGAGAAAATAATTTTGTGGCTCCTGGTGTTTTTTTTCTGTGGGAAATGGGTCCAAATGTCTCTTTGAGTGGTTGCAGACCCCTGGTATAGTGGTTAATCATACACCTGACTTTAATCTTACAAAATCCCTGACTCTGTGCAATTGTAAGAATTGATGCTGTTTTGAAGGCAAAGGGTGGTCACAACAAATATTGGATTTGAATTTATCTTCTGTTCATTTACTTTCCATTTTGTTAATTAATAAAAATAAACTATTAACACTTCTATTTTTAAAAGCATTAATTTACAGCATTTTCCCACAACTGCCTAACACTTTTGCACAGTACTGTACAAAATGAAGCAATAATGTTCAGAGTTGTAGCTTCTGAGAAAGACTATTCTTATTGTTAAACTTAAATTATTCCTGCATTATATTCCTGAGAGATAATACTTATGTTTATTTTTCTCCTTATTTTTCTTATTTGTGTCTCCCTTTTTTCCCTACCATCATTAATTCAAGAAACATCTGAATTGCGGAAAAGACAAGTGCCTGGTCTGGTTAAATAGTGAGCTTTTGTGTGGTCCCAGATTCTGATTACATGCCATATTTTCCTGAATAGTTGATCGTTTATTCTTTGCTTCCCTTCCAAAATCTCTCTCTGTTTCCAAGTGTTCAATTTCTCAACCTCATGATAGGAAAGCAACAATAGCACTACATTGTGCTGCTTTCGCCCAATCAGATAATTAAATAGTAATCATTTGCTCTCCTATTGTAAAATAGCCTTCAGCATTTGGTTTGCACAATTTCAAACTGGCTTGATCAACTATACATTCTCAGAACAGCTGTCCTTCCCATTAACCATTAGAGCCTTGGTGGAGCAGCGGACTAAAGTGCTGTTAAGTAGCATTTAGCTGCCAGCTGCCGGCAATTACTGCGAGTTCAAATCTCACCAGGCTCAAGGTTGACTCAGCCTTCCATCCTTCCGAGGTAGGTAAAATGAGGACCCGGATTGTGGGGGCAATAAACTGACTTTGTATAAAAAAGAACACCACTTGGGGGGGCCGAAAGCCCTACTAAGCAGGTATATACAAAAGTATGAAGGCTATTGCTTAACGCATTGTAAGCCACCCTGAGTCTCTGGAGAAGGGCGGCATATAAATCAAACCAATCAATCAATCAATCAATCAATCAATAAAACCAGCTGTAAGCACCACAATCTCCTTAAAATCAGTCACGTATCTGCTTGTCAAGACCCAAATAGAGTTAATAGTTGTAGCGGATAAATTATGTCTTCTAGGATATTTTTCAAAATAGCTGCTCTCATTTCATCAACATGTACAGTAATTACATGAGCTTCATATACCATCTACATAACCCCAACATAAATGTTAGACATAAAATCTTCAATCGCCTGTTCTTTTCCTAGTAATTTTTCATCCTAGTTTGCTCTTGTTACTTCTTCCAAAACGTACAGAATACATTATACATGTCCGTCTCCCCTTTTCCCCAGACTAAAAAAATACATGGTAGCCAAGGCTTTTTATAATTTTTATCATTACATAGGGCTCCCACAGGTACATTACATATCCACTGCAACCCCTCCTTTCAATATTTCTGCCACCAACACCATCATCAGTCAGGCCCTTCTAAGTACCCGCCTATCTCTAACTATCATTAACAAGGAGAAACAACCTTCCTGCTCCGTGCAATCTCCTTTTGCTTTTGTCATATACCCACAACCTACTTCTTCCGTGTTCACTTTCCCCGCAAACCCACCGAAACAATAACGTCGCTGTCGTATTTCTCTATCAAGGGTGAATCCCGAGATCGAACACACGCACCCTACCCCTGAGGCTTCCACTTCACACATAGTGCTCAGACGCCTCCCCTCTCCCCAGAGTTATGGGATTATGGGACGCAAAACTTGGTGCGAAGGCCCCGCTACGCACGGCTGAAACCCCGGGCACTTCCTTCCAGTCAGGGCCAGCGCATCGGCAGAAAAAAACAGCAGCACCCTCCCTCTGGGTAATCGAGCTATCTCGACCCACAACCAGAGGCATTTACTTGACAATCTTTGGTTTGGTGGTTGTTTGCATCGAGAAGCAGAGACAGGCTGTTGCGATCATCCTGGTGGGCTCCTCATGAGTAGTCCAGATTAGAGAAGACACAGGCACAAATGTTTCTCGGGATGAGAGAGCCCAGAGCTGACTCCGTGACCCTCTTTTATTATACAAGGGTATAGGGCGTATCAGAAGGCATGATTACAGCTATACATTCTCATATTACATCCGTGATACAAAGGATTTTCTCCATATCTGGACATAACTTTCACATCCTACCATATTACAGTAAATCACATGAATTCTAGGAAAGCGATACCTAACGCAGAAACAAAACTTAACTCTTCTATGTTATCATATTTGGCTTCGTTCCCAGCATCCCATCACCTGCCAACTGAGAGGCCCCGTTACCAGAGATCTACCTCAGTTGTCAGGAATGTTAGTTCAAAGGGATTGCTACACAGTTTATGTTCTACAATATTATGAATAAAGAGAGAACGAATAGGGCCCTTCATCTAGCTGAATCCGCTTTTCATAGCCAGATTATTTCGGTGCTAAACTCCGTACACGTGTCCAACCAGCTAGACTGGTCTACACATATACTGTGGCCACCTGATTCCCACACAGGCAGACAAAGGGTCTCTTCCGAAGGGATGCTTTCGCCGCTCAGAGAAACTACTCCCTGCCTCGCCTCCCAATTCTCAACACTGTCGTATCCTCCCAACGCCCACTTAGGGGGAAAAAAACCTGTGTTCCCTATTCAATCAGTTGTTTCCTTCGGCTGGGCAGTGAGGAAGAGGACAGCCTTCAACCCAGGGACATATCCTCCACCCGTGTATGTTCCCCGCCCCCCAACTCGCTCAAGAAAACGCACAGCTCTTCATCCGTCACCGCTCTTCATCACCAGTTCGGGAAGGGGGAGAGGAAAGGCATCATCTCCGGCAGAGAGACCTCGGCTCCAATTCCCCTTCAACCACACACTAAACAAAGCCTCCCCCATCCACCAAAACTTCAAGAAAGTCAAGCAGACAACCGACCGTTTGCTCACCTCAAACCGGCCCTTGGTGACCCCGTTCATTTCCCTCCTCATGACTGAGGCCCAGCGGGGGTCCGAGCCAGACTTGCCCCCTCCACCTCCTTGGCGCGGCGGCTTCGGTCTCCTGTTTGTCTATCGTCCTCCCTCTTCTCCGCAGACAGGGGATGGCGAGGGAGGAAGAGCCGTAGGCCTACCTCCCCCCCCCGGCAGTGGCGGGGACAGGTTCTCGCCACGCGCGAGATTGCTGGTCAGCGAGAGTTACTTCCCAGCTTGCGCGACTCCGAAGAGCGAAAATAAGGAATTTGGCTTTCCTCAAGTACAACTAATTATTCTACCCAAAACAAAAACACACTGCACCTGCCAGCAAGAGTGCCGCTCATTGGACGAGGACGGCGCACACG